>NC_091847.1:37738898-38938898 GCF_037783145.1 Equus przewalskii
AGAAGAAATATATGTTCTTACTACATATATACACATATATACATATGTGTAGGTATATATGGTAAGAAGATAAAGACTTCTATATTTTATTTTACAAATTTTGTAAATATACATAAAAGTTCTCTCATATTTATTTTTATTCTCTGATTTTTTAATCATCAAAGAGATATCTCATACCCAAACCCAGGCCTACAGACTATGAAAGATGAAAGAAACAGTGGGTCCTCAAAGGGCTTACAAGACTTACAATTTTTGTGAACACTCAAGCTCCTTAAAGGCAGAAAGGGATCTTATATTTGCATTTGTTTCTCCCATTGTACATAACATGTCCTCAATAAGAATTTGTGAGGTAGATTGGGAGATAGAAGTGGATTCCCTGTTCTAAGCTAACGTAGCTGGAGGAGGCCTCGTTCGCATGGGCCCCTTTCAAGTCCTTGGGAGGGTCTCTAGCACAGGATAACTTTGTTCTGTAATGGTTTTGTAAGATACTTTTAATTCCAATTCATGAAGACTGCTGCCTCACTCCGATTTCAATTCTCTGTTGTCATATGTTACACTGATTGTGGGTAGGGGCATTGGAGCAGCCACAAGCATTTCATATCTTTAAATTTGTATCATTTTTCTTTAAGAGGAATACAAATTGCCAAAGTTTATGGCCCCACCAAACCTGGATATTCTCTTGCCTTTAAAGTAGTCTGGCATAGAATAGCACTTCTACTATGAAGTAGGAGTCGCTGAACTACCTAAGTACATGCTGTGAAAAATGTGGGCTCAAGTCGGCTTCCTACAGGACCACAGGACTGCCATGACTTTTTTTGATAATGCAAAGGAAAGTTTCCTAAAGGAAGTGTCTTATTTACAGTATATCTCTAAGGAAAGGAAAACTTCCCTATCTAACCTTGATGAAATCTTACCATCTTTCTAAAATGATAAAGATGCTAACTAAGTACAAAACATTTGTAGCTTGAGTTAGCATCTTTGTCTATTCAAAATATTAACATATGCTATATATATGATGCTGATCAATGTCTGATCTAGATCTTTTTGTCTTCTTAAGTAATTATAGGATAGTTTATAAAACCAATCAGCTTGTACAAGGACATCTTATTTGCATACCCCAGAAGTTAGGAAAGAGCAAGCACTGAAGCAAAAACCTATGCCATAATGTAAAACATCTTTCGCCCAGTTCATGCAAGCATTGGTAAGTATGATGAAAGGATAGAAGGCAACACCAGGATAAACTTCAAGGACCCCTGAAAGCCCAGAATTTTCCTTACTAAACCTCATACCCAATATTAGGCACCTCTCATTCCCAATGACATGTCCCTTTACGGCATACTCCAGGCAATTCTTAGAAGGCCACATAACCCACCTTCAAAAGGTCTTGGATTTTATCTGGCCCCAAATGGAAAAGAACATTTACCCTTTACCATATTTGCAATCTTTTTCTTTTGGGGGAAATAAAAGATGGTGATTTGTGTCAGAATTAGCGCCTTTCTTAAGGGAATTAACAACCTTGCTTCCTTGGGGTTATCCTAGAACCTTAGACTCTCAGATTAGATCCTTATAGGTTGTTAAATGAACCATCATTTCATTCAAAATGAGGTGAAAGAAATTGTGTGAGGACACTAAAAGATTAAAATGGGAAGCTTAGCTATAAATCAAAGAGAGCTCTCTTTCCTGCTCCAGAGTCGATGAGTCCCAAATACACGAGGAGATACTGGGGAGTCAATGACACAGAGAAACATCACATAAACCTACCTATGTATATTCCAGACTTGGCTGCATTTATTATTGCTCTTTAGAGTTATTTTCCATTTCAAAAGGAACAAAACTACAGGTCAGAAAATTTTGAAACTTGGAAGAAAGGAAGAAAAACTCATCAGTTTGATTGCATAGAACCACATTTACTTATTGATTTATTTCCACATATAACAAGCATTTATTGAGCATACTTATCAAACATTGCACTATATCCAAGAGCTACAGAGACTTTTTTTAAGTTCCCCCTTCTAGGAACAAACAATTTAATTGGAAAGATGAAAATTAGGCAGTAAACAATTAACATATAATATCATAATTGCTTGGAGAGACGCACACTTAGTGAATCATTTTGGTTTATCCCGGTTTCAGGAAGAAAAGGACTGCACAATGAGTCATGAAACCTTTGTTCTGGTGTTGGGTCTGCTAATAACTAATTAGATAACTTACAGCTCTCCTTTCTGGGACTCTGTTTTTTCATCTGCAAAATGGAGGAAGTTTGACCAGATACTCTCTACAGTTCCAGGTCTACATTATCTTATTTCATGGGAATTTCCCTAATTAGTTCTCTGTTAATTCTCTTCATTTTGAATGGTGTTTAGTAACTTACAATGACATAAGCTATTTACCCTTTAACAGGCCCATTTTTTCAAAGGAGACCACCTACAAATCTTTTTCTCAACCTCTCTCTTCTGCTAACCACCCATTTACTTCTACTTTCAGTAAAGGAATGAAGCACTTTATAACTCTCAGTCACCAGTATGCCCAAGAAACAGGTAAGAGAGATTTTTTCAAGAGAAAGATGCTAAAATTGCCCTTCATTTCTACAAAATTCTCCATGCCCTGAAGGAAAATCCTGGCTCCCACAATATATTTTCTTGTAACACTTTGCTGGGAAAGACTACTTTGCCATTAAGAAAGGAGTACTCCTTGTGTAAATGGTGGTTCTATCTATGAGTATTTAGCATAGACAGGAGAACTGCCACTTGCCTGATTACTGGGGGAAAGGTAGAAATAATTCCAGGGCTTCCTATCCACAGATCCCACTATAGAAGTAAAATTTCCGCCATAAGTTGTGAAGTGTAAGGGAAAATAAGTGTCTTTGCTGAGGATGAGTGGAAACAGAATGGAATCAATTCAGTAGACATCTCTAGTTCTCCTTCCCACCATCCAATTCTGCTGTAATTTTCTGAGGCCCTAGACCAATGAGGATTAGAGACCTCTCTCTAGCTGGTACATTGTAAATTTCTGAGTAGACTCGTAAGAGCCCAAAGACTGAGTTTCATATAGTGGTCTATATGAAAAGATTTGGTGATTTCAGTTTGTTGTGTATTAGTCAACTTTCTTCATTGGAAACTCATCCACTGTCACAAATCACAAAATTTTTGTTTTTCTTTTAGCTAAATCTTAGAATGAAGTCACTTCTCAGGTGCAAATACATGAATCTTTCCAAAGAAGACCTAGGATAACTTACATAAATGTCTAACTGTAATATTTCATGATCTTAGCTCTTACAGATATTATAAAGACCTTAAGCTTCATCTTCATGTCTGAGCAAAACTGGTAAACAAGGGAGGAAGAGTGATTGTAATCTTCCTGTAACTGAATGAGAGTATTTTGCTACATTTAGACTATAGATAGGTAAAGAAGGTAACTGGAACGGTCAAAATGGTATCTGCTCCACACTCAACTCTAGGGAATGGCACCTGAGCTAATCTTACAAGCAAAGACAGGAAACTCTTTTCACAAAGGACCTGAGTCATTTGGGGTGACTATAACATTGCTCCTGGGTCCATGACAAAGCTTGTCATGGAGTAGAAGACTGCACATTCTTCTCACTGCACTGAAGAATATTGTAGAGTTCTACAAAATGATTCTCATATTGCATATGTAACCCCCATTTTACTGTGTCAACATCCAGCACAGTAGTGAAAGAGACCTCAATGTCTAACAAATGTGTTGGTAATCTGAGGATATCTCCAAAGATGATAGATCCGCGGCAGCCATGGATAAAGAGAGATGCAGTACGTGCCTGGCAGGAATTGATGGGCATAGATAGGGTTACAGTTGTTAAACCTAGCGCTAAAATGTGTTTGTGAACTATGTGGTTTCAAGAAATACTTGGGAATGAGGATTGCTTAGTTCAGGGTGCTTAAGTACTAAATTAGATGTGAGCAGGAGTTTGCATTATTTGGCCTAAGCAGAGACTTTGTTGTAAAAAATAAAAAAGGGTATAGTAATCTCTTACATTGCCACACTTGGCCCTCCATTCACTCATTCATTCAATAAATACTTCCTAACACCCACTATATCAGGTACCCTGCTAGGATTAGGTTATACTGTATTAAGTAAAATAGCCTTGGTTCTTGTCCTTATGGAACTTATGTTCTAATCTAGGTCACAGATATGAAACAAACAAACGGGTCAATATATAATTACATTATGATAGATGCTATGAAGGAAAATAGCTAAGAAAGACAATCATGGAGTGTTGAGATACACTTTGGTTAGTTAAAAAGGGCTTTCTGAGGAGATAACATTTAAGGGAGACTGGAAGGAATAGAGGAAGCCATTTGTCAAAGACACAGTGGTAGAAAAACAGTTTGTGTGCTTGAGAACTGAAGTCAGGACAGCATAGGTGGAGTTTAGTGACAGATTTCAACAAATTGATTCTTAACTTGTATAGACATAGCTTTGTCCCATTGTTTCTCTTAATTTCCTCCAGTGTCACAAAGTGAGAAGACGCTTATCAGGAAAAATAAAAAGATTGATGACATGCCAGAAGTATTTGATAAACCCTTTTTCAACTTCCCATTAAAAAGTTGTATTGGAAATAAAAGAGAAGAGAACGGCTATGCTATAAACTAGGAGTTGGCATGGGGAGCTACAAAAAATAAAAACATGGCATGTAGAGACGGGATCACAGATATTATTTTGTTCTTCAATATCATGATTAGAGAAATATTGGTTTAAACGTGTATAAGAT
Source organism: Equus przewalskii (assembly GCF_037783145.1). NCBI lineage: Eukaryota > Metazoa > Chordata > Mammalia > Perissodactyla > Equidae > Equus > Equus przewalskii. Next base: position 37,743,646 of record NC_091847.1, read on the forward strand.
AGACAAACACATAATTGGTAGAATTTAAAACAGAAGTTTTCTCTTTTAAATCTCTTCAAAAGACAAAAGCAAACAAAATATGGTCCAAATATCAAGACAGGAAACATAGAAAATGGCAAGGAAGCAAGAAAATAGAATCCACAAAACAAGATGACAGAAGTAAGACCAAACATATCAGTTATGACAATGTATGTAAATGTGTTGAACTCCCCAATTAAAAGGCAAAGACTCTCAGATTGGAGTAGAAAACAACATTCAACAATATGCTGTTTACCAGAGACAAACTTAAAACAAGATGACTTGGAAAGGTTATAAATACAGGGGAGGCTAAGACATATCGGTACAATGCAAACAAAAAGACAACAGAAGCGAAAATATTCATATCAGCCAAAGAAGAATACAAGATAAACACTATTAACAATGCAAAGAGGATTATGTTATCTTTAGAAAGATGCAATCTAAATGAAGTCATATTCATTATCAAACGTATGTGCCAAGTAACAAAAGGATCAAAATAGAAGGGACAAAAACCCATATAGATAATTTTTAACAAAATCATAATTATATAGGAGACTTCAACACATCGCATCAATTCATGCCAAACTAGTTGAGTAAAAATCAATAAGAACCTGGAAAATTCGATAGATTTAAAATTCACACCATCAAGACAGAAAATATACAGACTCACTTAAAAAGTGGCAATACCCTAGAACATGAAGAGAATGGAAATAAATTCTCCAAAGCGTATTTTAAATATACGTTCAAAACACAATGAAAATGTGATAAAGTATTTAAACAAAGTACTCCAACAATATAAATGGTTTAAAACTCACTCCTCAATGAACGCTGATTCCAAAAGGAGCATAAATTACCACTATAGACTAGGAAACACCAAAAATGATGAAACCAGTCAGAGTTAACATTTATTGAGTATTTAAATGTGACAGAGACTCTGCTAAGTGCATTCAATGCATTAGATCATTTGATTCTCACAACAAACTTATGAAGTGAGTAATATTTTATTCCCATTTACATTAGCAGAAAGTGAGGCTTTGAAAGGTTAAATCATTTACCCAGTGTAAAATATGTAACAAGCAGCAGAGTGGAGATCTCATTGCGGTATAGTTAGAGGATGGGCCAAAGCACTAATCAGAAATAATTATTAAATTTAAACTAAACAAATAAAAACTTAAGAAGTTAGAAATAGAGGGAAAAAAGAAGTTTCAATCTACAAGGAAGAGATAGATAATAAAGGTAAGAGCAATGACCAGGAAGACTGAAATACAGAATGTAAAAACAAATTTGGGATCGCGGTGTTTGGAAAAGAGAAACTTTAATATAGATAAACATCTGACAAAGATAATCAAGAAAATAAGAAGAAAAACATTAACAAATTTGGAGATGAAAAGGGAAGTGTAAAAGCAGACACAGAGGAAATTTTAAAATATGTGAGAATATTATATGCAAGCCTATGAGAACTCATTTGAAAATATGGTCAAATTGTATGAACATCTGGAAATATTGACTCTCAACAGTAATGGTATAATAGAGTTACCGAATTTTTGCATAAAAGAATTTGAGTGTTTTCAAAACGGAGAAATTGTTTCTGACTTCTTTTGGGGAGGGAACAAAGAAAATTCAAAGATTGTTATGTGTTCAACAAAACTCATTTCCTTAAATTTCTGGGCACACATCGAGACTACGTTTCTGTCTCTGTATCAGTTGACTTCTGGCCAATGAAATGTGGATGTTAGCATTAAGACACTAAGATTTGGAGCTATGTTTTTTATAATAGTTATTTCTTCCCCAATTTAAACAGAAATCTTAAAGGAAGTCGTTAATTTTCAAGTTGAAGAATGAGTAGGATGTGGGCATAGAGAAATGGAAAGAAAAAGAATTCCAAACAGAAGAAACAGATTGAGCAAAGGAGCATGGCCTTGAAAATGAAAGATAAGTATGGGAAGACCAAGTAGTTCCAGACACCACTAGAACTGTAGATGAATGTGCGTCAGAGAAGACAGAGGGAGATGAAGCTATAGTTTGGAGTAAGATCATGGGGTCTGGATTTTAACCTTGGGAAATAGTGAGTCATTGTAGTTTAGTGAACAAAAAATAATATCACCAGAATTCTGTTTGAGGAAAATTACTCTGGCAACGATGTATGGGAAAGATAAGTTAAAGAAATAGTTATTTGAGGAAAATCCATTGGGAGAAAGGTTGAAGTATATGACATCTGAGTTCTTTCCAATTCAGAGACTATGATCAATTATTGTAGCAAAATGTGAAGTGAATTTTATTGAATCTGACTTCCACATCGTGTTTTATTGTATGTCTCTGCTATTGACTAATGAATTCAGAAATGTAGCTTTGACAAGTAGACACTGTATATTAAAACTAATAGGACTCTAAGTTCCTTTGGCACTGTTTTACACCATGGTAGTAGAGGCCAAGTGTGAAACAACACCCACACACAGGCGTGCATATTCACGTGTTCCTTTTGATTATTGTGAACATCTTTGCTGCATTGCAGTGGCCTGCATATGTATTTGTATAACTTTCAGAGGTAATTTGTGACATTTTCTTCTGGTGTGCTACAACCACTTGGAAAGTTGCTCTCTGAAGAATGAATAGGTGACTTTTTAATGCGCACGCCATCTCCTTGCTGCTTATTAAAGAGTCAGGTATACAAAGTATGCACGATAAATGTGAATGATTGACAGAAGCCACCAACATAATCTGTTTGTAAAGAATGAGAGGTCAAAGGCCAATCCAACATACTTTTCTTACGCAGCACTCAAAATAGAGGCACACACAATTTAAATTGAAGCACTAACATAAGTAGAATGCAAAAAAAGAAATTAATTAAATTTCCCTCTTATCCGTAGCCGTAGCACATTTTATTTCAACTTTTTTCCAATCTTTTCTCCATTCCAACACTTCAGCCTTTTCAGTGTGTTCAGGCCAAACCTGTTCCCTCCTCTGGGCTCCCACTTGATCCTTCTGTTAGAGGATCTACCACATTATATAATAGGAAGTTTGTGCAACCTGAAGGGCCTCCAATTCTCACCAAATTGTGAGTACACTTAAGGTCATATTAAAAGACATAAAACCTGTTGGTTAGAATGCCCTTCCCTACCTTCCCAGTGTAGAACTTCTGCCCTGTCCCCTTCACAGGCCTTCTCCTCCTTCTAGAATCTCTTTAGGAATCTCCATGGTCAGAGACTATTCTAACAGGTGCTCCCACAATAGGCAAAACCACTGTATGTTAGCTGTAAACCTGCTCAGACAGCTTCTATTCAACTCCTTTCTGGAGCAGTTTCTCATGTCACTCTGCCCCAGGCCTGTTCTGCTTGGATCACTCCCTGCCACTGCCTCAGGGCAATCCAGCACGCCACCAACTTCAGTGGCTGTGTCCTAAACCTCTAATGCTCTGTTGGCTTGCTGCTTGCACATCACCACTGCTCTCAGCTGCTGTTCAGTTTCCTTGGGCCGGTTCCTGCACCATGCCTGCCAGTGCATTCCAGGCTGGGCCCTGCTTTCCCTTCTGCCTCTCACCCCCAAGCCAGCAAATGAAGCTTCTACTGCTCACTGAATCTCCAAGGCTTCTCTCTCATCTGCAAATAGAAAAGCAACTTCTTTCTTTGTGTTTTGCTCCTTTAGAAAGGCCCCATATTTCTTCATCCCAAAGATATTAATTATAGGCACATTTATTGAATGTTAAATACACCTATAAAATTTTTCTAAGTGCTCTAGATGTATTGACTCATTTCATCTTTACAAATGCTCTCTAGTATAGATAGTATTAGTATCTCCATTTTGTAAGTGCTCTAGATGTATTGACTCATTTCATCTTTACAAATGCTCTCTAGTATAGATAGTATTAGTATCTCCATTTTGTAGTTGATGAAACTAAAGTACTAGAAGTAACTTACCCAAGAATACCAAGCTAGTAAGTGGCAGAGGCAGGATTTGAACCCAAGCAGTCTGGTTCTGAATCACGTACTCTTAAGTGCTATGCAACCCAGCAGGAGTTTGGGTCATCATAGGTCTGCTAAGAGCCATATGTTCTCCCCCTCTAACTCCCAGGCCCTGTTGGTGACTCTGGAATTTATGGTTCATTATCATTTCTCCTCTAAGGGATTTTTCCTAGGGGTTTCCAGTCAAACCTCTACAATTTAGCTCCTCAGCCCAATTAAACTCCAAGAATTTAACTTCAGGAATCTAACTCCAAGAATCCCAAGGCATTTTTGCATGCCATCTGTTGTGAGACTAGAACTCAAGATTTTTCTCAAGAAGTTTCTAGCCCCACATAAATTAAGAGATATCACTAGATGATAGAGAAGAGTTACCTAACCCACTGGTAGTGCCTGTCCCAACTGGTTCTCTGGCTCATCAGGAACCTCCTCCCACTTGTTGACAGCTACGACTCCCCAAAGGGACTGTGAGATCTTCCCGGGTTGCACTTTGTCTTTTTCTATGTTCTTATAGCAGTGCATACCACCCAGCAAGTGCTCAATAAAAGTTCAATGGATAGAGACTGGCCTGGTGGCATAGTGGTTAAGTTTGTGTGCTCCATTTCAGTGGCCTGGGGTTTGCAGGCCCGGATCCTGGGTCCGGACCTGCATACCACTCATCAAGCCACACTGTGGTGGTGTCCCATATACAAAGCAGAGGAAAACTGGCAGGGATGTTAGCTCAAGGAACATCTTCCTCAAGTAAAAAAAGATGTTAGTTCAGGGCCAATCTTCCTCACCAAAAAATATATATATATATATTCAATGGATAAACAAGTGAATTGATTTGATCTTTTGGTTATAACGAGAGGAAAATGTTAAAGGCCTATAACGATAGGTTAAATGTCTGCTAATGGATGTGCAAATATTTACTATAATACCATTAGTGCATAGAACTTACACAACTGGCTTTGAGACTCTTCTAAGCAGATGCAAGATAAAACATCACAATCATAAAAGAGTCAAACCAATTCTTATTTTTGAATAAGAATTCAAAAATGAGTGTACAAGAAAACAACCAAGATTTTATTATTTGCTATTAATTTTGTTTCATATTTATATTATGAAGGGAGAAATCGGTTCTGGTAACGTTTCGCTTTTCAGAAATTTAAAATATTTACAATTAAACTATAATTGCCACTCTGTTACAAAGAGTAAAATGCCAATATAAAAGAAATGTCTGAGAATATGCACAAAAGTAGTTGTCAGCCACAAGCCCTCCATGGAAAACACTCTCCCAGTAAGTCCTGCGGCCTGTGCTTGAAAACTATCAATGGATGTGCATGGAGCATCCATATTACATAGGCCTTCTCAAGAAAACATGGGAGAATACAAGCTGCATTTGCTTCTAGGGTTTCAGAAAGCTAGTCTCTGGCTATATAAATGCTTGCTATAATTTATTTCCATTATATTCTTCTAATGTGTTTTCCTGATGTTATTTGTTACTTGGTGCATTAGTTTTCTACTGCTACAGCAACAAAGTACCATAAACAGTGGCTTAACACAACACAAATTTATCATCTTACAGTGCTGTAGGTTGAAGTCTGGTACAGGTCTCACCAGGTCTCAGTGGGCTGCATTCCTTCCTGGAGGTTCCAGGGGAGGATCTCTTTCCTACTCCTTGGGGCTGTTGGCAGAATTCAGGTCTTTGTCATTGTAGAACCAAGGTCCATGTTTTCTTGCTGCCTGTAAACTGAAGGTCATTTCCAGATTCTAGAAACACCACATTACTTGACTCATGATCATTGTCTTCCATCTTCAAAGCCAGCCATGGTGGTCAAGTCCTTCTCGCGTCGCATCTCTCTGACCTACTCTTCTGCCTGCTTCTTCCACTGTTAAGGACTCACATAATTAGGTCACGTCCACTTAAACATAATCTAGGATAATCTCCCCCTTTTAAGGTTCTTAACCCTAATCACACCTGCAAAGTCCCTTTTTCCATGTAAGGTGACATACTCACATGCTCCAGAGATTAAAGCATAGATGTCTTTGGGGGGAAGGATTGTGCCTGTCACACTTAGGCACCAAGGATGCTTGGTATCAAGGGCCATTCTCTACATCTGCAGTATCAGACTGCACCACCCTCTTGTCTTCTTGCAATGGCTTTGCACATTTCCCTGTATTAGAGAAATGCGCTTGTGTTCATATATAATTTTACTGGAGGGCCAAAATTGTGTGGTGCCCTTCCCTGGCATTCTTTACAGTTCAGCATTTACAGGTTTCCTTTGGCTCCTTAGGCATGGAGAAGACATTTTTATTCATCAACATGTTCGAGTTTGTCATCCTTAACTAGAACTGTGCAAACAACCACGAAGTCCTAATATCACCCTGGAAATGCAAAAAGTTGATCTTTACTTTCAGGATTCAAATTGCTTATCAGACCCTACAAAAGACAAAGTAAAGACCATGAAAACAAACGAATGGCATTGTTATCTACAGATGGAAAACCAGGAGAAAAGAAAATCACAACACAATTTTGTCAGCAAACATTACTCTGAAATTCATTTATGGACTCATTTTTGAGCGCTTACTTTCTTCTTTCACTGTTAGGTCCTATTCCCCTACACAAACCATTAATTTAGAAATATAAATAAGGCTTTGGGAGCCCATCTTAAAGCATCAGAGAAAAACAGGAAATAATAAAGAAAATCAAAACTAAATCTGGTTGAATAATTACAATGGGTAAGTCATGAATTAAGAATGGTGGTACTGCAAACAAAAACATGGCTCCCAATGTACAGCATCATTCCAGAGTATTTATTCTAGGTTGTATTTTTGTTATCACCTGTGCAATCCTATTTCTTATCAGGTCGTCGGTGGTCAGGAAATATTCCATAAAGCGAATATTTGTCTCTGCCTGCATTATGGCAAGATTTCCCAAACTGATTTCCGTATAAAACACTATTGCTTTATGCCATGGAAATGGGGACTCCTTCTCTAAGAAACATAGCAATAGAGAAACTCAGTGTTTCTTAAATTTACTGAACTATAGCACTTTTTATTTTAATAAAATTAGACAAAGAGCTATTGGACATAGTAGAAGATAACAATTTATTGTTTGAACAGGGGAGTGATATGATGCAAGTGGAGTGTATGGTAGATTAATCTAGTAAATGTGTGGGATAGATGGGAAGCAAGAGACTTGATTCAAGGAGGCCTGATAGGAGAATGCTGCAGTTAATATATAAGGGCTTGATTTAGGAGAGAAGACATAAAAATTAAGCATGTGGTCATTAATCTAAAAGACCCGTATCCACGGTGGGCTGTTTCTGTCACTAAATCAGGTTTCACTTGTTTTACTCTTTTAGCTCTGTTGGTGCTTACTAGGCTCTGTGTTATCATTTAGAAAACTGCATCTCTCTCTCTCTCTCTCTCTCTCTCTCTCTCTATATATATATATATATATACACACACACACACACACACACACACACACATCCAGGAGGACTTTGATCTACTCCCTGTATTGAGGAGCATTCTGAGACCTGGAAGGGACTGGAAAGAGTACTTTGAGCAACTATCAAAGCCTGCCGTGAGATAGAGGGTTGGGTGGACTGTGGTAGAGCCATACTGTGTATCTGATATCCCTTCTATTAATTGGTTTATCTTGACTAGAGTAGAGCACCATGGTAAGTCTTTAGTTCTGGACTTCAGCAATAATATTAGTTGCTTTTCTTTACAGAGGGCTTTGAAAGTCCTCCAGAGAAGACTAGATTTTATGCCAAGCAAAATAAGGATTTATGCAGACTGTGGGGTGGAAAAATTCTCTTCTCTCCTTCTCTTTATACATTTTCTCTCTTCAAGGTTCTAAGAAAACACCAAGACAACATGTTTTCATATTTTCTTTTCCTGTGGTCACCTATTCAAATGGATGTTTTTCTTGTCATTAAGCATCTGTGGAATGCACAACTCCCATTTTCAACTTGAACCGAGAAGTGTAGGACTTGCTATAAAATAAAAATTCTGCTGCAGTTTTGGCTATCTCTAGCGAAAGCTGGTTCTAATTCATGCTATTATTGAAGTAAAGGCTATAAACAAAGAGAATCAATATTGACCCACAGATATATTTTGTTTGGCACAAATATTGTTTAAAAAAACTTGGTGTGAATATCCTTAGACAGAACATAAGCTTTCTATTTTGCCATAGTCCTCACTATTCTCTATCACTTAGATCCAATTACTGAGTTGCTTAAATCCTGAATTTATTTACTTGGCCATTGAAGACATATGAATAGCAAATTCTGGTTAAGGAATCAAGTGATTTTCCTTTCTCTTTACACTTAAATCCCTTTAAAATTAATTTATTGGACACCAAATAGTTTTTTAAAAATATGATGGTAGACACACAGCAGATTATAATGAGGATAAAACTTAAGGTCTTGTCCTAAAAAATACCATCTTATCAAACCTTACTAAACTGTTTCTTAAACATTGCTATTCTGTGATATAAAGTCTGCCTAGAATAGAGACTTGGATTTGAGACCTTACTTTAACACTTATTACCTGAGTGAGCTTAGTCAGTTACAACTTCACTTAATCTTCACAAATAATGTTGAAAGTTTTCATCAACTGTACAAAAAACATTTACTAAGCATTTAAAATGTTGAGGAAAAAGAAATGTGAAGCTGGAGAGGAAACATGGGCCAGAGCTGAAGGAGCCCGTTGGCCATGCCAAAGCACCAGAACTCGATGCTGAAGGCAATGGGGAGCCATTGTGAAGTAACTGAAGCCTTGGGGGAGGACAAAATGATTCTGGGAATCTGTGGTGAGAGACATGACAGTAAGGGATCCAAACATTAAGGAGTGGGCAGAGGTAGGAAAGTTCAAAGAAATTGAGGAGCAGCTGGGGATTGGGGAAAAAAGGAGCGAGCAGTAATAGGCAGAGAAAAGTAAGAAAAAAGGGTTCAGCCATGTGAAATGCTCCCCAGCAGTCCAAGAAGAAAAGGAACAGAAAGTTACGTCCTTACTGAGAACAGAGAGATGGTGTGAGAACCAGATAACACACTGTGAGGGTGGAATTGAGGGAAAGACAACAAAAATACACAAAATTTCTCAAAAATTCAATAAACAAAAGGGAGAAAGATAAAAAGCTGTAGAAAGTAATGTGGACTTATAATAGTTTTACTTAATGGAAGAGATTGCATATACATACTTGTATAAGAAAAAAATTTTCCTCCCTTACTCTCACACTCACAATACTTCTGACACCAGACGTGTGGGTTTTCAACACCAAGCAATTCTGACACTGACAACTGGGAGTCAGTGTAGCCTCAGAGTTTAAGGGCTTGGTCCCACAAGACTGCCCCCCACTGCAGATGCCAGTCTCGAATAGCAGGTCCTCAGGTTACTCTCAACTTCTGTCTGACTTGGCTAAAAATCAGAGGTTCCCATTAACCCCTTCCTTGGATTCAATCATTTGCTATAACAGCTCACAGAACTCAGAGAAACAAATTCACTGGTTTATTATACAATAAACGATATGATAAAGGATCCAGATAAAGAGATACATAGGGAGAAGTCTGGAACGGTCCCAAGTGCAGGAGCTTCTGTCCCCGTGGAGTTAGGGTGTGTCACTCTCCCAGCACATAGATGTGCCCACCAACCCAGAAGCTCTCTAAAACTCATACTTTGGAGATTTTTATGATGCTTTCATCATTAACTCAGTCTCCAGCCCCTCTCCGCTTCATGGAGGATAAGGAGTGGTGTGGAAAGTTCTAAACTTCTAATCATAACTTGGTCTTTCTGGTAACCACCCCCATCCTAAAGCCATTCTGGAACCCACCAAGTGTTACCTCGTTAGAAGAAAAGATACTCCTATCACTTAGGAAGTACCAAGAGTTTTAGGAGCCCTGTGGCTGGAACCAGGGCAGAGACCAATACATATATTTTCTATTATTTCACAAACATTTAATGAGGATGAGAATGAGCATTTAGAGGTGGAAAAGTTGAAGACAAGAAGAAAGTGGGGACAACCAGCAGATGGAGATGCATCCAGAGCACTGGTGGAGAGATTGACTTTAAACTGAAAGAGACATATTGTTTCCATTCTAGCAGAAACCAACAAGGCAGGTATGGATTCAGATACAGCTAAGTCTGTAAAGGGTGCACAGAAAGAGACATTAGCAATGATTCAGAAGAATAAATATTCTACTGAGTGTAAACCAATACAGAATGAGAGCCACAGCAGACTAAAGAAATGAAGATTGGTTTCTACCCAATGATGAAAGACCGTGAATTGGTAGTGGCACCAACTGAGTTGTGTGGTATTTCCCAGGTGCATTTATAACAGTGAATAAGGTAAATCATTGTATTAATTAATAGTTGGAATTTTGACAGATGATTTGGATGGAATGGCAAAAGGGCCCTTGATGAAGGAATTGGGAAAGGATTAATCAAAATATCATACCATGTCAGTCTAATCTGGAGAGTGAAGGATATGAGAAACTGCTAGGTTGGCTTAAGAGGCTAGAAATCCTAAAAGTGTCAACAAACAGTGTTGAGGAAGCAATTGAGTGGGAAATCTGGGAATAGGAACACAGGAAGTAATGAGAGGGTCAGACATTTAAATTTAAAACTTTCCAAGGTGAAGCAGTTCTGAATATCATCTGGTGGTGTTTCTTAAAGTGGATGCAAGTTCTCAGATGGAATAGAGGCGATGAGGTAGTTGAAAACTGTAAAGCTGGGTTTTAAGGTTTGGTTTGGTTTGGCTTGGTTTGGATGGCTTGTCAACATGAATGAAGTCCTCTAGGATGATGAAAACACTTAAGCGTAGAGGGGAAAACTCTATGGAGGAGCCGGGTTCCACATTTTACAGTAAATTAAAGAGGAGCACCTAAGAGATAGCAGATGACAGAAATAAGGACTGAACCAAGAGTGATATATCCAAATAGCATGAGTCCAATTTTAGCTGTGGCACTGAGAAGCATATGGACTCCAGTCTCAACTCCTAACTCTAAGGATGTTCAAAAAATGAGCCGCCTGGGCCGTCCTGGTGGCACAGCGGTTAACTTCACACGTTCTGCCTCGGCGGCCCAGGGTTCACCGGTTCAGATCCTGGGTGCAGACATGGCACCGCTTGGCAAGCCATGCTGTGGTAGGTGTCCCACATATATAGTAGAGGAAGATGGGCACAGATGTTAGCTCAGGGCCAGTCTTCCTCAGTTAGGAAACTGTGAAGTAATCCAAATAAGAGTATGGCTACGGGTTATAGAATGAAGTGAAAAATTTGAAGATGCTTGGGAGGTAGTATTGACAGGGATTGGTAATTAGCTGTGGAAGTGGCAGGATGGAAAGAAAATAGACAACATTGATGGAAAATTAATGGATTCAGCAACTAAAAGGATATTTTTGCCATTCACTGAGCTATAGAATACTTAAGAAACAGGTTTAGCACTGAAAATAATAAAGTTCATTATTAGGCATGAAGAATTTGAAGCAGAGATTTTTATTAAGCAGTTAGATATATGGATCTAAATTGAGACAGAGAGAGCTAGAACCTGAGATCCACATGATCCTTGTCACCAGGCCATTCACATGTGGAGAAACTGAAATTGAAAGAACAAGTCCTGGCTGTATTTTTATCCAATGGAGACTGGAGATGCAACATGAGTCCACCTTGCCTGAGCAAAGATGGTTTAGTAGATTCAGATATTGCGAGACAGAGCCATGTTGTCCTCAGTGCAGTGAAGTCATCCTGCCCCTGGTCACTGGAGTCCCCTAGTGATCTCATCATTCTGATAAGTAATTTCTCCATCAGTAGAGATAGAGCCTTCACTGCAATCTTCCTCCTTCCTGGGTCAAAAAGAGAAAATGTCTGTCCCTTATTAAAGTGACATGGAGGCAAATAAATGTTCTCTCTCAACAGTGTAATTGCTTCTGTCCCCTGGTAGATTCTAAATGGCTGAAAGGCAGTAATCTTATCTCCTAAATCCATGCACCTAATAACCAATTGTATCTAGCAAATTAGAATACACCAATAAAGAGTTATTGGATTATGTTAATCCCGCAAATGATGGAAAATATTCAGGTAAATTCTGAATATTTATTTTAAAGAAGAGAAAGGACAATTTTAATAACTATTAGAAGTAGAAATGTGAACTCATTTTTCTATTTCTGTGATGCATATGAAATTTGAAAAAAGAAAGTGTCACATTGGTCACCCGTTTTCTGTCGGATCTATTCCCCATCCTTCCCCTGCTCATCTTTATATCATAGGGAACAATATTTCAGGCTCTCCTGACAACTGGTTTCCAGTAGGTTCAACTCATGGGAGGCACTGGTGGAAGACTGGAAGGCTGAAAGACAAGTAGGGGTGTTTCCTCTTCTTCATCTTTGTCTTCTTTCTCTTCCCCTCACCCCTCTCCGCCATAGGTGACATCCCTAGCAGTGGACACTTTTCTTCCATGGCTCCAGGACCACAGCTCCAGGTCCTGCTAGATAGTCCCTCCCATAGTGTTTTTACCTTCTACCAGATGGACTCAGATCTTGGATTCTGTTACATTACCTCCTATTTTTGTTCCCCCAGCATTGTAGAGACAGAAGTTTCCTGGTGTGACTAATGTCTATGTTGCCGCTCCCCATTTCCTTAACTTGTCCATTACTTGTATAACCGATTATTTGTATTAAATTTTCTCTGTTTAAAATATCTAGTGTGGTTCTGATTTTCTTATTGTATTCTAGCTGACAAAAAGGCTAAGTCAATTTGAGGAGTACTGGTGGACTGATTGAATACACTAGATGAAGAAAAGTAGTAGTCTCAGTGTTCTGCAGCTATCAAACCATACCTAGAGGCTTTGCTTCGGTTTATTTTAAGAAGAAAATGTAGAAACAGAGTGTCCAGAGTGGGATTGACTCTGATAATGAGGGATATAGAAATTTCACTACACAAGGCAAAATAAATGTCTTGGGGATGTACATATAAGAATCACCTTGACTATTGAAGATGTGGTTACATTGAAGAGGAAACAGACACATTTTATGTTGTTCTGTGGTGAGAAATGAGGAGGATCAGATTATGAATAAACACAAAAGAAGAATCTTCCAATAAACAAAAATGCATAGGCTGCCTCATGAAGTTTGAGTCGTCAGACACTGAAAATGGCCAAGCAAAGGCTGTAGGGCCATTTTTAAGAGAGTCTTGTACTGGTGTGGCCCTGTATAAGATGATATACAAAATCTTTTCCAAATTGAAACGTACATGCCATATAACACCAAAGGCATGATCTATGAAAGAAACAATTGATAAGCTGGACTTCATCAAAAATAAAAACCCCTGTTCTGAGAAAGACCATATCAAGAGAATGAGAAGACAAGCCACAGATTGGGAGAAAATATTTGCAAAAGACACCTCTGATAAAGGACTCTATCCAAAATGTACAGAACTCTCACAACTTAACAAGAAGAAAATGAACAACCTCATTTAAAAATGAACCAAAGACCTTAACAGACACCTCACCAAAAAAGATATACAGCTTGCAAATAAGTGTATGAAAAAATGCTCCATATTATACTTCATCAGGGAAATGCAAATTAGAACAACAATGAGATACTATTATACACCTACTAGAATGGCCAAAATCCAAAACACCGACAGCATCAAATGCTAATGAGGATGTGGAGCAATAAGAATTCTGATTCATTGCTGGTAGGAATGGAAATTGGCACGGCCACTTTGGAAGACGGTTTGGTGGGTTCTTACATAACTAAACATACTCTTACCATTTGATCCAGCAATCACATTCCTTGGTATCTACCAACGGAGGTGAAAACTTATGTCCACACAAATACCTGCACACAGATGTTTACGGCAGCTTTATTCATAATTGCCAAAACTTGGAAATAACCAAGAAGTCCTTCAGTAGATGAATAGATAAGTAAGTCATGGTGCATCCAGACAACAGAATATTATTCAGCACTAAAAAGAAATGAGCTATCAAGCCATGGAAAGATATAGAGGAACATTAAATGCGTGTTACTAAGTGAAAGAAGCCAATCTGAAAAGGCTACATACTGCATGATTCCAAATACGACATTCTGGAAAAGGCATAACTATGGAGACAGTAAAAAAATTAGTGGTTGCCAGGGGTTGGAGGTGGGGAGAGATGACTAGTCAGAGCAAAGAAGATTTTTAAAACATAAATAAACCCAGAAATGTATTCTCTCATAGTTCTGGAGGCAAAAGTCCAATATCAAGCTGCTGTCAGAGTCCTGCTCCCTCCAGGGGCTCTGGGGGGAGTTTTTGTTCCTTGCCTCTTTCAGCATCTGGTGGCTTCAGGTATCCCTTGGCTTGTGGCTGTGTCACTCCAATCTACATCTGTCTTCACACAGCCTTCTCTTCTGTGTGTGCCTGTCCTCTCTGTTTCTCTTATAGGGACACTTGTCATTGGATTTATGGCCCAACCAGATAATCTGAGATGATCCCCTCATCTCAAGATTTTTATCTTAATTATATCTCCAAAGTCTCTTTTTCCAAATAAGGTAACATTCACAGTTCCCAGGGATACGGATGTGGACATATCATTTTGTGGGTCATGATTCAGCCCACTAAAGGCTATGCTCTGGCTCCCCAAATTCATATTGTTTACATGAAAATTGCATTCAGCCCATCCCCAACATTCTCAAAATTGAGTACCCCAAATTCTCAATTCTCAATCTCTTTCTCCTTCATTACAGCATCAGCTCTAAGTCCAAAATCACATCTGGATATCATTAACTGAAATATCCCAAATTCCATAATCTAAATCAGGTATGGGTGAGGTTCTGGCTATCATATGCCCTGAAGCAAAATTCTCCTTCATCCTTGGATCCGTGAAACCAGAAAACAGACAATGGTGGGACAGGCATAGGATAACAGCTATAGACATTTTCATTCCAAAAGGGAGAAAATGGAAGGAATAAATGGATCATCAATCCAAGCAAGTTCGAAATTACGAGGTGGAGCACAAAAGATTTTTAGCACAGTGAAAATACTCTGTATGATAGTATAATGGTAGATACATGTTATTAAACATTTGTCCAAACCCATAGAATGTGTAACACTGAGTGAATCCTAACGTAAACTATGGACTTTGGGTGGTTATGATGTGTCAGTGTAGGTTCATCAATTATAACAAATGTACCACTCTGGTGGGGGGATGTTGTTAATGACGGAAGCTATGCATTTGTAGGGGTAGGAGGGGAATAGAAAATCTCTGCACCTTCCTCCTAAATTTGCTTTGAACCTAAAACTGCTCTAAAAAATTAAAATCTTTTTTAAAAAAGTATATGGCCTATCCAGGTCTCTGCAACCAGACCAGCCATAGTAGCAGAATGAGAACACAGTATCTCTGAATCAGGAAGATCTAACATTTCCTGAGTTTAAAGATCCTTATTTAAGTAAATAAAATTCAAGGCCACCCACCCCCATTTCCCAAGCGCCTCACAGTTGGCAATTTACATTGCAAGAAGACTAAGATACAGCTCATTTTACATCATGTTCCTCTCAAAATAGGTTCTGTCGATTTGTGGTGTGTTATTTCAGTGGAGATTATCAAGAAGTCTGCTATTTCAATAGAATTGATACTTGCCCATCTGGGTAGATCCATATCACAACAGTTCGCTGATAGACGTATTTTGATATAAAACCTAAATCTTGTTTTACCTCTACAGATTTTTTTCACCTCGCTTTCCTTCCTTGATTTTATCCCAAGTATTTTGAAAATGTTCCAATTTTGACATCAATCCAATTGCTGAGAACTCTAGCATAAAATGAAGAAAGACACGTGAAAAGAACAGCGCTAACCATATAAAACACATTTATGCCACATTTATGAGGCAATCAGAGAAAACATGCTAACATACCCAAGATAAGCAATCTTACATGTATAACAATCTATCTGATACAGGAATAAATATTTCATTTATTTATGCTGGTCAACTAATTATATATTTTCTTTTAACAATAACTAGAATTTAGATTCCATCTAATTGCTATATTTTCCATGAATGAAACTTTTAAAAAAATTCCAGTGCATCAGTTGCAATGAACATAGCTGCTTACATCTATTTTTCTTGATATCATTATTATAAATGTCTTTCTTCTTGGATCCCAATCCATAATTAAAAATAAAGTATTTCTATCTGGTGTATAATAATGCTGCACAATAAAACCACCCCAAAACTCAGTGGTTTAAAATAAGCATTTACTCAGCTTACAAACTTTCAGGTCAGTAGATGAGGCTAAGCTTAGCTGGGCTGGTATTGGCTGAGCTCACTCAGATATCTGATGGTTAGTTGGCTATAGTCACAACAGTGACTAGGCCATTTGTCTTTCCTCATTTAGCAAGTCAGCCTGAGCATGGTTTAATGGTGAATGCTGAGAAGAAAAAGAGAAAATAGAAATCTGCAAGCACTTTCCCAAGATTCTCTCACCTCAAGTTTGCTACCAACCATTGGTCAAAGAAGTCACATGGCCAACTGCAGAGGCAATGTGGAAAGTCTAACCAACGGGTGTGGGTAGAGCATGGCAGGATAAATTGAGCCATTGATGCCACATAAAACAAATCAAGAAAATATTCCTAAATGCACAGTTTATGCAATTAGACATGTGTAATAACCTATCTAATAAAAGCATAAATCCCTTTATCTGTGCTGATCCATAGGATAAATGTTTTTGTTTAGCAATAAATTAAAAACTTAGATGTTGTCTATTTACAATATTTTCCCTGACTGAAACTTTAAAATATTCCATATTCGTCATTTCCTAATGAACCTAGTTATTCACGTTTACGCTACCTGATTTCTTCATTGTGAGAGTCTTTTCACTTTCAGCCCAATGAGTAAATAAAAATGCAAACCCTGTCCTGGTGTGCCGTTAGTTCTACTGGAAAGCTTCTATCCTTGAATCCAGCTGGTGACTCTCTATTTCCATGAGTCAAAAAGCAAAATTTAAACATATCAAATTGTCCACTGTCCATGGTTGGATCTTTGGCAAAGAGAACACAGCAATTTAAATACAGCTATGGAAATGATTACTGCTGGTTGAACACAGAGAATTATTCATCATCAGCTCATGATTTCCATTCTTTCTCTACCTCCTACCCCTCAGGAATAAGAGTGATCACCACCATGTGGCCCGATCTGAAAGAATTGGTAGTCATAAGCCCCTCCCCTTTACCAAATAAGTTTTTAAAAATCTAAGAATAAACAATCCAAGTAGCTTTTGTTTTCTATTAAACCATGACTTTATTAAGGGTTCTCATAAACCTGCCCTCCTCAAAGTTGTGAAGCAATTGAATAAATTAAATTACAAAAAGTAGGAAAATATTCCTAAAGGGTTTTTTTTGCCCTTCAAAGAGACTCTTTAGAGAAGATGCTACAGTAGTAGATAGAAATCAAAGGACTATTTCATGTGAAATTTCCCTTTTGTGTTATTTTCTTGCCATCAAAAGGACTCGCGTATATTGGCATGATATCATTTGTCTCATTATGAATAAGTATCCAAACAAATGAGCACATTTTAAAACAACAAAGAGTGTACAAAAGTTAAGTCATCTGGAAAATGTTTGAAAGATGTTTGGATTTTTCCATTTACAGAAGCCTTATTGTTATTTTCCTTTTTACATCTGCTATTCATTTGAATGACTTGTCAACAATTCAGTGAATGAAGGTGCCAAAATGTTGCTACTAACAATTCTCAAGTATCTTTTTCCTTTGCTTTTAAATAAAAGATCTTTACTACAGAGAATGATATTTAGTTTCATGTGAACCTATTTTCAGATTTTTAACCACAAATCCTTCGTTTTGGTGAAACTATTTTGTGAAAATACGGTGTACTGGGAGTTAGGGGAACTGAAGTTTAGGAGAAATATGACATGATGTTTAGTTTGTACACTCAGATCAGTTAAAGCCAGGAAACTAGGATCAGTTCAACCTGGATCTCACAAAGATTGCTATGAAATTTGGCAACTTCTCTAAGCCCTAGTTTTTTCATCTGCTTATAATTTTTATAACTACAGCTATGACATAAATGTCCCGAGGAAGATTACTTACTAAAAAAAATTGTCTGTAGAAAATCATTTAGTAAAGGGCAGTATTCTGTAACAAAAATCCCTAATCTCTCTTCGTAAATGTGGATTTTTGCATTTTCAATATCCCTAAAAGGAGGCCCACCTATTTTTCTAGAATAAACAACCACAGACCTTCCTTAGTTTAGGGGCCAAAAATATAAAAGTAATGGTGTTTTTGTCCCACTGGCACAGATGCTTTAAGCTTTAAAAGAACCTCCTACTTCTTAAGCCCTCTCTCCATATTCTTGCCAAGCTCTCTGGAAATCTGAGTTTTGGACACCCTCCAATACCACATCTCATCCATATGCCTGCCCCAGAGGAAGACATTCCGCAGGCTCTTTCCTTCACTCTATGAATGATTCATGTGTTAAGATCTTAAATACTAGCTGATCCAAGGACCTCATGGCTTGAAAACCTGATCTGACGTCAAGGAAATGTGCTGTTTCAGGGACATGTTTCTAAGGCTGGTTGTTTATCCTTGCTCAATCCAAAATCAGAAAGTCCTTTATTAGGCAAGAAGAAGGCATGACAGTATCCCCTTTCTGAGATCTTTTCTGAGACTCACATTTCTGATGAGCACATAAGTTCTGATATCAAAGTGGAGGAGTGGACTTTTGCTGACAACACATTTAAATTTACACTAGAAAAACTAAGTGGAAAACAAATTCAATTATTTTCCTCTAAGAAAGATAAGTCATATTGAAAAATTGCTTTCACCACCTACAGCAAGATCACCAAGTAAAAATGCCTCCAGGGAGAGGTGCAGAACTAAAATAAATCAGTGGACAAGAGGAATGGTCAAGCTGGAGTGTATGTTCAGTCTGATAGAAGCTACTCCTACTTGGCTGCAATTCAATGGGTTTTAAGTGAGCACATAGAGTGCCCAGAACTTCTAGAACTTGAAAAGAAGCCAGAAATCTTTATTCTTACGTGAAATCTCCCAATTTTGAATGTTGGCAATTAATTCAGACAAATGTAAACACTTTATAAGCCAAACGTACTCATCTGCCGGCCAGATTTCACCTGTACTGCCAAGTATGCAGCCTTAGACCTACTTTCACTTATTATTTCATTTAAAGGTGTTTTAAATATTTTGGAGAAAAGTAAAATGTAACTTAGATTCTTTAGAAATATCAGTAAAACTCTGTCACAAAACTGTAAGATGGCAAAAAAATAATTTTAAGTTATAGAACGGGGAAGGAGTATAGGCCATTAGTGATAGATGGTTATGAGTTAAAGTCTTGGCTCAACCATCTATGAGCTGTGGGAACTAGAGGATGTCACCTAAACTTTCTAAACTTCAGTTTGGGAAATGCTGATAATATATTCACCTCAAGGGTTGTTGTAAGAAGATAATGTGCCATTCCCATGAATTTCAGAGTTACATAATTCCTAGCACATAAGAGAAACTTAGTAAGTGCTAACTATTCATATTAGTGCAATTTTCACAATCATTTTAATAATAAATCTATATAGGTTATTTAGGAAACTAATTATATTAGCTAATATTTGTTGAGCCCTTACCAAGTAATAGGCACAGTTCCAGTTCTAATACTTTTAATCATTAAAGCAATCCCGTGAAGTAGGTTCTCTTTTTCACTCCACTTTGCACGTAAGGAGGCAGGCCCAATACAACTGATTAGCATACTCAAGATCACACAAATAATGAAGAGATGAGTGGAGGCCGGGCAGGATTTAAACAAAGGTGTCTGCCTCAAACGTCTAAAGTCTTTACCATTACACTAAATTAAAAAGTATGCTATATTCAAATCAATCTTTGAATTTGTTCCAAGCTATAAAGGTCTTAGAATTGGAAAAGGCATTTCAAGAAAGAAACGCACTCCTTTCTGACTGCAAAAGACCACCCCAAGCAAGTCAGTATAAATGTTTCTTTGTAAACTTGGAAGAAAAATCCAGATTTACTCTGAACAGTGCATGATAACCTCTGGAAGTTAGATAAATATATCTTCTTTTTATGCATTTATATGACTTTAAATCTCTTGCCTTATAATAAATCAAACTATTCTTTATGTAATTTGCAATTAGTTAAGAATTCTTTGATAGTACTTATGCATAATTAGTTTTATTTAGAAAAATCACAAGACCCTGCAAAAAGTATAGATTATATGTCTATTGAAGGCAGAAAAAATGTCTCTTTCACTTAAATCCACATCATTTATCATTTTGAAAATTTCAACAGACTAGCCAGCTTCCATTTCCTCTCTTTCTGTTTTCTATCAGAAACTCAGCTTTGTTCAGCTTCCCATCTTTTCCTATCATGAAAGGGAAGATGAGTTCATCCCCAGCTCCAGAAATAGATCCTGGTTCATCCACAAATGGCTCTCTCCTGGTGTTTCCTACTGATCTAGAGGCAGGCACATGATCTGAATTGGCCCAATCAGACGAAAAGCAAAGACTCAGTCTGTGTTTGACATGAAAGATTTGTCTCTCTGACTCCTGCTTGTTGGAAACAAGGCCTGTAGGATCAATTGACACAGGGAACCAACTACCTCTTGCAACTACAAGGAGAACTACACTCAGGATAAAACCAACACTTAAGATAGCAAAGCAGAAGATCAAAAAGAACTGAGGTTTTTCGTGAAATTATTGAATTACTTGGAGTCCACCAATCATATTGATTTTTAGTTTTGTGTGATAATAAATCACCTTTTTAGGGCCAGCACCTGTGGCCTAGTGGTTGGGTTTGGCATCCTCCACTTCAGCGACCTGGGTTCACAGGTTTGGATCCTGGGCACGGACATACACCATTTGTTAGCCATGCTGTGGTGATGACCCACATAAAAATAAATGGAGGAAGATTGGCACAGATGTCATCTCAAGACTAATCTTCCTCAAGCAAAAAAAAAAACGGAAGAAGAAGAGGATTGGTAACAGTTGTTAGTGCAGGGCAAATCTTCCTCAGCAATAAATAAATAAAGTCACCTTATTATTATCAGGAATTTTTTGTTACTTATAACGAAAATCTTTCTAACTGATAAACTATGATCTTTATGTACTCTGTGATTAAGTAGAATTTTAAATCATTCCATATATTTTTTTCATTCTATTAACTCTGCCTATGAGAAACCATAGAATTCAGATCCTATGGCTATGGCCCAGTTACCACCATCTTTCTTGGGGTCAGATGTAGCCATAGCACTCAGAAGGAATCTAAATAGCCTTTGCAAAGTTAGGCCACTAACTTTCAACCTTAGCCGCTTACAGGAAGTTTCCCTCCATTCAAACTGATATGCCCAGAATTATAGCCGATATCTTCTTTTCCTTGGAGGCAAAAATATTTATTTCTGTTAATTACTAAGTTACATGAAGTCAGAAATCACACTTGTAAACATTTGTCAAATGCAATTCATGCATTCTCTCTCCCATTTAAGTAAGATCAGAAACTAGATAAATTTTCTTAGTTTTATGCAAAATAAAGGAAAGAGATGTCAAATCAGAAATTGTATTAATAATTCTTTTGTGTGGTAAATAAGTATTTTTTAAGATATTATAAAATTCTTTATATTTTAATAATTATCATTTAGTTTAATCAGTTCTCACCTTTAGTAGAACAACGTAATGATCTGCAGAGATTTCAAAGAAGATTCATGCTTTCCTCTATCTCCGGAAATTTATATTTTGTTGGCCTGAGATAGGACTTAGATAAAAGCAGCTGACTAAAGCTTCCAGGTGATTTTAATTGCAGCCCAGGTTATAATGCAAGTCAGTAGTTTAAATTATCGAAGTAGAAGTCTCAAAACTATATTGCTCTTTCATCTTCAGGTGAACCTTCGGCAGTGTTTCTGTTTAAGTATAACACGTTTCTACTCTCTGTATATATTTTTTAAAAGCCTCAAATGGTTCTTGGTATGACTGGATCACTTTCAAACAGTTAGTTATAGCATTCGAGACTTTGAATGGTCATCTAAACATCAAAGATTTTCTCCAATTTTGAAAGCAGAGAAGAAATCCAGAGCAGATTTCGCAAACACAAAGATTGTCTGTCCACAACTATGCGAGTCATTAAAAGAAATGCTTCGCTCGTGTTCCTAAGAAATACACAGGAAAACACTTTCAGTGTAAATTAGTGACTCAAAGAAATTGAAGCACAGTTTGACCTTTGAAATCACCTCCTCCAGCATTTCTCAGTGTCGTCTTCAGCCAGCCTGTAGCACGTGCTTATTAAAATGCACATTCTGGGGCCCCATCCTTGATCAACTGAAATCAAAATCTCTGGGGCTGGAGCCCACGAATGACATATCAAATGATTGTAATGTATACTAATGCACGCTAAGTTTTGAGAATCATAAATTGTCCCATCCAGTCAGATTCCCTATTTAAGAAATTCTTGAAATCTCTCTTGTCTTTCTTTTTTTTACACACCCCCTTTTGATCCATTGAGACTCTTACATTTGATTAATAAAATATATAAATATCTCTTAATCTTCCCATAATCTTTTATGCTAGCTTGGTGGGGAATCGGATTATCTACGCTTTGTGATAGCCTCGATATTTGCTACATCATGAGAGTACCACACAAAGATTTTTGGGTTAGTGCCTCAAGATGGCAGTCAAAAAAAAGACACACAAATATTTGGATCCTAAAGGTTTACATGTTTTTTCTTCGAAAAGTATAGTATACACACAGCCTTTCAAAAAGTGTTTGTTAGAAATTTATCAAGTCCCTACCATGATAAACTCTTCCAAAATAATCACTAACATTGACACTTTTAAACTTATAAATCACTATATAAGTCATTCTACAACACCCAAGAAGTCGATGTCAGTTTTAGATTGGGGGCATGACTTGTCCCAAATCATGTAGCCGGGCGTGGAGCAGAGATGGAGATCCGCATGTCCATGCTTCCTAACGGCTACTCTCCTCAACAGTAAGGATTTTCTCTCTAATCTCTTGTCCAGCTGCCAAGGGATTCATTCTGTTCACACTATGAGAGCTTGTCCCTCCCCTCAACACCGTATAAATTAACTTTCTTTTTCATATGTTTCTCAAAAGCAAGAGTAATAATCACAACTCCAGGCGTTTGAACAAGAGGAGATTTATTACTTTTCATCAAAGAACAGTTGTTATGACAGAGATGCTTCCTGTATAGCAAAGATAAGGGCCCGTCTCTGGACTCAGCAGACCACTGGTGACCCCCTAAGCATTCACTCTTTTCTGTCACTGTTGCCCCCAGTCACCAAAGACCAGCTTTTGACAGCTATTGTCAGGAACGCCTTACCATACAATAGTGCCGTTGAGCTGTTGCACCCTACTTAAGGGCATTAGCCAAGAGAGCACCGGAATAGTGGGAAACCTCGCCAGGCTCCTCTCAGCCAGCCTGGAGTCAACCTAAGACATGGACACCTTTCATGTAACTGGTATGCCCAGCGAGGGCACCCTTTCGGAATTTGTGTTCTTGGGGGAAGCACCTTTCCCTAATTTGCATTAAGGCACTCTATGTGCCTGTGGAGACTCTGCCTATGTGCATCTCAAGAAGAAAAAAAAAAAAAGGTTGGTGTTTTACAAGGTTTAGTTTTGTTTTGTCCTGTTTCCCAGAGATAGTTCTACAGTTGGTGCAGAACTGGAAGCCTGCAATCAAAGTAACATCCAGTTCCTTATTTGTTGCCCAGCCCAAGCTTGCCATGTAATTGCTCCTTTATTCACTAGGTCTTACATTAGGGACGAAAATAGCCTTTACTCAACTTCAAGCAGCCGTGAAACTGGGATTTGTGGCTATCACTGCAAAGTCGGTGAGTGTCGGACCTTGGATGAGAACAGGAGTAAAGGACCGATGTAAGAATAGGAAGCTCCAGAGCTATGTGTTCCCAGATCTTAGTGTTACATAAGACTCACCTGGGGAACTTGCAGAAAATGCTGATTCCTGGTCCCACCCCAGATACCCTGATTTGGATCTGGGGTAGGGCCAGCTCCATCTCCAGAATTCTATGAAGGGTAGGGCTTAGGGGAGGCCATCTGGTTGGAAGAGGAAGCTGGGAGCTTTGCCATGAGGCTATGTTTGCAAAGCAAGCACACTCTTTATAACTTAGTGTGTATGTTACAGAGCAGTATCGATATTAAAGCTTCCTAAATAAACTTTTATTCACACTGCATATAAGAATGATTAAATTGGCTATATTAGAAGTAATATTTTTATTTGAGAATGGAGGGAGCTGATGGAGATCAGGGTGGCTACAGCCCTTGACACAAACACTGAATGAAGCCCAGGCACCTGCCTTTTTAGCCATCACCATAGAAAAGCCTTGTTTATTGATTCATTCATTCAACAAAATATTTATTGAGCTACCAGTATGTGCCAGGCATTGTTCTAGGTAGGTCCTTGGGACATAGTAATAACAATAATTAATAATAATAACAAAAACTGGTGAAGGCCCTTCCCTGTGGGTTATATTTTAGTGAGGAAAAGCAAGCAATAAACAATAAAGATAGTATATCAGAGAATTACATGATATGTTAAAACATGTTTCTTATCTTTGAGAAACACGATCTTAGGAAGTAACACATTCCTTAGTGAGATGCCGCCCCCCAACATATATTTAGATTTTTACCAAGGAATTTCCATAGGAGGCCAAATTACTAGAGCTAGAAACAAATGAGATACTCCTTACTAGGCTTCAAAATGACAAATGCTGAGCTTGTGTGGGTTTGAAGTGGGCCACGCATGTGTATACATATAAGTCTAAACACCTTATGGACAACCATCAAATTACCTATATCTCTTTAGACTCTAAATGCTATATCCTTTGCACCATACAATGCCTTTCCAAGGAGCTAAGCAAGCCTTATGGAATCTATGAAGGGACAATTGTGAAGTGAAGCAGTTCCACGCCTAAACATTTATACAGTTAACAAACACACATATACAAATCGATGTGAGTATAAACATAGCTCAATAACTCCTTTTTCTACATAGGAAGAGGTACAATTGATTTAGAAAGCTAAGGAGAGATAAAATGACTTTATACTAATTCCCTTAATTTAATCACACCAAATGTCAGGACAATGTCATTTAAAACCCTTAATGATTTTAAAACAAATGGTCCCTGTAGCAGGAAAATAGTTGAACTAACATTGCTAAAATTGATTTAATTTCCTTGGAATTTAAATATTAAATGAACCCATTCTATCTCATTTACTTTTCAAATAGTGTTAGAAAATACCTGAGGACCTCTCGGCAAGACTCTAACAGGATCCTTCGGTCTGTTCACCAGTTCAGTGGAACTGTAATTGCACGTGAATTTAGTCTTTAGTCAATTCTATTTAATACACAGAAAAGAGTCTATTATCACTATGTATGTCTCTCTACAACCTTCCTTTGTGAAGATTCCAGACTTGATTTATCAACACCAGAAACTTACTTAGCACGGTTGTGTATTCTATATATATTTTTTCCAACGTTAATGTGAGTCATCATAGCATATCTCCTTAACCATATGTGCTCGAGCTAAGGACAGACAGTTATTTTAATATTCCTGGCCTAGAATCCTTCCCACAACAAACACATTTGATGCTCATACATGGTCCCTTTCTTGCCGACACTCACGCCTGTCAAAATGGCATGGTGCCTACTCAACATATGGACTGCTAGCTTTTCTCACTGGGGCACAGTTGCCAAAGAAAGATGGGTTAAGCCGGGCACCCTGTGTAGCAAAGCAGGTGACAGCTCTCCTGTCCTCCATCATGTGGCAGCAACTCTTCGAGCCACATGCCACTCTCTATCCTCTCTTTAACAGGAAAAGGAAAAGGAGAGAGATGTTTAACAGTATTCCTTTTACTTTCAGACTGTTTCTGCTTACTGCCTTTGATCTCACTACCTTTTATTCAAAGTGAGGAAATCTCTCCTCTGCCAAAAACGCGCAAAAATGTAAAAATCATTTGGAAGCTCAAAGTTGTAAGAAAAGTTGATAGCCAGCAAAGGCACTAAGTATATGTGTGTGCGTGCATGCAAGCACACACACATGCACACAGACACACACATGCACACACATGCACACAGACACAGGAAATGTGTGTGCTTTCCTCCCGCTGCTTCTTATTTTCCACCTAGGACAGACCAGGGCTGGGCAGCAACAGCAGCATTAAGGAGTGAAGAAAGAACTCAGGGATTGTTTAAGTCTTGCACAAATAGAGCTATCTCATTACGTTAATTCAGTGAATCATTTCCTCCCTAACCAGGCTACATCCTGTTTGGTTTGCAACTTTTATTTTAAAATTTCCAAATCAATTTTTATTTGTCTAAATGAGTTTGTTTTGGCAGTAACAGAAAAGTATCAAGTTTCCCCAAACAAAGGTTTTTCCTTCATATCTTTGTGTCTTCGTCACTCTACAGGAAACCCAAATAAGGTGTTTGATCTGAGTCTGACTTCTGAATCCAAAGACCACAGAGACTTTCAGCAAACAATCTATCTGAACTTAAAGATATCGGATTTAAATTGTAGCCTGCAGTTGAGGGCCGTGGATTAGCCAATTAGTAATCATTAATGCCTGCTCTGTGCCAGACACCTTTATAGGAATGATTCCATTTGATCATGACCGCACTCCTGCAACGTGGGAGTCATCATCATTTCCATTTTAGAGATGTGTAGAAATCTGGTCAATAATCTCTACATGGAAGCTATTTGGCACTGCCTCTAATAATAAAAATAGCTAACATTCATTAAACTCTTACTGTGAGCTGTTCTAAAAACCTTATCATATCAGCTCATCTACAAAGTCAAGATGTAATCCCTGTCAATATCCATAATTTATAGACGAGGAAAAGGGAGAACTAAGAAGCTGACTTATCCAAGTCCACAGCAAGTAAGTGGTGACGCCAGAATTCAAACCTAGCCAGTATTACTCCAGAACTATCGTTCTTGACCACTCCTCTAACAGTGTTAGGTGATCCTAATATAAATTTTTGACCAATTCTTCAGTCTTGTGCCTTGTTAATACCTAAGGACTAAGACTTTAGGTATAGAAAGGCTGTTTCCTTTCTTTAAAGCACTGCTTTCATCTTGCTTCTCTGACCAGAGTCTCCTACAGCTCTGTATTCCAAAAGAATAAAATCCAGATTATCATCTTGCATCACTCCAAATATATCCTGGCCTCCATCAAACCCTCCAACCTGAATCTTCCAATTCAGCCATGTATGTTCCATTCTTGAACATCTTACACACTTACTCATGTGTTTTGTTTTGTTTCCTAATCCAAATGTCCTTGCTATTTCTCTCCATCTCTGCAAAGCCTATCCTTCAAGCCCATCTCAGATTCTTCTTCTACGCTGAGTATCTCCTCTGTCTACTTCAAGAAATTTCTTTAACCACTGTGTCTGCAGTACTTGCCAATATACCAGTTGTTCATAATGCTCAGCAACATGATCATCACAAGGCTTGTTCAGAAGATGCAGCACCTACCATGTACTATTCTCAGGTGTGTGTGTAATCTCCCCAATTAGCATAAGAACTGTTTGAGGAGATGGATCACATCTTGTATTTTCATGACATGTTATAATACCTGCCATATTTGTTGAGTGATCCCTGTCTTGATCAATCTCCAATAATTCTCTGTTTTTTTGCCATTACTATATTGTCTACTTCTTGTGAGGGACTCTTCTTAAGAGTGTCTATTGTGTAAGGCTCCAATTACAGACTTGGATGTGATTAGTTTACAAAAGGTTACTTTCTAACCTGCACCAACTATTTGCATCACTCTGAAAGGTCAGTATCAGTGTGAAGATAAAAGAATTTCATTTCAATAATAGACTTCTCAAAGGTGAATTCCTCCAAAACATCATGTTTTACAAAAGAGCAAATGTTGTTTTAATTTCTTAATAGTTTGGTTACTTATGCCAGGAAATGGAAGGCCATTATTAAATTTATTTCATATTTTTAACATCATAGTATCTGTCATTTGCATGAATAAATATATTACTAAAAATGGAAAGTTGCATCATCCTAAACAGCCAAGGTTGCACACTTGATGTTCAATTTTTAATAGTCAATTGTTGCTTATAATTCATCTAAAAGTTCATTTAGTCATATGTGAGCAAATGTTAGTTGTTTTCCTGAACTGGCTATTCTGCAATCCTGCCAAGAGTCCAGAAAATTGACTAGCTGACTTCTCAAGTCTGATTCAACTTTTTGATTCTGGGAATCCAGGATTCTTTGCCTGCCTACCCACTTCTGGTTAAAGGCAACCACTTTGGTCTCATTCTCTCTCACACATTTTGGAAGGTCTCCAAGTGTAAAATGGTACAGCATATGTAGCCTGCAAGCAGGGCAGGCATAAGAAACACCATAAGGATACACTAAAGCAAACTTCAAGCTGTGGAATGCTGGGAAACAATCACAGGCAACACACCAACTTGGCATAAAACAATCAGAGGATGAGGTGGCTCTTTTTGAGCAAAAGCATAACACTGGCTAAGAGGCAAAGAAGATCACAAATATAGAAATATTGTACCCAGCAGGCCATGCTCCTAGCCAAGGGTGATCTTTAGAGGTACTCAGTACAAAAGAGCTGACGGGCATTCTTTCTTTCCTTTCGCATTCACATACCTGAAAATAATGCCCCACCAGCAGCCTCTTTAACTATGACCACGTATTCACACACACTAAATGGAACTTGGTCTCCCTTTCCAAGTCTTCTCTCCAAGTGAATTCCTACTCATCCTTAAGAATGCGGCTCAAAGTTCAACTCCTCAGCCACCCTGACTACCCCAGGAAGAATTAACAGCTCCTTCTGTAATCTCTCAGTACTTTATCACCTTTATGGCATCATGTTACATTTATTTACTTATGCATCTGTCTTTCTGGATATACTATAAGCTCCTTAGGGGCAGAGACCATGTCAATTTTCACTATCATATCCCAAGTGAACACCTTAGTGACCTGTGTGTAGAAAGTACTGCACAAATATGTGTTGTATAGAAAAATTAAATTACCTATTTTTCCATCATTCATTTGGTCATTTAATAAACATTTATCAAATGCCTCTTATATGCATTATTCCAGACACTCGAGATATAGCAGTGGACAAGAAACAGGTACTCTTCCATCATAGACATTATATTGGGATGAGACAGAAAATAAATAGGAAAAATAAGAAAGATATTGTTTATGTTGCATCAAGACAAATAATGAGAAAAATAAAATAAAGCCAGGCAGAGGAATAGAGAATCTTAGAGGAGGATTGTACTTTTAAATAGGGTGATCAGAAGTGGCCTCAAAGGGAGTATGTCATTTAGGTAAAAACCTAAAGAGATGAGGGTGGGGCCAAAAGAAATCAGAGAAAAGCAGAATGCAGAGAAAGCACATGTACAAAGGCCCTGGATCAGGAAAGTGTTTAAAAGCACTTACTGTCTACAAATAGCTCCCAGGATGTGGCAAAATAATACACAATGATCTGATCAAAAAGACGCAATAAAACAAGGGAAACATTGGTGTAACTTCCAATAAAGATTCAAGGAATTCTGAGAGTGTCTCTGAGTTTTCAAGGTAATATAATTCCCAAGCATTGTCTATGTATTAACTCAGTAAAATCTAAATTCTGGATTGCCCTGGTCAATGCTACAAGTTCAGTCAGGGCTGATATATTTGTTTGTAAGAGGGGAGAATTTCTTTAGGCCCAGTCATACCAAGTAAGGAAGTCTTAGTTTTTCTTCCTAAACAGACTCTGCTCTGGACCAGTCTTCAGCGTGGTTTGGCAAATAGGATTTCTTCCAGTTTATGGGTTTTTCCTGGTTCCTGATTCACACAGGACTTCCCTTCTTCTTTCCCAACTGTACTGACTCTCTGACCTCCATTCTCACACTTCCTATTTCTGACCTCAGCTCCCAAACCTTGTGGCCCACCTGTCTACTTACCACCATGCCAAATGACTTTGAGAGACCTCCAGAGATATCTGAAGCTTATAGCCCAGACTCCACCCATCAAATTCTGAAATCCACCCCGTGGTTTTGGGATTTCTCTTGTCACTGCCACTGACTCACCCATCCCCAAAGATTGAAACAGTCAATCCTAGTAGGGAAAGCTTACCCCTTATTTTGCTTCGCTCCTCACTTCCTTGTCCTGCCCCTTTAAGCTGCTATCTCTGAGGTGCATCTACAGTTTCCACAATTTCATGTACAAAGTCCAAAGGAAAATAGTAAACTTCACTTTGTATATAATTTTATCTCAAATAATTTTCCGATGAACTAAAAGGGTGTGAAAGAAGTTTGTTATCCTATAATCATACTTGAACAAAGGTCTTAACCTAGTATCATTTGGTAAATATGTGTGTTTTCCGAGGGAGACAGCATAAAGTTTTCATGAAATTCTCAAGATTATCAATTATATTTTTTAAAAATATTAAAAACCAATAAGTATTTTTTAAAACATTAGTTTGCACAGGCCAAAAAGAAAAGACTTCTGAAATGATATTTAAGCATGGAAGGCAACGTATATGTGTCCAAGGTACAGGTAACGTTAAAAAAGAGATCGCCAATCAACTTTAACTTAAACAGTGGTTAATGATCTGTGTCGATTAAAATATTAACTGGAGAAACAAATATACAACCCGTTCTTGACTCTATATTTCTTTGTGAGAGGTTATCTAAAGGAGAAGAATTTTGAACATATGTGATTTACGTGGAAGGCTACAACTAACGCCTTTGGCTGACAGCAAACTTATATTATTAAAAGTGTCTGCACTTTCGCAAGGGGATGTGTGCATATCCTTTAATTGTATAAATTATAAATATCAAAAGCCCCAAAGTAGTTGTTTCAGAACACTGAGGCTTTCAGGCCTATTTTCTGTTCCTTCTTTTGCCTTAGGCTCACTCCATGAATCTTAGCAAGATGCCACAGTCCTTATATCTCCATTTTTTCCCCATAAAGTCACACTCAACCACTTGTAAATTCTTTACTTTTAAATCTATTCAAAGCAAATTTTTAATCTCAGGCCAGTTTTTCATTACAACTCAAGATATTCCATTCACTACCTTACAAGTACCCCACCCGGAGATGCAAACTTCCTTCCAGATTATCTTAAGGACTGCGAAGTGAAGTCAAAGAATGAACCAGCAGGTCACAGACTGTGTGGACTATAGACAGATATCTAAGAATTTTAAATTATATATTTGTTGTGGTAACAGTTCCATTAATGTTCTCCGCCAGAATGAGGCGGCATTCAGCACAGGTGACGCATGAACCCCAGGGCGTTGAATAAAACAGTCAATTAAGTTTGAAAGGAAAACAATAAGCCCCGTATTTATATCTACATTTACTTTCTTGTATCACGTGCTTTGTTTCCTATGTTTTGCATATGTAGTACAATATAATGTAAGCTGTCCTATTTTATAATATACTATATACTAGTTTGCACTAATCTATATAAATACGTTTTTATATACTACATTAATATTATTACTACTATAATATTACTAATTGTTAACAAAACATATATTATATTTATAATATAATATGAAATATATAGCATAGTTCTATATGCATATAATCTATGAAATAAACAAATATGCATAGTTTGTGGTGTAAAACGAACACTCAAAAGATCTATTACAGATGGGGTTTATGACTAAAATCAGCTTGGAGATCACTGGTGTTCTTATGTGTTGCTTAATGATTCATTCAACACACAAGTAAAAATCTAAATGTAGAGAAGCACATTGGGCAAGGATAGTGGTTGTAGAAATTGCTGTTGACACCCGTGAAGTGGAATTTTAACATAGCATATTGTAGGGTGGTTAACAGAGAGGATTATGCTCGTTAGCATATGGGTGGAGGATGTTTCTTTAAAAAGAGCGTGGACCACTTGAAAGTGTCCAGTTGAGAAAAGAGAAACAACAAGGGTGTGTGCACACCTCCCAAAGACCTTGCTGGCCTGCCTCTCTCGGGAAGTCTATGATTAAGAGCTGCAAGTTTCCAGTGAACAAGGTAAACTGGCTCTGGATTTAGATTGGGAAAGCAAGCATAAAGAGATTATCCATATTAGGGGCCTGCCCCATGGCCTAGTGGTTAAGTTCACGCGCTCTGCTGCAGGCAGCACAGTGTTTCATAGGTTGGAATCCTGGGTGCAGACATGGCACGGCTCATTGAGCCACGCTGAGGTGGCATCCCACATGCCACAACTAGAAGGACCCACAACTAAGAATATACAACTATGTACTTGGGGGCTTTGGGGAGAAAAAGGAAAAGCATAAAATCTCTAAAAAAAAAAAAGAAGCTATACCTCTATTAAAAAAAGAGATTATCCATATTAAATAGAGCACATAGGTCACAGTGCCTATTGTTCCTCGGAATGAGGGGGCAACAAAAAACCCACATTGACACATGAGTGAGATCTCCATGACACTATTTGTCATACACTGACCATGAAAATTAAGAACTGAAAGGCATCACACCTTGTTCCTATTTCAGGTTTTTTCAGAAAATAAATTAGAGTCATGATTTTTTTAAATGTTGATTAAACTACAAATATGATATTAAGTTATCCTTGAGTTGAAATAGAAGGAAAATTCCAGGTTCTGCCTTAGAGGACTAAGAAGGGAAGTCAGGTCAGACAAGTTTTAGTTGCAGTAGATAAACTGTCTTGTACACATTTGAGGAAACAACCGAACACCTAAGCACTTTTATAGTCACCTTGGACTAACACAACACAGAGGAAGACAGCATCCACAAGGACTTGGCGTTCCACGACAGATAGGCACTGCTTGAATCCTAGTACTACATGACCCATGTTCCTGTTACTGTAGGAATGTTCAAAATTTACGGCATTCCAAAAGGGGACAGGAATAATAATGGTGCAGAACTATCTGAAATATGAATCTGGCTCAAATTTCAGAAAATATCAGGCGTGGAAACTGAAAGTTCTTTAGCTTTCTTCAACTTCTGGGATTTTTTAAACTTTGAACGGTTGTTTGTGAGTCAGTCAACACACTCCTCCTCATCTCTCCACCCCCACATTCCTGGGGATGATTTTCGCCGCTCTCTGATGCACACTGACACCCTAGTAGATGGTTCGTGTTAGCCTTCGTGTTTTTGCTCTCTCCTTCAGCTGTCATTCCTTCTCAGTTTATCATCATCATCGATAAAGCCTAGAGGTAGCTTGTCTGCCATAAATACTTATCTGATAAAGAAGAGAAAAAGCCTTTTGGAACATGACTAGGTAGCCTGTCTTGTCCTTTATTTGCCTGGGGAAATGCGAGAATTTGTAATCCCTATTGCTAGAAATTTCTGGTCATTTTGAAGCACCATTAAAATGATTATCAAAGCTTTAAATTCAGCAATGAAACACATGATTCTCTTAATGACAAGGTCAACTTAATTGGGTGTCTGTCCTAAATGAAATATTGCTCATAACTTGCATCCACCAACGCAGTTTAACATAAAATAATATAAGTTGGAATTTTTTAAAAGGCAGAGTATAGAAAATGAAATTGAATAATATACCTCTAGGTCTGAATTTTCCAGCAGAGATTACGAGAAAACATAACTAATCAACAATCTTTATCAATTAAACATATTTTAATTTGTCCTGTGCTAGTAGGCAAATCTGATTCATATTATTTTCAGCCCCATCTTTTAAGAAAGACTTGTTTAAAATACGTTAACTTGATTTCCCAGTTATTTTCATTATTAGTAAGGTGTTATGACTTTGTACTTCATTTACTTGTTCCCTCTGTGCTTACCTAGAAAGAATCACGGATAATTTCTTAAGTCTTGTGATTATGTTTACGGATAAAAACGTTAATATGTTATCAAATTCTCTGTCCTGATGCCTTTAATGTTAATTTACAGATTTGTAATACAATTGTACCTAGTCCTAATTATTTTTCAATGTTCATTGGGCTAGGAATTTTTTAAACTGCCTAATGTAAAACCACATTTTCACCTACTCTTTTTCTAAAAATTGTAAATACACGGCACAGAAGAGCCCTCCCTCCTTGACCTCAGGGAAACTGAATTAAAAAGCACTTGGCACCAAGCGTTCGACGTGTATAATTGTTATGGTAGGCCCTGTGCCAATCCCAGTTATGCACAACCCTCAGTATGCAGTATTAAGGAACAACAAGGATGGCAAGCATCCCATTGAAGAATTAATTAGCGGACCGCCTGGACTCATCAGAATGGTAAATAATTATCCTCTGACAAACTTGCTCAGATGTTAGAAGAAATTGCAGTTTGCACTGATGTCAATGATCACAATTTGTTATATAAAAGTTACCAGTGGCTGCATTTTTACACAGGACTTGAAAGATGCCCCAGTCAGGTGGAGAGCCATCGATGTCACGTTCTCCTGCCTGTAGGTATCCCAAGTCGTCCTGCCTTCCCCACCTCACCCCTAAATTTCTAGGCAAGCTTTTCTTTTTCTTCCATCTAAATCCTGATACCACACTTACGTGCCCAAGTGTTGGATTGATTCAAGATACTGGCTTGCGGTGTTCGGCATGATTTTAATCCTGCCTGTAACTTCAAAACACGAGGACAGCTTCTTGTCATCTATCCCCATCCTTGGCAAGGGAAGAAATTTCTTTTGCAGGCATTGGTTGTCCTCTTCCTTCGGTGTTCTTGACTTTAGTCAAGTGATAATGCTTAAGAACTAAATGACTGATCATTGGTTATGTACCTAAGTTAGAGATGTATGGGAAGAACTGCCTGGAATGTTCCCTGCTCTGTGCCTTAAACTGGACAAAGAGCGCCATTCAGAACCTTCCCATGCAGTAGGCATCCTTAAGTTGTGCAAACCATGAACTGGGCCACTTGAAGTAACTTGAGGGAGAAAAGAAAAAGGCGTATGTGGTTATGACACAGACTTTGATTTTAGAAACAACCTTGAAAATCCAATAAGGTTGGGTGCTTTCTTAGCTCAGAGTCACACTGGAGCCTCATGGAGTTTAGACATGTAACAGATGTAGCTCTGGGTAGTACCATACTCAGAATCACTCTCTTACCTTCATCTCAAAATACCTCTTATGTTCATGAGGAGAGAGTGCAAAATACTTTCTCATAGAGACATAACATAGCATCCATAAAAATGTTTTTTACAAAACAGCAGATATTCCCTTCTCAATTTTAACAGGACGAGGGCATGGAAGACTTGAAAGAGAAAAGTCATCTGAATTACTTTTGCCTCAGTAACGCTGCTGGGCATGGGGAAGCGTCCCTCTCATTGACATGTTGCCCTAAGTAGCTCATGTGCTTTAGGCATTACTAACCCGAGATGGATGCAGATCACAAGTCAAGTTTCCCTTAGTAACAACCCCCCGAAAAGATCCCTTTTTCACAGGCAGCCGTGCTCTGATCATTCAGTCTTCTAGGATTAAAAAATTCAAGAAATCATGTCACTCGAGATGGTGGTAATCACCGGGAGAGAACTGTAGTCCTTGAGTAGAGAATCATAACTGTGTTTTCCCCTCGTCCACCTTTCGATTACTAAGGATTCCTTGGTACTACACAGGAACCACATGATTTGATACAATTTTAATATACAGCAACAGAAAAACTTATCTCAAGCCTCCACCCTTGGGAACAAGAAAATCAGTTGCTTAGTAGAGGCGGTCTTACCAAAAGGTCAAACAAAATTGTTCTGGAGACTTTGAGCCACTTTAAGTAGCTGCTTAGGAGAGGGAGCCACTTATAGAGGTGAGTCCTTTAGTCTGGTGTCTGCTTGCTGCCTCCATGTAAATTAGGTAATCCCACCTCCTCCTCTTGCCTTACCTCTGTTCTGCTCCCCTTCTGCTCATACCCTTGTTTTCACACAAGGGCTTGAAAGAAATTGAGATATGTAAGAGGTTATCAATTTAGTAAAAATTTTTATTTAAAAATATAATATAATGATTTCTATCCTCTTTTTTTTTTTTTGGAGGAAGATTACCCCTGAGCTAACATCCACCATAAATCCTCCTCTTTTTGCTGAGGAATATTGGCCCTGAGCTAACATCCATGTCCATCTTCCTCTATTTTATATATGGGAGGCCTGTCACAGCATGGCTTGATGAGCAGTGCTAGGTCTGCACCGGGATCCGAACCTGTGAACCCCGGGCCATCAAAGCGGAACGTGTGAACTTAACTGCTGCTCCACCGGGCTGGCCCTTAAAATAATAATTTTCGAATGGAGAAAAAGACTATGCTCCACAGAGACAGCATTCCTTCTTAAGTACTGCCATTGGGACCAGCAAAAGGCTGGTCAGGTAGAACAGGAATCTTCTAAATGGTTTGAAGTTGAAATCTGAAGTTAGGTGGAAGTGTAGTTCTGAGTAAAAACTCTGAATTTTTTTAATAATGATAACTTGTTTCCTAAAAGCTTCGTGAAAAAAGTTGGGATGCAATATCTTCAAAAACCCTACCAGGGAATTAGGTAGGTATATTTTTCAAACATAATTTGCTCCAGTGGCTTACATTTAAAAGGCAGGATTTGGTAAAACTATGAGATATTCAATCTTCATGAAAGTCTCTTAAGGCAGTAAGTCTGAAACAGGGGTCACAGATTAAAAAAAAAAAAAATGAATAGAGTGTTAGACAAAAAGGAAAAGAAAACCATCACAGAAATGTTCTTGTTGACAGGACAACAGTTGGACGATCAAGAGATGATATACAAAAAATGCCTTCTTTGGCTACGAGATTGAATGAAAGATATTTACAGGCTCTTCAACTCCCGAATCTTAAGATGTCCATGACTGTCATGTGAAAGGAATAAACTCAGTATGCCATAAGCCAAGAAGTCCTTTTAGAATCAAAGAGCAAAAGAAGAATGAGATAATGGCATACATGCAAAAGAAAGTATGACACTTGGCTATGAAGCACAACATATCTATTTTTAGAGGACTCTCTTTTTACCTTCTCCTCACTTTTGAACCCAACCACATTAAGAGAATGACTTACTGTGACTAGCATTTCACAAGCTCTAGTTTCAGCATCTTAATAGGATCTATGATATGTTGGGGATTAGACAGTCTTATACAGATGTTGGTTACTTGGAGGGACTTTCCTCAGTTACGAACAGAAATAAACATTGAGAGTCACAACCCTGCTTAAAAACATAAAATGAAATGTCCCTGTGGATTAAAGAAACACTTTTCATTTTTACCTTCATATTAACATTTCTTACCCAAGGGTATAATGAAGAGTGTTTTTTGGAAATGATAACAAGTGCTTTGAACTCTAATGATTCTTTTAAAATTAGTCTTTTGTCAACCATTTTAAAGATATTTTTGCTTTCTCAATGGGCATACAGAGTACAAAAGCACCATCTTGTGGCTAAAAGGAAAAAGTGCTTCAAGACAAGCCAATCTGAGTCACAAATAACTTTTTTCTCACACATACTTTTTATGAAATATTTGTCATTTAATTTTAAGCACTGGGTAACTTTATCTAAAACAGATGGCTAACTGACTTATGATTTAGAATTGAACATCTCTTTAATACATTTGGAGAAAGATATGATTCACGATTACAAATACCAGTACATACTAACCATATGAAAATGAAATTCCTTAGTCAAATGTGAAACAAAAATAGAATTTACTTTTAATAAACAGAAAATGTAGTCTTTGTGTTTTATTAATGAAGCTTTTCTCATTGATCATTTTAATCAAAGTATAGTAAGTTATTCATCCAGCAGGAAGTAGCAATTTTTCCCACAGAATTAATACAAATACAATTAATTTTTAAAAATATTAGCATTATATGGCAAACTTCATTCACAAGGAAAAAAGAAGGGCTAAGATAAGAATGACTCAAACAACGATAGATATGCTGACAGAATTTGACAGAACATAATCATAGGATATTTTTCTCTTTTAGCAATACTGAATATTATCTGTCTTCTTACACACTGCAACTTTGTTACTATTTCATCATTGCTCCCACTTTAGAGGTGGGATAATTAAAATAGAGAGAGACCAAGTAACTTGCCCAAGTTCACCACACTACGAAAAAGCAGAAGCAGAATTTGAATCAAGAACTCAGTCTCCCACCTTATTTTCTAGTGGTTGCCAAGCCCCAGTCCTCATGTGAAGCTGGCCTGGCTGCACCAGGGGTTACCAATTCCGGAAGATTCTGATTTAAAAGATTGCCTCTGAAGTCCAAGAATCTACTTTTAAAACACTTCCGGTGATCCTAGTGAGAGAAACCAGACTATTTAAACTAAAAATAACAAGGAAGATAATTAAACAAAGAAAGACAAAATTGAATACCAGTGAATTCTCTTTATTTTAACTATCAGTCTTAGACTATCTTAATTTATAACTCCACTTCATCAAAATCTACCACAAAACACACCTACTCTAAAAACTTTTCCTGATGAAACCAATTTCTCTTCTCAATTTCTCCTTCACCACATAGATTTAAAAGTAACATCAACAATGGTCATCTATGTAGCAGATATCATGCTGGACGTTCTAGATATTTTATCATGCTTAAATAAAGATAGAATACACAATAATTTTTCTTGTAAATTCCAGACAGCCAACTGATTCTCACAGCATGCTTTCACTAATTTTTCTCCATCTCTTTATCTGAAGCCAACCAACGGTTGCAACTGAGAAACAAGTCTAATTCCAACATGAATGTAAGTTGACATTTTACTTAGGTTAATGAGTGAGATAAAAGTGATAAAAGAAGATGTACATTGGACTTCATTCATTCATCAATAAGTGAGTGATTATTTTGCTGAATCAGATAATCGTTTTCAAATACCAGAGGAATATTTCTTCAGTTTTGTGTGCTACTCACAATGTAACAGTTGCAAACCGATACACTTTTAGATTTCATCCACAATATTAACATTTACCATCATTGTCTTAACTCTAGAAATCAACAAAACAATGAATTAAGATCTGATTTATACGGTTGGCAATTTGCATACAGTATATACTACTATATATCATTTCCACCCTATAAATATCATTGACATAAATAACTTCAAAAGCATATGTAATACTAAAATGCAACAAAATAATTAGGAAGTCTTGAGTTTTGAGTATTCATGACCTTTGGTTTTAGCATCATTAATTTAATTGAAAGTTTATAGAATTTAATTTTTAATAATGACAATGTTTAATAATCAGATTTCCAAATTCCAGAAAATTTAACAACTTGTCCCTGCAAGCCAATGTGAGTAGGTTCCACCACATCTCTAATTATTCACACTTTATGGATAAGGAAACTGAGTAATCCAAGTGGTTGATTTATTCTAAGTCTTAAAGAAAACAAAATACAGGTCGTGATTCAAACCCAGATCTCTTCAAATCCCGTTGGTACGCTTGCCCAATCTCTGTACTAACTACATTTCCTGCCCATCTGTCCAATATTAGTGAGCCCTTGCTTATACATTGCATTACAATCCTTTTCAACCATATTATGCAAGAAATTTCATTCTTATAATTTGAATTTTGTGTCCTTTTTCTTTTAAAATCTCCCACAATATTTGATATATTTTTTTAGAATAAGTAAATTCTCAAAATTTTGTTACCTGACAAAAAGAAATTAAATTAACTTAAAGAGAGCTTGCATCTAATTTCAAGCTTGCCTTTAGAAATTAACTTAAAGTTGGCTTTCAGTCTAACATAGAAAGTGTTTTCTTTTGAGATGCATTCTAATTCTAGAATTCTCTTTCAGAGTTATGAGTTAACTATTTTTCTAAGAGAGCAGGAAGTTTATGGAATCCAGAACAAAAGTCATTTATCAAAATAATATGTCCTATCGTCATAAAATTCATCCCAGCAATAAGAGAGAGGAATGAATAGAAAGAAAAAGAAAAAAATGATGTAAAAGAGATTTCGATTTTTTCTCAATGGAAGAGAGTTTAATTTAATTGAAATTTTTCTAAAGTCCATGCAAATTTTAAAAATAATAAAATTTTCAGTGAAGGAGCACTTAAGACTTAATTATTCAACGTTGCTTCTTCCTTTCTCCCTTATATGAAGTGGAAAATAGAAACTTTCTGAACAGTAATAGTAATTTTGTCTGCACTTTTAACTGGTTGTGGAAAGTTGTCTTGGTAAATATATTGTGGATTTGAATTAAAAAAATTAGTAGGTGGGGGCCAGCCCCGTGGCCGAGTGGTTAAGTTAGAGCGCTCCGCTGCAGCGGCCCAGGGTTTCCCCGGTTCAGATCCTTGGCGCGGACATGGCAGCACTCTAAATTAGGCCACGCTGAGGTGGCATCCCACATAGCAGAGCCAGAAGGACCCACAACTAAAAGCATATACACAACTATTTCCTGGGAGGATTCGGGGGGAGGAGGGGGAAAGAAGAAGAAGACTGGCAACAGTTGTTATCTCAGGTGCCAATCTTAAAAAAAAAAAAATTAGTAGGAGACATCCTGGCAGCTTCTTTGAAGGAAACAAGTCAAAAGTTATTCTTATCAGCGTTTGATGAACAGCAAAAGTAACTAAATACACCAATACAATCATATGAATCATTTGTATCATAATTTGATTATTTCTGCTCCTTACACTTAGAAGCACTGAACAGTAGCTAACATTGAAGTGAGTGGGATTAAGAGTGACTCTAAATATAAGAAGATTAGGTGCTGTAAATAATATTATGTGAGGAACACTAAAAGTTTTCCCACTCGCCATTTAAAAATATCCCTAATCATCCCCAGCCCAGCTTGGTTGCCTGAATTCCCAGGCATTTCGAAAAGACAACACATTCAAACCAAGTTGTTATCCTCCGTTGACAACTCAACAGATATTACTTTATCACATAAGCTAGTTATGTTCAAGAACTACTCAGGAAGATCAAGTTGGGAAGTAATTGGGGTAAAGAAAATGAAAGTCTATAAAGTTAGACATCTGAAATATTGCCAGCCTCTATGAAAGGCCACAATGAGGGGACATGAACGCCTAGAAGCGTGATAAGAGGTCTAAATAGAAATAGGCAACACTGAAATGGTGCTAAAGTGCTAAGATACATAAGTTTTGCAGGAATTTTGTTTTCCTGGGAAGAAACAGATAATAAAAGGAAAGAAAGGCTAAAGTCTTCCATGGTTCGCGTTTTATTCAACCTAAGTAAAATATCATTAATTCGTACCTCGATTGCTTGGAATGTTATCGTTACTCAGCTAGACATTACTGTTTTATTTTTCTTAATTTTTGTTTTGTTAAATCAATACAATTGAGGTTATAAAGAGATATTTAAAACATTCTGATTTTAAAGTACTGGATTAAGAATCAGCAATTTATTTTAATTTCAGCTTAGCCATTAGCTACACTTGATCTCAATAGATATGCTCCCTAGCCTCTCTGAGTTTGTCCTTTACGAATCAAATGAAGATTTTAGAGTAAGGGAACTCTAAGATACTTTCCCATTCTTCTCTCCTATCCTTCTGGATTATTATAAGCAAATCTCAGGCATAATTGCACTTCATTCATAAATACTTCAACATATGCTTCTAAAAAACAAAGCTTCTTTCTTGACACCTACTCAAGTGTAATTATCATAAAATATTTTCAAGACTGTCATATATCTAGTTAACATCTAAATTTCCCCTATTGTCTCACAATTTTTTGTTTATAGTTGATTTTTTTCAAATTGAAATCCAATCAAGGACCCAGATTGCAATAGCTATTAAGTCTTTTATGAATCTATATATTTCCCTTTCTTTCTTTTATTCCCCTCCTCCCCCCATGCACTTGCTTAAGAAGCAGAGAGCTTTTTCAGTAGAATTTTCCATACTCTGGCTTTTGCTGATGGCATCTCCTTGGTGTCATCTAGCAGGTTTCTCAATCTCCTCTCCTATGAGCCAGTAATAAGATCTTGAGACTTGATAAGAATAATGTTCAGTATTTTGGCAATGCTACCTCACAGTTAGTGATGCGTACTTCTTATTGTGCATATTGTTTTGGCTGTTAAGATTGATTGAGGTGTTAGCCTGACCCTTCCACTGAAAAATTCCAGTAAGCTTTTTACCTGTTTTAGCAAACATTCATGATCATTCCCTAGATACATTATTTTATTAGGGATAGCAAAATAATGATATTTTGATTTGATCATTTTTCCACACTTGTTAGTTGAAATCCTTCCTTAAAGAAAAACCTCCTAACTTCCAGTTTCTGGTCCAGCTTGTAGGGAGCTTAGAGGTCACCACTCCAACCTGTCAACAAGTCCAAACCTAAACACACTGAAAAATCAACAACTCTTCTCAGATCTGTTGGAGAAATGAGGTCACAGGGCAAACCTCTGTCCCTAAAATTGGAGGGACAAACAGATGGATACAGAGAATCACTACTTATAAGAGCAGAACCCACAAGGAGAAAGCTCCATGAGAACCAGAACCAGGGTAGGTAATCCTTATGTGTAATTAACAAATTGTTGGAGGCTCAGTGTGGACGACTCTGAGAGTTAAAACTCAAAAAGGTCCCAATCATGGGGTGCTCCCACACCTTCATAAGTTTTACTTCCAGGAACTCTACCAGATTCTCATAGTGAATATTAGAGAAAAATCCCATCATGCTTCTGGCAAGGGGAGAGGAAAGGAACCATGTTGAAATACACCAAAGCATTCTGTTCTTCTTAACAAAGCCTGTCCTCAAGAGAAACTATTTTACCAGAGCTTAATGTGTTAGGATTTTATCAGAACCTAACCAACCGGGGGCCAGCCCAGTGGCACAGTGGTTAAGTTCGCACATTCTGCTTCGGTGGCCCAGGGTTCGCCAGTTCAGATCCCAGGTGCGGACATGCATCGTTTGGCACATCATGCTGTGGCAGGCATCCCACATATAAAGTAGAGGAAGATGGGCATGGACGTTAGCTCAGGGCCAGTCTTCCTCAGCAAAAAGAGGAGGATTGGCAGAAGATGTTAGCTCAGTGCTAATCTTCCTCAAAAAAAACAAAAAACAGAAAAGAAACAAGCAAACAAAAAGACCAGTTCAGAACCTAACCAACCTGGGGAAAGAGAAATATCCAACTCCAGCCCACCCTAGCCTTCCTCTCTCACATAAGGTAAGGGTGGGTGGTAAGAAGCACTGGTGAAGTTCCCAGTCCAGGGGCACAGACTCATTAAAACAGTGAGACTTAATCATGGGACTGTAAAACACTTCCCCTGCCCCTACACCTTACCAACACATTACTAAAGGCCTATTTACCACAGCTTCTTTTACCTAGTACATCATGTCCACTTTTCAACAAGAAAACTACAAGGCATACCAAAAGGCAAAAAAGAAAAGAAAAGAAAAACCAACAGTTTGAAGAAATTGAAAAAGCATCAGAACCAGAGTCAGATGTGGCAGAAATGTTGGAATTATGAGGCCTAGGAATTTTTTAAAACTGTGATTAATAAGACAAGGGCTTTAAAGGAAAAAGTAGACAACGTGCAAGAACAGATGCATAATGTATGCAGAGAGATGGAATTTCTAAGAAAGAATCAAAAACAAATGCTAGAAACAAAAAACACTGTGACAGAAATGAAGAATGCCTTTGATGGGATCATAGTGACTGGACAGAGCTGAGAAAAGAATCTCTGAGCTTAAGGATATGACAATAGAAACTTTCAAAAGTGAAAAACAGAGAGAAATAAAGGCAAAAATTAGAACAGAATATCAAGAACTGTTGGGCAATAAATGGATCTAATAGATAATAGTTTATTCAAAATAATAATTGCCACAATCTATGTATGCCTATATACATATATATGT
Organism: Equus przewalskii; assembly: GCF_037783145.1. NCBI lineage: Eukaryota > Metazoa > Chordata > Mammalia > Perissodactyla > Equidae > Equus > Equus przewalskii. Next base: position 37,787,340 of record NC_091847.1, read on the forward strand.
ATATATATGTGTGTGTGTGTGTATATGCTTGTGTATAAGTAAAATGAATGACAGCAGTGATGCAGGGTATGGGAGGGAGGAATTAGAAATATTTTGTTATTATAAGGTACTTGCACTACCTGTGAAACAGTACAGTGTTATTTAAAAGTGAACTTGGATTAGTTGTAAATATATACTGCAAAATCTAAGCCAAGCACTAAAAAAGGTAAAAGAGAAAAAAAAAGAAGTATAACTGATATGCTAAGAAAGGAAAGAAAATAGGACCATATGAAATGCTTAATTAGGGGCCAGCCCAGCGGTGCAGAAGTTCAGTGCACACGTTCCGCTTTGGTGATCCAGGCTTGGCCAGTTCAGATCCTGTGTGCAGACCTACATACAGCTTGTCAAGCCATGCTGTGGCAGGCATCCCACATATAAAACAGAGGAAGAAGAGCACAGATGTTAGCTCACGGCCAATCTTCCTCGGCAAAAAGAGGAGGATTGGTGGCGGATGTTAGCTCAGGGCTCATCTTCCTCAAAACAAAAAATAAATAAATAAATAAATAAATAAATGCTCAATTAAAACCACAAAAGGCAGGAAAATAAGTAGGAGATAAAAGTAAGAACAAAGAACAAGAGCAACAAATAGAAAACAGTAACAAACATGGTAGATATTAATCCAACTACATCAATAATCTCTTTAAACGTCAGTGGCCTAAATATACCAATTAAAAGACCGATTGTCAGAATGGGTCAAAAAACAAGATCCAATTGTATGTTGTCTTCAAAAACCACTTTAAATATAAGACAAATATAGATTAAAAGTAAAGGGATAGAGAAAGATATACCATGGTAACCAAATCAAAGGAAAGTGGGAATAGCTATATTTATTCCAGATAAAGCAGACTTCAGAGCAAAGAAAGTTATCAGAGGTAAAGATACATAATGATAAAGGGATCAATACTCCAAGAAGACAATAATCCTTAATGTGCATGCACCTAACATCACAGCATTAAAATATGTAAGGCAAATCTGATAGAATTACAAGGAGGAATAGATGAATCCATTATCATAGTTGGAGACTTTATCACCCCCCATCAGAAAATGGGCAGATCCAGGAGGCAGAAAATTAGTATGACATAGTTGAACTCACCAACACCATCAAGCAACTCAATATAATTTATACCTATAGACTACTTCATGCAGCAACAACAAATTACACATTCTTCTCAAGATCACACAGACTATTCACCAAGATGGAACACATTCTAGGCCATAAAACACACATTAACAAATTTAAAAAATAGAAATCATACAATGTCTGCTCTCAGACCACAATGGAATCATACTGGAAATGAATAACAGAAAGATAGCTGGAAAACCCAAAAATACTTGGAAATTAAGCAACATACCTCTAAATGACAGATGAGTAAAAGAAGAAATCTCAAGAGAAATTCAAAAATGTTTTGAACCAAATGAAAATGAAAATAGAACCTATCAAAATCTGTGAGTTGCAGAGAAAGGAGTGCTCAGAGGGGAATTTGTAGCATTGAATGCATATATGAGAAAAGAAGAAGATCTAAAATCAATAATCTAAACTTTCACCTGAGGAAATGAAAAAAAAGAGCAAGTTAAATCCAAAATAAGCAGAGCAAAGAAATAAAATTAAAACTATAACAGAATTCAATGAAACTGAAAACAGAAATCAATAAAGAAAATCAACAAAACCAAAGCTGGTTCCTTGAAAAGATCAATGAAATCGATAAACCTCTAGCCAGGCTAACTAAGAAAAAAAGAGAAATGACACAATCTACTAATACCAGAAACAAAAGAGGGCACATCGCTATAGATCACATGATCATTAAAAGGATAATAAAGAAATACTATGAACAACTTTGTACCTACAAATTTGTAAACTAGATGAAATGAACTAATTTTTTGAAAGACACAATCTGCCAAAACTCACACAAGAAAAAATAGAAAATCTGACAATCTATATTAAAGAAATTGAATCAATAATTAATAACTTTCCAAAACAGACAGAATCAGGCCCAGATAGAGTCACTGGTGAATTCTACCAAACATTTAAAGAAGATATAACAATTCTCTACACTATCTTCCAGAATATAGAAGAACAAGAAATACTTACAAACTCATTTGATGAGGCCAACATCACCCTAATACCAAAATCGGATAAGTGCATTATAAGGAAACTACAGACCAGTCTCTCTCATAAACATTGATGCAAAACTCCTCAACAAAATATTAGCAAATTAAATCCAATAATGTGTAAAAAGAATTATGCACCACAATCAAATGGAATTTATCCCAGGTGTGCAAGACTGGTTCAACATTTGAAAATCAATTAATGTAATCCATCATACCTACAGCCTAAAGAGGAAAAATCACATGATCATATCAATAGAGGCAGAAAAAGCATTTGACAAAATCCCACATCCATCCATGATAAAAACTCTCACCAAACTAGGAATAGAGGAGAACTTGCCCAACTTGATAAAGAACATCTACAAAAATCCTACAGCTAACATCATATCCAACAGTGAGAAACTCAAAACTTTCTTATTAAGATCAGGAACAAGGCAAGGACATCTCTTCCTGCCACTGCTTTTCAACATTACTGGAAGTCCCAGCTAACACAACTAATAGCATAAGACAGGAAAAGCAAATAAAAGATACACAAATTGGGAAGGAAAAAGTCAGTCTCTTTGTTCACAGATGACATGATCATCTATGTAGAAACTCGGAAAGAATTGATGAAAAAACCCCTAGAACTAAGAAGCAATAATAGCAAGATTGCAGAATACGAGGTTAACATAGAAAAGTCAGTCACTTTCCTATACTAGCAAAGAACAATTGGAATTTGAAATTAAAAACACATTAATTTACATTAGCACCCCCCCAAAAAATATATAGAAGACCTATATGAAGAAAACTACAAAACTCTGATGAAAGATATCAAAGAACTAAATAAATGGAGAGATATCCCATGTATGTGGGTAGGAAGACTCAGTAATGTCAAGATGTGCGTTCTTCCCAAATTGATCTATAGAGTCAATGTAATTCCAATCAAAATACCAGCAAGTGATTTTGTGGATATTAACAAACTGATTCTAAAGTTTATATGGAGAGGCAAAAGACCCAGAGTAGCCAACTCAATATTGAAGGAGAAGAATAAAGTCAGAAAACTGACAATACGTGACTTCAAGACTTACTATAACGCTATGGTAATCAAGACCACATGGTATTGGAGAAAGAATAGACACAAAGATCAATGGAACAAAGCAGAGAGCCCCAAAATAGACTCACATGAGTATAGTCAACTGATCTTTGACAAAGGAGCAAAGGTAATACAATGGGGAAAAGAAAGTCTTTTCAAGAAATGGTGCTGGAACAACTGAACTTCCATATGCCCCAAAAATAAATCTAAACACAGACCTTACACCCTCAACAAAAATTAACTCAAAGTGGATGACAGATCTAAATGTAAAATGCAAAACTGTAAAACTCCTATAAGATAACATAGGAGAAAACCTAGATGACCTTGAATATGGCAGTGAGGTTTCAGATACAACACCAGAGGCACAATCCATAAAAGAAACAATTACAAGCTAGACTTCATTAAAGGTAAAAACTTGTGCTCCGTGAAAGGCAAGGTCAAAAGAATGAGAGAAAAAAACCCGGACTGGGAAAAAATATTTGCAAAAGACACATCTGATAAAGGACTGTTACCCGAAATATACAAAGAACTCTTGAAACTTAACAATGAGAAAATGAACAACCCAATTAAAAATTGGGCAAGAGACCTGAACAGATACCTCACCAAAGATATCAAGTAAGTATATGAAAAGCTATTCAACATCATATGTCATTAGGGAAATAGAAATTGAAAGGGCAATGAAATACCACAACATACCTGTTAGAATGGGTAAAATCCAAAATAGTGAGAACACCAAATGCTGAAGAGGATACAGAGCAAGAGGAAATCTGGTTTCTTGCTGTAGGGAATGCAAAACAATACAGCTTCTTTGGAAGACAGTTTGGCAGTGTCTTACAGAACTAAACATGTTCTTATGACACAATCCAGCAATCGTGTTTCTTGATATTTACCCAAAGTAGTTAAAAAAATTTACGTCCTCACGAAAACCTGCACACAAATATTTACAGAAGCTTTATTCATAATTGCCAAAACTTGGAAGCAAGCAAGATGTCCTTCAGTAGGTGGATGGATAAATAAACTTTAGTACATCCAGACAATGGAATAGTATTCAACGCTAAAAGGAAATAAACTCTTAAGCCATGAAAAGACGTGGAGGAACTTTAAATGTGTATTACTAAGTGAAAGACGCCAATCTGAAAGGACTACATACTGTATGATTCCAACTATATGACATTCTTAAAAGACAAAACTATGGAGACAGTAAAAATAGATCCGTGGTTGCCAGGGGTTAGGGAGAAGGGAGGCATAACTAGGCAGAGCACAGAGAACATTTTAGTGAAGTGAAACTATTCTGTATAATATTACAGCAGTAGTTATGTGTCATTATACATTTGTCAAAACGCATAGATGGTACTATACCAAGAGTGACCCCTAACGTAACTGTGAACTTTGGGTGATGAGGTGTCAATGTAGGTTTATTGATTGAAATAAGTGTACCACTGTGGTGCAGGGTGCCAATAGTGGGAAAGGTTTCAGGGAGTGAGCGGGGGCCTGTAACGGAAACTTTCTGTACTTTCCACTCAATTTTGCTGTGAATCTAAAACTGCTCTAAAAACTAAAGTTTATCAGTTAAAAAAAAGACATATACCAAAAAAAAAAGGAAAACCTCCCTTCACCAACTTCTCAGTTACGCTGAGAGGGAATTCATGCAAAGAGCGAAGATAAACCTACATTCTTTCCCTTTATGTACCAGTTAGAATGGTGAGATGTTCTCTTGCATTTTCCAAAGGTTCGCTTATCTTTAAATACTAATTTGAAAGACAAAAGCAATAATATATATTAGATACAGTCCATGTCCTTACTTTGAAACAGGCACATAAAATTTTTTTAAACTCATAATCATCTTTCAATATTATATCTTTTTTTGAGGAAGATTAGTCCTGAGCTAACATCTGTGCCATCTTCCTCTACTTTGTATGTGGGACGCCTGCCACAGCATGGCTTGGTAAGCAGGGCATCGGTCTGCACCTGGGATCTGAACTGGCGAACCCCACATCACCGAAGCAGAACGTGCAAACTTAACTGCTGCGCCACCAGGCCAGCCCCTCATTATTGTATCTTTAGAACAATTTGTTATGTGTGTGCAAAGCAGTTGACAGAAGGATGCAGTGAGACAGAACTCGTTAGGAGTCAAAACACCTATATTCATAATGCTAGTGATGCTACCTAGTCAGGTAACGTCTTAATCTCTCTTCACTTCACTTTCTCTACATGTAAATGGGCATAATAATACCTTCTCTATTATGAAGAGTAGACAGAGTGTATCCAAAATGTTGATACTTGACAAAAAAATTATATTATCAAGTAAGACTTCCATTTATGATACAAAATCATAGGACAATCTACTTCCTTTTTCCTGCCTTTGGAAATACAACTTTTGGAACAACTTAAGAGAAAAGTATCTATCTAATGTTTACAGATAGTCGAGATGTTTAAATAACTTTTCCTGAAAATACTGCTCTTAATTGGTTAGAAATATTCTGTTATTATATAGGACAAATCTCACACGCACTTATGCTTTAAAGAAGAATAAATTATCAGAGCCTATAAAGAAGGGTTTTTCAACCCCGGCATTATTGGTACTTTGGGCCAGATAACTGTCATGTTGTGAGGGGCTGTCCTGTGCGTCATAGGGTCTTAGCAGCATCCCTGTCCTCTACCCACTGGATGCCAGTAGCAAACCTCCCTACTCACTTGTGACAAACATAAATGTCCTTTGGACATTGTCAAATGTCCTGAGGTCAGGTGAGGAAGGCAAAATCACTCCCGGCTCTAGAGTAATAGTGACCTTTAAAAATGTAAAAGATGAAATCATCTTGACCTTTTTCTAGAATAACCACCCTCTTACTTGGAACTTTTTCTGACAGGCTCTTTTGACCAGAACTGTCTTTGTGGTCTTTCTCTGAAACTTCCCCTAATTTTCGATTATCTGGAAGTACAAGGATCAAGGATAGGTATTAAGTTCCTTTGAACTTTTATATTCACATTTCATTTCCTTATTGTTCTACTTTTAGCAATTTGTTACAGTCATAATGATGCTAACTGTGCAGAGCAAATATACTCCAATCTGATACTTTCTCCAAACATTGAATATAATCATTAAAAATAACATTATGATGCAAAATCTCTCAAATAATCACTTTAAGTAGCAGATTATAGAACTTTCATACTGTATTCTGACAAATTTTTAAGGGATAGCTTGAAGATCACAAAAATTCATCAGTTCCCCATAGGACATCAACAAACACACTGATTCTTCAAACAAGGATCTTCCAGCAGCCCTACAAACAAATACCCCTTCTTTTGGTCTAGCCTCACCTCCAAGCCCCCATAAAGGCCTCTATCTATTGTCACCTCATATACAGAGAGTGACAAGCTTGGTCTGAATAAAAAGTTGTTTTGATTAAACTTGCAGCAAGCTGTTCACCAGAATTTCTAACAAATAACCCCTTCTGTTCACTTGTTAGAGTTGTAATCAACAAGGAGCCAAATTGAAAAAGCTGTTAGTTCATTAGGTCCTTTAATCACTGAAAAAAGAAAGATTGGTTCCTGATCTGGCAAAGTGTTCACCAATGGAATAGATGGGACATATGACAAAAAACAAAAATACTTCTCTAAGAGTTCATTTCTAACATCATGCTAGCTGGTTATACATTTTAAAGTCCATGTCAAAGGTAAACCTATAAGCTGTTGTTCCAGGATTTGTCATAACAAGAGGATGACTTCTAGTTCTAGGAAAAAACACATTTAAATTAGTATTTTCCATAAATCTGTTTGTGAGAAACTATTAGTATTTACTCAGCATAAATCAATCTTCATTGACCAACTACAAGAAAGCATCAAAGCAAACTTAAGTGATCCATTTGATAGATCTGAGAAAGTCAGAGAGAGAAGAAAAAAGACGGGAAAAAATGGATTTAAAATTCACTTTGACTCATTTTCCTATATGTCTATAAGTAAAAAGGAAGAAAAAGTCTAATACTAAGTTCTAGAATAAATTTTCCTTCTGATCTTCGTGGGAACTGTTTAGATATTTGTAAGCATTTCCTATTGAAAAGATAAAGCTTTACAAGCAAGAAAATCCTTGAAGAGCATCATCTTGCTTTGGATGTCACTACTAATATTACTGCTAATAAAAATAATTACAAATAGATACCACTAATTTGAGCAGCTGCCATATGCTTTACATATTTAATCTTCACTACAAACTTATGAAGGTGGGATTATTATCTCTGTTTATAGATAAGAAAAATTATGGCCATATTAAACAAGCAACTTTTTCAGTCACATAGCCAGTATTATCAGTTTGTTTTCCTCTCACGATTTATGTTTTTGTACGTGTCCTATCTGAGGAATTTCTGCCAAATTTGAGATGGAAAAGACTTTCCCTATGTTTTCTTATGGAAATTATTTTAGTTTTAGATCTTACATTTGGGTCTATGATCCATTTTGAGTTCATTTTCTTAATGTGGTCTGACATAAGTGTTGAATTTCATTATCTTGCATGTAGATCAAAATGTTTTCAATCTCATATATTAAAAAAACTGTTCTTTCTCTGTTAAATTACCTTAGCACATTTAGCACAAATCAGTTGTGTGAGTCTATTTCTAGACTCAGTTCCGTTTCTTTGTTTAATGTGTCTTTCCTTAAATCAATACTACACTGTTTTGTTTAGAGTAACTTTATAGTAAGTTTAGAAATCAGGTAGTGAGAGTCCTCCAAAATTTGGACATTTTAAATTGTTTTGGATAATCTAGGTCCCTTTGATTTCCATATAAATTTTGGAATTGGCTTGTCAATTTCTACCCAAGAAAAACCTGATAAGATTTTGATGAGAATTGACATTTTATCAATACTGAGCCTCCTGATCCAAAAACACACTATTGCTCTCCAGTTATTTATGTCTTCCTTAATTTCTCTCAATAATGTTTTGTCATTTTCAATATAATAGTCTTGCATATATTTTTTAAATTTTATTCCTGTGTATTTGATGGACTTTTGTATTATTACAAGTGGTATTTTTTCAATTCAATTTCCAGTTGTTTGCTGCTCATATGTGGAAATACAATTGATTCTTATATGCTGATTTTGCATCCTTTTCCATATCCATTAATATAATGTTATGACCATGTTTTTTCAGTCTTTTAATAAAGTATATCAATTGCTGTTTAAATGTTCAACCAACCTTGCATTCCTGGGATAAATCCAGATTGGTAATTAGGTACTATTATTTTTCCTTATTGCTAGATTTGATTTACTAATATTTTGTTAGTCATTTGTCTGTCTTTATTTATGACACAAATTGTTCTGTAGTATCTTATCTTGTAATGTCTTTGTAACATTTTTGTATCAAGGGATCAGGGTAATTCACTTGAAAAAATGAATTCAGAAATCTATCCTCTCTTGTTTTTCTGGAATAATTTGTAAAATGTTGGTATGATTTCTTCTTTAAATGTTTAACAGAATTTGCCAGTGAAGTGAAGTGGGCCTAGAACTTTCTTTGTTGAGAGATTTTTAACTACAAATACAACAAATTTAATGTCTTTAATGAGTATAAGACTATTCAGATTATATATTTCTTTTTGAGTGACTTTTGGCAGTCTCTATTTTTTTTTTTTTTTTTTTTTGAGGAAGATCAGCCCTGAACTAACATCCACCACCAATCCTCATCTTTTTGCTGAGGAAGACTGGCCCTGAGCTAACATCCGTGCCCATCTTCCCCCACTTTATATGTGGGACGCCTGCCACAGCATGGCTTGACAAGTGGTGCATACACCCACACCCGGGATCCGAACCGGTGAACCTGGGCTGCCAAAGTGGAACGTGCAAACTTAACCACTGCTCCACTGGGCTGGCCTCGGCAGTCTCTAATTTTTAAGAAATTTTTTCCCTTTCATAAGTCATCAAACTTATGACCATAAAATTGGTCATAATATTTCCTTATTATCTATTTTATAGGGTCTGTAATAATGTAAACTTTTTTATTCCTGATATTGATGATTTCTACCTCTTCTCCTTTTTCCTTAGTCTAGCTAAACACTTATTTATTTTATTCATGTTTTCAAAGAACCAGCTTTTGGTTTTATCAATGTCCTCTATTAGCTTTCTTTTTTTATATTTTATTGATTTTGCTCTTATCTTTATTATCTCCTTCCTTCTTTTTGTTTATATTTAATTTACTCTTGTTTTTATAGAGTCAAGTGAAAGCTTAAACCTTTGGATTTAGCCCTTTCTTTTCTTTTTTAATCCAGCTTTGTGGAGATATAATGGAATACAACATTGTGTAATTTTAAGGTATGCAATGTGATGATTTGATACAAATGTATACTATGAAATGCTTAGCACAGTAAGGTTTGTCAACAGGTCCTTTACCTCACGTAATTAACATTTTTTTATTGTTGTTATGGTGTGAACATTAAAGCTCTACTCTCATAACTTTCAAATATATAATACAGTATTGTTAACCATAGTCACTATGCTTTATGCTACCTCCTTGGAAATTATTCATCTTATTACTGAAAGTTTATATTTTTTGACCAACATCTCCCTATTTCCTCCATACCTCAGTCCCTGGCAACCACCATTATACTCTCCGTTTCTATGAGTTTGAAATTTTTAGATTCCACATATAAGTGAGATCATACAGTATTTGCCTTTCTCTGCCTGGCTTATTTCACTCAGCATAAGGCCCTCAAGATCCACCCATGTTGTTGCAAATGACAGGATTTCCTTTTTCTTTACGGTTGAATAGTTTTCCATTACATATACATATATATCACATTTTCTTTATCCATTCATCTGTCAATGGACACTTAGGTTGTTTCCATCTCTTGGTTGCAGTGAATAATGCTGCAATAAATATGGTTATACAGATATCTCTCCAAGATAGTGATTTCATCTTCTTTAGATAGATACCCAGAAGTAGGATTGTTGGGTCGTATGGTAGTTCTATTTTTAATTTTTTGAGGAAACTTTATAATGTTTTCCACATTTACTTTCCTACCAACAGGGCACAAGAGTTCACTTTTCTTCACATCCTTGCCAGCATTAATCTCTTGTCTTTTTGATACTAGCCATTCTAATAGAAGTGAGATGATATCTCATTGTGGTTTTGATTTGCACCTCCCAGATGATTAGTGATAGCACCATTTCATGTACTAGTTGGCCATCTGTATATCTTCTTTGGAAAAATGTCTATTCAAATCCTCTGCTCATTTTTAGTTGGATTTTTTTTATTTTTTGTTATTGAGTTGTGTGAATTCTTTATATATTTTGGATATTAACCCCTTATCAAATGCATGGTTTGCAAATATTTTCTCCCATTTTATAGATTGGCTTTTCATTTGTTGATTGTTCCTTTTGCGGTACAGAAGCTTTTTAGTTTGATGTAGTCCCAGTTGTTGATTTTTTGCTTTTGTTGCTTGTGCTTTGGGGATCATATCCAAAAATATCACTGTCCTTTTTATTTTCTGATATAAGCATTTGGTGCTATATGTTTACAATTTAGCAGTTCTTTGGCTGCATCCCCCCAAATTTAATACATCATATTTTCATTTTCATTCAGTTTTAAGTATTTTCTAATTTCTCTTTTATATTTTTTGACCTATGAGATATTTAGATGTGTATTGTTTAATTTCCAAATATTTAGGGATTTTCCAGTTATCTTTCTGATATTAAATTCTAATTTGATTTTATTTTGGTCTTAACATCATAATTTGTATGATTTCCACTCTATATCATTTGTGGCATTTTTAATGGCCCAGAAATTGTTCCATCTTCATTAATGTTTCATGTAAACTTAAAACAATGTGTGTTTTGGTATTTTTTTGTGGAAACATTCTATAAATGTCAGTGTGGTAAACATGGTTAATAGTTTTATCCAAGTTTTTTTACTAATTTTTTGTCTACATGAGCTATTTATAAGGAGAGGAACACTGAGTTCTCTAACTATGCTTGTGGATTTGTCTGTTTATTCTTTCAGTTCTGTCACGGTCTCTTCTTTACATATTTTGAAGCTCTATTTTTGAAGAATACATATTTAGGATTCTTAAAGTTCCTGAATTAAATGACCCCTTTATCATTTTGTACTGTCCCTTTATATCTCTTGTAATGTTTCTTGTTCTGTAGTCTGCTTTGTCTAATGCTGCCTGCTTGAGTTTCATTTGATTAGTGTTCACATGGTATATCTTTCTCCACGATTTAACTTTGAATCTACCCTTCTCTCTATATTTAAAGTGAGTTTCTTGCAGACAGATGTAGTTGGATCTTGCTCTTGTTAATCCAATTTGACAATACTTAGCTTTTAACTGACATATTTACAGCATTTACAGTAAATACAATTACTAATATGGTTGTATTTAAATCTACCTTTTTACTATCTGTTTTCTAAATGTGCTACATATTCTTTGTTCTTTTTTGCCCTCTTGCTTCTGCCCTCTTTTTGGGTTAAATGAATATTTTTCTGGCTTAATTTTATGTCTACAATTGGCCTATTTGTTATAGCTTCTTGTTTTACTTTTCAGTGTTTTCTCTAGGGTTTACAATATGCATCTTTAACTTCTCTCAACCTACCTTCCAAAAATGCATCACTTTAATATGTTGTAAAAAGCACATAATATCATTTCCTTCTACTAATTCCTTGCTATTGCTTTCACATGTCTTACTCCTAATTATGCTATAAATCCCACAATACAGTGTTACTATTTTTACTGTAGACACTCAATTATCTTTTTAAAGTGTTTTAAAAAAATAAAACATGTTTTATATTCCCACATTTTTAACAGCATTATTTAACCTTGTAGATGCAAATATTCATCTTGTATTATATTCCTTTTGCCTAAAATACTTCCTTTAACGTTGTCATAGTGTAAATTCACTACTAATGAATTTTCTCATCTTTGCTGAACAAGTCCTCTATTTTACTTTCATTATTAAAGGCTGTGTTTGCTTGGTATAAAATTATGGGTTAACAGCTTTTTTTTTCTTTTACTACGTTTAAAACTATTCATCCATTACCTTCTGCCTTATTTAGTCTCTGACAAGAAGTCTGCTGTTATTGTTACCTTTGGTCTTCTATTTATAATGTTTCTTTTTCCTTTGGATGCTTTCAAGATTTCCCTTCATATTTGATTTTCAGAAGTTTGGCTATGATGTGCCTAAATGTGTTTTCTCTTTTAATTTATCATGCTTGAGAGTCTTTTAGCTTCTTTGATCTTCTGTTTGTTGTCATTCATTTATTTTGGAAAATAATTGACCATTATCTCAATATTCATTCTGTGCTCTTTCTCATTAAACAGTATTCATAGATATGTTAAATTATTTTATATTATCCCATAGCTATTGGATATCTTATTCTGTCGTTGTTATTTCTTCTTCTTTTTTTCTCTTGTTTCAGCTTGGTTAATTTCTATTAATCTAATTTAAAGTTCACCAATTCTTTTCACTCTTATAACCAGATTCCTGATAAGCCCATCAATTGAAATTTTCTTCTCTGTTAGCATGTTTTTCTTTTCCAGCATTCTCATTGGTTCTTTTTTTCAATCTCCATATGCCTGCTGAAATTTCCCATCTGTTCATACATGTGTTCTTCTTTTCTACTATGCCCTTTAACATATTTAACATAGTTATTTTGAAGTACTTCATCTAATGTTCAATAATCAGGGTCACTTCTTGGTTTGATTCTGTTGACTGTTTATCTCTTGCTAATTGGTTATTTTTGTTGTTGTTGTTTTTGTTGCTGCTTTTTTATGTATTATATAATATTTGATCAAATGCAGACTTCGTGTATAAAAGAAAAATAATGGTATAAATTTACAACAAGAAATGGGCACATTTCTTCTTGTGTCAGTCTGTTAGCATGGGAGTTGGATCAATCTCAGCAGTAGCTGAACTCCATTGGATTTGACCTTTGCTCTAATTACCTTTAGTTCACCACAGACTTCAAATTCCTCCAGTGGTGGACTGTTACTACTTTGTGCTTGGTGGGAGACCTAGAGTGCTGGAGAATTTTTGTCAGTATTTCTATCCCATTCTCACCTTTCAGAAGACTCTACATGCTCCTGCCACAGAGGGAATCTCCCTCCAGAACAGTTCTGCTTGCCCAGAGATAGACTACCTGCTTTAGCTTGTTACTAACTGCAAGGCTTATGTGAGACCTGGGGATTTTCAGTCTCTTGTCCTAGCTTTCTCAGCATTTCTCTTCCTCTCGTCATGGCAGACAAACTCTGCCTTGTATCAGTGGAGTATCTTGTGCAAAACGGAGTTTCATGGTCCTATCTGATAATAGAACTCTGCTTGTTATCAGCGCAAGATCCTGTGCTCAAGTAAATTTCCTATTTGATTCCCTAGCAGAAGACAATTTTTTTCTTCTACTTCTATCCCAATGGCAACCAAACTTTGCATGATATCAGGGGTGAGAGACTATGAAAGGTTACCTACCCTTCTCCCAGGGGAAGATCATTTTTTTCATGTAAGAAAAGGATTAAAAACAGGGCCTGCCCCATGCCATTGTGGTTAAGTTCTGCATGCTCTGCTTTGGTGGCCCAGGTTTGCAGGTTTGGATCCTGGGCACAGACCCACAACGCTTGTCAGCCATGCTGTGGTGGCAATCCACACACAAAATGGAGGAAGATTGGCACAGATGTAATCTTCCTCAAGCAAAGGAAGAGGAAGATTGGTGACAGATGTTAGCTCAGGGTGCATCTTCCTCAGCAAAAAAAAAAAAAAAAAACAAAAGGACAGAGCCAGACAGTGCACTTTTCCCTCAGTAGCAGCCAGTCACCATCCACATGCTTGCTCTACTAAAGAATTTCTCTCAAGTCTCCTGCCATGCCTCCAATTGTACTCATGAGCACCTGGACTCACAGACAAGCATTGGTGAATGCTTGCAGGCTCCTTGTTGTCTGGGGCTTTCAAGGGTTCTAAACTGTCATGCAGGCTGGTATTTGGCTTTTAAGAATTTGTTAAATTTTTAGTTTGTATTAGTCAGAGTTCTTCAGAGAAACAAAACTAATAAGATGTATGTGTCTGTGTGCCTGTGAAGAAATTTATCATAAGGAATTGGCTCATGTGATTGTGGAGGCTGAGAAGTCTAGACCCAGGAGGGCTGTTGGTCCACCTCCAGTTTGAGTCTGAAGGCCTGAGAAACAGGAGAGCTGATGGTATAAATTCCAATCCAAATCTGAACACCAGAGAAAAAGGAGAGTCAATGTATAAGTTCTAGTCCAAACCCAAGTCTGAAGGCAGGGAAATGACCAATGCCCAGCTCGAACACAGTCCAGAAGAGAGAAAGGGTACTTTCTTAATCAGCGTTTTATTCTATTCAGGCCTTCTCGGATTGAATGAGGCCGACCCACATCAGGGAGGCCAATCTGTTTACTCAGTTACTGATTCAAATGTTAGTCTCATCCAAAAACATCCTCACAGACACCTCCAATAATGTTAATAATAATAAAACCCAATAATAATAATTAATATTTAACCAAATATCTGGGCATCCTGTGGCCCAGTCAAGTTGACACATAAAATTAACCATCACACATTTGTTTTCTTCCTCCCTGATTTTATGGCTGCCTCCTCTTTTTACTGTGCTCTATCAGGGGCAAATTTCCCGTGGCCCTCCTCTCATTGTAGTGGTTTGCCATCCTCTGGAATTCAGTGGTCCTAGTTGCTTTGCAGTCTCAGATCTCTGAAGGGTACAAATAAGTTAGGGTTTTGTAGATCATCTTGTATTTTTGTTGTTAGAGTAAGAGCAATCTGTATCCGAAGTAGAAGCAGCTTTCCTGAAGCGCTCCTAATACTCGGAATCAAAAGTTTTTGAACCAAGACGTGTTCACTGAACACCTGTCAGTTTTGGTTGTTTTTTTACAATGACGGGAAAGATAAGCAATGATGCAATGTCTCTACTCTTAAGGCACTACAAATCTAGTGCATGGGAATGATGGGTGTGTAAGAAATAATACTAATAGTGCAGTGAGAGTAATTTAATAATAATATTCTTTAAGCTAAAACCTAGGTCACCAAGGGATTTTGTAATGTACAAAAACAGCTACACTGACTCATATTTTGCTTAGAGCCAGTTCTATGTTGCTCAATCTTAAAAATAATAACACCCCTCTGGGCCCGTCCAGTGATGTAGTGGTTCAGTTTGTGCGCTCGGCTGTGGCCACCAAGAGTATGCTGGTTCAGAACCCCGGGCACAGACCTACACTCTGATTATCAAGCTATGCTGTGGCAGGCATCCCACATATAAAATAGAGGTTGGTGGGCACAGATGTTAGCTCAGGGGCAATCTTCCTCAGCAAAAAGAGGAGGATTGGTGGCGGATGTTAGCTCATGGCTAATCTTCCTCAAAAGAATAAATAAATAAATAAATAAATAATAATAATGGCACCACTGATCTGATTACTCGGTTTATGGTGTACTTTTATATCTAGATTTTTCACATGCAGATTTCACATGCAGAGTATTTGTAATAACATGTTTCGTCTCATCTGTTATTTGTAAGAAGAAAGTTAAGCTTCTTAATTTTTTGAATGATCATTCTAGGCTCCCTAAATTTCATTCCTAAATTCTAACAAGCTAGCATCATGCCTAATATCTTCTTGTCTTTTATGAAGAGTATCAAATTGAGAGCTAAAATGCGATGGTTTTAAACAAGTGGTAAAGATGCACCTTGTTTTCTTTGCTGAAGACAAGCATGGAAATAGTAAAGTAGTTTGACAGAGATTGACTACATTTTATATTAAAGCTTTCTTCACAGCAAACACATAAAAAGTGGACCCACTTCCAACAATAAATGTTATATATCACTATCTGAGTTTAGAAAAGTAGCAATTGGTTATTTTTTTTAATTACATGTTGTAGATATGTCAAAACTTATTATCTTAAACTTTTCATTTTGGGGTTTTAAATTATAAAGATGATTGATTAAAAGTTCAAGATGCAAACATCCTCTGGGACTTTGAAAAGTTGAAAGGTTCTTGGCACAGGGCCTATAAATATATTATGAGTAAAATGATCTTACTCCTATTTTCTTCCCCAAGTCCAAGCGTGATGATAAAGGCAGAGAAGATGACAAAGGCCAAACCACTAATAGCATCAGTTTTATAGTTCCTAGATCAAACAATTTATAAACTAACACCTTCAGAAAGAACCCCACTACACATCCTAATAGGGCAATGGGTAGCTGTATCATTAATGGATCATACACGTCTGTAGCTGTCATTCAGACTCACATGGGTAAATACACGATCACCCAAAGCTCACTTCTAATATGTTTTAAAAAAATAGATGAAGACTTTATCGTTGGAAACATTTATATACTGATAGACTATTTCTCTACTTCTGCTACAAAGCAGACTGTGTCTTAAAAAGAAAATTCAGAAAAAGATTCCTGTGGGAGAGGATAATAAACTGTTCCAAACCTACAGAAACCTCAGTAGGTATAAACTACATAATAGTCACCCAAACTTTGGAGAATTCCATTACACAAGTCAGAATATCATCATACTTTCTCCCAAATATGAACCATGTTTCCACCAAAATCTCCACCATCTTTGACTATTTGTTGTTCATGCTATGGGTTCTGGTGCCCATATTCAAATTCAAATCTATAAGAATTAACCAAAGATAAGGACCTGAAAAATTAACTACCCCACTCTGATCCCCAGTAATATAGCCAAAAATGGCCTGAGCATGAAAATTAATAAAATTTTGATGCCTTAGAATTTTCTGGCATCTCACTGAAGATGAAACTCTCATGAAATTGTTGTTTCAAAAATCTATTTCAGGTTTTCTAAGGATTAATCAAGAATTATTCACTAAGTAACAGCATCGAGGAAATTTTGTGGGCACTGGCCAACTTCCCCTTGCTCTTCTCTCTCTGTTTTCCACGTTACAGGCAGTGGAAAGATGTCAGTGTAGTTGGTATTCCCTAACGGGAAAATTTCCCACTCATTCTGAACAGTTTAGCCAACTCAACACAGGATAAACTAATGGTCCTGGGTCAACACCCACAGCTCTTTGCTGTTCATCTTGTTATTTTTTTAAATATGATATATGATGATTATCCCTTGAGTTTCAATTCTCTGAAGACAATATAACAAATTTATTTCAATGATTCTGATGTAGAAAGCTAATTAAGTAAACTAGTTCAGCAACTGATCACGTTTCACTAATTTCAACCATCTGCCTCAACATTTGTTCCTATGTGTACCAGCTTTCATAGCTTCTTTCCTCTAATAGCAATTAATGAAACTGTTAATAAGCTACATATATCATACAATGTTGTAACGATTTACCGAAGGATAACATTATGAGATAAATTATATTTAATAATTGTAGAAAAATGACTCTGATTATCAAATGTTGTACAATATCGACTAGTTTTCTTCTTAAGTTATGCTACTCAATTAATTCTCTAATTAATTTAGAAAACATTTTATGTATAATTTGCAATTTTAAACTCTTGGTCAGATTTGCCATCTATTTTTGCATGCTGACTGCTTCTATGAGACACATATTAATGAAACACAACCTCCATGCAAATTACTGAGCCTTGCTTTTATTTTCATTCACATTCTGAAGTTCACTGTGCTTTCTCATAAGGACTATTTTTAATTCTGGTGGGATGTATAAAGAGGCAAACTATACTATTTCCTAGTTTTTGTGCTATATTCAAAGAATAGTACATGCAGAAACACACATTTATATCATAATTTTAATTTTTAAAAAATTAAATTAATTTGTAAATACCTTGAATAAAACAGTGACCAAAAAACAAAACACAAATGGCTTTCAAAAGATTAAGTCCTCCTGAACAAATTTAATCTTTTACAATAGCTTGATGAATCTGGTAACACTCATACAAATGAAAAATATAAAATATTATTTGACTTTGCCAAGGATGCGGGGTTTATTTTCATGGTAGTTGAGGAAAAACAATAAAGAAAAATGCATCAACATCTCTTTAATATATGTTTTCATAAAATACACAGTAAATGCTAAACGTTCATCTCATCACATCAATACTAAGTAGCCCTCTGTTTAGCCACTGTTCCTGTCCAAATGTACACCCGTGTACATGCGCTCACTCATACCCAAACCTGTACTCTTTTCTATGTGACCACCACCCTCTGTTTCCACACTCAAGATTATAATACTGTTATGGAGGGGAGAAATCCTGGATGTCATGACATACCCAGGATATCTCTACAAAGCTGCAAGATATAGATGACCCTACAAGTTTCTCTGCCAATGACTTGTTTGGATAGCATGGATGTAAGCTAAAAATTTTCAAAATGTTGTTACCGATTTAGAGCCAATGATATGAACAAGAAAATATATCTGAAATTATAATAGTAGAAACATATACCAAGTTTCCAAATGAATTGAGTAAAACATCAGTTTTGAATCTTAAAGAATCACAAAATGAACATTTATAGTATTATTCCCATCCTGAACTAAGCTGTGCTCACCCCATGACTCAGCGACATCAAGACTGGACATGACTGAAGGATCAATTAAATAGTAAAATTTACCAAAATAGACTTAAATACACTAAATTTACCAAAAGTCTGTTTACAAGAAGAACATCAGAGCATGTTGAGAAGCAACTTTTTCTAAAGGAGGAAAGAAAAAGAGTACCAATTTGGTTCAAGTACAGAAGTTCAGCGTTGGTGAGGCCGAGAAAATGAGGACTCCTACTCGGGTTTTCTCTAGCTCACGTTCCCTGAATGTGTGTTTTATGTCATTTAACTCATGAAGAGATTGAAGTTTAAAGAGTTTCAGTTAACATCATAAAAACCAAAGTATGACCATTAAGTTATACAGCAATTTGACTGGAGACGTAACTAGCGTTGTCTGTACCCAGCCCTCCAATTATTCATCAACATTTCCCTGCTCAGTACCCAACTTGCAGGTTATGCTTGTTCAACGATTTAAAACCAAACTATTGAGAGTACCTATACTTACATCTCCTGAGAAAATTGCCTCTTAGATTTTGCTTGATATTATCACTTATAAAGATAAACAAGTACAGATTGATATAGTTGAGTTTGGAGTAAGGATTGAAGAAATACAATGTGATCTTAAGCAGTCTGGGTTCTCCTGTGTTTTGCATGTTTTTGTATAACTTAGCATTTCTTAGTGAAACTATTGCTATTTTATAGTTGGTATATAGAAAGAATTTAAATAACTCATAGAAGAAGAAGAAAAATAATTCAAAAATAGAAACTAGATTCTTGGAAGAATGATGAAAAGGAATTGGGAGGCATATTAGAGAGGTTAAGTTCAAAATGACAATATAAAGTAGTCTGGCCTCCTTTAAACATGTTCATTTTTTTCTTTTTTTTGTTATTGCAGTAATGTTGGATTATAACATTGTATAACTTTCAAGTGTACATCATAATATATTTCGAATTCTGTGTAGATTACAGCATGTTTACCACCCAAAGACTAATCACAATCCATCACCACACACGTGTGCCTAATCACGCCTGCGCCTCCTCCCTCCCCTCCTCTCCTTTGGTAACCACCAATCCAATCTCTGTTGTTACATGTTCATTTGTTGTTGTTTTTTTCTACATGTTCATTTTTATTGTGTAAATATCTTTCATTTTACTGTGACTACTCTAAGGCTTAATTAAAATAATCAGGTTGAAACTCTCCTAAACCAAAGAGGCAGGAGAACTGAGAGACACTGCCTTCTTAAATCATAGGAGAATAATTCCACCCCGGCCTGGGATTCACTGAAATTACTTTATCAGTAAATTACCTCATCAATTGTGTCCATATTAATTTCACTTCTTAAAAAAATTAAAGCCATCATTTATATCTCGCATCTCATCCTAAGCAACAGTCACTCTTAAATCTGGTGCCTACAAAGCCAAAAGTAAGGCACCCTAATCACAATCCTGTACTTTCTCAGTAACTCAATGATGGGACTAAAACTGTGTACCACGGTCTGCTGAAAGAACCTGTACATGGGCCACAGGAAAGAAATTTCTCTTCCTTTTGTGAAAAGAAAAGAAGGAGAATGAAGGAAGGGAAAAAGGAAGAGAGGAAGAAAAAGCCATGTCATGATTTTATATTATGTAAATATCACACGCAAAGTCATAAAATCCAAGCAATCTGCCTTTCCCTGAGGACCGTGTCAATGATGAATGAGTGAGAGAACAAGTCCCCGTTCAGGGCAGTATCACCATAGACAAGCCACAGTGCATTTAAGGGGTTGAATGTTATGACCTAGGAAAATTTGTTCCTGTTTATTGGGCACAGCTTGCGTGCCTTTTGAAATTTATTAAACACATTTTCTCACATTATTGTTCACAATCACAATCCCTTCATTGTCTGCAATATTCCACCCTTTTTCCTTTCTTTTTTCTTTTGGAATGTACCTACCTTTGATCTTTTCTCCCTATTCCAAGTCTACGGAGTGCTTCAAGTTAATTTTCCATCAAATTTTACCATAAAAGACATACATTAGAAGACAAAGAACTAGCCCACTAAGACTACAATAAAGGGAAAAAATAAACAATTTGGCACAACCTAAAATAGTTAGAATTTTTAAAATGTGGCAAAAGGTGGCTGCAGTATTTGAGTACCAAATTTAGCTGTGAACTCTCTTGCAACCAAGACGAAAAGAAGAAGAAAATATTGGTTTCTACTGCTCTTGCAATTCATACTGCTGAGACTGGAGCCTCTTGCGATGAGAAGCAGCATACAAGCAGCACCAGCAATCATAACAGAGGGCCCCCAAATTAGCTGGTCTTCTAGGCAGAACTGACTGCTGAGGTAATTTCATTCTGGTTCTATTCCCCTTTCCTAAAATCATCTCTTAATCTTGACCTCCATAACCTGGGCAGTGGATAAAGATGGAGACACACACCACAAAATTCAGCAAGTACCACTCATTGACTGGCAAGGGGAAATCTGGTCCTAAAGGTTCAGAGATCAAGGATGTAACTCTGTGGGCCCCCAGTGTGTAAATACTCCAGACCCTGCCCCATCCTTTGACCCCCACTCCAAACACAGCCACACAGCCTCCATATTCCTTTGTGAAGGTGAGGCAGAGGAGTCCCAAATTAAAGACTTTGCCCATTAGTAATACTTCAGTTATTTTCCAACCAAGCCCTCAAAGATTTAAATGTATTATCTGAAATACAAGTAGCAAAATCTAATACATCTGGCATTATCAGGAAAATCAACTGTTTAACGTGGACTTTTTTCCCACATAACTGAAGCAAACCCTTTTAACAATGCCACCTTTTGAAAACCGTCTTTTTAAGAAAATTATTTAACCTTCTCTAATGACAACCTCAGAGTTATCATTTTGATCATTAACTATTGACCTATGTAAAATGAAATAATGCCCTAGGAACTCATGAGGCGTGTAAGGCTCCTTCTTTTCCCTAAGTTGTCCCTAATCTGCTTCTCTTTTGCAGGAAGCGTCCTCTCTCCTTCCTTTGAAGTCAGCTGTTATTGCTTACAGTTGTCGATTTGTTACGACTTTTCATCAGCTCCCTTACTCTATATACAATTGTCTGGGTAAGGTTTTGAAAGTATGCCAACCTCTCCTCTGGAGAAAGCTCTATACTATCATTTATCATTTAGAGGGCTTTTTAGTTTACTCCCTGGTTCACAATTTGGTTTCAGATCGTGGACTAATATCTGCCTTCTGGACCCATTGAGGTTCGCCATACTGTATACATTATTGTTGTTTTCCCAGAGAGCATCATATGTTTAAAATAGATTGGCTTGTGTTGCTATAAATAGGAAATAAGAACTTGCCAGGAGTTACTATATAGCCTAACAGCCTTAGAGTAATGCAAGGAGCCTTGACGTTTCATTCTTATAGGTATCTTGGGTTTCCACCAAAGAAAATAACACTTAAATAAGAAAAATGTGTCTTTTTTCCATCATGATTAGCTCTGGTTCTTTAAACCAGACCAATTCAAATACATACATATACCACAAACCCTTAGAGCAAACCTTAAATATCCACCAAGTTTTACGGTTTTTCTCATGAACGTCCTCCTACATGTTCCCAGTCTATTCTCTCATTTCATCTTTACTGAGCTTCATTTTTCTGGATCTGTGACTTTTAACTTTATTTCTGCTTCTGGTATTTGAGCTTCAGCTTGCATCTGGCTTGGATGTTCTTCTGGTTTTTGACTCCACGGGTTACCTCTGGTAGAGATCCTTGCTACAGCTCTAGGAAAAACAGACAAAAAGGAGAAGGAAATGCAAACCTAGTTACAGGAGCCCAGATAGCTACTCTAAACTCTAGAGAGAGAGTTTTTAGACCTCTAATTTCAAGGTCATTGTGAATTAGAGCAAGTTCAACTCCAATTAATATTTTGCAGAAACAGGAGTCAAGTTATATCTCCTGGCAAAGCGAAAGACATAGGGAATGGGGAAATTAAAAAAATTATTTCATTAATTTTTTCTTTTTCTCATGCATTTAACCAAATCACAGGATTAAGTATGCAGAAATTTAATCAGAAACATAGGAATGGAAAGTTTGTGATTACTTAATAAGAATATTTAACTCTTTTCAAAATAATGAAAATTGCCAGCCAAAATATTCAACAACCTGCTGACTACTCTCTAAGAGAATGCAACAGGATGTTACAGGTACTTTTCCTACTGTCTAGGAAATTCTGCTGAAGCTCCAGTAATGAAAATAGTAGGCAATAATTACATTCACCTTCTGAAAAAAATACTAAATACACCTATGCTAGACTTATCTGAAGGATAGAAGAAAAGATCTAATGATTTTATCAATTGCAACGACCCCTGCCTATATAGAGTAAAACACAAATTGGAAAGGGAGTTGAAATGGATCATCAAATAGAAAGTGCTGTGCCGTTCATTTTCCTTTACCCAACCTATAACGAAGAGAAAAAATCTGCTCCCCATCCACAAGTGAAGAAAGACTGTCAGTGTATGCAATTCAGACCAGCATTTAACTTTCCAGCTAATAAATATTTGTTAAACTAAGGAAAACTTGGGAAACCAGAAGTGAGTGAGGTGATGAAGTGATTAGAGGGTTTGTAAAGTGTCTCATAGAGACTGGGAACATAAATCAACAAAGAGATGGACATCTGCTTCCTTCTTTCCTGCTTCCTTGGAAAATTTTGAAGGCAAGGACCTAGATGGATTGTCAGAGGAGACAGTTCAACTGCAAGATCAACTTGTCCTTTCTTCAGTTCATACACTCAGAAATCTTAAGTCTCCTTAGGCTAAGTAGTCACCATTTAAAGTAGCTGGGCTCGAAGCAAATCAGTGGGATTCTGTCCAAGTTGGCTGCCTTCTGGGTTGAAGAGGTCCGATAGAAGTGGCTAAACGGGGTGTTCCCTGGGGTCAAGAAGTTAAGGAGGTGAGGCAGAGCCCACTGCTGTGTCAGGGAATGGGAGCAGGCTCTGAAGAAACTGAAAGTTTGAGGTACCATGACCCTAGTCTCCTGGCAAAATCCTCATGTGTTCTGGACAAAGGGCAGATGACCATAAACCAAAGAAGTTTTAAAATTCCAAATATTTAGTACAAATTTCAGATGATGGATCATGACCAATTCTAGAATATAAGTCTAGAAAAAAATCCATGATGGACTGTGCCACAGAAACAGGTTTAATGCTTAAAATAGCACCAAAAATCATGTATAGGAACATTCTGCCACATTTTGTGCTATCAATATTCTATGACTGATAAGGCTGTGAAGGCTGTGCAGTGAAAAGAGAGAGAGAAATGTGAGTATGAAAGTCCTAAGTCATTTTTAACTTAATGAAATAGAATCTTGATTTAATGTTAACAAGTACAGATATTTCAAGTATAACTTGGCCTTTTGAAAAGAGATATTGAGGGAGGCTCCTAGAAAATAGTATAGTGGTCTTGGCAATACTCCCAAATTGGTTGACTTTACAACTAAAAAGCAAGGACACTGCAAAGTGGCCGTCCTCACTCACCCACTGACAGACAGTGAAAAGCTTGGGATTTACGCCAGGGTCAACCAAAACACTAAATGTGAATCTCTCTCTCCTTTCTAAAAATAAGTCTCCTGATTTAATACAGTGAACTCACTGAATAAACAAAAAGACAATCCAAATGTGATATTTTTCAACAAAAACTAAAAGCAATACTTCTGAAACTAAAGAGGCATTCAGTTCCAAATCTGAAAGCAGGAAGATAAAGCTCAAATGTGCATTGGATAGAAGAGGGGGAAAGATTTTGAATTTAAACCAGTGATTTGATCACATGGTGAAAACTTTCATTTTGAACCACATGCCTTCCAATACTTTCAAAATTTACTGTTCCTTTTCTAGACATGGTTCTGCCAAGTTTAGATCCTCTTCAAACGTCACAATTTTGATTTCTAAAATGATTTTGTTTAGATATAAGTCACATCTTCTCATTTTCAAAACCTTTTAAGTTTATTTAAACTACTATGAGTTTTGAAAAGAATACCTGGAATATCCAACTGAAAAAAGTCTCGAAATAATCTTGAAATTCACCTTGGATTCAACAATTTGGAAAAATAAAGAGGGAATAACATAAGTTACATATTTAGAGTTTTTGTTTTAGTTTAAGTCAAGACATGGTTGAATCCAGGATCTTTCTAAACCCCAAATGTAGGGAGTTCTCTGGCTCTTCCTCCAGGTAAGAGATTTTTTAAAAGAAATTCTTTGTTATAATCATATTCTCATTTTCTGTTCTCCTATTTCTCATATTTCTCATACTAAACCTATAGAGGGTTGCTAGGTAATTAAAACATGCTTCTAATTTCTGAGTCTTAGAAGTCAGTTTTAAAATGTTTCAATGTTGGAGACAAATAATATCAACCATGTTTTTAATTCATGTAAGGGTGGAAGCAAATGCTGTGTTTGTAGGTCCAGATTCCATTCACGCATCTCTAGCATTGCTGCCCTTGTGCTGGTTAGGTACGTGTGGTGGGAAAGTGTGGCCCAGTTGTAGAAATGCAAGGCATGAGTGGATTGAAATGAGCTGCAGAATGTAAGGCTCATATGGGTCTTTCCTTTCCCGAGATCTGGTAGGATACACTGGGCAGGACAGGGTTAGGGCATAGCTGCAACAGCCAACTCCCTCTCTGAATCCTTTATAGCTAAGGATTGATTGCTTTTCTACCAGCATGTCCAAATGACAAAGGAAAAGCTCAAAAAAATAAAAAGTTTGCATCTGTTAGGTACCACCTACATCTGCCTCCAGATCTTCATGACGCAGATTGAGAACACCGTGCGTATGTCACTAGGCAGAGGGGGTTGGGGTTCGTAGCACGAATCCTATTGGCAAGGATGTATTTTAGTGGGCTGAATTACATTCATCTGATAAACAACATTTGGGTTCACCACAGGGAGGGTTTGGAAAAAGAGAGGCTGCTCACAGGGAGATGCTGACACTTGGGAAGAAAGCAGCGAGGAAATGTAGCAGAACAAAATCCCATTTAACTATTGATGGGGGCTTCTCCAGCGTGAGACGTTGCTGGTCCTTGATATCTTCGAAGAAGTCACACAGATATTGAAATGCCCAGATTAAAAAAATAGGCTTGTTCTCCAAATAACTTCTTTTATTTGAAGTTATTCTTCAAATAACTATCGCTAAACCTGTAGCATTCTGCGGCAAAGAGACTATAACAAAAAAACTTCAGAGAATTTTAAAGACATTTGAGATAAAATCCTCCCAGATTCAGTTGGACTAAAACTAATTCCACTTCTGAGCATGTCTAAAATTTTGCATTTGGCTAGGGGAATTGACTGACACTTATCTTCAATGTTTATTTCAGCTCCTACCGTGTGTAGTATATACGGATGCAACTGATATTTTTCAGTTGACCTCTTACGCAGCAATCTTGCTGAATTAACTTATAAATTGTAATAATTTATTTACAGATGCTTCAGAATTTTTTATGTATGCGATCATATAATCTGAAACACAAAGACAATTGTATTTCTTCCTTCCCTATTCTCTTAGCAACTTTTTCTTGACTTACTGCACTGGTTAGGCCCTTCAAGACAGCATTGAAAAGACGTGAATATTCAGCCACATTTTTCCATTCTTCATATCAGAAGAAAAGCTTTCAGCATTCCCCACTAAGGATGACATTTCTAGATTTTTTTGTAGACACCTTTTATCAAATTAAGAGTCCCCTTCTATTCATAGTTTCCTAAGACTTTTGCTCATGAATAAGAACAGAATTCTATCAGCAGTTTTTTCTCCATCTCTTGAGATAGTCATATGATTGTTCTCCTTTGTTAGTTTGTGAACTACACTGATTTTTTTTTAATGATAAACCTATTTTGTATTCCTGGAATAAACTTAACTTAATCATGGCATATCCTTTTTGGATATTGCTCTATATTGGGTTTGCTAACACTTTGTTTAGGGTTTTTATGTCTATGTTCATGAGTAAGACTGGCCTGTAAATTTCCTTACTCATAATGTTCTTATGAGGTTTTAGTGTCAAGGTTATGTTTGCCACATAAAACAAGTTGAGGAGTGTTCCTTCTTTAATCTCTGGTAGAATGATCTAAACGGATGTATTTCTTTTTAAACTTTGATAGAATTCATCAAAGATGACAAGTGGGTTGAGAGTATTCTTTGTGGCAGGTTGGATTTTGTTTGTTGGTTTGAGTTTATTTATCTTTTTAATTCAGGATTCAATATCTTTAATAGTCAAGGGATCATTCCTATTTTTTTCTTGCATCAGTTTTGGTAAGTTTTGTGTTTTTTGAATTCATTTATGTTCAAAATTGTTACTATACTGTTGTTCATAATTTGCTCTTTGATATTTTTAATTTCTGAGGGATCTATTTTAATTTCATGTTTTTTCATTTTTTATATTGGCTATCTCTGCCTTCTTACTTTTTCTCTTGATCATTCTTATAACGTATTTATCTATATTACTAGCCTTCTCAAAAAACTAACTTTTGGTTATGTTAATCTCCATTTTATGATTGTTTTCCATTACATTATTTTCTGTTTTTATTTTATTATTTGCTGCTTTCTGTTTTCTTGGGTTTAATGTACTGTATTTAGCTGGTTTTTTTTAGATTGATTCTTGTCTCACTGATTTTCAGTCATTCTTCTTTTCTGATATATTGGTTACTTGGAAGTATGCTTTTTAATTTACAAATATGTGAGAATTTTCTTGTTATCATTATGGCCGATTTATATCTCAACTGCATTTTAGTCTGGTAACATACTCTGTTTTCATTCCTTTGACATATTTGAAACTTGATTTGCAGTCTAAAATAATGTGCTTCTTGTAAACATCATATTGTTGAATTTTTTTATCATCTGAAAATATTTTTTTTGAAAGATTTATCCCTTTACATTTAATGCAATTACTGATATTCGTGGTTTAAATATATCATTTTACTAAGTTTATCTATTTGTTTCACCTGTTCTTTCCTTTTTTCTCTCACACTTTACCTTCATTTGGATTGGTGAATTTTTTTTCTTTCGTTTTTTCTCCTCTATTAGTTTGAAAGTTTTACTTATTTTTACTATTCTTTTTGTGCTTACACTAGAAATTACAATGTGCATTGTTGACATATTAAAAGCCTGGCATGGTGCTTTTACCACTTTCTGAACAATGTAAGAACCTTGGATTATTTTAATTCAAGTCGCTACTCCCCATATTATATGCCATTGTTGTTTTACGTCTTACTTCTCTGAGCATTTTAAATTTCATATTATTATTATTACCATGGGATTGTACAGTCGATTTATGCTTAGATTTATTTATACACTTTTACAATTTTACATTATCATTACTCTTTGTTCTTTTCTGAATCTCCAAGCTTCTATTTAGGATTATTTTTCTTCTCTTTTCTCTGAAAAATGTCCCTGAGTATCTTCTTTAGTGTGAGTGTGAGTCTGCTGGTCATAATACTCTGGGGTTTTTGTTTCTTTCTTCATTTTTTTTTCTGAAGATCTTCTGAAGATGTTCTCTGAAGGACATTTTCATCAGCTATGGAATTTTGTGTCAGCAATTATTTTTCTAATGATACTTTAAGAAATTATTTCATAGTTTTTTGGTTTCATGTTTTTTGTTTTGGTTTTGGTTAAGCCTGTGGACAATTCACAATCAAGGATGATAAAGCAGCTCTTGGTCAAAGAGTAAGCAGAAAGGAAAAGTCAGACACAGTCCACCTCTCCTTTCTCAGTAGTTCCACTGAACACATCAATCTCCTGTTTCCTTGATATTTATTTAGGTATTTTCAGATGTCTGCTATTAGAGAACTTCTGGATAACTGGGACAAAAACTTATTTCATTTTGATATCCCAAGCACTTAGCAATACACCAGGCATGTGGATATTGTGGATGAATAAATGGGAAAAGAGAGAAAGGAAGGAAGATTCTTCAGATATTTGAGGATCATGAAACAGTCTCCTGCTGCAAAATTCTTCTTTCTTGAGTGAGGAAATACACAGGGACTAGAGGTTTAAATCTGGGTTCAATACAACATCTGGATATCCTGACATTACATAAGGTGGCTATTTCTGTATTAAAATGAAATAAGAATCTCTCCTTAAAAAGAAAGAAAAGAAAAAATGCACATTTCTGCCAACTATAAAGATCTCTAAATTAAATTTCCAGTAGCAATTAGTTATTATGTCATTGTCTTTTCATTTTAAAAAAAATATATCATTTTTGAAAGAAGTGAAGGAAGGTGGAAAAAGTTTTTTGGGAAAATAAAATCTGTTATTTGACACAGTTCAGTTGGCTAGCTTATCATCCGTAGTTTCTCACAAGGAGTCCACAAGACGACTCTCTAGATTTTTAAACTCTGGGTCCTTGGCCTAAACTCTGAAAATTATTTCTATTAGCCTGGCCAAACATTCCCACTGCAAGCACTATAGACTGAGTTTCTCTACAAATACACACATAGTCTTGGCTATTTAAACAGCATTTCTTCCTTTGAGAAAATAGTCACTTTTGTATGGATAAATTGGTTAGTTAAGTCCATACCCCTGCAACTTTAAAATACCATGAAGGCGTACATTTTCAACACTCGAAGATAGGAGTTTCTCATTTAAATATTGAGAGACTCTCCAAAGTAGTGACAATAGCAGAACACATTATTCTGTGTGACTAGGAAGCTCTTCCAGCTAACGAGTGAAAGGAAAGCAAAATGGTGACCCGCTGTTTTATGTAACACAAGAGGAAAAAAAGGAGAGACTAAATCTCTCAATTTGAAGGGTTTATGGTATCTGATGGTTATGCTGATAAATTGTCTGTATAAAAGTCTGTTATACATTGACTATAAGGAGGGTCGCTGTGTTCAAAAGATTTAAAAGTAATATGGGTAATTTTAATCTACATGTAAAATTTACTTTTGCTACAAGTGGAAGCATATAATCAGGACAAAACCATCACAGAACAAATAGTCACAGCGCTCTCCACCCACCCCACTCAGCCTCCTAGAGCTCAGTGCCGAGAGTGGCCTTAAGTCAGGAACAAGAAGATCTCAATTTACTCTGTTATTATGGACAATGTTATTGCAGTTTGTCAGCTAAAACCTTGAGCTGAACAGGGTGTGTGAGGAGGTAGTGAAAAGCACAGGTTAAGGAAGAATGGAGTAACAGTCAAGTCAAAAGCAAACATTGTGTATTTACACACCATGCAAAGCTGCAGTATTACACAACTTCAAGGGCACCATTCTCAAAGAATAAAATAGTGGTGCCTACCAGAATCATGCAGTGTATTTCCTCTAAGAACTTTTCCTGGTGAGCATACATGAAGTCATGGTCAGGACAATGAATGTGGCATCTGACAGTTGACGCAGTCAAGAGTTCAGTGATTACAGTTGCTGTTCAAGACATATTAGAATATTATCAGACTACACTAGAGATCACTATTTGTCCAGGGCAACTGAGGCTCTTGTAATTCTTTTAAGTAGACCACTAAGATTTATAGCAAGCTCTGAAATTGGAAAGAGTGAGAATCATTGAATTTTAGCCAGGAAATTCTTCAATATAGCAAAATCAATGACCTCCTTGGACTGGGTGGTTTAGGGAAAGGCCAAAGACCCCTCTGCTCAGAATGACACCAGATCAGCCTACAGTAACGCCATCCCATCTGCGGAGGTCTATCTTCAGTTTCATTAAAGAAGCCTTTGATAGTAAAGGTATTGCTTTTCCCTCATGCCTTATTTATTTCAATAGTCTTGTTTCAAAAAGAAAAAAGGAAAATGTTTGAAAATGATTTACACCCACACAAAAACTTGCACGCAGATTTTTACGGCACCCAAGATGTCCTTAAGTAGGTGAATGGATAAACTGTGGTACATCCAGTCAAGGGAGCATTATTCAGCACTACAAAAATGAGCTACCAAGCCATGAAAAAACCTGGACAAACTTTAAACGCATATTGCTAAGTGAAAGAAGCCAATCTGAAAAGTTTATATAATGTATTATTCCAACTATATGACATTCTGGAAAAGGGAAAACAATAAAGACATTAAAAAGATCATTGGTTGCCAGGAGTGGGTGAGAAGTGGGATGAGTAGGCAGAGCACAGAGGATTTTTAGGGCAGTGAAAATATGATACTGTGGTATCACAACTCTGTATGATACCACAATGGGGGACACATGTCATTATTCATCTGTCCAAACCCACAGAACACATAACATCAAGAGTGAACTGTAATGTAAACTACGGACTTCGAGTGATTATGATGTGTCAATGTAGGTTCATCACTTGTAACAAATGTATCACTCTGATGAGGGATGTTGATAATCAGGGAGGCTACTGCATGTGTCAGGGCAGGGAATATATGGGAAATCTTTGTACCTTCCTCTCATTTTTGCTGTGAATCAAAAACTGTTCTAAAAAATAAAGTTTCATTAAAAAAAGATTTAAAAATATACATGAAATATTGCCAAAGAACATAAATTGGGTGTGAGCAAGAAAAGTGAAGCAATGAGAATACAATGGTGAAGACATTAAGCATAATAATACTCTTCTTGGGGAAGGTCAAGCTATTGAGGCACGATAAGCCATTAATACTTGAGAGCAAATTAATTGGTCAGATGATCTAACTAGTCACTAGGGTATGCAGGGTAATTTTGGCTGGAAGTTATCATAGAAGGTTGAGAGAGATGGGGGAAATCCACCATGTGGGACCCAATCCTGCAAGAACAGTCTCAAATGAGAAATCACAGGGAAGAGTCTTAAGACACAGGTAGATATTACATGGGCTCTTAATTCCTGAAATGAATGTAACAGATGGGAGAAGCAAGCCAGTGAGCAAAACAGGGACGTGGTTTGGTGGGTGAGGAGGCACGAGGATCATTTTGTAGAACAGGCTCTCTTTCTTGTAAGCTCACCAGCAGATTTTTTATCATATTACACAATTTTATTACAAGCTCCTTTGTCCTTCTACAAAACACTCCACTCCTAAGTACTCCTATGTACTCCACATCAGGCACAAAAATGCTCTGTAGCGTCAGTGATCATTGTGACCACAGCGTATCAGATTCCCATAGGGAGCAGAGTCAGGACAGCAAAAAAAGAACCTGCAAGAGAGAACCTGTAATAAAAACCCAAGTGAAGAGTTTAGCTCACTAACCTACAAGGGAAACAGAAATTTCTTCCTGCAACTGTCGATTATTGGGTCTCTTCTTGGGCTTTTTAGTGTGCTTTATAAGCATTATGATGATCTGGTCCCTGCCTACCCTTCCAGGTTTATTTCCTGCATCTTCCCTGACCTACCACATGTGCCACATGCTCTTAAGTCTCCGTGCTTTTGCGCACACTGTTCCTTCTGACTGGAATTACCCAATCCCCTTGTCTTTCTTGATAGCTGTTATTCAATCTTTATTACTCATTCCTACAGTTATTTCCCCTGACCTTTCCAAGCTAACCAGCTGTCCTTCTGTGTACATCCATTAGCTGTGGCATAAAACTCTCCATAGCATTTATCATTTATCTGTGTTATAAATGCTGATTTATTAGCCTAAGAAACTTGATTTTAAGGACTATGTCTTATAAATTTCCACACCTTCCCTCCCAGTACATAACACAGTACCTATCACATAACATTGTGAAATGAAGAGGTGATAAATAAATTTATAATGTCCTACTTTATCATTTGTTTTTATTACTCTTTACCCTGGCTCCTACTGATTATAAATTAAGGTGCATCTGTATATATACATATGCACACACATCTAAAGCTCCTTGGGTACCTACATCTAAATCATAATCCAATATGGGCTACTTCTTGGAAACCTTCAAGCACAGCTAATCTCATGCATGCTAGGGAGTTTTGTGGACATTTCAGTCACATGGGGTAGTATTCTTGTATCTTGCCCCTAAAGTCTGTGGCTAATATTATCTGGGGAGTGTAGGTTTCTGCCTATTTACTATATAGCAAATTTTGAAGCCTAGTCTCAATCTTTTCTTTTTTTTGTTACTGCTGCAAGCACTGTCGTAATTGAAAACAAATGACAATACTTTAACAAAACTCATTTATCAAAAATTTCAACACAGAGATAATAATAGCAACTGCCATTAATTGCCATCTTAGCATTTAATAAGCATCGCCTGTGTGCCAGACACAGAGCTGGGGGTTTTAACCTCCTCATATCCAATTCTCACAGCTATTCTCATAGGCATCAAAACCCACCACTTGCACATGAGGAAACTGACACTCACTGAGGATACCAGGTTGCCTAAGTCCCAACACAAGCAAATGGCAGAGCTGAGAGATGTGAGTTTGAGATTTGGTGACCTCAAACTGTGTCTGCTGTTTACTATGCCAGGCTGTGTCCCTATAGAGAACTTCTTTTTGTACATGTGATTCTCTATTCAGTGTTTTCATTTCTTTGCTAAAAAATGAATAATGAGTGGGTAGTCTTATTTTAGTGTAATGAAACATTTAATGCTCAAAAACACAAACAAACAGAACAGTAAAAACAAAAGAAAACAATATAAATGATACCCAGATCATGGCTATATAAGCTAGTAACTAGGAGCACTCCAACAAACCAGTGTTACCCTGAGTAGGCCAATCACATAGCCGTGAAGATGACTATTTCTTGGCTTTCCTTTCTAGGCTGGGCCCGCTTAGAGGCAGGCAAACACAAAGTCTGTAAATGAAATTCCTTATAAAGTCAAATTCAGGTAACTCCCCCACTGGGGTTGGGGGTGAGGATATACATGAGAGAAAAGAAGTAATTTAAAATTTGGTTTTTTTGGACTCTGTATTACTCAAAGATGATGATGATGATGATGATGGTGATTTTACAACCCTAATCTCAATTGCAATAGTATTTTTGAGAACATAATAGATTTTATTTTTTAGAGCAGTTTTATTTTCATAGCAAAATTGAGTGGGAAATACAGAGAGTTCCCATATACTCCCTGCCCCCCACAGACACAGCCTCCCCCGTTATGAAGATCTTGACACCAGAGTGGTACATGGAGTGTTCCTATTTTAATAAATTATAAGATATTTCCATCCTCTCCATAGAATTTGTTGAGTACTAGTTCATCATGTTCCAGTTCCCTAAAAACTGGTTAGAACATACAGAAATTCTCATCTACTCAACATGTAAGCTGAATCCAAATAGCCTAATCTCAGCCATTCCAGAAAAATCAAAATCATAGCTGACACTGGCTGAAGTATTTTTTCATCTGTGCTCTTCTAAGCACTTGCCTTGTATGAAGTCATTTAATTCTCATAACAAATAGTGGAAAATGAGTGAGTACACATATTTTAATAAATTACAAAATGTCTCCATCTTCTCCATGGAATTCGTGATATCCAGCACACACAGGTTATGTGTGCCAGAGGTTGATCCACAGATGCATCCATGAAAGGCAGGAAAAGGTTTAACACTTCTGAATATGTGGTCATAGAAAAATACAGTAAGTCATACCATGGGAGAATCATGTCGCTCAGTCCACATATTGTCATACGGACTTGTGTTTCCTTTCCAAAAGAGCTGGGAAGGAAATTTATTTAAACACATAGGACAGAATCAACTGGAAATACTGTTCATCAAACCAAAGTACCCACTATTAGGAAGAATCTTGACTCTGTTTTCCTAAAATAGATTTAAAATGAAAAGTAAACAAGCTAATGTCAGGAATTCTTTTTTCTAAAACCAATTTCTACAGCATTACAATGTTTTAACAGATTCCACTAAATCAAATGTGCCTGCTAGAACTAATTTATGGTAGAATAATTGTTAAAGTCCATGCCTTTGACCTTGGGATGTGGCAAATCTTGAAATGCCTTCTGAGTCAGTCTTTAAAAAGACAAAATAATGTTCATTATCAATGTAGGATTAAGAATGATCTATTGCATGAATCACAGCCTTTCCAAGCATAAGGAATTAAAGAAAAAAGTTTCAAAATTCTACAGTCCCCACATATTGTAAAGGTATGTTCTGTAACCATTTATTGAGCAAATACATAGTGACACAACTCCTAGGACTTCAAATGAATTAGCATTATTACAACTCTGTGTGTGGGTGTGTGTATAGCGAAATAGTTGGGTATATATTTGCATATTTGCGAGGAGGAGAAGAAAGAGCAGCTTTATCTTGCCAATGCTCACTGCACATGTGTGTCCGTGGTGATATCACAGCAGCTTCACAACCTCAAGGGGTCCATAAGCAACACTTTTGTGCGTACTTGTTCATTATGTTCTAGTTCCCTAAAAACTGGTTAAAGCATCTAGAAACTTCCATATACTCAACATGTAAAATGAATCCAAATAGCTTCTTCCTGGTCATTTCAGAAAAATAAAAATCACAGCTGACACTAGTTGAGCGTGTTTATTTGTCTGTGTTCCTCTAAGCACTTGACTTGTTAATTCATTTAATCTTCATAACAACACAGTGAGGTGGGTGCTCTTATTACCCTTCATATTACAGATGAGAAAACAAAAGCCCAGAGATGTTAAAGTACTTGTCTAAGATTACAGAGCTAAAAATGTCAGAACCAAGATTTAAATCCAGATAGTCTATCACAAAGCCTTCACTCTCAGGTGAATAGGGTTGTCATTTGGCATAATACTTGATTAGATGGGACTGTCACACACATTGCAGAACACTGAACATGCCTTCCCTTCTCCCATTAAATGCTGGTGACAGCCTCCAGGGGTTCTGATGATTAAAAGTGATTCCCAACCCCTGGTTCTTCAAAACATCCTTTTGGAAGAGGAATCATCAACATTAAAAATGCTACAAACCTTATTCCCCAGGCAATACCACAGCTGACTGAGGATATATACACACACACACCCACACACACGTATACATACACACATTCACATACTCATACACAGCCAGTATTTGAGGTGAAAATAAAAGTTAATTGAGTTAAACATTTTTCTTCCTCATTTCGCTTTCTCAACAAATATTGTCTTCACTCTATCCCTTATGTCTAGAAGGCAGAGGCAGGATAAAAAATATGGCTAGGAAAAGAGAACAGAAAACACAAAAATGAAAGGTAAAGAAAAGAAATGGAGAAAACAGAAATCAAATAGAAGACAGAAAAAAAATCATTATCTCTAGGACCTTCTGAGGTAGGAATTCTCTACTCGTAGGTCACTGAATAAAATAAAGGCAGTCAGAAAACCAAAACCATTATCCGACTTGACTTGCCTCAGGATTTGTTTATGTATTTTAGAGAATCATTGAATTTCAGAATGGAGACCGCCCAGCAAATGACTGTAGTCCAAACCCCCACCAAATGGAAGAATGCCCCCTACAACTTTTGTGACAGATGGCCATGCAGCCTCTGCCACATGTCATTTCCAAGAGCAGACAGATCATTATCTACTTTTAGAAGGAATCCGTGTCTCTTTTGTATAGTACTAATTGTTAGGAAGTTGTTCTCATTTAGAACAGAAATCTGCTACGCCTCAGCCTCATTTCTGCTCTCTGGAACCATATGGAATGAGTTAAATCCTTCTTCCACATGATATTACTCCAAAATTTTGGAGCACTTATTATGTTGCCCCTGAGTTTCCTCTTACCCAAGGCAGACATATGCAAAACATCGGATATGGCCCCCCAAAAATAGTAGTAGGACCAATGTCCTCAAAAACCCTGCTTCATTTCTTTCTCAGTAGTGATTTTTTTCTTACAGAACTCAAAATCAGCACATCTGGTGTGTATTTGTTTGGGTGTGCTCTGTGAACTCTGCACATACATATGTATGTAACTATGAATATGTACACACAAACATAAACCACACATGGAGTTTATGTGTTTGCATATAAATATATAGACACATATGTGTGCACACGTGTAAAATATACACATTGCTCATCTTTTCTTCTTTCTCAAGTGTTTCTTCTTTGCATGGCTCCAGTCCAGCCCCAATACATGGGGAGAGTCCATCTATTTCCAGGCTTGTTTCATTCCTCTGGAGATAAGGTGAGGGCTTTAGAGCTATATTTACATTTCTTAGCTCCACCATGAGTGGACGCCTGCATGCTCCTGTCTCCTGTGTGCCCTGCTTTGAGTAGTTAATCCTCAGCTTCCTAGGATAAAGACAACACTTAGACTCTTCACATCAGAAGAGCTGAGTAATGCTGAAAATATGTGATACTGTAAACAAAATTCACATCCTGTGATAACTTCAAGCCTGACATTAATCTGAACCCATTTTTCTTTCCCTCTCTTAGTTTCATTTCCAATTAGGTATTGCTTCCACCATTTCTCAGTTAGTTTATGACTTATCTGTTTCCTATCCTATTCTCAGAGAGCAGGGAAAAAAAATTCTCCTTTGATATTGAGGAAATGTCCAAAGGGCCCCGAGTTCAAATCTTTTTCATTTCTTACATTGTAATTTGAGTTTCACGGTTCAATACCTTAGCAAGCCTCAAATGGAAGAGTTGTTTCCAGGTTATGATAACGTAATTGGATCCAAAGTCATTGTGATCATTTCATCCCACAGAAAGTTATTTTGATCTTTCTCCTGGGGGCAGGAACTGAGTTGGTGGTGGAGAGGGGGAGATATGAAGAAGCATCTAGCTCTTTTTGAAAGGCTTTCATTTCATCCCACATTTTCAGAGCACATGAAAAGTGCCCTCAAATGCCCTCCATATCTCCTGCTGTCTGCCCCTCCCACAACACTGCTTTTTCTACTCCTTCTCTCCTGTGCCTTCTCTTCTCTTCACTTCTCTCATGGATGAGAAGAGGAAGAAGTCAGGACATGTTCTGGGGCCATTGTTGGTGTAGGCACCTGGAATACAGCAGAGGTGGCTCAGGCTAGGCAGGGGGAGCTTCTTGAGTGTCAGGGCAGAGGGTTGGGCACCAAGCACTCATTTCACTTCATCTGACAATTTGGCTCTGGCCAAGCCCTAAAGAGACTCACCCAAATCTTTGCTGTCTTAACTTCAGCCCTGCGTATGAGTCATTGAAACTTTCAAGTGGGTGATAGCAGAGAGCAGCTGAAGACTAATCCAGTTTCTGCCTAAAGAGACAGAGGAAGGATTTTTATATTATTAGTAACAGATTTTTAAAAGAGAAAGCTCTTAAATGCGTATGGTCATTAAAGAAGGTCTCCTTCCACCAAACAAACAAACAAAAAACCCTAGTGCCTACTTCCTACTCTAACTTGTAGAAGTTCTACTAATGCTTCAAGGTCCACACATTCCACTTTCTGCAAGAAGTGTTGCATGACATCTTGCTCCCCATCAAGCTGGTCAGAGACCATCACTCCATATCTGCTTCCCCATCACCCTTTGTCACTCTGCTTCATGAATGCTGTGGGACTGTCCAGACCCCTACTCTATTCTATTGTCACTCAGTGTATTTCCCCCCAGACTAGAGACATTAGTTTAAATGTCAGCAGGACTCTCGAAGTTCTCTGACAATCCTTACTCTTGTTCTGAGTTAGCAGCGTTTCTTCCTTTTCATAACAACTGATTGCAACCTTTACCAAGTGCATCTACCCCCTCCCACCTGCTCCCAACTCTTCA
The DNA here is from genome assembly GCF_037783145.1 of Equus przewalskii. NCBI lineage: Eukaryota > Metazoa > Chordata > Mammalia > Perissodactyla > Equidae > Equus > Equus przewalskii. The sequence continues at coordinate 37,825,521 of NC_091847.1, forward strand.
CTAACTGCCTTGGCCTTATCTAAAACAATCAAAAGCCTTTGGGCACAAACTCCCTGAACTTCCCTTCCTTCCATCTCCACTCACCCTTATCTGTCCTGGAACAGGTACAATTACAAAATGAAATGTGGCCCTAGTCTTCTCTAAATGAATTAAATAATCCCCCTGTGTTCTTAAGCCTATTTCTTGTCTCCTCCCGGACCTCACTTTTATCTGATGAGGCCGTATGTGCTCTTTATCTTCAGTCTTACTACCTCTATGCCTTAGTCCCAAAAACATTCAGGTCTTCTCTACCCTCAAATAAAAGACAGTCTCACCAAACTACTGACTAATCCCTTTCATTTCCCTGTTGGTAAGAAAATTTCACAACAAAAATACTTATTTGAGACGTTACTTACTCATCAGAAAAAGTATTCATTTATATATGACTTATTTACAAGAAAATTATACTATAAAAGTGTGTGTTTATGGGGCTGGCCCCGTGGCCGAGTGGTTGGGTTCGCGCGCTCCGCCGCAGGCGGCCCAGTGTTTCGTTGGTTCGAATCCTGGGCGCGGACATGCCACTGCTCATCGAACCACGCTGAGGCAGCGTCCCACATGCCACAACTAGAAGGACCCACAACGAAGAATATACAACTATGTACTGGGGGGCTTTGGGGAGAAAAAGGAAAAATAAAAAATCTTTAAAAAAAAAAAGTGTGTGTTTATGAGAGGCATTGTAGTGTATAGTGCGTGCATTTTTCTCAATGAGGTGATGTTGCCCTCAAGGGGGCAAAAATTGGTAGTTGGGGGGTACAAAATTTTTAGATATTACAATGGTTTCTGGCTCTCCAAAGCTCAATACTACTCAACAAAATAGTATTTTGTGGTATTTAATTCTTCTTTCTTTAGGAAGAGTTTTGATTTAATTTTTCTCTCAAGGAGTGGGACCTGATAATGAAAAAGCAATTGAGAAACACTGGTGTTGTGGATCCAGGCTACCTGAGTTCAAAGCCCAGACCCACCACTACTTGACTGGTTGTGTGAGCTGTAGCAGCTCTCTTAACCTCACTGTGTCTCAGTTTTCTTGCCTGTAAAATGGGGATATTAGCAACTATTTCACAAAATTGACTTTTTAAAAAGACTGCTTGAGGTAATATATGTAATGTTATGAATGCTAGCCCGCTTTCAAGCAGCTCAATTATATATACAATAAATTGGCTATGAAATCTGGCCCCTGTCCGCCTCTCCAAATTTTTCTTTTTTCCCCCCTCGTTCTCACTCATCCTACTCCAGCTCCACTCGTATTTCTGCCAATCCCCAAAACTCCAGACTTGTTTCCAGTTTCAGGTATTGGCTCTTTCTGTTTTCTCCATCTGGAATCTCTTCCCTTAGATTTCCTCATGGCTCATTCCTTCCCTTGATTCAGGTTCCTGCTCAGATGTTATCTCTTCAAAGAGACTTCCCTGATTTATAACTCCATTTTTCTCCCTCTATTCCATTTTATTTGTCTTTCTAGCATGCATCACTACCTGAAATTATACTTTTTATCTGGTTATTTCGTTATATATCCTCCACTAGAGTGTGAACTGCAGGAGAATGGAACCTTCTCTGGTTTAGTCACTGTTGTATTCTTGGTGCCTAGAACATTGTGGAAGGTAATATTAATTGAATGCTAGCTTCTAAGGATATAGTGGTGAATAAAATAAATGCAGTCTTTGCCTACATGGAACCTAAAATTGGATGAGGGATCAGACATTAAACAGGGAAATGCTCAATTTATGTATAACAGAATACCAAAGTTCTTAAAAGAAAAGCCTGTATTTCTCCAATTCAGTTTCTCACTATTTTACCCTCACAGCTCTTTTTAGATGATTCACTTAACGTCATGTATAGAAATTAGCACAAAATGGATCAGCGACCTAAATATAAGAGCAAAAATCATATAACTCTTAGAAAACATAGGGATAAATCTTCATGACCTCAATTTTACCAAAGAGTTTTTAAATATGATACCTAAAGCACAGGCAACAAAAGAAAAAAATAGACTAATTGTACTTTATCAAAATTCAAAACTTTTATGCACCCAAGAACATTTTCAAGAAAGTGAAAAGAAAAGACAACATACAGAATGGGAGAAAATATGTGCAAATCATGTATCTGATAAGAGTCTAATATGCAGAATATATAAAGAACTCTTACAACTCAACAACAAAAAGACAAATAACTAATTTTAAAAATGGACAGAGGACTTTTAATAGTTCTCCAAAAAATTTGTGCAAAATGGCCAAGAAACACATGAAAAGATGCTGAACATCATTAGTCACCAGGGAAATGCAATTCAAAACCACAATGAGATACCATTTCACACCCAGAAGGAGGGCTGGAATAATAATTTAAAAAATGGAAAATAACAAGTGTTGACAAGTATGTGGAGAAATAGGAACCCTCATACATTGTTAGTGGGAATGTAAAATGCTTTGGCTGCTGTGGAAAATGGTCTGGCAGTTTCTCAAGAAGTTTAACAGAATTACCATATGACCCAGCAATTTTACTCCTAAGCATATACTCAAAAGAATTGAAAACAAGTACTCAAACAAATATATGTACATGCATGTTCAGAGCAGTGATATTTACTGTAGTCAAAAAGTAGAAAAAAAAACAAATGTCCATCAACAGATGAGTAGATAAACAAATCATGAGATAAACATACAATGGAATTTTATTCACCCATAAAGAAGAATGCAGCACTAATTCATGCTACAAAGCAGATGAACCTTGAAAACATTATGCTGTGTGAAAAGAATCAGACACAAAATGTCATATGCTGTATGATTCCATTTATTTGAAATATCCAGAATAGGTAAATCCATAGACACAGAAGAAGATTGTGTTGCCAGGGACTGGGGCAGGGAGAGCCTGGGGAGCGAGTGCTTAATGAGTACGGGGTTTCCTTTTGGGGTGACGAAAATTTTGGAACTAGATAGAGGTGGCGGTTATACAACATTGTGGTTGTATTAAATGGCACTGAACTGTTGGCTTTAAAATAGGTAATTTTATGTTATATGAATTTTACCTCAATAATAAAAAGATTCACTTAAAAGCCACCAAAGTACTCTTAACCAGCAAATCTAAAGGACTATTTTTAGAATGCATTTTGCTTAACTTCTTAGAAACATCTAATCCTGTTGACCATCTTCCATCCTCTCCTCCCTGGGCTTTTGTGATGTTGCTCTTTTTCAGTCCTCCTGCTCCCTCTTCTTTCTCAGTCTCTTTCTTATTCCTCTACCTTCTTTATACAACTTTCCCAGCCATTTTCTTGGCTTGTGCTCTATGCGGTGTCTGAGTAATCTTATGTATGCAATATCAAATATATGCCTATAACTCCACAAAGGCCTTAAGACCTGGGTTCTTTTCTAAAATCCAAGCTAACATTATTTTTTGACAAAGGATATGTCTAACCAAATATCTCACTGGCACGTCAAACTCAAAAATAAACACAATCAAAATCAATCATTCTCTATGAACTTATTTCTCCTCTAGGTTCCCCATTTGCAGTGAAAGCCAATGTTTCTCAAAGTGTGGTCCCCAGACTAGCACCATTAGCCTCAACAGGGAAGTTGTTATAAGTGGAAATTCTGGGACTTCTCTGCAGACCTACTCAATCAGAAACTTTGGGAGTGCTGCCTGGCAGTCCTCTGGGTGACTCTGGTACATGCTAAAATTGGAGAACCACTGGATAAAAATATTCACCCTGACACCCAAATAGAAATCTTGAGTTTGTTCTGTACTCCCTGAGTTTGCTCAGTATTCCCTGTCTCACTCACTGAGAAATTCTAATTGATCACCAAACCCTCCTAAGCAATGAGTCCCTCTGCCCCTGTCCGCTCTCACCCTCCTCCTCCTTCTAAAGTCCTCACCATCATTCTTGGAGAAGGTCTCTGACACAATCTCCACAGAGGCCTGGGGCCTGGAGTCCCCTCCACCACTATACCCCACAAGTACCATATATTAGAAAGATTTTCTTTAAAAAAGACTGTAATTCAAGCCTATAGGCCTTTGTTATAAATGTTATGCCATTCAATTTTAATTTAGATGGAATGTTTATAGCTGAACTCTAAATTTGTGATTAGCTTCAATTAAATGCTTTTAAAAGACTGGAGAGTACTTTATGCCCAGGAACCAAGACTCAGAAGTGCATTTAGCTGGACTCGTACAAGGAAAGACACAGGACCTGATCTCTCAGACAGGCTGAGGCAACACGACACAGTCAGATTCTGCACTCCCTTGTTGAGACTCGCTGACAGAACTGCAGTTTCTTCGTAGGATAAGAGAGCTCAGGACCTAATTTCTTGGGGAACTACAGGCTGTAATAATGGCCCCATCCACCTTTTTCCTACCTGGAGTGGTAAGAAACTATCACACTGAACCTGTGCTGTTGTCCAGAAATTATTCTTTCCTTAGACTTTTTTTTCCCCGAACACCTTTATTGAGTATAATAGACATACAGTAAACTGCACACTTTGAGGTGTACAATTTGATAAATTTTGGCATTATGTATACACCTATGAAACCATCACCAGGATCAAGATAATAGACATGTCTATCATCCCTAAAAGTTTCTCTGCGTCTCTAAAGGATAAAAAAAAACCAAATCCATTAAAAAATAGGCAAAACATTTGAATAGACTGTTCATCAAAGAAATAGGCAGATGGCCAATAAGAGCGTGAAAATTTTTTCATAATCATTAGTCATTAGGACAGCATAAATTTAAAACTACGAATAGATACCACTACGTACCCACAAAAATGACGAAAATTAAAAAGCCATTTGCTCATGAAGACGTGGAACAACTGGAACTCTCACATACTGTTGGTGGGAATACGAAACAGTACAAAGGCTTTGGAAAAAATTGGGGAGTTTCTTAAAAGTTAGACACACTCTTGGCTCTTAAACAGAGAGGGCAGCATTTTTATTTGTACTTGATCTATATTCTAAGAGTCTCTGTCTTTAAAGGGCCCATTCTTTTAGTAGATGATCCTGTTTCCAATACTCCCTCTAGGTCTAGAAAAATAACTTTTTTTTGAGAAAGGTTAGCCCTGAGCTAACATCTGCTGCCAATCCTCCTCTTTTTGCTGAGGAAGACTGACCCTGAGCTAACATCCGTGCCCATCTTCTTCTACTTTATATTGGGACGCCTACCACAGCATGGCTTGTCAAGCGGTGCCATGTCTGCACCCGGAATCTGAACCAGCAAACCCCAGGCCGCCCAAGCAGAACATGTGAACTTAACTGCTGAGCCACCAGGCCCGCCCCAGAAGAATAACTTTTAAATAGACTAACATACCACCTACAATTAAAGTTTAGATTTTATTCCGTGTCTGATTAGATTGATTGAAGAAGGGCAATGAATAGGTAGCATTCATACTAATTGGTCTCCAACCAGCAGCTTACCTACTACCAATCCATTCTCCACATGGCCACCAGCTCTCTATTCAAAAACACAGGAGTATCACACGCCAATTTTAGAAAGTTCCAATGGCTTCTATTCCTTAAAAGATAAAAGTCCTAAATGCTCACCTGACCTATGGGCGTATCACAACCCAGACCCAGTCAACCCTCTGTGCCTCATTGCTTGGCAATCCACTGTAAAATCTAGTGATATCAAACAAATTACAATTATTCAGCCACGTCATTCCCATGTCTCTCAGTGCTTTGAGCCAGCTCTTCCCTCTCCTAGAACGCTCTTCCTAAATTGCCTCTCCCTCTCCATCGAGCCAGTTCATTCAATCATTTCCACCAGGAAACCCTTCCTACCACCCCAATAAATTAGTTGCTTGTTTCACCTTCCCCATTTTAATGTTAATATTTGCCTCTGCTGCTGAACCAGTGAGCCTCAAAGTGTGGTTCTCAGTCCACCTGTAGCAGAATCATCTGATTCTCTAGTTAAAAATCTAGATTCCATGGGGCTGGCCCCGTGGCCGAGTGGTTAAGTTCGCGCGCTCCGCTGCAGGCGGCCCAGTGTTTCGTCGGTTCGAATCCTGGGTGCGGACATGGCACTGCTCATCAGACCACGCTGAGGCAGCGTCCCACATGCCACAACTAGAAGGACCCACAACGAAGAATATACAACTATGTACTGGGGGGCTTTGGGGAGAAAAAGGAAAAAATAAAATCTTTAAAAAAAAAAAAAAAAAAAAAAAAAATCTAGATTCCAGGGCCCTATATCCAACCTTGGAATCTCTGAGGGTAGAACTTGGGAATCTGTGTTTTAACAATCCCTCTCCATGAGACTTTTGGTGCACGAAAAAATGCAAAACAACTACACTAAACTATGAGCTTCGGCTTCTTTGTTTTCCTCGAGCCTAGTACATGGTTGGTACTCAATAAATATTTGTTCAGTATATACATGGTTACATAATCCACATATATTTCAAATCCAACATATTTAAATCTGACCTTCTCTTTTCTTTCAAATTATCATTGTTCCCCTTATCTTTCCTGTCTAAGTTAGTGAAGGCTTTATCAGAGTCACCCTGAGCTAGTTTCCTTTTTATCCCCAAATTTATAAATAAACAATAACAACGGCTCTGTTAACTTAGGATTTGAGTTATAAGTCTTAGGCTCATTGATAACTTGTCCTTTAGGGACATTTTCATTTTCTTCCTTCTGATAACTAGCACAATTCTTTGTCTAAGGAAGATACTCAATTAATATTACTTTTAAATTTATTAAATTTTCTCTAGTCAAAATAAAATATTAAAAAATTAAAATTGGCCAGGAACCTATAAAGCACAAATGTTGGCTTGTCTCCACTCCTCAAATATCAATGAAAGCTGAGGTCTGAGTATAGTATATTATCTTTCAAGGATAGAGGCCTTGCTTTCTTTAACTCAGGCTTAATTGATTGTGATTTAGCACCCCTAATATGGGGAACCCTTTCCAAGAACAGATGTCTAAGACCAGATCATCTTATTCTCTGGACCTTAAGACCATTTCTTAACCAGCTTTCAAATCTTATAAAAAAGGAGACATACACCAATGCTTAAATGGCTTCCAGAAGTTATAGTCATCCATCTTTATTGGAAGAACTGGTTAAAATGGAACAAGAGTCTCATTTGTGTTTTTATGCTACCCACAGATTTTGCAATAACCCCAGGCTTTAAGTTATGATTTTCAAAATTCTCTCCTTTTTTTGTGGATTTTGTTCACAGGATAATGTTATCCTGCTGAATAGAATTTGTCTTTTCCTCAAAAAAAAAGAATTTTGAAAGAAAAGGGACCATATTAAAATAAGAAAGCAAGATGATATTTAATATTTACTTGGCTTTCCCATTTGAATTTCCAAAATGGATAATATCCACATCCCATATTGTCTTTAACTGGAATCCCCAAATTTAAATCTAAATTCAAATTCAGCGATGTACCTATAGATTATCATTATTCTCTGTAAAATATACATTTAAATATGTTTTCCCTTTTATATCCTTTATAATTAGGAGTAGGCAATTGAGTAAATATGATAAAAGAAAATAGATAAGAAGCATTAGTGACTCAGAATATACTTATGTGGTCAAGAAACATTCAAATGCCCTGAGAGAGTAACTTTAGATGCAAAGCTGGAGAATTAGAACCAGTACTTCTAAGATTCTGTGTTCCCACTGAGGAAATTTGAAGGATAAAAATAAAAACATGTTTACTGAACTCCTACTAATTAACAATAAGGAATATTCAGAGATATGTGCCATGGAAGTGGAACAGGGTACAGATTTGACTCTAGTTATATGCAGATCTATCTTACTAAACAGTTCACAATCTAGTCTGGGAGAATCTAGTGGGAGGCACTCAGTAAACTCTCAATAAATCCTTGCTATTAATATGATTATCCTGACAGCAACCAAGTAGAGTAAAGGGTAGGTCTCCTATTAATATACCCATTTTACAGAAGAAGAAACTAAAAATATTTTTTTAAATTTTTCACTACACAGGTGGAATCAGAATAGAAATTAGAGTAACCCCTCCGAAAGCCTCCCAAGGATCAGTTCATGACTTTAGAATTTTAGATGAATATCTACTCCTACTATGTACAGATTCCTGGGAAATTTGACCAGCCAAAGCTACCATTTGGGATGACAGTCATAAGTACCTTAAACAGCCAACCCACCTATATATTTAGTTTTCTGCTGGAAACATGGAAATTAATACAACTAAAATAAAAAACAGCATCATTTACTTATGCGAAAAGTCATCTGTTGGGCAAAGTGTGTGTTGACTTCTTTTAAAGGTAGAATTTCTTAATTTCTTTGTTTTCTATTCCTTTTTATCCATATTTTGCCATTGGTATGAACATTATATGTGTCCAGACAAGAGAGGAGAAAAGGAGAGATGGTGGAGCCACCAGAAATTGTTGCTGGGTCCCTGAAGATCCATAGAGTTGAGCCTGTAGTGTTCCTTATAACCAACTTCTGTCATCCTCATGGATTCGCACAGACTCACCAGGGCAGAAGATGAGGGAGAGGCTGGGAAGAGACCCTTAGCGGAGTTCTTTCATGTGCGACATGTCTGTGGTCATGTTTGTTAAAGGCCAAATCAGCACTTTAGACCAAGTCTGACTATCAATCCACTCCTTTTGTAGGGAACTTGATCAGATTTCTTTCCTCTCTTAGGTACTCTTCTTGTCTTATTCTGAATTCTCTACCATCTAGAACTGAAGACTAAGCTGGAGCTAACAAGTAACTTTACCTAGGTTAGATAAGCCTACTTTAATTTTGTCAACATTTTCCTCTCCTATTGCAAGTAATTTATGTCATGACCAGCAAGGACAGACCAGAAAGAGAGAAAGAAATCATTGTTCTTACATCAAATGAATGCAGAAGGCTTATAATGTTTTTCAAACAGTGTTTTAAAGCTGTCAAGCATAGTTAGGATGTAACAAGTGTTAACTTTTCTAATAGAAGTTTGAGTAATTCCAGCTGTCATTTGGGGTGGGGAAGCGGTTGGACAAGACTTAATAGTGAAAAAAATTTCTCACGTTATTTCTGAACATAAATCCTCAATAGTTGTGCTATATTTTGTGTTGAAGATGTTCTATTCATTGGAGTTTTAAGGTCATTAGGGGCAGAAACAATGTCACCCACTTCATGTTTTGGGCATGTAGGGAGTTCTCAGTGAACAATTGTTCATTGGTTGAATCCATAATAAAAGGAAATAGGAACAACAAGAAAAAAATTAAATATATACTCAGATATACTTTTTGACCCATTGCCAACATCATGTTAGTCATCAGTCTTCTATTTGATTTTTTGGGAAGAACTAGTGTGTTGTTTCCCACAAGCACGTCACATTCCTATCACAACAAAGTGTCAGCAACAGTATTAGTGGCAGTGACTATCATTTATAGAGTGCATTCAATATAACAAGAACTTGAAAACATTTTGTCGAATCTTCACATTAGCATGCAATGTAGAAATTATTTTCTTTTTTTATTGCTGAGTAAACACATAAAATTAACTAACTTGCAAGGTCACACAGCTAGAGAAGCTGTGCTGTGTCATATTTAGGCACATGGACTATAGCATCATACAGTCCTTTATTCAAGATCCAGCTCCTCCAATCTCTATTGCAAGTTGCTTCACCTCTCTAAACTTTTGTTTCCTTGATTACATAGTGATGGTTAGAATTGTATCTTCCCCATTGGATTGTTGAAGATTGAGTGAGAGACTTAATGCAAAGACCTTTGCAAAGTGTTTGGGACATATTGGGTACACACACACACATACGCTCACACGCAAGCTAACACCAAAGCCTGTGTGTCCAATCACGATGGTTCTCAGAAATTTGTCTTCCCCAAAAGTACTAAACTCTCTCTTCATTTCTATGTTTTTGCTAATTTATCTGCCTTTCACCATCCAACTAATATTTCATTTCTCGAATCACAATATGAGCAGAGATAATTATGTTCTTATTCATCCCTCAAGCCTAAGAGTAGCTTCTTCAAAAATCATCCGTGCATCCGAAAGCTAAGCTACGTCCCCATAGAATCCAAGATATTATTCTCTCAAATACTTATTTTGTGACATTACTTTCTCAAATACTTATTTTTTTACTTATTGTGTATTGTATATGTGCCTACCTATCTGTACCCACCAATAGATTGTGAGATCTCAAAGACAAGAACTATGTTCTTTTACTCAGTATCCCTCAACACCCAACACAAGGCCTGAGCCATGGAACACAGTCAAGCAGTATTGGAAGGGTGGATGAATCGAGGCAGGGATGCATGGAAGAAACGGCTGAGCTACCAATACTGCTATCCACATGGATATTCCAAATCAGAGTGAGCAGGCACTGAATAAAAAGGAGAACCAGGGATTCAAGAAACATGTTCCAGAGCTCCATTTATCTAGGTTCCCTCCCTTGGGGCAAAGTTCAAACTTAAAAGTCAAATGCTGCAGACGGCAATACGTAAGTATAAAGAATTCACAGGGCCGACCCCATGGCCAAGTGGATAAGTTCACGCACTCTACTTCGGCAGCCCAGGGTTTCACCAGTTTGGATCCTGGGCATGGACCCAGCACCACTCATCAGGCCATGCTGAGGCAGCATCCCATATAGCACAACCAGAAAGACCTACAACTAGAATGTCCAACTATGTACTGGGGGTCTTTCGGGGGAAGAAGAAGAAGAAAAAGAGAAGATTGGCAACAGATGTTAGCTCAGGTGCCAATCTTTAAAAAAAAAAAAAAAGAATTCAGAATCTCTCCTTCTTCCCTTCCCAAGTCTTCAGGAGCCTAACTTTATCTCAAAGGACGGACACTATATCCCTCTAACACTAGAGTAATAAGTGGTACCACTGTCTGCAGGTCATTCAGAGATCCTCTGAGAACAGTGCTCCTGGGCAGTCCTTCTCAAACGTTGCAAAGTTTATAACAGGTGATGTTAAAATGCAGATTCTGACCCAGTTGCTCTGGGAATGTATAGATTTTATTAGATTTTCCTGTATCTGTCTGGGAAGGAATTTCACAAAAAGTATGGGCAATGTTCAAAAACTAAAAAAAAAATAATAGTGAGGCATTTTATTCTAGACCTTGTTTCTCAACTTCGGCTATACATTAGAAAGACCTTAAAATTACAATACGAGACCAGCTGTCATCTCTCTCCCCTGCCCCCATCAATTAATCAGAACTTGGGGGCTTCTCCAGAGTGATTCCAGCCTAAAGCCTGTGTGCGGCCACTCTTGTCCCAGTCTACCAGCTCCACTCAAAGTCTGCTCCAAGTCCTGGAGCAGTCCGCAAACTGTTACTGGTCTGTGACGAGAGAAGTACCGAAACTGAGAGTAAGTGCTTTTACAGCAATATGACAAGTTAGGTTTATGTCCAATGAATCTAATAAAAATAAATGGACCAGTGTTTTTAAAAAAGAACACTTGATTTACAAAGAAACATTTTGACACCCCCTCAAGGAAGGCTTCCGAATAATTCAACATCCCCATCTGGTATGGAGGTCATGGTGGGCCCCTTCTTTAAGCTGTTACCTCTGAAAGCTGAAACATTCAGGTCAGTGACTAATGGCAGGGCCAGATCATTCAGAGACCTAGGTACAACAGGGTTAATGAGCAGGAATGGGGTAGGTGGGGTCACAAACCAGGAACACATGTCATCCAAGTTAGATAGCTTTTTTTTCCCATTTAATTGCCCTGAAAACACACACGCTCTCACATAACACGGAAGGTGAGAGCTGAATGAAGTTTTCTGGGTAATGGCTCGAAATGTTTTCCTTATGAGAAGTGGTGTTGAGTTACAGCGTGCAGACTGAGAACTGGGAGGAGAGAAGAAGCAGCCCCAGCCCGGCCCCCACCTTTTCTTGGGCTTGTAGGAAGGTGGACATGGGCTCACGGAGACAAGACGAGTGACATGTTGAACTGTCTGGTGGCTGCAATCGACTGCTCCCAGAGTGACCTAAGGGCAGTGTTTAGCAGGGTTTAGCCAGGGGCCAGCTGAGCAGGCACAGATGCTGTGCTATGAAATGCCACGCAGGCAGAGACTGACAAGCGGTAGGAGCTGAGCTTTCCCCTTGGACTGCTGTTTCCTGCTGTGTTCCGGGGGGGGGGGCGCTTTCTGGCAACTCTGCTGCTGCTGCTGCTGCTGCTGCTACTACTTCAGCTCCCTCTCCACTCAAGGTAAGCAGGCTCAAAGGGAGGGCAGGCTGCAAGGAAGCCTTTGTACCATGAACAAGATCCGAAAGTTTTTCCGAGGAAGTGGGCGAGTCCTGGCATTTATATTTGTAGCTTCTGTCATCTGGCTGCTCTTTGACATGGCAGCTCTCCGCCTCTCATTCAGTGAGATCAACACTCGGGTCCTGAAGGAAGACATCGTCAGGAGGGAGCGGGTAGGATTCAGAGTTAAGCCAGACCAAATGAAGATCATTTACAGCAGCATAAAAGAGATGAAGCCCTCACTGAGGGGACACGGGAAGGGTGTATGGGGCAAAGAGAACTTTAGAAAGACTGAGGAGAGTATGCTCAAGGTTAAGGATAATTTGGACCAAGCTGAGAGGGAAAGAAAAATGCAGAACACCCCAGGGAGGGGCAAAGTTGTGCCTTTGTGGCATCCTGCACGTCTGCAGAGCTTCCCAGTGACTTCTAGCAAGCAGAAGACAGAGGGACGAGACATCAAACCTGAAGCTTCCTCTCACCACATGATGCCAAAGCAAACAACAGCTCAGGAGGCTCAGAAAACCCCATTCATAGCACCAAGAGGAACTCCATTGGCCCAAATATCTGTACACACAGGACCTGTGGGTATACACCAGGAAGCCCTGAAGAGTCATAGTCTCAGCAGTGACACATCAAAACAAGTAGCTGAAAGGAACCTGAAGGTGACCATTAGTCTTACTACTGACAGTTCAAAGCAGCAATCACAGGCAGTAGCAAAGGAGAGGACACACCCTGCCAGCCCACCAGTGCCAAAATCTGGGGAAGCCATAGCCTTAAATAAAACTGAGACTCAGAGTAAAGAACTAAATGCTAATAAACAGAAAGCCAGTAAGGCCCCTTCCTTTTCCAAGCTCAATGCCAATTCAAATCACTTAAAGAAGCAATCTATTAATGAGACACAGTTGGGAGGCTTGCCAAAGGCTGATGGAGCCCAAGTGGCTGGTGGGAAGAAATTCAATTTCTCTGAAAGCCATGTTGTGATTGTAACCAAGGAGGAGGAGCTAAAGACAGACACCAAAGAGATCCCCAATCCTAAAGACAAAACTATATTTTCTCGAGTATTGGGTGAGAGCCAAGGAAAATATATCTCCAGGAATAGAAGGGAGACGTCTTTTTCTTCACTTGCTCTACAGAGAGCAACAGTGTCTCAAACCAATCAAGCCTTAGCTGGGGGGCTAGATCTGGCAAGAACCAACTTAACTGCCAAGGTCCAGCCTGCAGAACTCAACCAAAGTCATATAAAAGTCCTTTTACCTGAAGACAGTGGAATGCACCATGTGTTAAAAATTGATGTGACACTTTCCCCAAGGGACCCCAAAGCTCCAGGTCAGTTTGGACGTCCTGTGGTTGTTCCCCATGGAAAAGAAAAGGAGGCAGAAAGAAGATGGAAAGAAGGAAATTTCAATGTCTACCTCAGTGATTTGATTCCAGTGGACAGAGCCATTGAAGACACAAGACCTGCCGGGTAAGCTGCATTTCTCTTCTCTTTCTTCAACCTCAAGTATTTTGGCTCTTATTTAGAGAAAATTTATTTCTAGATAACTCTGTGTGATTTTTGGCCACCTAGAGAATTAAAACAACATTAATTATTAGACACAGTCCAAATAATCTACCATCCACACAGAGAAAAGTTCTGATATCAGTTTCCCCACTATGTTCTCTTTCTGAACTTTCTACACTTATTTCTCTGAGACTTTGGCTCTCATTCTTGTGAGCTCATGTTTCATTTCCTTTCCTCTATGGAAAACCTTTTAAAATGATTAGATGAACTCCATTCCTAATAAGATGTATATGAAAGGTAGAGCTTAAAATGTAATTCCATTAAAACAGTGACAAAGAAGTGAATTCCCAACTTTGAAACTTTTCATTATTAACAAGTTTGTCAGGACTATATTTGGGAAAGGAGGGAGAGAAAGAGCCTTCTAGGCCTCCCTGGAATCACATCTTAACCAGCAGAATTCTGCCTAATCAAGAGTAATGATCACCACACTAGCAAGTGAAGAAGTGAATTTACCCTCTAAAACTTAATAATCTTTGTAGATGGAGATAGTAGACATTTCAGGAGTTCAGTTATACAGGAATAATAATGTTGGGAAAATTCAATCAGCTAATAACTGGAAAACACCTGCAGGATGTACAAGAGTATAATAATAACCACTTAAATTTCTAGAGTTTCACCATTTACAAAGAACCTGCATACACATCACATGAACTTTATGAGTCCCAGAAAGGAGGTTGCAGATGCTATAGGTTCAAATTAACAGATGAGGGTACTCCGAAATTTTGTCACTTTCCCAAGGTAACACAGCTCTAAAGTTGCCCTATGAGCCTTCATGAGCCAGTTCTTCAAGGAACTAAATTCCTATAACTACATCACTGGAAAGTAGATCAAGTCACATATATTTGATCTGATTCAAATACAGCCGAGTTCTCTGCTCTTTTTGGCCCTATCATAAATGACGGTACTTTGCAGCCATATGTTCACTATCCATTAATTGATAGTACAGCTCCATGTACACCTTGATATTCTATTCCTGAGCCAAACAATGTTTGCCTAAAAGTTGGAATTAGAGAATGTCAAAATTCAGAATAGCACATTATGTAAACCACGGCCTTGTTAGGCCTCTGTAGAAAACTCTTCTTTGTGCTCCAGGTAGTCAACGTTACTAGGAGGAAGGCAGATAGAGATGTGCCTGGATTCATATTAGTAAGAGGAGTCTCTCCATTGTGATGTCAACTATGAGAAGGCCACTTTCGGCTCTGTTAGCCATTGGCAGATGGCTATCAGCCGTGTGCTAATAGCCTGCTTAGATCAAGCACTATGCCATTCACGTCCCTCAACGTGGTAAAACTCACAACCTTGAGGAGAACACAAATGTACCCACAATAAAGATGAAGAAACTGAGGCCCTGGAAAGTTACATTGTCTGTGGTCATAAGACAAATGATTAAAATCTATGTTCAAAATTATGCTGTGCTGTTTATCTCCCATCTCTTGCTGATTATCCTCAAAAAAAAGATCCTAAAACTTATGTTGGGCCAACTCAGATCTGAGATCCTGTGTATCACATATATTTATGTATAATTTATATATATACATATGTATGTATACATATATATGCCAGCTTTGAACACAGAATGCCAGAGAATGAAGTAGTAGTTAAAGTAGCCTTATTTTAACATCTCTTTAGTGACCCGGCAGACTGCTACAGAGTCTGGGGAAGAATCAGCCACTGCACAGAAGCACAGGCTGCACTTCCAAACCAGAGAAAGAGCAATTGTGTGAGGGCCAAAAGCAAGCAACAATGATATTATCGTCCATGTGATTTATTGAAGGGCTGATGGCTCTCAGCGCTTGTTAGTCTCCGAAATTTGGTCTGTGGAAGTTCAGGGTTGCGGCCCAGGAAAGTCACAGTCAGGCTCTGTCTTCTGAAGGAGACTGTCCCGACCGTAGGAGAAAATGACACGTGTGCTTGAGGATGAGTCAGACAGCATGCGGCCAGGCCCCTCCCTCTTATCACACAATCCACCTTGGTTAAATATAGACACTCCTGCGAGCTGCCTACCTAATGCCCTACTCCACCAACAGTTTAGCCACCAGGGGTCCTATGGACAGACCCCCTGAACTATTAACAGCCCTTTTGGGCCACTCTGCTTTGAAAGGGGATACATTATTTTTCTTTTCTTTTACTCAAATACTCTGACTACAAATATGTGCAAATTATATATTCCCATGGATAAAGATTGGAAGAAAACGCAAATGAAAAACATGTGATTCATCAGGTTGGCAGGAACTGAAGTTTCTTTACTTTGATTTTGTTTTCAATCTTACTCAAAAAAGCACATGAGATGGCTTATAAGAATACACACAATAAGATTTTTCAAGATAATAAATTTTAAAGGTCAGCATAAGGGGAAAGTTGTTATGGAATCTAATAAGAAAATGTGTGTATGAGAGAGAGAAAGAGAGAAAGAAAGAAAGAAAAAGAAAGACAGGAGGGCTGGGCTCCAAAACTTAGCTACAGTAGCAGCCCCCTCAATCCTTTAACTTTTAAGAGTTCTGGGGGATATCTCTCTTACGGCTCTTTACATTTCCCAAAAATCCACCATTATGGATTGATTAACACAGTAACTGACCTATCGTAACTGCCTAATGAATATACAGTGAACTGAAAAAAGGGTAAAAACCACTGATGGGCTAGTATGTTCCTTTAAATTCAATTCTTCTCAGTGAAGATAGTAACTAGAACTAGTTTTCACTTGACTGATAGGCTTGCGTGAGGCTGGCATTGGGGAGGAGAGGCGATGAGCAGAGTTCCCGGAACTACTTCACCTGCTCTAGATCTAAAATCAGACTCTCTTTTCCAAAACTGCTCTTCCCTTCTCTTCTCCTGAGTCCCCAAGAACCCTTTCTAAGATGCTGAGATGCAATCAGGGCCTTTCCCACAAGCACAAGAACTCCTTTCTGTCAGCAGCATTGTTTTCACTGTCCTATTCGGTGCCACCCAGGTTTCTGCCCCTTGCAGTGTAGCTATAGCTTTCTGCATGTGCCACTCTCTCCAATGCAGGCCTTCGGCGTTAGGAAAGTTAGCCTCATTACCCTTTTCCGCACATCATGTTCACCACCATCCACCGAGGTTTTTCGGTGCACTAGTTCCTTCCCCAGCCTCCCGCCATTTTCACCTTGCAGGATCCTCACCATTTTCTCCCACACATCTGAATCCGACTCTGCTCAAAACCCAGCTGTAGCTTACCTCCACCTGGACCGGGATTTGACTGTGACCTCTAAATTCCAAGTACCCTTCATGCACCCGTGGTTACTGAAACAAGCCTTGTCATGTGCTTTTCACCGACTAGAGCCTTGAGAATCTGCTTTGCCTTCTCAGTGAGGTTATAAGCCTCTGAAGGAAACTCTGTCTTTTACTTTATTTTATACCCCTTAGCACTGAGCACAGCGCTGTACACTCAAAAGGTACATACAGGTTTACACAACATGGTTTTAAAAGAGATGTTTCTCTGAAATGACTTTTGAAAATCGATACTATGTTTAAAAAATAAATGAGAGGTGACTATTTTAAATGAGGCCTGCAATGAGTCTTTTTATCAGTTAATATTGACTTCCTAATTTTTCATTTTGAATATGTTAGTATCTGGTTTAAGGTAAATACATTCTGTTCTAACACTATAATCTCTTCATTAATTTGTATTTATTCTTTAGTTCATATTTTTGTTGTTGTTTGTTTTTAATTTTAATGTTTTGACTTTCCAGGCAGGAAAATCTTTTTATTTTACATTCAAGAATGTATTATGTCAGAAAGTAAAATACAGTTTCATTTTTGCCTAGAACTTTTACCTATAAAATATGCTTCAAATAAAATACTTTTTTGACAGTCATTTTAAAGTTCCATATTTAATCTTTTCTTTATAAAAAGCTAACCCTTGCAGTTCTTGCTCTTAACTATGAAGTTTGTTTCAGTCAGCAATAATCAATACACACATAGGTTTTGCTAAATACACACAAAACACGCATAGGTTTTCCTAAAACATGGTCCTATCTACTGAAAATGCAGGGCAATTCTACTTAGAGACGTCTGTCTCTAGGCCCGCACCTATAGTTAAGTGAAACTCCAAAAATAAGTTTATTTTAAGAGTGTACTTCCTGAATCTGTATTTAGAGAAAAATGACTCAAAGAAATTTTTGCTGCCAGCCTTTAGTTTATAAAGTACAAAAAGAATTACAGCACGCTCTACTACACTGCTGCGTCGTCATGATGTTCCTAGATGGCTTAATTTAATGCTTTGCTTTTCCTACAAAACTCTGGCAAGTCCCTCAATAAAGTAATTAAAACTGGTCTTTATTCTCCTAGCCCGGAGCTGGGAGTGTCAACCAATCATTTGATTCCTTCCTACACAGCTAACGAGAGTTTTCTTTTGGCACATATGAAAAGCAAAAGATAGCACCATGCATTTGCCACAAACCAGACTAAATTACTGAGGGGAAGGGAAAAACCTTTCTGGAACCTGAATTTCCATCCCTCCCCTCCCCTCCCCTCCCAATCCTAGTGAGGATAAAAACCGTAACTAATGAACTGCTGGGGGAGGAGCAGCTAGGAGAGAGAAAATAAATTGACCACACATCCTTCCAAACTTCAGGCTTCTACAAGTTTATCAGGCTGTGAGAAAAGAGAAACTTTAAAGTCAAATGAAGTTCAGCTTTTTTCATTTTTACATGGGATGAATATTTTAATTGATGAAATGCGACTGCTTTTGAGTTTAATCGTGATCGGTGAATGTCAGCTAAAATTGGCTGAAATAGCTATGAGACCTCCCTGAGAAACCAAACAGGGGCAGAGAAACAAAAATCTCACAAGACGGATTTAAAAGGATCATTTCCAGCTTTTACCTCTATGGGTGTACACACTGCAATGGTGCTTTTGAACTGTGTGTGTGGGTCCACATTCAGGCATATTTGTGTATTTGTGTGTGTTAGAGCATAGTGTGCTATTTCACTGAAAAGTCATGGCCAAGAGAAGAAAATAAAAAGCAAAATTTGTTTAAAAGGTGCAGGCTAGACCATAACACAACAAAGGTTAAATATGGCCAAAAGATGATTACAGATCCTTTCGATACTTTTATTTATCATACTGTCCCCATAACTCAGGGAATAATAAGGAGAAAGACGATCAAAGGACATAAAACACATTTCTGCTACTAATTCAAAGAGAAGGAAGCAGTTAAACAGTGCCTAATTAATGTAAAACTGAGAAATGTTAAGCAAATCAGCAACTGTTTCTCCTAAATACTGCCAAAGACCTAGAAATATTTCTGGAAGAGAGTAATTAGCAAATGTAGGAATTTGAACCTATTTAAACTTCTTTTTTACACATCTGATCCAGAGCCCAACTTAATCATCAGCCTAGTTTTATCAAGTTCTTGCTGTAATATTGCCTTGTGTACTCTTTTTTTTTTTTTTTTTTTGAGGAAGATTAGCCCTGAGCTAACTACTGCCAATCCTCCTCTTTTTTCTGAGGAAGCTTGGCCCTGAGCTAACATCCATGCCCATCTTCCTCTACTTTATACGTGGGACGCCTACCACAGCATGGCATGCCACGTGATGCGAAGTCCACACCCGGGATCCGAACCCGTGAACCCCAGGCCACCACAGAGAAGTGGAATGTGCGAACATAACCACTCCACCATGGGCCAACCCCTGCCCTGTGTACTCTTGTTTCAGAAAATAACTTCCTATTGGACCGTTCTGGGTAACCCATTCAGAGCAGAGCCTCTCAAGAAAGAACATTTTTGCTCAATAGTCAGAAAATTCAGGAAAAATAGTAATGTTTTTACAGGCCCTGTTTTGTTGTTTGCTTCCAAAACGAAAGAATTTTTTCAGAGTCTCCTCTATGTTTAAAAAAAGATCTGTATTATTCCAAATTAAGCTATCTTCTAAACTGGCCCTGCTTCTGAAATGTTGGTATATGGACCTGTATGAGAAATAGAGTATTTACAAGAGTCTTTATGACTTGTCTTCTCATTTGATCCTTAAAACCATTCCTCAGGGCAGGTACTATCATCGTCCCAGCTTTACCTACAGAGAAACTAAGACTTGAAGAAGCAGCTGATGTTTCAGATTACAACAGATAATTCAGAGGGAGGCAGTTCATTGCGTTCCCCGTGCTATTTGCTCGCTGCCTATCATGAGCTGGGCACACCATGCCAGGCAACTGGCACCTTTCGTTCTTCACATACATCATCTCATTTGATCCTTACAACAACCATGTCAGATTGATAAAGTGCTACATCTCCTTATTAACAGATGAGGGAAAAAAAAAACACAGGGAAAGGTAATTTGCCCTGGGGCCCGCAGCTCACAAATGGTGAGGTTAGGACCCAACCCTTAGGCTTCTGATTCCTCCCCACTCAGTGGTAATTCTCTTACAGCAGGCTGGCTCTCTCCTCGACTCTAGTTACTCTTCTTTCACAGTGGCCATCACCTCCACCTCTCCTGGGTTGGCCAAGGCTCTCTGAATAAGGAGAATCTCTCCCTTGCTCAGCCTCACCAAAGAAGTGACTATTTAAGTTCCAGGCAGTGATATATGTGTGTGTGTGTGTATGTGTGTGTGTGTGTGTGTGTAGATTTTATATGTGTGTGTGCTTTTATTCTAACCAACCCTCACAGCAACACTGTGAAAGATATACTATTTCTCATATGATATACAGAAGAGAATAATGAGGCTTTATAAAAACACATGTTCTGCTATCCCAGAAAGCCAACAGCAGATTTGGGATTCAAAAGAAAATTTTCTGACTCCTAATTTTAGTGCTCTTTCCATAGGATACAGCTCCTCCTTCCTTTATTTCCTCATAATCATAGGACTTTGGCAGAAATTAAAACATCTCTTTTCCTTAAATACAGCTCAGAGGTGTATGAGGGGAATTCGTTTTGCACGTCAGATGCCACGTCAGAGAGAAAATTAATAGGAAATCATTTTCTATTCAGCACTAAGCAAATGGTCCACCAACCGCAGTTCAGCAGTGAGCAAATATCTCTGGGCTCCTGCTATGCAATCTAACATCTAAGATGGCCTCTGCCTTCAAGGCACGTGGAGCAAAACGTTATACAGAAGCACAGGGTACTACTGGAGTGAGGAAGAGAAAGGCTGCACGTGGCCTGAAACAGGGCAGAGGCCTTTGGGCTGCAACCTGAAAGGGTAGGGAGTTAGAGAAGTGGGGAAAGGGGTAAAAAGAGGGGTCCACTGAGAAACTGAGGGAAATCTGACATGGAGTTGGGGGAGCGGTGAGGGTGGAAATGAAACCATAGAAGTAAGCAGAGTCCAGATCACTCAGGACCTTCTAAGAGCCAGGGGAAAAATGTCAAAAAATGTAAAGCCATGGAAAGAATCATTGAATTTACCTTTTCTCAGGGGTCTTGTGACCCAGAGGGAAGCACTTATGAGTAAATGCGGCTAAAGTTGCGTAGACAATCACAGAATGTTAATATTGGATGAAGCTTTGGAAGTGATCTAATCCAGTCCCTTGTGCTACAGAGAAATCTGAGGAGGGAAGGGACTTACCCAAAGTCATACACTGCAGAAGACCCAGGGCTCCCCCTCGGAGCCCTGACCGCCACCCAGAACTATTTCTGCCACATCACACCACCTCCTGCTCTTCTCCCTCCCGCCCCAGTTTCACTCTGACAGCTGCCTGCCCGAAATAGGCTATTGTTAAAGCGGTGAATGTTGATGCTGGTGGTTTATATTTCTAAGCCTGAGGTCAGTAGCTTTGATGGCTCTACGGTTACCTCAGGAACCACAGCTTCAGCTAGTGAAGGCCTTTGGCGTAGAGGTGGTGAGCATGACTGAAATCCTCTAAATTAGCAGTCAGGCGATTCTGACTGAATGTCAGGGGTAGTCTAGCCCAGAAAGAACAAAACATGAAAGTAAAATTTTAATATAACCATACCCTTTTATCAGTCAGAGGAAAAGAAGCCCCATAACGCTAAGGTCTTGGAGAAAAGAATATAATTCTGGACACGGCTCCTCAGCCAGATGCTCCTTTCTCCTTCCGATCCTTTCAAAGATATCAGAGCTCAGGGAGTGGAGGCCCTGAAGGCTCACTTGGAGGCAGTAGTTGAATTGCAAATAAAAGCTGAGAAAATATTCTCCTCAACCTTCTGTTCAAACCCGAGAAGACTGAGACTTGACCCACATTGTACGTTTTGACTGTTTTGGAATAAAACGAAAAATTCATAGAAATGAGAGAATGTTATCATGCCCTCAATCTTCTGATCTGAAACCTTCTTTATTTGATAGGCGACATTCAAATCAGGTTAGTGGCTGAGCGCTCAGCACACACAGCTGAGAAAGCAAAACACATCACTGTCCAAGTCTCTTGATAAATGATGAGCCCTTGATAGATTTGGATTAAAGACGACCTGGAAAAAGGCAGTGCACTCTGTCGAAATGTGTACATTTGCATTGTGGGTAATCATAGGCCCTCACACAAGGAGTCCACAAAATTGTGTTTTTTTCATTTTTTTTTTTTTTGAGGAAGATTAACCCTGCGCTAACATCTACCACCAATCCTCCTCTTTTTGCTGAGGAAGATTGGCCCTGAGCTAACACTCATGCCCATCTTCCTCTACTTTATGTGTGGGACGCCTGCCACAGTATGGCTTGAGAAGCAGTGCGCAAGGTCCGCACCCGGGATCCGAACTGATGAACCCCCGGCCACCAAAGGGGAACATGCAAACTTAACTGCTGTTCCATCAGGCCAGCCCGGACAAAGTATTTTTATATCCATTATCTCATCAAATCTTCACAGACATTCTGTGATGAAGGCAAAGGATTCTTCGTCCCAAAAGTGAGGATGCTGAGGTTCTGGAAACTTCTGTGACTTGCCCATGGTCATGCAGCTAGTAAGTGTCAGAAAGGACTCAACACTTAGTCCTCTGTCATCTTTCTCAAGTCCAGAGTCTTTCTGTCCCACCACAGTAGCATATCAACTGTGTGCAGGACAGTGGAACCCCCACATTACAGTCCCCATTTTTCAGTAGTTCGATTGGCTACAGTAATCTAAGTCTAGACTTCCCCCAAACAAAACAGATGGAGTTAATTTTTGAGTATAGAGTGGAGCCCACATACTCTAAACACCTAACTTGTGTAATGAATGGGCATATAAAGTTAAAATATGATTTCTTATCCTCAAAAAAGATTACAAACCCAGAAATACCCTGCATTTAACTTAGACTTTACTTGAGCTGCAACTTCTCCCTCTAGAAAGTAGGACTTTCAATGGGCAAATTGGAAGAAAGGAAATTTGCTTCAGTTGCATCAGTGTGGGATAACTTGAAATAGTTTTTTACAACCTGTGTTTTTACAACTGGGTGACTCTCAGTATGCAAGAACAGTTAATAATGCAGAAAGAGTTAATAATGCTGAAAGCCTTTCTGGTCTGACCCACCGTGCCTTTGGACAAAACAAGCATGTTGCGTTTTCTAGACACCTGGAAACGTGTTTCACCTGATTGGTAGTGCAGGGAACCAGGGGCCTGTAGATGTCAGAGTGGCCTGACACCCCGGCCGCCCATACCAAGGCACACTCCGAAACTTTGTATTTGAAACCTCACACTTTCTCCTGTGCCCCTCTCTCCCATCCTTGAATGTGGCCCTTTTTTCCAGGCACCAATATGCTCTGTACAATAAAATCTTCCATAGGGTCTTCTTCAGTGTGATTCCTTAAATACACCTAAAATATAAGTTTGTCAATAATTGGCAGAGGTTCTCCTTAGTTCCCGGCATATTGCATCTATTAGAATTCCTCATCATCTACCCATATAGGTCTCTAGTGGTAAAATTAGGGCATCGTGACAGGTTATGAGGATGGAGGATCAGATATTTGGTGATTCCGAGGGGCCTGCCCCAAATCTCTCAAATCTTGGAGAGCTCTTTCTCCCTCCAATTTCAAACTGGCTAGCATTACAACAGTTCTTAGAACTTCCTTCTAAAAGAGACTGAAGATCTACGATTTATATTATAAAAAGATTCATCTGCATTAGCCTGCTTGGTTAACTCTCCCCAATGTATTTTTATGTGTAACTAGATGTTTCTAAAGTCAACCAAATTTTAGTAGTAAAGAAACTCCCAGAACTTCACAGCTGGGCTTGTTGGTTCAAATGACTCAGACAGAATTTGTGCAGCTGACCCTTCCTTTTTAGAATTGACTTATTTTTTCAGCACCAAACATCGTAAAGAATATTTAACCGTGAAATATGCATTTCCTGTTTATTTACATTATAAAATTAGAGATGAGGACGTCATAGGAAGTCACTGATGTCTTCTGTATCATCTCTTTCACTCAGGCTATTAAATTCCTCTTGGCTTTACTTCCTCTTTCCCAACTTAGAACCCATGATGGAACAATTGAATCATTTTACACAAGTACCCTCAAAATCCTCTATCACTTTTCTTTCTACCTCATTTTTTCTGATGACCCCTAGACTTGGATTAATCCAACAATCTGCTTTCTCTCCTCCTACACGCAGGCTGACAGACACTGGTGAAGCAAATGACACTTGCATTTTGACTAAAATTTGGGGATCTCCAAATACAGGGAATTGCTCAATGCCCTTCAGAAATCCTTTTCTGTGCAGCTGGCCAGTACTCTTTCCCTTTTCTCATAGTGTTCTTACCACCCAAGGAGAGACATCTGCCCACCTCAAGACATGCCAACAGTCAAGAGGCAAGGAGGTGTGAGAGAAAGGACTTTATTATAGCTTGCTAGCAAGGGGGAAGATGGCTGACTAATGTCTGAAAGAACCATCTTCCAGAACAAAGATGACAGGCCAGTTATGTAGGAGGCTGCTCTCTGGGTGGGGGCATCTGTCTAATCTCCAAGTGGGGGCAGACATCTGGTCTTAATTCCTGATAGTCTTCTGTTTTACTGGGTATGCATCAGAGACTGGAGCAACACCCTACCCTATACCCTGATCTTTCAGTTGTCATTGATGATGGCTATCAGCATAGAATCTCTGCCCAGCTGTCATCACATTCCTGAGGAACTCAACAAAGTTATCAACTTGTAGCAACTGGGAGGAGCCAGAAAATCTACAGAGTATGTCTGAGTTAGTTAATCAGAGGTCATTCAAAGTTACAGTATGTTTTCTTTTCTGCAATATAGCTTCCCTTATATCAACCTTGTTTTGAGCAGGTATCAGTGTCTGTGTCAAATATTCCCCATTCTCATCAAGACCCTACCTTATTACATTAGCAAAAAACCTTTCCTCCAGTATGAGCTAGAAATTCTTTCAACTTCTTATCCCATAAGCATAAACTTGTTTACATAAATTACCACATTTTTCTCTTCCTCTCTCAAGGGAAACGATCTCTTCTTCTACCATTTAAACTTTTTATTTCAGCTCCATTCCCTCTCCGTTCATCCATCCACCCATTTAATACATATTTATCAAGTATTTGTTAAGTGAAACTGTTCTAGAAGTTTGTGGCACTGTAGTAAGCAAGGTAGATTTGCCCTGCCCTTAGGAAATACTGGGTACAGAAGATAAGGAAATAAAACCAATAAGGTTAATGCCATGGCAGAAATACAGGTGACTATGACAGAGAATAATAGGAGGGTTAGCTAAATTTCAGTACAGTAGTCAGAGGAGGCTTCTCTGTAGAGGCAATATTTATTTAAGCTAAGAGTTAAATGAACAGAAGAAGCCAGCCATGAGGACACGGGGAGGGTAGCAATACTGCTGGAAGTTAAGGAAACAATAAATGCTGAAAGGAGTTTAATACCTTTCAAGGAGCTAAAGAAGGCCCATGTGGCTAGGTGGAGTGTGAGGGGATAATGGAATGACCCACAGCCAACTGGAAAGATGGGCTGGGGCTACGCCATAGGGTGTCCTTAAGGCTATGGTAAAGAATTTGGATTTTTAATTTTTTTTTTTTTTACTTTGTCGCATAAGAGTTCACTGAAGGATTTTAAACAGGATAGTATTGTGGACGTGGTGAAGAGTGGAAATAGAGAGGCCTATTAGGAGACTTCAGCAATAATCCTAGAGAAAGATGATGGAAGCTCAAGAACTAGTGGTGGCAACTGTGGAGATATAAAGAAATTGAAATTGAGATATATTTTGGCAGTACAATGGGCAGAAGTTGACAATAGATTGGTTTTATCGACTGTCAGGAAGAGGGTGAATCTAGGATGACATCCGTATTTCTGCAGCAAGGCGGCTGATGATACCATTAATTAAGAGGAAAAATGCAGAGGACTGATTGGATTGGATAGGGTGAAATCAAGACATCTGTTTCAAATGCTCATGTGTAAGATGCCCATGCAATATCTAGAGGAGATATCAGGTAGTTGCTTGGATATGTGAGTTTGGAATTCAGAGGAGAAGTCTGACTTGGATGTAAATTGGAGGCTATAAGACTCAAAGCTGTGGGCATAGATGAGATCATACAGTGAGATAGTACATAGAAGAAAGCAAAGCCTAGGACTCAGCTCTGAGAATCTTCTGTTTAGAGATAAGAAGAGGAGGAAAGAGATAAGAAGGAGACTAAGGAGTAAAAGCCAGTGAGTAATGGTGAAAACCAGGAGAAGGTATTGTTTACAGGACAGAGGAAAAAAAGGAGAGTGACTCAAGGAGTCAAGACTTATCAATTGAGTCAACTGCCACTGTAAGGTTGATTAATGCAAGGAGAGAGACCTTGCTCCACCAATAATCCTATCAATCACTGATTCTTTTAACTCTCAACTCTATTTGTACCTTCCCTGAAGCCCATAAATATGATTCTGTTCCTTCCTTCTCAGGAAAGGGAGAGGGAACAAGGATGACAAATTTGCCCTGCATCCCACATGGTTATCTTCTCTCTTTCTTCTCCAGGTTTCCTCCCAAACTAGTGTACAAAATAGCTTGCACTCTCTCATCAACCCTTTACTCTTTAATCCATTGTACTCTATCCCCACTCATTTCCTCTTGGCAAACTTTAGTCTCCTCACTTCTGGTCCTTGATGTTCATCACCAGAGATGCTGAGAAGTGAATTCTCACATTAGAGACATTTTTGCATTGCGAAAAAAATTCCAGAGTTTAAAGTTTGTCTAATACCAAAATTGTCCTTCAATTGTTGGATTGTCAGTAATTATGCCATCAAATACTACAATATTCTATTTAATGCTTGGAAATCCCTCCATTCTTATTTTGTCCTCTCTTTTTCTAATTATTTTTCTTTTCTATAATTGAATTTTAATATTATAATTCATAATTTGCTAACACCAATTAACACTTCCATGGTCTTCAATGCATAAATTCCTAAACTTCAAAGAAGCCATAAATATAGTAAAAAAAAAAAAAAAAAAATTATTCCCTTACTTTAATAAGTCTCTTAATTCAAAGCAAACCTACCTTTTCCTGAGGGGCAAGGATGTCACTCACCCATTCAAAGAAATAACAGATGTGTCATCTCTCTCTCTCAAGAAGTATATTTCTTTTTTTTTAGAATTATTTTATTGAATTCACATTGGTTTATAACATTGTATAAATTTCAGGTGTACATCATTATATTTTGGCTTCTGTATAGACTACATCGTATTCACCACCAAAAGTCTAATTTTAATCTATCACCAAAAGTGTATTTCTTACTTTAACTTATTAGGCCCTTGTGGCAGGCTGAAAGAAATGGCCCCCCAAAGCTATATTTGCTTCTAATCTCAATAACCTGTGAATATTACCTTACATGGCAAAAGATTTGATTAAGTTAAAGAGCTTGAGAGAAAGAGTTTATCCTAAATTATCTAGGTAAGCCCTAAATTCAATGATATATATCCTTATAAAAAAGAGCCAGAAGGAATTTTCACACAGAGACACCGAAGAGAAGGTGATGTTGTAGGGGAGGAAGGCATTTCCTCCAGCCACTCTGGGTCATTCTGGCTCGGCTACGAATTAAAACTCAGGAGACAGAAGAACAGGAGAAAATTAAACAAAGCTTTATAACATGTATACTTGGCAGAGACTCGGGAAAACTGAGCAACTTGCCAAAATGGCAGAGGTTCTCATCTTAAATACCCTCTTCAGCTAAAGGCAAAGGAGGATGTTGGGGGTGGAGGGAGTCAGTTATAGGAGGTTACCAGAAAAGCACAGTAAACAAGAGTAAGGTTATTATGCAGATTGAAGTCCTTGCCTTCCGCATTGATAAGAGTTTCTAGAGACAAGGTCATCCCCCTCCTTCCTGGTACAGAGAGGGAGACACCTTTACAGATGGAGATTTCCTTTACAAATGTAAATGTCTCTTTACAAAGGGTAACTTCTACATTTTACAGTCTCTCTCATGTCTGCAGTCTTTAAAAGTAACGAGCCCAAAATAATCCTCATGCCTAAAAGACATATCTTGGGGTGGCCAATTCCAGTCCCCCACAACGTGAAGGCAGAGACAGAGACTGGAGTGATGCAGCCACAAGTCAAGGAAGGCCAGCAGAAGCTGGAAAAGGCAAGAAACAGAAGTTCCCCTAGAGGCCCTGGAGGCAGTATGGCCTTCCTGACACCTTGGTTTCAGACTTCTG
This sequence comes from Equus przewalskii, assembly GCF_037783145.1. Taxonomy (NCBI): domain Eukaryota; kingdom Metazoa; phylum Chordata; class Mammalia; order Perissodactyla; family Equidae; genus Equus; species Equus przewalskii. Next base: position 37,853,772 of record NC_091847.1, read on the forward strand.
GCCTCTAGAACTGTGAAAGAATATGTTTCTTCTGTTTTAAGCCATGCAGTTTGTAGTGCTTTGTTATGGAAGCCACAGGAAACTAATGTAGATTTTGGAATCAGGAACTGGAGTGCAGCTGTAACAAATACCTAAAAATGTGAAGTATTATCCAAATAATGTCCAAAGAATTGGATAATGGGTAGAGGCTAGAAAAATTTTGAGAAGTATGACAGGCAAAGCCTAGATGGCCTTGAAGAAATGGTTGGTGGAAATACGAACGTTGAAGATGCTGATGATGAGGTTTAGAAGGAGATGAGGAGCACCGTAAAGGAAGCTCCTATCATCCATAAGCGTACATATATTGTCCTGAACAGAATGCTGGTAGAACTATGAGCATTCTAAGTGCTTCTTGTGAGGGCTCAGAAGGAAATGTGTAATGTTTCATTGAGAACTGGAAGAAAGGTGATCTGTGCAACGTAGTGGCAGAAAGCTTGGCTAAATTGTATCCTACAGTTCTGTGGAAAGGAGAACAAGCAATGAGCTTGGATATTTAGCTGAGGAGAATTCCAAGCTAAGTGTTGAAGGTGTGGCCTGTTATTTTCTTTCTGTTATAGTAAAATGTGAGAGGAAAGCGATAAACTGAGGAAGGAACCATTGAGCAAAATTTTTGGTAATTTGTTAGAACGGCCACAAGAAATTAATGCAGCCCTTAAGTGAAGTCAGGAATGTCTCATTTTATTCAGAGATGCCAATGCATGGATCCTTGGTGTAGAACCAGACAAATTTAGGCTGCCTGCTAGTTTATGTTGACTTTAGATACCTAATCACTACATCAAGATACCTGACCAAATGTGTTATTTTACATCACTTGAAGATTCGGGACATGCTCCTATCAGCCCTCAATTTATTTTTTTAAGATTAGCCACAAAGGACAAGGCAAATAAATCCACTTTGTGTTAGAGCTCAAGTTCCCAAACTGGCCTCTCAACAACTTGTGTGTCTTTTATTGGTTGGTTGTATTTTTGTTTTGTTTGTTTGCTTTTTAAGAGAAAGTTTCTCAGAGCCTATTCAGACCTCCTGAACTGATTTTCTGGGGCTGGGGACTGGATATGTATGTTTTTCTAAGGTTTCATGGGTTATTATAGTAACCAACCATTTCAAGAACCCATTGAAATCACAAACCATAGCTAGATTCCCCTACCTTTTCTTAAGTACCTGCTGTATGTCAGATATATTCTAGGTGAGTTTTATATAATATTTGCATTTAATCTTACAAGTAGACTCAATCTCTGTTTTGTACTTGGCAAATTGAGGTTCAAAGAAGTTATATACTTTATCCAAAGTTCTATACTTTATCCAAACCATTAACTAGGGGAACTGATATTCGACCACATCTCTCTCTGATTCCAAAACCCATCCCCTTAGCACGAGAAAATCAGCATAGTGCAGTGAAATGAAAAATATTTGTTCACATTTCCATGTACGTTCTTTCTGGGCAAATGATGTGTTGGGCGAGTCATTTAACTTCTTGAGCTTCGGTTTCCTCTATTGGAAAAAGATTATAATGATATGTATCTCAAGCAGTTGTTATAAAGATTGAATTTAGTCATGTACATAATAGTACTTTACCAACTGTAAAGTGCTATGCAAATACGGTTTTACTATGGCTTTTACTCTTATCTACTTCTTAGTTACAGACTAAGCAAAGTGTAGCTATATTATCTGGCAGAAGTGCCTGCCCCCACAAAATGTTACATCTGCTGCCAGCTGCTTTTATTCTTGTGGACTTAGGACTTCTTAAATGGTTATTTCTGGAGCCAGACTAAACCAGAGTTTGAATCCCAACTCCACCATTTACTAACAGTATAATCACGGACTAGTCTCCCCATGATTTCAATTATTCATCTATAAAAAGAGGAGGAGATGCTATTGGTTTGAGGTTTGAATTGAAATAATGCAGAGTGCCTACAATATTTATTGATGCTCATCATAATTTAATAATTGCATTGCTAACAGTAGCTGTCTTAAGGGAGGACAAATAGTCCTTGCCAGGTTCCACCGGGCACCATTCCCTGAAGAGGAGCACAGGTGGGAGATGGAAAAATGCCAGCAGTGAGGCGGTCTGCACTGCAGGGTATGGAAAAAACCCAAGAGCAATTACAACCCACGTGAATCCCAACTCCCACTGTAGCCTTGTTCTCATTTCTGTGCCAGAACATAATTGCAACTGTGGCTACTCTGTAGCAGAGATAGGGTAGCTGAAATGGTGAATCATTTGGCATAAATACACACCTAATGTATATACATTTCCATAAACACCTTTACAGGCAGAGTGGGAGAAAGAACGTTTCCTTTGCCATTTGGCAGAAGGCCAGTTGGAAAGGCATTCATAAACTACTTAGTAACATTAAATAAGTCAGAATGTTCTCTTGTGGTATATGATCTAATTAGGTTAACAATAGCTCCCATTTGGTGAATTCCTGTGCCAGAAACTGTGCTAGACATTTTATGTACATTCTCACTAGGTTGTTAAACTTTCTTAAATAAGAATCATTACCTCATTTTACTGATGAGGAAACTGAGATACAAAGAGATTAAGTAAGGTATCAATGGATAAAGATCTGAGAAATAGCGGTCGTGGGATTTAAAATGGCGTCTAACCACCTGCAAAGCCCACATCCTTTCCACCACAGCGTGATGCCTCCACAGGAAGTTCTCGTGTCTTGCCTTGCTAGTCCTTTTATAGCAACTACTGTAACTGGCTATTCTTCCTCTGCTCTTTCATTTTGCTTATTCCCCTCCCCAAGAAAAAGCAGATGATAAAATCATCACTGATATAGATAAATGGATGGATGGATGGATGGATAGACAGACGACTGGATGGATGGATAAATAAATATATAGACATACAGACAAAAACACAGACAGATGAACAGACCATGTGAGTGTATATGTGTATACATACAATCACACTCTGTGACTTTTAAAACCATCTTGTGGATCTTGTTAGCACATTGCTTGTACTCTGCTTGTGTTCTGGCCCAGGTGTGCAGAACAGCTAGTTCACAATAACCTCCCAACCACCAGTGTCATCATGTGCTTTGTGGACGAAGTGTGGTCCACTCTCCTGAGGTCTGTTCATAGCGTCCTCAATCGCTCTCCTCCACACCTCATCAAGGAGATTCTGTTGGTGGATGACTTCAGCACCAAAGGTAAGAAAATCACTCCTGGAAAATCATAGCTTGATATGAGGCAATAGTAGTTTGGATGGAGGGCAAAATTATAGAGTAACTTAACAAAGTATAAACATTTTACAAATGCCAGATCATTGTTTCATGTGGTACCTTAGAGGCCTGACTCCAAGCATCTATGGGATACAGAAAGTCAGCTCTAACTATCATCAGGCTCTGTTAGGTTAGCTGCCTCAGACTTCCCTTCAGCTGTGACTTCTCTGCAATGGAGGAGTGATTTTCTAACTGCAGCTCCTTGGAGATGGGCACTTTGAAGTTCCAGAGACCAGAAGATGTTCTCTGCAATTACACAAATATTCTTTTTATGTCTAGTACTTTTTTTAATCTAATAAGCAAATACCCCACAATTAATGGGATGCCTTTCCTACCGGTAATAATTAAAGTAAGAGTTAGAGTCTATGGAAAACCAAGAAATGGAAAGCCTATGGCTTCGTCCTCAAGAGCAAAGCATATTGTGTGTTCAGTTAAGTGTCAGGAAGACAAATTGCCAATGGGACTGGAGAGATGAGGTTCCAACAGAGCTCAAAGGCAGAATCCACCATGATCTTTATGTTTGTTTTTGTTTATTACAGTGAAGAATCTCTCTTTGGGTTGTCGAATAATTTGTGTATGCAAGTAGTTCCATGACCACCAGAGGTCCCATCACCGCCACATTACTAATTCCTCAAATGCAACGCACTTCAGAAAATTTCAGAAAATAGCAGAGAGAACAACCATAACAGAACCGTTGAGCTTTGATCATGACCACAATGACATGGGCCAGTTTCCTCAGCCTCAGTGTCCCAACCAATCACCCTGAGCTCCAGGAGCAGTGAGACGTCTAAGGAAAACTAGTTGAAAACTTTAAGAAATGGCCTTGAAAGCATAAACAGAAATAGTATATAGTTACCAAGCAGGTAATAGTCCCTTTATGAATGGCAGATCCAGATTTCCTGGGACCTGAAGCTTACATGGTTTTCAGGGTCCTCTTTAAGAAAAAGAACACAAAATTAGCAGGAAAATGAACAGCAGAAGGGTCCCTGGAATCCCCTTCTATCTGGGATACCTGTCAGTAGCTTAACTATACATAGAAGGGACTGCAAGCTACATAAATATACCCCATAAAACCCCAACAAGGTTCCTTTAGCTGGACCCCTCTTTGCCTCCCTCATGCCTCCAGCAAGAGAGGGAACATATGACAGAGTGGATGTCACCACAGGAAGTCACAGTGGTCTTACCCAATTGCAGTTGCAATATCTTTCTTTGGCAAATTTTTCAATTTGCATACAATGCTTAGCCTCTTCCCTGGGTCTTGGAAGAAGACCTCGCAATCTGGAAAGTTTGTGCAGAAACCTGAGCTTCATTTATTTCAAGGTAAATGTGCCCCTGTCCTGACAAATACTCAGAAAAGATGAGCCCTCCTCTGTATAACTTGGCAACACTGAAAAGAAGGATTTGGGATTTAAGAAAACAGACAGCTTAGAGTGTTGAACCCAGACAAAAATCCATCCAAGAAAAATGATGTCAGAAAATAAAATCACAGCCCAAGGGATAAAATTTAGTGACTGTAGTAATTGTCATAGCTTTTGGAATTTGACGTTGAGGAGTCATTGCTTCTGGTATTATCCAGACCTAGCTAATTAAAGTGTTATCTTGTCTATCCTTACTTGGATACAGACTACCTGAAAGATAATTTGGATAAATACATGTCTCAGTTTCCAAAAGTTCGGATTCTTCGCCTCAAAGAGAGACACGGCTTAATAAGAGCCAGGCTGGCGGGAGCGCAGAATGCAACAGGTAAGAAGCTGCTAATTTTTTTGTTGTGTTTACATTTTTGTTTTCATTTAAATTTTTTTTCAACATACAGCAGATTTGAAATAATAGTACAGTGAACCCCCATGTATCCGTCATTTCATTCTGCGAGTTTTAAATTCTTGCAATATGTACTTTAACACACACATACACAGACACATGTTTATAGACACACACTTTTTTTTCTGAACTTTTGAAAAGGAATTTACAGACATCATGACACTACACCCTTAAGTACCTCAGTAAGCAACTCTGAAGAATAGAGACATTCTCTTATATAAGCATAACTTTCATATCTAAATATCATCCAGTATATGCTCTTTTGAAATTTCCTCATTATTTCCAAAATGTTTTTTATAGCTGCTTCTTTCTTTTGAAATTTGAGATCTAATTAAGTTTCGTGCACTGCATCTGGTTGTTTGGTCTCCTTAGTCTCTCAATCTAGAATAGTCAACTCCACACACATTGTTTAGTGGCCATTGACTTGGGGTTTTTTTGAAAAGTTTAGGCCGTTTCTTTTGTGCAATTGACCATGTTCTGAAATTTCCTCACTGTTTCCCCGTATCACATTCAGGACAAATGTTTTTGCGTAAATACTATATAGAATTCTACTACATATGTGATAGGAATAATGTACTTCTTATTGCTTCAAATCAAGAGGTACGTGATGTCAGCTTGTCCCACCATTGGTGATACTAATTTTGAGCACTTGGTTAAGATGTTGACCGCTACATCTTTCTTTTGGGGGTAAGAATAATTTGTGGGGTGATATTTTGATCCACAAGAATATTCCGCTTTCCTTACAACATTTTACCCAATGGTTTAGCATCCATTGATGATCATCGCTTGAATCAGTTTTTACAGTGAGGGCTGCAAAATTGTTTTTCTAATTCTATCATTCCTTCTTTTATTAGCTGACTTCCCTCGTAAAGAAGAAATCTCTCTCTCCCTCTCTCTTTCCCTCTCTCTCTCACACCCTCCTTCTCTCTCCTCTCCCTCCCCTTTGTCTCTCTCTCCCTCCTTCCTCCTTCCCTCTCATGCCCCCATCACTATGGATTTATTTTTAAAAAATTCAATGTGTATATTATCAGCATTACTTTTTTAGTGCTCAGATTGTCTCAAATTTGACCAGCAGAAGCCCCTGCAACCATGTGCCTTTTTGACCTGACCTCATCAGTATTTGAGGACTTCAGAATTTTTGAATTTTCTCTTCCCTGACCTGTCTGCTCTTCCTCTAGCCCCTTCTGTCTTCCCAAAGAGCAACAGGCTTTTTTTTTCTCACCTCTTTTTAACGTGTGGATGTTGGTGGGTGAACGGGGAAGGCAAATCTTTTCAGTTCATGAGCGTTCTAAAAATAACATCAAACATTTTGGTTTATTTACACGTCTTACTATGGAAGGACCCCATAATAATAGTTGAACTTATATATCAGACATCATTCTAAACACTTTCTATACTAATTGATTTAATCCTCGTAATAACTCTATGAAATAGATATGATCATTTTCCTCATTTTACAGATGAAGATATGGAGGCACAGTGAGGTTAGTACTTGCCCATTTTCTCTCAGTTAGTATAGATAGAGCCAAGATTGGAACACAGAAACCTTGACTCCAGAATCTGCCTCTTATCTACTACATTTTGCTGCCTCTAGACATTTAGCCGCCACTCTGCCACCATAGGCCATGGCTTTGCAGACCTCCACCAGCTTGGATTCAAGCATGTTCTGATGGTGAATTATCTGCTCACTTGAGTTTTACTTCCCTGTACAAAAAATAGGATAGTGAAGAAATAGTCCAAGTAGGTAACTTTTGGACTGAGATCTGAGTGAAGAATATTCCCAGGCAAATGGAACAAGAATTGCAAATGTCCTGATGCAGAAACACGCTCTGTATATTCAAGTTAAAGAAAGAAGTTTATTATGGCTAATTGGTGCCGATCATGGAGAGAGTGGTAGGAGGTTCATTTGGAGAGAAAGGTAAAGGCAGGCTTTTGTAAAGTTCTATGCATCATTTAAGAAGTGCAGGCATTATTCTTGGTATAATGTGAAGCCAGTGAAGGACATTAAAGAGAAGAATAAAAGTGTCTAACTTCATTTTAAAAGCTCACTCTGGCCACCTCATAGAGAACAGATATTAGGGAGATGAGAGAGGAAGTAGGGAGACCAATTAGGAGGATACTGTAACTGTCCAGGCACTGGGAAGGTGCCAGGGCACGTGGAGGGAGTGGTCAGATTCAGAATGTATTGTGGACATGGAGCCTACAAGAGTTACCATCAGATTAGATGTGAAGAGAATAACAATGGGAAAAATCAAAAAAGAAGCTTAGGATTGGAATCTGAATGATTTGATGGGTGGTGGGGCCATAAGCAGAGGAACAGGTTTGGGATTGCAATTGAGTTCAGATTTCGTCCAGGTAGGTCTGAGATGAAAATTAGACTCCATGTAGAGAAAGCTGATAAGCACAGAACCAAAAAAGTGCTTCTTAAAAAATTTCTCTCTGCCGGCGTGGAACACAAAGCACGCTGTTAATGATCTCTAGAACAGTCTAAACTGGTAGACAACATGGGAGGCTGTGTTCAGATGGAGTGCAATGAACTTGATCAAAGAGTCGCCTAATTGGTCTGCTTCAGCATTTTTGGTTACAACCGTAAAATGATTTCTTTGAATTTAGTAAATCCAAATGCAGAAATGTATATTTGTGTCTCAGTCATTCATTAACACCCTTGAGCACATTAGTTCAGTTTTAGCTGAGTAATTTTCAAACTATTTTGACCATGACCCATGTTAAGAAATAAATTTTACTTCACAACCCCATCCATGTATAGGTTACACGAAAAACTACCGTCAACATTTCAAGAAATAACGTGTGCCATGAATTCTACTATCTTCTTTTCTACTCTATTTATTTTTTAGATTCTGGCCAATCCTACTCAGCTGTTTTAATGACTCGCTAAAGAGTCACAACTCTTAGTGTGGAAAGCCCCAGCTAAGCGCATCTTAGTTGCTCGCCACTATGTAGTGAAGAGTTGCTTCTCATAGAAGAACTTTTTTTCTAATTTCCAAATTTTTGTAGACCTATGCTTTGTAAATTATAATAAAAATAAATTATCTAAAAGAGAATTGGGAAAAAATAGAGATATATGCATAAATATCATAGATATATGCATAATTATATTTGCATATATCTATGTATATAAATATATACATAATTTTATAATTATGTTTACATTATGCATATATGTAATTATGTTTATATTTATGCAAATATCTATGATTTTGTAATGCTCACAGCAATGTCAAGTTTTTTGCTTGGGGCCAGCCCGGTGGCGCAGTGGTTAAGTGCACATGTTCTGCTTCAGTGGCCTAGGATTCGCTGGTTCAGATCCTGGGTGCGGACATGGTACAAGTTGGCACGCCATGCTGTGGTAGGCGTCCTACATATAAAGTAGAGGAAGATGGGCATGGATGTTAGCTCAGGGCCAGTCTTCCTCAGCTAAAAGAGGAGGATTCGCAGCAGTTAGCTCAGGGCTGATCTTCCTCAAAAAAAAAAAACAGTATGTTGCTAAATGCCGTGTCATGAAGGAAATGAGAATCTGATCTCTACTCTGACTCTCTGGAATGTATGTACTACTGAACCTGCCCAACTTCGGGCTCCTCTTGACAGAGCAATAATTCACTCAGTCCATTCAATATTAGCATGAGATCCAGGTGGTTGGCTTATTCCTGTGGACCTCAATGACCCCATCTCTTTTTACTTCTGTTGCCTTCATATTGGGACCTTCCCTAGAGATCCATAGATTTATGAATAGATATATGCATAACACATAAATATATGCATAATTATATTTGCGTATATCTATGTATATAAATACGTAATTTTACTATGTACAACATATACATATGTATATGTGTGTATATAATATATATAATGATGTTATATATGCACATATATGAAATAGACAATAAGTTACTTTGGCAAACTGCTATAAAGTTTTAAAACATATGTTCTCAGTTTCTGTTCGTACCTCCCTGTAGACAGCAGGGTCTATGGCCCACACTTTGAGCAGCATTGGTGGAGGTCCAGTGCCTGAGTTTGGAAAGAAGCAGAAAGGGATATCTCGATGAGATTAATAACAGTCTTGCCTAAGGACACACCCAGCTGCCCTGAAGTGTGCTCAACCCCTATTGGGAATTCAAAGGGATTCAGGATCCTGTACCAGCTTTAGCCAAGGATATAATTCAGGGATCATCACTGAGCGGGGCTGACCAGCCTGGGTAATCCTTCTAAAGTTCCCCTGGGCATTCCCCAGTCCTCATGAGTAGAGCCTAGTAGGAGACTCTCTGGGCCTAAAGGATCTCTGTACAGAAATCAGCAAAGGTATCAGGGCAGAAATTTGCTGTAGAATGCCTTAGCCAAACAAAGAAATCAAAGATAAGAATCTGAACCCAGGATCTGACAGGCCTTGACAGCTATTGTTCCCTAAAGATTTACCCTTAGGATAGCATTATTAGGCTCTCTGAAAGTCTAAAAAGTCTTCTACAAGATAATAAGGACAAAACAGTAACTCTCTGACCACTAGCAATGTCCACTGTGCATTCAGGTTCTAGGGCGTGACAGTTCTTCATCTGAATCTGATTCAGACAAAAAGATCAGGTCCAATCAGTTGTTTACTGGGAATGAGGAGTTAGAGAGGCCAGGTAGAATTTCAAAATTTGAAGGGTAAGCCAAGGTCAATGGATCTCTAGGGAAAGTCCCAATATGAAGGCAACAGAAGTAAAAAGAGATGAGGTCATTGAGATCCACAGGAATAAGCCGACCACCTGGATCTCATGCTAATATTGAATGCACTGAGTGAATTGCTGCTCTGTCAAGAGGAGCCCGAAGTTGGGCAGGTTCAACAGTACGTACATTCCAGAGAGTCAGAGTAGAGATCAGATTCTCATTTCCTTCATGACATGGCATTTAGCAAAATACTTGACATTGCTGTGAGCATTACAAAAAATCAGTTGGCTAACTTTAAGTACATGGACGAGAAGTGACATCTAGCTCCTGGCCAACTCTGAGGTCTCCTGAAGAGCAACAGTCCTTCTGTGAATTTCTACAATTTGTTTCTGCTGCAGATAAAACAGGTGGTTTCCTTAGCCTCACTTATAAATCATTATGTAAAAGTAAGTGGCGAGCCAGGTGCACATGTCTCAAGGAACCCTAAACACAACACTCCAGCATTAATTGGTGCTGGCAGCAATATCCCAACCTGGTCAGCTAAATATACGCGGGGGTCCATGTTCAAAAAGAAGCCAAAGCTGTTTGACACATTAAGCTGCTCTGAGTTGACCAAAATAGAAATAAATAAATAAGCCACAATGAAACCCATTGCAAACAGTCCAGCATTATTGGACCTACTCTAATGAAACAGAAAAACTTGCCATGTGGCAATCAAGATTGAGTTAATTATTCTGAGCCATAACTTAAACACTCATTGAAAAACAGTATACAATACTTGCCATTTATTAGGAATTTAGGTATTAGGTAGATCCTAGAAATATCCCCATAAGGTAAGGCTCAAAGAGGTTAAAAGTAACTTATCCAGTGAGGCTAAGAGAAAGGAAGCTGGGATGAAGGTAGTTCTGTGTGACTTCAATCCTGTGTTCATTTCACATCCCTCTCAGCCTCTCAGGGTCAGGAACAGTGTGTAAAATGTCCACATACAGTATCCAGAACAATCAGAAATCCCATCCAGAGTCAGCTACACAGACAGCTCCCTGTTCTGATTTCTGAGATCTTACTTACAAACAAAATGTCTGAAAGTGGAGCAATGACATTCATACATGCGAAGATTCTCTTCTCTCCCAAAATAAAACAATATAGAATTCCAGCCTATGTGTTGGACAGATGCTGCTTCCCTTTGGTCCTGGCTGCAAGTGAATGAGAACCTTTTTGGGGATGTGGGCCAGGTGGGAAGTGAATGCAAGTTTGGGGACCCATCCTGCTGCCCTGGAGACTGAGGAAATTGATCCAGGCCCCTTTGACCCTACAAGCCTGCTATGGGAATAGCGACAGAGTCTAGCAGACTCTGCTCTGTAAACTCTTGAGTCTGAATGGACCAGGAGTAGGAGTGGTGAAAGAAACTAGACCACTAGCCAAGTGGGACCTTGGCAGACCATGCTCACATATCCTTCACACCTAGATGACCCCTGCAAACCTTCCCACAACAGAAAGAGGGCTGTGTAAGAGGACACCCTTAGGAGAAAATGACCTTCCATTATCAAACAAGCTATAATTCACTGAAACTAGGACTCCCCCATGATCAGGAGATGTAACTGCTGTCTCCCAGACTAGGGGACTGGGGTGGGAGGTGACCTCTGCGTAGCACAGCCTGGTTGCATCTAAAGAGACTTCTTAAGAACAACCCCCATCCTGGCTAAGACCTTGGCTAAGATCAGTCCCTTTACTTTCATGCAAAACTTCCATTGTTGATCGGATAATTAATAAGATGCTGAATTCCGTTAATTCAGAGGTTGCTTACAGATCTCAGTGGATCGTAATCTGTCATCCACATATCTAATTTCACCTTGTTCTTTGACTGCTGCTATCTTCTGCTTTTACTTTAAGCATTCTCATACTCATAGCTCTGCCTCTTTCTGGATCCCCCCCCCCCCCCCACCGAGACATGAACAATTGAATGAACTGTTTCCTAATACCAGCCTCCCATTTAGCTGTACAACCTTGGAAAAGTTGCTTAAGTTCTTTGTTCCTCTTAAATGGAAATAAAACTTAGACCGATATCTCTTATCTCTTAAATGGGAATAAAAATTAGACCTATACTTCAGGTTTGTTGTAAGGATTAAATAAGATGACCGTGTGGAATGCTTAGAACAGTGTCTGGCATGGAGTAATTGAAGATAATTGATGTTATCATAGATTTGTCAGGAGGTGACAAGAACAGCCAGGTGTCAGAGTTGTCAATTAAAACAATGAGCCAAAAAGAAAATAACAGTCAAGTCTTTAATAACTTCCTGCAATCGTATAAGTAAGAAGCAAAACAGAAGAAAGCTCTGACTCCCCCAGTGTTCCACCGTTCCACAGAAAAATGGGCTGGTGGATCAGAGCCGAGACGAGGATCATCTCATTGCCTGAGGAGTCCGCTCCTGTTTTATGGCCCCAGGGGGCCAGGATGAGGGAAAGGGAGAAGATGTGGGAAAGTACTGAATACTGAGTCAGAGTGGAGAAAAATGTCCTGAAGATCCACCCAGCTCCATAAGGAGAGGCAGAGATCTTAGCCTGAGAGGGGCTTTCAAATGGAGGAAGCTGGGCTAGGAACGCAGCTATGTGGTAAAAGCACGTCCAGCCCAAGGGCAGGGAGGACCTGAGGCCTTGACTGCAACTCCCTTCAGAGTCTGCAGTGTATTGGCTGCCAACGAAGCCTGGAGGGGAGAGCAGCTTTCCCGCATGAGGCCTGCCAGGTAAGTCTTCGCAATTGTCTACGGTCTATGGTTGGGCCTGAAAGATCACACATAAGATTTTGGCCAGGGTTCAGATTCCTTCGGTTATTATTAATCTCTCTCTCTCTCTCTCTCTCTCTCACACACACACACACACACAAAATTTACTTGTATAAAATCACTTGGAACAATGTAGATGCTACTGAGATTTTCATTGGGGAGAGAGTGTTACCTCACACACCTAATAAAAAAAAAAAGGAATACTTAATAAGTATTTCTGGCCTCCAATTTTCCTTTTTTTTTTTTCCTCCTGTAACTCGTTTAATTTTGATAAAATATATATAACAAAAAATTCACCATCATACCCATTTTTTAAGTGTACAGTTCAGTACTCTGAAGAACATTCACACTGTTGTGCAATCAATCTCCAGAACTCTTTTCATCTTGCAAAAGTAAAACTCTTTATCCATTAAACAACTCCCTATTCCCTCTCCCCTCCCCTGTGACCCTTTTAACACACCTCGTCCTCGATGTCTTGCTGAGTCCTCCACCTTAATTTCTTTTCACCACTATGTTGTGGAGAGATTTTTCCTCTTCATCATTCCTAAGGTCAAACTTAGAATCTCAAATTCCTCTTGGTTTTCTGCCAAACGAAGTCCTCATTCTCCACCCTCCGAGTTAATGGCACCCACCCTCCCTAGAAGGGACATAAGCAACCACCTTTAATACTAAATATTCCCTTCACAGTCTTGGCTACCCATTCTAAGTGGCTTATCAATTTTTTCCAAACGTAAATGTTGCTTGCCCCACAGCACTGGCTAGAAACAAAATTTCTTTCACTTCATTATAGAATGAAATTATAGGGATCAGGAATTTGGTGAGAAGAAAATACTACCGCCTTTACAACCACATTTCTGGAGCTATCTCTGAGACCTTCGAACATGAAGTACACACACTCAGTAGGTCTCTTTTTCAAGTGATTGTTTTTCCTCTGGCTCTCTAGGTGATGTGTTGACATTCTTAGATTCTCACGTGGAATGTAACGTTGGTTGGTTGGAACCTCTTCTGGAGAGAGTTTATTTAAGTAGAAAGAAAGTAGCCTGTCCAGTAATCGAAGTCATCAATGATAAGGATATGAGGTAATATTGTCATACTCCATAAGATACTTCTGAGTCTTTAACCAGCAGCAACGGAAAATACCTGGTCATATTATTAGCATGTGGGGTGCAAATCTAAGAAATACATACTTTATCTATTTAAATAAATAGAAATATGTGATAGATATCTTGGGACAAGAGAAGGTCAATCCAATAATTTATTTGATCATCAATCAAATCATCATCAATCCTTAAGACCAGTAAATCCTAACACTCATTGTCCAGTTCTTTCCTCTTTCTGTTCAGCTGAACTCCAAGATATTTATTTTCCTTCATATTAGTTCTTCTTTTTTTGGGAAATATGTGTATGCTCCTAAATTGTTTTTTTCCCCTGAAAAGTGACCAAAACGTTATAAGTTAAAAGTAAGCAATCCAGCCATTTAGTCACTAATGAAAATTGTACTTATAAGTTTTCTTGAAATATTATTTAAAAGTTTATGATGATCTAAAATCATATGCATAAGCACTTCTTTCATTCATTTGAACACAACATGGCGTCGGGTTGATTAAGTATATGGATATGATCTCAGGTAGCACTTTTGGTTTATTTCCTGGATCAGTTACATGACAGTGGACAACTTTCAAAGAGGCGTCTTTGTGTGGCCCATGAACTTTGGTTGGAGAACAATTCCTCCAGACATTGTTGCAAAAAACAGAATTAAAGACACTGACATAATAAGGTAAGTGTGTGAAATTTAAAATTAGGAAGCAGTCAGGTATCTTTTTATAAAGGCGTAGGAAGCAATTCCACAAACAAATGTTTTCATTCTGTCATTCTACAGAGCGTCAAGAATTACAGTTCTAGCCAATAGATGACCAAAAGCAAAGTTTTCCTGAGAAATTAGTTTCCGCTAACAAAATGCATTTTTTCAAATGGTCAATTTCTCCCTATTCAGCCCTGAACCCAGAGAAATTCGCTAATACTATTCCTGTTCTCTGGGATTTACAACCTAAGAAACATAAGCTAGTTGAATATGCTGCATAAATGCTGTATAAACACACATAATATGAAAGTCTACATGAGTGAAAATTAAAAGAGTAAATAATAGTAATAGAAATACCATTATAATGATAGCTGCTGTTAGGATTTTCTTTTCGAGTTTAATCCTACTCCTTCCATGGGAGGGATGCCAAGTTCTGTGAATAAATTGAGAAATAGACACAGAAGCCATATATGAATTAAAATTGGGGCTTTATTGCTGGAGAAGCAGGATTGAAGAACACAGCTTAGAACTGAAGCCAAAGTGGAAGCTTCCTAAAATTTCTCCCAGAGTCCAGATCTATGAGACTAGCACACAGCCAGCTTCAGGCAGAGCAGCAGGAGTCCTGAGCTTTCCTCTTGGAGAGAGAACTTGAGTAGATGCAAGCCAGCAAGTCCCAGGAGGAAGCTGGAGCCCAGACTGTGCGTTGCAGCATGGCTTCCCCGAACTTACCCCTCGATAAGGCAGGCCTCCTCCTTGCCAGGTGTGATGCTTTCAGAATTGATACTCCTGGCAAGTGAAGTGGGAGTACTATCATTTACTAAGCCGTATGCATTTAACCCTTTCTACAACCCTAGGAGAGAGGTGGTAGCATTCCCATTATAGAGATGAGGACATTGAGATGTAAAAGAGTTAAGTAATTTTCCCAAGGATATACAGCTAGTTAAAGAAGAAATTGCGATTCAAACTCAGATCTGCCTGAATTTGACACTCTTGCTCTAATTCCGCACCTAAAGAAACTCTTTGCCTTTTTCAGACTCCCATTTTGAGAGTCAATGTAGTGGTTGAGTTCAGATTATATTCAATATAAGGTTAGGAAGAGAATGCATGCTGGCTAGTCTGGAAAGGACATTTGGGATACAGATCAAATATGTACATAAATGGTGGGGCAAGGGAGGTAGGTGTGGGGCAGGAATTACTTTACCCTTGAGATTGCTGTATACCCAGAACACAAGGCAGGACCTCCACACAAACCACCTTCAGCTGGCTGACCACCAGTGGCGATCACCATGGGGGGTGATTACCGCCTTGCCTAACTGCTGACTCAAATGTCGTGTCTATCCTCCATGATCAATAACAGTAGTGAAGGCTCTGGAGTCAGACTCTGGGTTTAAATCTCAACTCTACTACTTACTAGTAGTCTGGGCTTTAAAAAATGACAACCTGTTGAGGAAACATCTGTTTCCTCATTTTTACATTAAGACTAATTTATAGACTAAGTTACCTCTTAGACTGTTTTGAGAATTAAATCAGATAATATATATAAAGGGTTTTAAAAAGTATTCACACCTGCAACTAAGATATACAACTGTGTACGGGGTGGGGGGAGGTTAGGGAGATAAAGCAGAAGAAAAAAAAAAGATTGGCATCAGTTGTTAAAAAAAAAAGTATTCGCCACATGAGCTGTCAGTAAATCTTGTCTACGATAGAGGCAGTATAGCAGAGTGCGAGAACAGAGCATTAAGCCAGAACACCTAAATTTGAAACCCCAGATGTACATCATATTAGTCCGTGGCCTTGGGAAAGTTTCTCACTTTTTCTATGTTGTAGTTTCTTTTCTTTTTTTTTTTTTTTTTCGAGGAAGATTAGCCCTGAGCTAACATCCGTGCTCATCTTCCTCTACTTTATACATGAGATGCCTGCTACAGCATGGCTTGACACACCATGCATAGGTCCACACCCAGGATCCGAACCAGTGAACCCCCAACTGCCAAAGTGCAAGGTGCGAACTTAACCAATGCACCACTGGGCTGGCTATGTTGTAGTTTCTTAATGGTACACACTCATGGGATTTTTGTGAAGTATGAGTTTTTATATATATATATAATACCTACAACAGTGCCTGGTACTCCCTTAGCACTAAATAAGTGTTGTTAAAAATAACATCTCTGGAGAGTTTGTGTCAGAGAGTAAAGGACAAATAAGAATCCTAGGTCCAGGCCCCATCTTTGACCCTAATCAAGCTCTGTCCTCATGAACCAGGGAACTCATCACTTACATGCTCTTTGTGACTCCATTCCAACATCTCCCTGTACTTGGTAGCTATTCTGAAATGCCTCCTAACTCCATCACAACTGCACAGGGGACCCACTCTAAAAGTTGAGCTCCCATGACATGCAAGTTTAAAAAACAAACTTTTCTTCTTGTAGGTGCCCTGTCATGGCAGGTGGATTATTTTCTATCGATAAAAACTACTTTTTTGAACTTGGAACTTATGACCCTGGGCTTGATGTTTGGGGTGGAGAAAATATGGAGCTCTCATTCAAGGTATTACCAGGTGTTTCTCAAATTCTGTTTACAGTTAAGAGTTTATCATTTTTAAATGGTTTCATTTTACTAATACAATCACATTTGCGACTGCCTCTGAGAGGAAATTTCGCAGAAATTTCAACGCTTCTGGATTAATGGTTTCATATCCCATATTGAATTTGGAAGAATCAGCAGCGCTCATGAAATTTACTAGAGTTCCTTAATATTTCACAATACTATTTCTGCCTCTGAATATAGAGGAAATAGCTGCCGTTCAGTGTAAATGCTATGGGATTCTTACTTGATGCAAAACAACTCTCCCAGAACATTTTTCTAATGTATTGGGAGTAATGAAATTATTCAGTAATGGGTCATCTTGGAGAGTCCAAGCAACAGAAGTACAAGAAGTGCCTCTAGAGCAGGCCACCAACAGGGGCCAGTGCACAACTTTGGGCACCTCAGACAACTCTGGGTGTTTATGCAATCATTGGTTAACACCCAAGAAAGTCGCAACAGCAGCCATACTGGGGAGTGTTCAAACAGCAACTGCTCTCCCATGGAGTGGGGTGGTATATAGTAAAAGGGGTATTACCTTGAGCTCCTGATCAAGAAAAATGGTTTTCGAGTTGTGTTCCACAAATCATATGGATCATTCCAAGATGTGAGAAAGGAAGGTTGAAAAAATGGAAATATATACTCCTTTCCCTGTTTCAACCAAAGCAGGAACTCATGTTATGTATTTTATTCATTGGAATTCTGTGAGAATGTCTTTAGCGAAAAGGATTTACCCTGCGGGGTATGG
The DNA here is from genome assembly GCF_037783145.1 of Equus przewalskii. NCBI lineage: Eukaryota > Metazoa > Chordata > Mammalia > Perissodactyla > Equidae > Equus > Equus przewalskii. The sequence goes on from NC_091847.1 coordinate 37,871,430, forward strand.
AAGGAAAAATATATCTATTTTACAAATCCTAAAATGATCCTCAGCAATATATAAAACTAAATAAACCTGTGAGTTTAATTTTCTATTGAAAAAGATTTTAGAAGTGAAAAATCCTACTTCAAACGGGGCTGGGGGCGGGGAGTCACCAGGTGGTTTCTTATTGTTGTTAATTGCCCATGAATTGTGGACAATCATTTGATAATTGATGCTTATCATCAAACTATTCCAGGTGTGGATGTGTGGTGGTGAAATTGAAATCATTCCCTGTTCCCGAGTGGGTCACATATTCAGAAATGACAATCCGTATTCCTTCCCCAAAGACCGGATGAAGACAGTGGAGCGGAACTTGGTGCGGGTTGCTGAGGTCTGGCTTGACGAGTACAAGGAGCTGTTCTATGGCCATGGGGATCACCTCATAGACCAAGGGTTAGATGTCGGAAACCTCACCCAACAACGGGAGCTACGAAAGAAGCTAAAATGCAAAAGTTTCAAGTGGTACTTGGACAATGTTTTTCCAGACTTGAAGGCTCCCATTGTGAGGGCTAGTGGTGTGGTAAGTTCAAGCAGCAATTTAAAATATCTCTCTAAAAAAACAAAATGCCAAAGCTCTTTTGAAAATGTGTGGGAAAGAATGATTTATTACGTTATGAATAAACACCAAATATGAGTGCAGATGAGACAAAACGTGATTGAGGATTAAATATAGGTAAACTTGTGGAAGGCTTCCAGGCAGTCATGTTCATTGATTAATTCAGCAAATGCACATTGAGCATCAATAAACCAGGCAGTGTTTCAGCATTGGATTATAGGGTGATGAATTAAGTAGACCTGATCCCTTCTTTGTGAAGCTTAAAATTGAGTAGGGAAGAAAGATAATAAACAAATAAGCTAGTAAAGTGTAAATAAAAAATATAATAGCTCTCGTTTAGGGAACTGGCCACAGTGATGAATCCTTCTAAGTTAGGGTAACCACCTGAGGGCTTTTGAAGGCCAGGCCTGAGAGACGAAGTGTCTGTCAGTCAAGCACTAAAGCAGAGAGCTCTAAGCAGAGGATGCCCCTTGTGCAAAAACTCTAAGGTGACAGTTTGAGGCAATCAAGAACAGGAAATTAGATGAATGTTGTTGTCAGGGTGTGAGGGAGAGAAGAATGGTACCAGATGAAGCTGAAGAGGGAGGAAGGAGAAAGATAATGTAGGTCTTTCTAGGCAGAGCAAACATTCTTTCTTTCTTTCTCTTTATTTCTCTTTCTTTCTTACTTTTTCTCTCTCTCTTTCTTTCTTCTTTTATGTATTTCTTTCTTACTCTTGCTTGCATTCTTCTGAACGTAATAGGAAGTTATTGAGTAGGGTTAAGCAATGGGTTGCCATAATTTAACTAGAGTTTTACAGATTTCAAAGAGGTGTTGAAAATAACAAATATTGTCAGACAATGGCAGAGAAAGTTCCAGGGCACAAGGTAACATACCAAAAGGGAAGAAGCCAAGCTAGATAGATTGGATGGTAGTACAAAGCTAAGAAGAAAACAAGGATGAAAGGCATTTCAAACCCACTCTAGGAGTGAGGCCTAATGTGAAGAAGATGGCAAGACATGAGGACATTTACCATAGAATGGGTTTAGGGAGGTTAGTCAAGCTTTGACCTCAAGTTCCTCCCCATGCTTGCATATTTTTGACTCTCTTTTATTGTTTTATTTCTCATTTAATTTTACTCATAAAGATTCCCAGTCTTGTTTCATTTTCTTTCAGAGATTCCTTTTTCTTCATGCAAGGGGTTCTCAGACTTGACCATCAGTCAACCTGCTCTTTTAGGCCAAGTTTCTTCAGTTCTCCCCACAAGGTGGATTGTACAAACCAACCACTCTCTGCCTAGCAAATCTCCCAATGACAAGGATTTAGTAAAGCCATTCTCCTTGACGGTAGAGGGAGATCTGGGAAGAGTGTGAAAGAGAGGAAACTAGTCCGAAAATTTGTTCTGTTTTTATAAAATTCAGCTGACAAATAAGTCTATGTGACCTGTTTGTATGTAACATAATATATCATAAAATTGCCCTCTTTATAGATCAAGATAGAACAGCAGCTACTTCAGGTGGTTCGACCTGATATTTTATCCCACGTAACTCTTTAGGAAGAATACCCTGGATTTATACACTGTTCAAATAACATGTCTGTAAAATAAATTTACATTTTTAAATTCTGTCTCCTGAGCAGGGAAAAAAGAAAGAAATTTTCGTTGTAGTAACTTTTCCCTCTCAACAGCACAGAATCTCAGCAAGAGCATTACTGAACTTTAGCCACCAGAGGGAACTAAAAAACTACCTTTCGCCTCCTCTGCAAGGCTGACTTGGGTTAAGCCTGCCCAGGACATTTTTGAAGCGTTCTCCAAATGAGACAGCTGTCTGCTGATGTCTGGGCTATAATATATCAAAATGCAGAAAATATCTTTTTAATGATTTTAACAAGTCCTTTCCTTCTATTACCTCACTGTTTGATGCCTTCCTTAGACAAATTTAAATAAAGATGTCTTTTGCTTCCTTCTAAGGAGCCAGGGGGGAGCAGTATCACCATTTAAAAAAAAAAATGGGACCTTTCTCCAGGCAAGTCAGAGTGAGATTATCTAGATCATTATTTTGGATAGACAATCGTCAAAAGTTCCAAGAAAATAAACTCCACAATTTTTTGTTTCTTGTTCCTGTTTTCTCTTCTTTCAACCTACACACAGGAATCTAAATCCATTGAAAGTTTTATCTTTTTTGAGTGAGAACAAATCATTTCTTATTTAAACAAATATACTTGATACGAATAAAATAATGTCACAAATAATTTATATTATATATTTATATTGGATTTAACTCTTAGCAAACAGCCTATAAGCTAATGTTTAACAATCCTATGATAAACTGTGGACACCCACCTCCTAAGTTGGAAAATAAAATAATTCAAAACAGATCATTTAAAATTTATATACTGTCCGATTTTTTTTTTTTAAAAAAAAGATTGCAATGGCTTACAACAAAAGCATGGATACAATTCTTTAAAAATAAAATGAAAAATCAATTTTGAAAACAATCCACAATGAGATAAAGAATAACAATTTCTTGGCACTTCATAGATTATTTCTATATGAAGAAAAGCAGTTTCTACAGTAATTTCCCGTCAGAGAGAAGGGAAACAGATCTTCACATGAAGTGAAGGCAAAGGATAGAAAAGTTTTCTCTTTCCTTCTGCTGTCTTTGAGTGCTTGGAAGAAGGTATTGTGCAAAATAAATGCAAAGAAATCAGTGAAACTAGGGGTTCCCAAACACTGTTCTAGGCAATGTTATTAGTTGTGATGACAAAAGTAGGATTCCGTGGTCAAATACGTTCGGCAAACTTTCACACTACATTGCCTCGTAGAGCAGAGAACTAAAGGTTAACTTCCAGAAGGTTCTGGAAGTTCTGGAGTAGGACAACCTGTTCAGCTGTGTTGAAGCCAGAGGTTTCCAAACCCATTTGAAGAGAGAATATTTTCTGTATAATCTACCAGTACAGGAGCTTATACTGATCTCTGTGAAGACCCCGAGAACAATTGGAACACCACTTTCTTCTTTAAACTCCAGGATTATTCTACCTGTGTACATTTCTATCAAATCTCCTCTCTGACGTTCATGGTCATTGATTCTTTCTGTGCATTCTGACCGCTCTCCTTTACTGACCGTGGATTGTCTCCTCCCATATTTTTCATTTTAAATTGTGAATAGAGCTTTCTTTGAGAATTTCTGTTGGAGATTCTGATCTTCTAGAATTGTTTTGCTTGCCAGCCACACCAGAAGTAACCAACCTGGTACAATTTTTATGTTTCTTTCTGTGCTTTGATGGTCTGTCATGGTTCCTATCCAATGCAAGCAGTGCAAATTTGCATCTCTGACCCAAGCTAAGGTTGGCGTAAAGTTTTATATTCCCATGGGAGAATCTAGCTTCCCTGTTATCTCTCTGTACTAATGGGTAAACTGTTTTTCCCAGTACACCGTTCCATTGAGGGTCTAACTCTTTAGTTTTCCACCTTTATGTAGAAGACCTCAATTCCAACTCTGGTTTATCCATGCCCAAGTTTTTCTCCTGTCCTTACAATATTGGCCCCTGCTTACCAATACTTGAAAATTTCCCTCTTGCTTTTAGATTTTCCTGCATTTTGTAGTGCCTTAAGATTCTTCTTACGTTCTTGCAAGCTAAGCTATGCATGTAAAAATGAGGACCAAGCCGCTGAGCAGACTGTTACAAAGTTTGGCAACTCTGTGAGCGACACAGCCTGAGTCATGCAGCACCCCAGAGTTAGAGATCTTTGTTAGGCACCAGGAAACAGGAAGGACCACAGATAATGTCCCTGGCAACAAAAACCTTACCACCTCCCAGCACAGGAGGCTTTCTGAATGTAGACTTGCTCTACACAACTCTTCCAGAAATCTGAGAAGTCTAAATCGCACCGTTAACCCACCATCTCGTTAGCCCTGCTCAGAATGTCAAAGGGGGCAAGGGAATCAACATTTTTCTGCATTAAATGGTGACTTATAGAAAGCTGCCTCCATATTTGACCCTGTAAATCCATTAAAAACCTGGGTGCCTGCCAGAAAGTGCCTTTAAACTTGGCTCTGTATCAACTTTCATGACTTTCCTGTAATGAATTGTAGCTTGCCTGAGTCATTAAGAAGATTCTGACAGGGAATCAGCCTGAATCTGCTGTTCCTGAAGGACTCAACTTATCTATGATTCAGTGCCTAAGCAGTCAAATAGCTTGGAGGGGTCAGCCAGGGAACACAGCCCACAACTGTTGGTTTGATTAAATTGCACATATGTGCATTGACTTTTAATATATGCATCAGACAAACTTGAGACAAGAAAATAACTACTTTTCATGCCACCTTTTGCTCATTCTCTATTCAGCATTCTGGGCAAGGGTTAATTAAAAGCTTCTGTTTGTTGGCTCTGTGGCTGAATCACAGGCCTAAATGGACAGATTGAAGCTGTACTTTAGCAAGATTACATTATGTCTCTGTTAGAGATAGCAACCAATAAAATCGTAGTGCTAAGTAATGCCAAGCTATTAACTTAGCCATCTCTTAACCTTATTATATTTATATTCTGTGTTTTCTGAATGTCTTGTTCTACTTTAAAATATTTTTTCTGAATGCATGTTTTATATTTTGCTTCCTAGCTTATTAATGTGGCCTTGGGTAAATGCATTTCCATTGAAAACACTACCATCATTCTGGAAGACTGTGACGGGAGCAGCAAGGTATGTTGAGCTGGATTTTCTCCCTCATAGGAGGTGCAGCTGATAGTTGGTACGGGTGTAATTGACAGGCGCAGGGTACAACATCTTCATCGCTCACTTGAGAAATTCATTTTTACCAATGGAAATAATAACTCACTTCTAAACTTCTATGTAATCATAAGGTTGGTGCTAAGAGGGTCCACCACTAAATGTACAGACAGCGACTGAGGGAGTAAAGGTGTAGGTACTGTAGTCAACCCCTTCAGGGACCCAGTTCTGGCCCCATCACTTGTTAAAGTGTGTTAACTTTGCAAATTCCTTAAAGTTTAGGTAAATGGCAGTAATAATAGTGCCCACCCTAGAGCTGGCATGAGGATCGAATTAGATAATATGTATGAAGTGTGGAGAACAATATCTGACACTGAGTGCTCCACAAATGTTCACTGCTACCAGAATAAAGACAAAAATGTGAAAAGTAACACATTACATATAAAGATAAAATAATACAGAAAATAAAGACAGCACATGTTTTTAAATAATTAATCTAAGGGAGCAATTTTATTTCTGATTCAGTTGCCCCTCCCCATTCTGCTACATCTTAAGGAAGTAATGCAAATCACACTTTCATGATCCATGGTAGAAAACCCGACAGCAAAACTCCCACAAACTCAGAGCACAATGGTTGGAGGAGGGAGGAGGGCCGGGGAGAACAGAGCAGGGACTCCACAGTGCTGGCGCTGAGCTCTGGGTGACGGCACCTCCCTCTCCAACATACGTTTCCCACCTGTTCTCATTCTGTGGGGACAGTTACAGTATGGGTGCCAAATAGGACTCACAGGAACATCAATTCATCAGTAGAACTCAGTCCCATAAATTGCAGATCACTCTGATAGAGAAATTGTTTTGAGATGACAATCTAGGCTTGTGTAGACTTATTTCTTTGCTTTAACTTAGAGATGCTGCTTATATTTTCAAGTGCATCTCATTTCTAAGATCTTAATTCAAAGGTGCTACTAGAAGAAAAGGCATTTTTGTCATCTCTGTTGCTGTAATTCAGCCGTGGATTACAAAATTGAGGCTAAGAGAATTCTTTCTTTTTTTTTTTTTTTTAACTCTTCTCCTCAAAGCTCCCCAGTACGTAGTTGTAAATTCTAGTTGTGAGTGCCTGTAATTGCGCTATATGGGACACCGCCTCAGCATGGCTTGATGAGCCATGCCCTGTCCGCACCCAGGATCTGAACTGGCGAAATCCTAGGCCACCAAAGCAGAGCACCGGAACTTAACCACTCGGCCACAGGGCTGGCCCCTACGGAATTCTTTCTTAATTAGAAAAGAGAGTAAAATATTAAATAATGCAATCCTTCAAGACTCATCATTTTAGTGATTTCCTGTGCTTGATTAACCAGTATTTTATTGGAAAAGCCAAGTTCTGATCTTGAAAACTGTTGCATCTCTAGGGGATGCTGGGAGGCAGAGGTCTGAATTACACAGCCCGCGCCTTCCACAGAGGCCCATCTTCTTTTTCGTCTCATTACTCCTATTTAGCTTCTGCTTCTTATGCTTGGTTTAAGTAACAAAAAGTAAAGAAACATGAAGGAAGTTAACTTATGTGAGGCAGAATTAACAAGGCTTAATACCAAGCCAGTGACTATAGCATTCCTCCAAAAAACCTCAAAAGGAATAAAACACTAGGATTCTACCATCATGCCCTATCCGTCACCTTACATAAAAAGTCTCCTTAGTTATTAACTTTTCAACCAGCTGAGATGTTTCTTTTCAAGGGAATATCTCACTTCTCTTAGTACTAACATAAATTCCTTGTGTGATGACATACATCCATGCTTCTCAAATTTTAAGGTGCACCTGGGGAGTTTGTTACATTGCAAGTTCTCGTTCAATAGGTCCACGGTGGGGCTGAGATTCAGCGGTCCCAACTAGCTCCCAGGTGATGCTGATGTTGGTCCAGGGACTACCCTTTGAGTGAGGAGGTCTAACCCATGATGCACTTGATAATCTAAGTTAAATCTCAATTACATTATAAATGATTCACCAGATGAAACCATTCAGATAAATTTTGCCAACAGTCTATTTTTTTCTAAAATGTTTACATTGGTGCAAAAACAAATTGATCACAGATCCAGAGCCTTAGAGTTAATTGACCAGGTAGATATTACTAGGTTGTAAACAACTGGAGAAAATATTTATAAAAATTGAAAATGTCGTTCCATTACCCAAATCAGTATTTATTTTAGACATTGGCAACTCCTTAAAACTGGACTTCTCTGAGAGCACTTCCTATGAACTGGAGGATGCGAACACCCCAGCAACCTGATGATTCCTTGTGCTGTCGGCAAAGAAAGACTTTAGCCTTTCCTACAATAGAACACAGCCTCTAGGAGTCCAGTTGTCTAGACAGTCCAGCAAAGAAGCATAATAATTTCCGTCAAAGTAACTTAGGACCGTGACTTGGACTTCCCCATAGCCCCAGTGGCTTAATCATTAAAAATTGGAGCCTTAATCATGTGATGGTTTGAATGCTCCAATACCTCAAACACCAGTGCTGTCTGGGATTCAGAGCCCTTGAAATGACATCCATTTGCATCTTAGTACTAACTATACTAAATAATTTTTATTATTGCAGCTAACATTTATTGAGGGCTTACCATGTGCTAAACACTTGACAGTCATTACCCCGACCTTCTGAGATAAACGCTATTGCTCTCCAACTTAGAAATGATAAAAATGAGATTAGACAGGGTAAATAATATGCCCACACTATCAGAATTGAAAGTGGATTTGAATACAAAACATCTGCCCAGGGTGCCCACGTTCTTCACCACTGCTGTCAGAAACCTTTGACCGGGCTCCTACTTGTGTTTGCTGCCTGAAGTGACCTTCTCTATTCATTTCTCCCACAGCTTCAACAATTTAATTACACCTGGTTAAGACTTATTAAACATGGGGAATGGTGCTTAGCTCCCATCCCTGATAACAGAGCCCTGAGGCTGCACCTCTGTGATAACAGAAACAAAGGGCTAAAATGGCTACATAAATCAACATCAGTCTTTCACCCAGAACTGGTAAGCAAAATATCTGTGCTTCTTCTTTACCACAAATCCAACTTTCAATTAAATAGGACATAGAACCCCCATTGTCAGCTTCCTCAATCAGAAGCTTTAAATGTGTTTGTGACAGTAGAGGCAGTGTAAAAGTTCATCCAGAGAGATGAGCAGATATTTTTGTTAATTGTTAAGTCCTTTTTTTTCTTTTACAACATTATTTCAAATCAGTTATTTTAAATAGAAGTCACCAGGTTCTTTGGGTTATATTGCCGTCAACATCTTTGTCTCTAAAAGTCATTTGCTTCAGTCCATTAAAGCCAAAAGTCAGGCTTAGTGGCTACAGTTGGTTTTCACTGGTTACCAGAAAAGTTTATAAGGAGAGTATATGAGGAAAGCAAGAAGCAGTGTGGTTCCTACAAGCCCTGCCCTCTAGTATGAATCTGGTTCCACATTGTGCCTCCTTTCCACACAGGGAGACTTTTTCTCATGCCATCTGGATCCCAGAGACCTAGGCTCTCAGGGGCCTGCTGGAGCCAGCTCCAACCAGCTTGCAGGAGCTGACTGTGTACAGCACTTGCCCCCCTACAGTGGTAGCTTGAAACCAGCCATGATGGGAGTATCACTCCCACACTACCAATCAAGGGATTTTTTCCAGAGGTCCAGTTGTTCATATTTACTAGAACACACTTGCTCTATCCTATTCACTCTCAATGTCCTCTCAGTTTTTCCCAATTATATTTTAACAGGGTACAAATCCATAAGCATTAGTGTAGGATCTTGGGGTGGCAGAAATAATTTGAGGACTGCCTTCTCAAATTTGCCACTATCTTACTAGCACGTGGCCACCAAATCCACTGAATGCGTCGAGTATATGGAGATCATCATTTTGCTCAGGACCGGCCCCAAAATGAGCACACTTTTTCCTTGAAGTGCTTTCAATCTTTTTGGTGTCACAGCCAGTGACTATTCTCTTCACGACATTTTTCATCCTGCTCAGGATCAAAGTCAGGACCTGAGTAACACATTCTCCAATCTTCCTCCCCATAGATCCTCCCTGTTATATTTCATTTCCTTATGGACAATTTTTTTTCTCTTTGGTGATAATTTTATCACCAAAAAATTAGAAATTACTAGCGTATAAGCTGCTAATTTTATGTTGCATAGTGTTGGGGAAATCCGTAAACATCTATTGAATAAATTACATCTTACCTTCTGCTTTCTTAACCCTGTGCTAAAGGGGAGAGAGAGAGATTGAGAATCAGAACACACTCCTCATCTCCAGAAGTGAATCTGTCACCAGAAAAAATTTCAGGTTGATGAGAAAATGTTTAGGAAGAGACAGTCTTTAAATCACATAGGGCTTATTTACCAGCTAGATTGGCCCCGGAACTTAAGCCTTCATTAGCTGATATTTGTATAGGCTCAATTTTGGTCTCCTTAAAAGGTAAGCCAATTTGTAAGAAGATAACTTAATTAAGATGGCAAAAGTTAGAAAGCTGCTCCCCTACCTTGTTTGTGCCTGCGACATTGTCACATGTTACATAGCTGCCTTCTGCGTTGGGTTCCCCTCTTCATGCTGCTAGATGTTATGGAGATGAATATCTTGACAGTCATCTTTTTCCTTTTTTTCAGTTTTTGGTAGTTTTCGTACTAAAGCTCCCAAGTGCTCAAACATATGTGTGTTAAAAAACAAGAGAAATGGTGAATAAGGCTATAAATCACAGAAGCATCTCTCTTCTTTTAGAAAGCATTAGTAATTGAGAACTTCAGGGATGGACATAGGGTAGTAGTGAGTTTGACCCTGGATACCAATGAGTTATTAAAATTGTACATTTCTAGATCTGCATTTAAAAGATGTCCTCTAGATCAGCCCTCCCCAAATGCACTGGATTGTGACCATCTAAAAGGAAATACTCTCACAGGTGGTGTCTGTGATTGGGACATGAAATGCTCCTCCACCACTGGTTCCCACATCAAATGTCTTTAGGCTGGGGACGAGTTATTTAGTTACCTCTTTACAATCGACCAGCAGAACATTGTAGATAATCCAGAATGTTTTTGCTCAAGTCCAGCTGCTTTACAAAACCTTGAGCATACTCAATCGCCACATTTCCAAATTCCTACAAGGGGAGCGATGTTTTTGTAGGAGCATATTTAAAATAAATTATTATGAAGTCACCCTATTCGATCAATTTTTTTAAGTATTTCAAAACAATATATATATAATGAAGATTATCTTTGTCACAGTCATGGATAATTGAGAGCATTGATGGGTGAAAAAAATTATAAACATGAACACGTTCTAAGTAGGTTATCGACCATTTCTAGGATATTCAATAAATATTAAGCAAAATTGCACCCTTTGAAATACCTTTGACTTTTTTCTAATTACACGTTGTATTCCAAATTTACATTCTGAGGCATATTCTTAAGAAATTAACTAGCTTACTTTTTGTGATGGTGTATTTTTTCTTTACCACCATCAGTGAGGGAGCCAGGTATCAAATATAGTAAATGCCAATTGGAATTATTTCCTTTAAATAATACAGTTATTACCCATTATCATCAGAAAATTCATCTTTTGTTTCCTGAGGAGCTAAAAGTCTTGTAGCTTAGAGAAGTATGAGAACCTAGTTTGAGACAGAGAAAAAAATACTGTCCAAAGCCTGTGTTTATGTTATTAATTTAGTTCAGTAGAATTCCTAAGGAATCAAAAATACAATAAACTATCTTTTTTTATTGGTCTCTATTTCTTTGCATCTCAGTTGTCCAATTCAGCCCACTGCTCATTCCCAGGTTCCCTTTCTCTCCAGGTGAACCACATTGTTTTTGGAAACTATCACCAGTTGTTATGCTTGGAAGGAAATCTTTCTCAGAAGACCCTGAAAGTTGCTGCTTGTGACCCAGTGAAGCCAAATCAAAAGTGGAAATTTGAAAAATATTATGAAGACTGAAGAGCAACTGATATTTTTATCTAATAAACCCGTTAGACACTGTGAAAATGACAGTGAACTTGGTGACTATATTTCTCCAGGGTTGTTTAAAAGTTTCAAAATTATTAACATTTGAATGGAAGATTTTTTTTTTTAAATCACAATATTTGAGACAGCAACAGTTAACTCAGGGAAACAGTCCAACATTGGATTGGAGTCCTTCTTCAGCACCTGGTGGTCTTTTAAATTGCCTGCTTCTTCCCCTTATGCTGGAATTCAGCCTGCAAGTTTCCCCATGCCATCTAAAGGTAACCGGAAATGAGTTCAGAAGTATTTGGGGAAACACATTGATACTAAGGATGACTGTTTTTGTTAATAACTAACTCTTTCAGCCCACAAGTAGGTAAAATCAATGAGAACCTGGTCTTTTACTTGCTATTTCTTCGTCCAAAAAAAAAAAAAATTTACTTGAGTTGCTATAGCTAGAAGACCTCAGAAACACAAAGTTATCACCTTGGTGAAATCCCGCTGGACCACAAGCGTGTTTACCCAACAGTGTGAAATAGTGTTGATGTAATACTCCTTGATGGCAGGATTTTGATCTCGACACCGCATAATGTTTTTTCCCAATCTGACTCAGTGGAAAAAATTTTAAGTGAGGAAGTCAAATGCTTATTCAATTCTAGATATGGACATTGTTTCGATTCATTTTCTGCTTTTAAAACTACACTTTTAAAAAAAGTCATATACTAGTAACTTTCTAGCTACTAGTTGTGTGGATATTTAAAGAGAAAGAAAAAAGGCAAAGAAGAAAAGGCCGGGTCTCAACACACTGTAGCAACCAAAAACACATTTAATTGTTGAGCACATTCTAGTGGGGGGTCAAATAAGAAGAGTTGAAACAAATAAGGCAGAAATAGAGCACTGGAAAAGTATTCAGGTTCTTTTCTATAAAATACTACTTTAGATTTAGCAGCAGTCACAGGGATGAAGTGTGCTAAAAATGGGCTCTAAAAGATATCAAAGTAGAAATAAAGTGAAGGAAACCTAGTAAAAAGGGAAAAGAATGAAGTAAACAACCATCAGGAAGAGAGTTGAGAAAAAATTGCCCTACTCTTGGCCAAAAAAGAAAGGGGATCTGACACCTCTGTGGGGGAAAAAATAATAAAGCCCCAGATGTGGGCCTAATGATAACATTGATAAATCTGGGGGAAAGTTCAATAATTCTTTGATCCAAGAAGAGCCCCTATTCTTAGGTATGGCAGTACTTGCACATACCAGAAGAGATCTTAGAAATCCTGATATCCCTTTCATTCATTTTGGCAAAAAAGTTGATGCCCAGAAGATACATTACCTGTCTAAAAATCCCAGACCAGTTAGTGACAGAATCAGAATTAGAATTTGCATCTCCAGAGACAGGGCTCGTTCAATTGCCCCAGGCCACCAGCCTAAACAAATCTGTTCCGAAGCATTCCTCTGAAAGAGATACACAAATATTTTTGCTGGGGTGAGTCTCTGGAGGACATCCATGCTATATGCTTGTTAACATAAAAAAGAAAACCTTTGTTCAGTTGAGCTGATGGTAAAATTAGGCATCTTTAATTCTGACTTCCTGTTTAAAATGTAATTTGGGGGCCAGCCCTGTAACTGAGTGGTTAAAGTTCAGCACACTCCACTTCAGCAGCCCAGGTTCACGGGTTCAGATCCTGAGTACAGACCTACTCCACTCATCAGCCATGAGGTGGAGGTGTCCCACATACAAAGTAGAGGAAGACTGGCACAGATGTTAGCTCAGGGCTAATCTTCCTCAAGCAAATGAATAGGAAGATTGGCAATGGACATTAGCTCAGGGTGAATTTTCCTCACCAAAAAAATAAAAATAAAAAACAAGAAGACAAAATTTAATTTTAACTCCCAATTAATTACACAAAAGTAGAGCAAAAACTAAGAATTGGAAGGGGAAATAGTTCTGCATATTTGCATCATATTTAAGATGTTTTATTTGAATCATTGACATTGCAGATGAGATAAGAGAATGGCTAGAAAATGAGATAATTCTTCTCAAAACAGAGCCATATGGGAGAGAAAACACAAGTCAGTTGCCAAAGGACTAACTGAATTGCTGACCAAACTGAATATGCTGGATGCCTCATGCAATTCTTCGTGTAACTGAAAAATTTTGAAAAGTTTTCCACCAGTCTAACGACACTCTTTTTATTCAAAAACAGTATCCACCAAAAACATCAACTCTATTCAGAAAAAGATAAATTATGTCTTGGATATATTTACCGTTGGGTACACTAGCTGAAGAAATTTGAATGTTTTTCTCAAAAGAACCCTCAATTGTCTGTTCAGTGTATGCTCTTCCTGACTTTACCTTGACATACTTATTATATGAAGCTATATTTGAATCTATACTGTCAATGTAACAAAGGACCGTTTTCATACATCACATATTTGTTCTTGGATAGAATTTTAAAAACAGCTTTTACCATGTGTTTGCTCAATTACTCTGAGGTACAAGGAACTAATCACTAGTTAAGAATCTTATGGGTCTAACCTTAATAAGAGCATTGACTAATTGTATAGTCTACTAACAACATTTTTTAAATCATTGCTCTCTAAATTTTGTTTTCAGAAGACTATAATAAAGGTATATATGCTACTGGGTCTTCTGGCACTTCTAATGAGAAAACCATGGAGGGGACACATCAGGGCTTCTCATCAGCCCAGAATTCTTTAACAGGAGGCTGTGCTGTTGGGGACTTCAGCAATCCCCTGGATTGGCTTGAGTTCCTGCCTTTGCTTAGAATAAGGTCTATGTTGTTACCATAAACACAGGCATTGTTTTGATAATCTTTTACAAGGCTTATTTGATCAAAAACTAAGTTACCAAACCATCTGAGTGCTTCTGAGCTTTTCAGCTTGCACAGTTCCTTTCTCATTTTCAACAGTCACCCAGAGCTTCCTCTAGTCTCCTGAAGGATGGCACAGCTGTTGTTGGTACAACCGTGTTTTATCACCAGCATCAAATTTGCTCAGTTCTGCTTGCTGACATTCAGTCAGCTGTCATTCATAGGATCAAAAACCACGATGTGCTGTGATCACAAAGTATTGTTAGCTTCTCCATGATAATTTGGAAATACTCTCTTAGATATTAAAACATTTTGCTCCTATTATTGCCGTAGGGGTTGTAGAAGGGCAAAGATATCAGTTATAGTGCATAAATGAATTCAATTTCCCCAGTTAACTTTGATTCCATGAATGGCTTAAAATGATTTTCAGGGGGCTCTCATGCAAGAGAACGGGGTTAAGGCACACTGGATAGTGCCATCTTTATTTGTTCTAATGTCTTTAATTTAACCTCCACATTTAAACACAGGACAGAAATTATGCCTCTCATGAAGTCCCCGATATCTTGGAGAAAAACATTGAAATTACAAGGAGTAAAAGGAAAAGTGACAGGAACTAATTATCTTTGAGTACCTACTCCGTGCTTGGCACTGTTTGTGCCCCATCTCACTGCTGTGCACAATTTAGTGAGATGAGTTCCATTTTCCTCATTATGCAGACAAGGAGGATGGCTAAGAGAGATTGGCTAAGGTCATCTCACTAGTAAGCAATAAAACTCAGTTTCCATTCTATCTGGCTTAAAAAAAAGAGAGGGAGAGAGAGAGTCTCTTTCACTACACCCTGCTGCTATCATTCTTTTTTTTTTTCTTTAAGTACAACTATCAACTCAGGTGGGCTCAGTTAAAATCCCTCTGCATGGAGTCAAACCTCTTTGGTCTCTCTCTCTCTTGGATGTTGTGTAGACAGGAAATAGAGGCTGCCTCCCTCTCTGTTAAACTGAAGTATAGGCTTAAGGGTGGCTATCCCCACGTGCTTTGGAGTGGTCTGTCTCCTTGACTTCATGCAGGATATATTCTTTTCCATTTCCTAAAACAAATATGAGAGGGAGATCTGAATATATAGAGATTGCTCCTCTGTGAATAATATTACCTTGGCTATCTTCCCCCAACCGTTAAGCAAAGCTGACAGATTGCTCAATTTGAACAAAGGTGGGAAGTAAACAATTGAAGAGTCCTTTAATTTAAAACACAAACCAAGAGTTGTAACTTTTACTCCATTGTGTAGATTGTCACTATAGTGCTTTGTGGCAACTTTTGCATAGGTTACTCAATAATTGCTATAAGTCAAAATGTCTTGAAATTAGTAAAGGAACACTAACTAAAGCTTATATATATAGTATTTATTTTTGGCAAATAGCTATATCATGGCTAACTCTGAATAAGTGATATAAAGTATTATATACACCTGATGAGGTTTAATGGATGATATTTCATGTGTTGATGGTGCCTGTGTCTAAAAGAAAGAAAAAAAAATACTGTTAACCAAGCAGATCTAATGCCTCCGTTTTCAACCTAATGGGTCAACTAACAGTTACCACTCCAATTAGGGTTTCTTTGCAAGTTTCTGTGACTCTTTGCTTTTCAAAAGTACACATGAAAATTCTCATTTTCCAGGAAGCAGAGCAACTTCTAATATGCTGAATTCCTAATGATGACAGCTGTCATCAAATAAGTAACAAATAATTTCTTTGAAAACAGAGACTTTCTATCTTATTATTGATTAATAGATATTTGCCATTTAAAAATATTGTTCATAAATATCTATATAAATAAAGCCTTTATATTGATGTTGAAAAATTTGATAGCATAAATAGATTGTCTTTACTTGACCATTAAAAAGCATATCCATCTTTGTAAACACAGATGTATACATATATATATTTATATGTGTATGTGTAAATATATGTCTCTATATTTTCTGCTTTGAACTGGGAGAAAGTAAAACCAGGAGTTTCTACTTACAAATAAAGAAAATTAAGAAATGTTTGGATATTTTTAGCTCTTTTAAGCACATAGCTGTGTCTGTGTCTTTCCTTCTGGACGAAAGTATGTTAGGTGGCCTTTCACTGTGGGTGTTGTTTTCCAAACATGAGAGGAGTAACCAAACTCTAAATTATCAGGATGCTTGATATTCAGTTTAGGATTATGCATATGCCTTCATTCTTCTCTTTCAAACAACTACCCAAATGTTGCTAGTTTTATACGTATTAATTAGAAGAGGTGGACGTAAAAACAAGAGAAGGCAAAGGTCAAAGTAGTGAACTTTGATATTGATTACTTGAAAACATTTGTTAATAGCAGAACTAGATTAAAACCATGGAGTATAAAGGCATTTGGAGTTACTTTGAACATTTTTGAGTACCCAGTATTTCTACCTCTGACCAACTGAAGTTATTATAAAGAAGGAATCAAATATGCAATTTTAAGTTTCTAAGTAAAAATTCAAATTACTTTCCAAATTCATTTCCAAAACTTTCCCAAGCTGGCAGTTAATTACTAGACATCATCTTTTGATTTTGGGGTTTGTAGTTCACCATGTATCTGGGGGGTTTCTGCTGCTCATTACTACCTGTGTCCTTGTGTTCACGTTGATTGTATGGCCTAGTCACCTCGTGTTCTTCATGAGCTGTATACACATTTTGGTATTCATATTTATTATGTTAGTGTCTGATATTTTAATATTGGCAAATGTTTGCTATAACTTTTGACATTACTTTTTATAGCCCTCTTGTTTTTATAGAGCAATGAAGTTCAGGCTTTAAAAGAAGTCATTGCTTTTCTCATATGGTCAAACATATTTCTTCTTAATGATACTCTGGTGCTTTGGCTTTTTCCATAATTCTCTATTATTACTTATTTTAAGTGATTTTTCTATCACTTTGAAAAACTTAAATGTCCGTTCTCCATTTAAAAATGTGCCAAAAGTCCTACCCCATGTAAATATGCAGAAACAATTACTATAAAAGTGTCAGCATAGTTTCAATGTATTACCTTGATGATTACAAAGATATTTATATGTTTTCTAAGTTGTTGGAGTTAAGATACATCTAAAACAATAGCTCAGTTTCTATAAAAGTAATAGAAATTATTCACATTATATATCTACCCACCAGAAATTATTTTTGCAATTTCATACACAATCATTTTAAGACCTTTTTGAAATAAATAATTTAAATGAATCAAAATGTGTTTTCTTGATTTCTGAAAGCAGTTATTAATGGTCTTAATAGCTACTCATATGCAAGGGTTCTTTCTAAAAAGTATAAGGTAGCCAAAAAAAAAGTCTAGACACCAAAAACAAGTACACAAACTTTTATTGAAAGCAAGTCAGACACAGCAGCTCTTTATTTACATTGTTGATAGATAGATATATAGATAGGTCAATTGATCGATCAACGGATTCTGATATATTCTGTGTCTTCAAAGGTAGCATTATATGAAAGGCAAATTTTATATTGACAGAGAAATAAAGCTGTTATTAATTTCTTTTCACCCAGCAATTAAGGAAAATAAAAGGTCATATAAGAAGTATCAGCATTCTCACAATAAGTCAATTCTCCCTCCTACCAGGTAGCACAGCCCTTCTTTCGCCCCTGAACCGTGAATCACAAAAGTGATAAAGCTTCTTGTATAGTTACCAATTTGTGTTCTGACGTGTCCCATATGAGTTTCAAATGTGTTAAATATCCCTCATGCAGTCTGAACCACACCCTTGTCTTTCTTAGGTTACAAAAAATCAAGCAAACGCCCATCACCATCTCATTACTTATGGTCACTTAACTCCCGGGCCTTAGTATAAGATGGCAACGTAGGATAACAGACGCCATTACCAAAGAATAGTTTCAGTGATCTTTTGCAACTACGTGCCCCATCTATGGGCATTAAGCATTTACCCATTGAACACACTCTAAAATAAAGTCTTTGTGGACAAAATCCTTCATGGTTGGTTAATTGTCTGGTAGGAACACAAAGCTAAAAAGGCTAGGGGTACTATATATTGGGGCCCCATAAGAGCAGCTAGTTGCTTGGCTATGTCACATGGCCATAAGTCACCCACCTCACTCAAGTTCCACAGGCATTCATCACCTCTGCTGGAATAATTCAAAATACAGGCTCTGTGGATGGAAGGTTAACAATCTGGTCCTGTTCCATGATGGATAACACAACACTATGCTTTGAAGTGAAGTAGAAAATTGTAGGGGTCATCAGTAAGCCAGAGAAGAAAATAGGTTGTCCAGGTGGGAAGATTTAGAGGGTCTAAATAAACAGGAAATTGTCCTAGTGCATCAATCTTCTACCTACATTTATCAATGAAGACCTGATTTCCCTGGCTTTGTTTTGAAAACTTGCATTGTCAAGAAGAAAATCTGTAGGTTCTATAGATTGATGGTGATGGAACTTTTACATGGTCTGCAAAGTATCTGAAAGAATAAAATGAGCACTTCAATCTTGAATTCAAATTCGAGTCTTGTAAACACTAAACAATAGTATATGATACTGTGGAAATATATGACCAAGAAGAATTAAAGAAATCACCATTAGAATGTGTGGGATTTGTTACACATAAATAAGCAATAATCTAAGAAGGGCTAACCCAGGGTTTTTCACAAAATGAAAGAGAAATAAACAAAGGGTTGAACAGTACAATGAAGACTGTATTACATTCAGACAATAAGGAATTGTTTTTTTATTTGCAGGACTGAAAATTATCTTTATCTGTGGTGACAGAAAGTTCAGGGTAATATATACGAAAGCGTGAAATGAAAAATTACAGAACTATCTAAGAATAGAAATGTAGACTCTCCCTTTTCATAAATATTCAATACATTATTTGACACATTGGTTTGAATGAAGCTCCACAAGCACAATTTTAAGCATCTCGATTTGGGCCGAGGTCCAGTAAATTATATATTCCCAACAACTTATCAGAGGTTTCTCACTAAAAATGCATGCTTACACTCTACTTTGAAAATATCCTAAGATAATTATGTCCATTTTCATAGTAACTAGTATAGTTATGATTAGAGTTGTCTCAGGTTTCTAAGGAAAGAAAATTATTCTGAGATACTGTTAATAAGAGAAAGCGTGGTAATAGAGAGGGGTATTTTTTTTAAATTGTGCTTAAGATGTCATTTTCATTTTTAATGACTTTGTGCTAGACGATTTTATTTTCAGTCACAGAAATAAACTACCAGATATAACTCTTTAGTCTATTGCCCACCAATTTCCAGCCCCTCCCTGTATCAACCTCACAATGGGTTTAATTCATCTTGAATGCATAAAGCCTACATTTAGTAAACAGAATTTTCCTGACTGACAATTGCTCAGTCCTTCTAGTGAGAAAATTCGGTGAATGGTAACACCTAGGAAGGAGGCCTATACCGAATTTTTGCTCTGTAGATGCCAAGGAAAACCACTTAAAATGTTTTTTGAAGATACTGGGAAAGCCAAAGGATTTTGGAAAATTTATTGCCAAAGTCTATAAAACTCTGTTTAAAAGTAGGAGAGGTTTAATATCAGACATTTTAACACCCTCAATGTACAGGAAGAAAGACATCAAAAGAAATACAGGAATCATTTCATATAGTCCTCTTGCGTTTGGTGACTACATTTCCCAGCACTGCTACCTTAAAGCCAGATTCGCCGGGGGTGCTGGCTCTTTAGTGCTTGTTATACAACGCTATATTAGTGAAGTTTTAAAAAGCAAATGTCCAAGAATGAGTCTAAAGCTTTTTGATTTGAGGTTACCAGACTGGATTTTGTCTAGAGTTATTTCCACATTATTCCACAGTAAAACAGAGAGTAAGCTTCCACATCTTTAAAGGGGATGACTCAATTAAGGCATACAAAGAGGCATCTCGGGAAAATAGAATTAGCTTTTGCTTTAATGGGCGTGAGAACTTCTCTGTTCCAGTTAGTTCATAAATGCATCATAGACTCGAATTCATCAATTCTTTGCTTGGTATTCCCCTTCCTGATTTTCCGATAGGATATTGTATTGTATCTTGAATAAGCACTTCTGGAGATATCATTCTTCTTCCCGAAGGGTGGCTGCTCATCAGGTGTCACAGGTTGGGAACTGGGGCTGCTCAGTGGGGAGTCCTCACTTGCATCGCCTTCATCTTTTGCTTGAGAACCCTCTTCATTTTTTTTCTTGAATTCTATCACTCTAATTTCGTCTTCGTCATCATTGCAATCATCATCATCATCATTGTTAATTTCTTCATCCCAAACCTCTGGCTGCTCATCATGTTTAGAATGCAACACATCAACTTGGCTAGGTTTCTGACATCCCAGCCATTCAATTTCAGTTGCCTGGTGAGTTTTGTTCTTCCTATCCTCATCTTCTCTCTCTTCTAGAGGATGTTCAGCAACGCTTTCTTTTGGTCTGCTTATTTCCTGGTTACTGCTGCTCAGAGTAGTTTTCTCCCACTGATGCCCTGTAGCAAAATCAATTGGTAGTTGAAATTCCAAATACCTAGCTGGTTCCAAATACCCAGCTATTATTCTCTGAAGTATTTTTCTAAACAATCATTTCCCAACTTGTTTTATGGGATATTATTCTGTGGGTTATGGATACATTTAAACAATAAAACAGGCTACACTAGCAAGTTAGTCTGGAAAATACAGTTAAGGGAGCTTTTTTTAGAATTTATCTCAACCTATAAAAGGCTAATGAATATTGTAAATCTCTGAGAAAATAGGCAACCCAACCTCATTTGCCTGTGGAACTTTTTTTGTTGTGAACTACTGTATCCAGGGAGACTGGTATTCCCTGAGGTACACTTTTAAAATCCTGTCTAGCCTGTCATGACTGGATAAGTGAATACATAAAATAAAATATTTCAACCTATATTTTACACACGCACACACACACAGTCCTCAGGGAAAACTAGAAAAATATCTCACAGGGAAAAGAAGGCTTTCTTCCAATAGTTAAAACAATGCTTGCCTACATGTGGTCATGCTCAGAGTAGCACATTCAATATTTGCCACCATGCTTCTCAGAGTTATCCTAACGTACCAACCAGCTGCAGGAGGAGGAGTGGGGGGCCAGAGGGGGTCAGGAGTCGTGTGCTGAGCTAACTGAGACACCAAGGCCACACAGATATACATAACATAGTCTAAGATCTGCCACTGATTCCTAAAGAGCCAAGACTTAAAAATCATGTTGAGATCATATCAACATGGTACTAGATTAGCCGATCATTTTATACATGTCCCTAATGACAATGAAGTAACTCACATTGTTTAGTACCATATAGTGACTTTTAAAAGACTTAATTCATCACAAATTTCACTTTGAAGCAATTAGCTCATATCAGCATATCCTCAACAGTATTTATTGAGCATGCTAAAAAGAGTTAATTATCAGAGAGTAGATATTCTCTGGGCTTTCACCCCTAAAGGACTTCTGTTGGAAGTTCAGTCTGTAGTGTGCATGACTCAGAAATATTGTCTGCATCACACCCCTTATCAAGCCTGGGGTTCACTTTGCCCTTCCAACCCCATAAGAATCTTTAAATAAAGTGAGAGGTGACATTCTTCTTTGCCCTTCCACTCCACAATTTTCTACTTTCACTGAAAGATGTTCACAAGTCCATTTCTATCAAAGATTTTTCATTCTCTTTTCATTTTTTTGTTTTCCCAACTATAGGAATCAGATTGTAAACTTACAAAAAAGAGATAGAAGCAAATGTGAGTTACCACTCCTAACTAGTTGTACATGGGTCCTATCAGATCGTTGGGGTCTAGTCCATGTTCTTTACATTACAAATAATACTCATTAGAATGTTTGCTATAACTTAAGCTTTGTTTTGTTTTCTTTTTTACCACAAGAAGCAAAGAAACTGATCTTTTTGCTCATATTCATGACTCGGGCATGGAGTTATGCATGAAATTACTTCCTGAATTTAAATTATACCTTTTCCTCAATGTTTTTAGCGTCTTATTTTTCAATCAGGGCATATTCTCTGTGGAGACTTTATAGGTATTTGCCATGGTGAAAATAAAAGACACCAAAATGTGTACCTCTATCCTATAGGAAAAACATATGCTCCACCAAACACAGAAGGATCCATTCAGGGAAAATCCACCCTGAGACCATCTACTTTGAAAATCCAGACTGCTTTCATTTTCATTCTGTGTTTGATCAAAATGAAAGATCCTAGAAAACTGTTGTTTCCAGTGGACTTCCTGATCATTAATTTAAAAAGGGTTCTAGATGGAAGATTGAGATCCCTGCCTCTGAGAGCTTGCTACCTTGGAAACAGAAAGATTAGTGCAAAGAGATAATTTACTTCATTTCATAGGGGCTTAAGTCTTATAAATTATCTCTGATAAAGTAAGAGCTTGACAATGGCTTTAGCTTCCTATGTTCCTCCTTAAGTGTCTACACAGTAGACCAGTGCATGTGGTCAGCAGACATAGTCTAAGAGGTGTCCAGGCAAAGGGGACACCAAGGATATTTTCAAGCAAATCCATGTCTTGCTTGGGCATTTAGTATTTTGTGTGATGTTCTAACGTTTTGATCAAGAGTCTCTTTAGTATTTTGCCTAAGATCCTGACTAAGCTGAATTGCTTAAGTCTAACAAGCTGACATCAATTTTGGGATAAGACATTTTTGGCTGCAAGAAAGGAAACAAATGATTAATTAATAGATTTTTATCCTGCTTATTTGAAAACTGCTTGAATGTAGGAGTCTGCTTAGAAGAGAAATCTAAAAGATTTTGTCTCTTAGTCTCCTGAGTTGATCTGAAATATAATATAGTCACTGAAAAATCGACATTCTTTTTAGTCTCCCTTTTTCTGAAAGAACACAATTAAAATTAACCTCATCACCCAGGCAGCTTCCTTTGACAAGAATTAGAAAGCCATTTTGTGCTTACATCAGAAGTCTAGAATTTTCCTATGGATTAAATAAATTTATAAGATTATTTTAAATTGTATGTCAATGGTAAACTTTTAGGATAAACTGATTTTTGCAACATTTACATTTCTCAAGGTGCCTGACACAGATCTGAAGATACTAAGTCAAAAAGAAAGGTTGATTTAGTGAACTAACTTATTAAAAGACAGATACTATATCAGCAGGTCAAAGTATGCCAATCAGTTATACAAAATCATGTGGTTTCAGTCTTGAAGGTTCTGGAATGCTTTCTAAGGTGGAACCCACAAATAAGTCCAGAATCCCTTATCTGCCTATAACAGCTTTGAACGTTTGAAGGCGTTGCCTGGATTGCTTTTTCAACACCACACTCACACAACATCCCATGCAAACACTGTCATCCATATCCAGTCAAACAATTTCTATATACAAAATGGAAGTTCCTCTTACCTTCTCTGAATGTCACTTCATCAACACCTGTTTCTTGAAGAGAAAGATCTGTGATAGCTTTATGAACAATGAAGAGATTCTCTTCTGGTTTTTCTGGGGAAAAAACCCCACAAGATTAATATTTTAACATTTAAGTAGTTCCAGGGAAAATAAATTATCAATTTAGACTCTAACTAGGTAGATTTCTTTGATTTTTAACTGTAATCACTAAAAACTCTATTTCACTCTTCCAACTCATTTCTTCATTGGTTCCTTTCATTTATAAACATAATGATAACCTCTCCTTTAATATCTATATAAGGTATAGAACCATGAATTCAGACACTTTCAGGTATGTTAGAAGGAAAATTTCAAATTCTGAATTCCTTTTACTCAAGTAATGGGGCTGTCCATAAAAATAATAATAAATAACAATAGTTAACATTTAACCAACACTTACTAATCCTTGCAACAACCCTACAAATGTCAGTGCTATTATTCTGCCTTCTTTTGATGAGAAAACGAAGGCTTTAGGAGGCTAGGAAAGTTGTCTAGGGTCACAGAGGTATCAAATAAATTAGCCTGGATTTGACCCGAGGCAGAGATTTAGTCCCTACGTAATGCAGCCCCTGTAGAATAAGGGGCCACATTTGAACAGCAACAGGGGTGGGAGGATGCACAGCTCATTCCTGTCATAATAGTTTTTCAAAAGAATCCTGTTACAAATCAAATCAAGCAAACTGAAGAGAAGGAAAATGCTTTACCTTTTAGAATCTTCTCATCCATGGACCGGTTGAGCAGCATGTTCTCTTGTGATTTTTCACTTTTCTCCTGATTTCCTTCTGTGGGCAAATCTTCAAGACTAGGTTCTACCCTATGGTATGGTGGAGGGCCATCCACATCACTGGCTTCCTCATTGATTTTAGTGATTGGTTGTTGATCTTTTTCAGGTCCTGTATCCCCATTACACTCAACCTGACTAAATGCCACTGGAACATCTGTCATGATGTACAGTTGAGTCCAACTTGGAGAGAACTTGGGGAAATTGAGTGAACAGATCCTTGATAAGATACGTTCTCTTGCCTTCAAGTCCTATAGTCCCAACTCCTACTCCAAGAATATAGTTTACTTTAGTACATAACAAGCTTCTTTTCCTAAAGGTGTCCAGATAGAGCTTAGAACAAAAGCAATGGGATTTGTCGGATTTGCCACCAGCCCATGCGCAAGAATCCAGCCAATCACCACCTTCTTTGTTGCTTAGCAGTCCCATTTGCTGAATTAATGGCAGTCTTTTGATTTACATACACAAACAATCTGAGGCAATCAGGCTTTTGTGTTGGCCTGTAGAGGAGGACTTTCAGCTTGTCAGTCCCCCTCTGGGAACAGAGATTTTTGTCCCTTTTCATAATGGCCCTTTGTGATTTTCCTTGTAACAGGAGCCACAATTGTTCCACAGCTTTAATCCAGAGAGAATGACCACCTTGAGGCATATAACCAGCTTAACATTTCCAAACAGATTTTGTTCAAGTAAAACCTCAGCTATTTTATAGGAGACAATGGCATGGTTTCTTATTTATTAAAGAATAAAAACAGCTTACCAAAAACCTGTAAACAAGACAACTTTATTGTAAGTGGTTCTGGCGGCAGATTCCATGGTATGCTTTCAGGAACCCAGAGAGAGGACCTAAGAAAAAACAAATAAAAAATTCTGCCATCTTGTTAATACCAAAAATGTTACAATGTCAGAGTAAGTCATTTGGTCTATAGCTTCTTATTCTCTAGTTTATTGATGTCTATTGAAGCCCAACCCATCCTTTAAAACCCTAATATAATTTCTTCCATGAAGTTTTCCCTTCCCCCAATCAGAACTAATCTCTATTTTCCCTATCGATATTGTGTGATGCTGGGAAAATTTACAGCACCAACAGAGTCAGCCCTTGGAGGAAACAGGTGATTCTGTAAAACAGCTGCTGCTGACCACTCCTTCTTTTTAAAGGAAGGCAGTAATTCTCCTTCTCTTTTGGATCTCAGATAGGACTTAACAATTCCAGAGCCTTTGGCCATGCTGCTCCCACTGCTTGGAATGCCCTTCTCTTCCTCAAGGCCGAACCCCTGGCCTAAGCAGCTCCTCTAAGTTCTCAGCTCTTAGGCTAAAATATCATTTCTTTAATGACACTTTCCCTGACCCACAGCATTAGATGAGATACCTGGTACACATTATCTTCATCCTTCAAAGTATTCTTCACAATTGTAATTAAACAAGTAATTACAGACTTATCTGTGTAATGTCTTTTTCACAAACCAGAATCTAAGCTTTATCTGGGCAAGGAACCATGTTTAACTTGCTTACATGTGTCCCCAGCATGTGGCATCTGCCTTGAAATCAGTAGGTACTCGAAAAATTATTGTTGAATAAATGAATAAATTTTACTCTCAGGAGCGATAAACAAATGGCAAGCAATAGGATATATTGGAGTATGAGGAAGCCATTTGATATAAACCTAATTCCACCTGATCTTGTTCTTTCAAAATGGCCTGATGTTGCCAGTGAGCATGCATGATATATCTGCTTTAAGCATTTGCTGTGTCCCAAAGACAAGAACAAATGTCCTTAAGATAAAGATGCAACTTCCCCCCACACTGGCATTTCCTTAAGCATAAGCATCTCTCCCTAGGCTAGGAACTGATTGCTGTGCTCACCCTGTGACCACCCAGCTTGAGATAACAGACCTGCTATCCTGCTGTGTCCACCAAGACAGCAGACCTACTATCTGCTATGTCCATCAGTTGCTGTGCTAACAAAGCAATCTTGTGACCAATGTAAAGGGGACATTTCAATCATATGTGATACATGCTCTTTGATGGTATATAATCACTCTGTACACCCCACTTCTTCGATGCCCTTCCTTCCTTGGGGAAGGAAGGCCCAGGCTAAGCTAGTCCTCAGATCTGGCTCACAATAAACTCACTCCAATTTTCATTTATAGATTGGTTACGGATTAGTTTCATCAAGAGGAGAATACATTTCAGATCTTTTCTAAAGGGAAGAAGAATAGAGGTTGGAAAGTAATTGCAAATTTATCGCCTTTAAGATTGTGTCTCAGGCTGAGTCCTTTAGACTCTATATCAGGGATGACAAATGCATGGCACTCTGGCCTCATCCTCTTCTCCCATGTTCTTGGAAAACATTTCTAACTGAATCCAGAACTCTCTCCCTTGTCATCAGTAGCTCTCCTCTACTCAACACATTAATTGTTTGTTTGTATAGGGGAGGAAAAATAATTTTCCCTCTACCTTCTGAGTTCTCAGGTGAGACTCCTGTAATAAAAGACAAATCAGCAAGAGAAAAAGGAACAGAAGCTTATTAACACACTGTTAAAAGATCAATTTAGGCATACTAAAAATTTTAAGAGTTAATTGGAGGAAGACTCACTTCGAATTGGGCAGTGCCAGACAGGAAGTGGTTAGGAGTGCTCCACCGACAGCAGCTCCAGGAGAGACTTTACAGAGAAAAAGCAGAAGCAAAGTAGGGAAATTACTCATCGGCCATAATTTCAAGCCTAATTGATTGTTTGTGATTGGTTGTCTTCAGTGTTTTGATTTTGTAACCTGAAGGCCTTTACAGGCTTAGGTGTGGGTTTGCTTAGGTATGCCACCACGGCATCAGAGCCACAGCAGGCTAATGGACGCTTTGTTTAATTCATTTAACAATGCATGTCTTGTGTACACACGGTAGTTACCCTGAGAAACTAACTCTAAGCCACCAACTTTAAACAGCATCTTTAGCTAAAGACAAAAGAGAGAAAAGGGGGGGAGGCAGTTATGAGCAGTTACCAGGAAAAGCACAGTAAACAAGGGCAAGGTTTGTTATATAGATTTGAGTGGATGCCTTCTTCATTGATAAGATTCTCTTGTGATTTACAGTCATCCTTCTCTTCCTGGTACAGAGAGTAAGAAATGGAGATTTCCTTTATAAATGACAGCTTCCCTTACAACAGGGTAACTTTCCATTTTCTGAGCTTCTCTAGTGTCTGCTCTTTCTCAAAAGTAATCCTATGCCATAGAGGCATATTTTGGAGTGGCATATTCTGCTACCCTTCATTTGCTTGTTTTTAATTTTTTTACAGCATTTATTATATACCAGGTACTGTTCAAATAGTAACAGTAATACATTTGATCTTCATAATAATCCTGTAAGGTAGATGCTGTTATTATCCCCATTTTACAGACTAGAAAAATAAAGCGAAGAGAGAGTAAGGAATTTGCTCAGCGTCACACAGTTAATAAGCCTACTGTTAAGAGTTCACAGCATAGATGAAGCTGAGTGCCATCCCTGGCCTGGGTGCTGATGTTTTCTTGGGCTAGAGATCCCACCGGGCTGCAGCCTGAAGAATTAGCTACCTTGGCGGCAAGGTGTCCAAGAAGTCGTTGTAGCCAGGAAAGGGCAGCAGAGGGCCTGAGACAGTATCAAGGCCTTCCCAAGACAGACGCTCCAGCTGCTGAGCACAGCGTTGGGAGGCTGTGGGAGCTTCCTCCCACCAGGAATGACAGAGCTATTCACTTAATTCAAAGATCAGAATCTGGAGCTTCGAGGCCAGGTCAGGCTGCCTCACTAACTTAGACTCAGAACAGCTCAGCATCTGGAGCAAGAGAACAATATTGAATGGAATAGATGAGGGAATGTAGAAACTAAGACCAAAGCTAGGAGCACATGGGAACATACTAGAGTGTGAGATCTTTCAGGGCAGGAAGTGGCACTAGTTCAACAGAATTCCCAGCGATCCAGTCACTCCGAATTCCCTTGAGACTGCTAAGCACTTCAGTTCAGGGACACTAACCTAGAGAGGCCAGCTTCTCTCTCCTACTCCTAGATTTCCATGACCCTACAGCAACCTGCAACTTACAGCTTAGTTTTTACAGGAGTTCAGTTTTTTTTATTATCTTCTTTCTAATGCCATGCTTTGACATTTTTTCTGCCGTTAGAATTGCTTCAGATTTAGGAAGATAGAAAAATAATGCAGTCTCAGCCAACCAGTGTGTTCACCTCTATAAAAGCAGTGATTTTATGCTGTCCTCCTAATGGAGGTCAGGTAAATGGTTTGTAACATTTATTATTCTTCCTACAAGTAGATGGCAACATGAAATATATTTAGCACCAAGATGAGTCTACCTAACTACCAAATAAAACAGGGTATTTTGTCTATAAAGAGGTAAGTTGTCACCCATTGTTTGTATCAACCTATGACTTGTAAAGTATGTTAGGATTTGCACTAACAATCCTTAATTCAAATAATATCGCATAATCTCCACTGCATGAAACACAACTTTTTTTAGATGACTTACTAGAGTATGTGTCTTTTTCTCTAGTTATTATTCTTGATGGTAAAGGACGTCATATAAATATAACCGTTATCACATCTATAACAAAATATGATAACAAAAGGATCTTCACTAGGGAATGTAAAGCATCAAAATGAAATTATGTAAATATCCTCATTTCACTTGTCAAATGCCAAATGCTTAATGTTAAGACTACATTAGATCCCCAAACAAAATTTGGGGAAAAGTCATAAAATCTCAAGCTTTAATAATATGTGAAAAGCCAAGCCCCAAGTTAATGTTACACCTAAGAAGTCACCAAGAAGCACTGAATAAAAACAAGAAATAAATTTAAAAGATGAGTTTTTGATTCGGGTAACTTGGAGCCAATTCTTATAGACAGAAATTTGCATACTTGGGACAGGAGTGTTGTATCAATCGGGGTTGAAACAGAAGGATAGAACCACTAAGAGATCTACCGATAGATCTATCTATCTATCTGAAGGAGCTTGACCTTATACAATGGTGAGTGCTGCCTAAGCCATCTCTGTATGTCTGTTGTTAAGTCTGGTGCCGGAGCTTGAAGTCTACCGGGCAGAAAGTTGGGAAGGAAAGACAGATGTAAAGGGCAAGAAAAAGCTGAAGACTCAGGTACAAACTGGGACACACAGGGGCAAGCTGAAAGCTTACTGCCTCTGACCTTAATGATATGAGTGTCCTTCAGGAGAAGTTGGTCCCCTTGTCAAGGGCCAGGAAGCAGGGAAGCTGAGAGAAGATCCAGGGGCAAGTGGAGCACTTGCAGGCCCCATGCTGCCCCATGCAACTGGTGAACCAGCAGATCAACAGTGGGTGTGAGTTACAAAGTACCGCTGCTTGACTTCTGCCCTACAAGTCTCACACAAGAATGTCTCTTACAGCCCTTGTTTCTTTTTCTGGAAATATTCAGGGAGGGAATTCTGGGAAATGTAGTTTAGACGGGTCAAGTTGACACATAACAACATCACCACTATGGACCTCCAACATCTCTCTGAAGCGGTGTGGTACTACGCAAACTTTCAGCTCAAAATCCTACCAATAACCCATAGAATCTTCTCAAGGGAATGTGCAACCCTTGAATGACCCTGAGGAGACAGAGTAATCCGAAGTGGTTCACTTAAGGTATTACCATTCCGAATTGAATGGACAGTCCAGCTAAAGTGAACTTACATTCATTTACAGAAATATAAAATATTATAACATAATGAAATCTATCAGTATCCATTTATTTCACTTCAAAAAACAATAATTGTCTGCCACTTAGTATAAGTAGCTTAAGCTGATTATCTTGTGCCTTATTAGTACTTTGTGTATATATTTATGCCTAGTGTGAAACAACAGCCGTCATTTTAGCAATGTAAGATTTTGAAGTAAAGGATGCTTTCCTCCAGGAGGCCGATAGTGAAGTCTATGGGTAGCACGTGAGTTTTAAGAATGTAATGTAAGAGAATTTGAAAATTCAACTGCACCTGACAAGAAGCATGCTCTCCAACTTCAGAGGTGAGTTGGGGTGCAGGGAAGCGGGGACGATTACCCGTTGTCTCTCTAAAGACAAAGCCTCTCTCATACCCCAGGAAAGGTGTATCTCTTTGTGGTCCTAGAATCTGGGGCCTGGCCTCCCAGTGAGTCACTGTCCACCATTTTAAAGGAAAGT
The DNA here is from genome assembly GCF_037783145.1 of Equus przewalskii. NCBI lineage: Eukaryota > Metazoa > Chordata > Mammalia > Perissodactyla > Equidae > Equus > Equus przewalskii. The sequence continues at coordinate 37,901,908 of NC_091847.1, forward strand.
ACTGGAACAAACAGGCCAGATATTTGGTGAGGATTAGAGGAGAATGTAGCCCTGAAGAAAGGACTCACAACGTAAGTCCCTAGAGCCAAGACAAGCATAGGTAAGGGATGAGGAGGGACAGTACTGACCTACCTTCCCTCAGACAGAGGACAAATGAGCATTATCATCAGTGACCCCATCAAGAGGATGGACTCAGGCATGAGATAACCCAGCCCGAAATCCTAGCTCTGCTGCTTTGTGACCCTGAGCAAGTGTATGAACCAGGCCTGTTTGGGTTGCAGATTACAGAAACTCAATTCAAAGAATCTTAAACTCTGTCGATTTAACAGATCATTTAATTACAAAGCCCAGAGTTGGTTTTGTGCTTATTTGGATCCAAACGTTTAAACAACATCGCTAGTTACCTTTCTCTCTCAATTATAGGGAAGGTGAATATTAGGAGGTATTTGGGTGGACTCGAGGGTTCAGTCTTTTTCTGGGCCACATAATATCTCCAGCTGAGGGTGGTAGGCTGAATGATGGCCACCCACAATGATGTCCAAGTTCTAATTCCCATAACATGTGAATTGTTACCTTACATGGTAAAAGGGACTTTGGAGATATGATTAAATTAAGGATCTTGAGATGGGGAGATTCTCCTGGATTTTCAGACTGAATGCTATGTAACAATCACCACGGTTCTGATCAAAGGAAAACAAGAAGTCAAAGTGAGTGATAGGAGATGTGACACAACAGCAAAAGCTTGGAGTGATACAAGGAAGGGATCAGGAGCTAATAAACGTGGGCAGCCCATAAAAGCTGAAAAAGACAAGAAAATGGACTCTCCCCTGAAGCTCTAAATGGAACACAACCTTGCCAACGCCTTGATTCTGGACTTCTAACCTCCAGAACTGAAAGTGAATAAATTTATGCTGTTCTAAGCCACTAAATTTGTGGTAATTTGTTACAGTAGAAATAGGAAACTAATACACTGAGTTTCTTGCTTCTCTGACTTCATTTTCATTGACTGGCCAGGGGAAGAAAATTCAGCTTTTCCAACCATTTGTGGGATGTGTATTTTTTAATCTCAACTATCTTGGATTGCTTCTTACTGGCCAAAAAGACTTCTCATAATAAGGTTGTACTTTTTTCTCTCTCATCTTTCTGACAGTACAGGTTTGTCTGAAACTTGTAGCAGTTTACTAAAAACTATAAGAACATTACAAACTCTCCAGTATCCTGATATTTTTCTACTAAGTCTCCTAAAATTCAGTCTTCAGTAAGCAATAGTCTGAATCAAGATTCAAGGGGACAATTTAGAGCAGTGATGGGTCAACTTCACAATCTCAGATGAGAGAATTCTCACGTCTTCTCACCACTCCTCCAGTGATCCAATCCCACATTTTAGGGTCTATAATCTGCATCACATTCTTGGTGTTCATTTCTTTGATATACAATGTTTCATTGATTGAGAGGAAAAGATTCAGTTCCAAACAAATTCCACAGAAATGGGAATTATTCTGGTTTCTAGAAAGTTTCTTCTTTCTCTCCCTCTCTCTATGTCTCTCTCTCTTTGTTTTACTTTCCTCTATATTGTCTTTTTTCTCAGGCAAGTTATCCATAGCTCATAGAAAATATTCCTCTGGCAACCCTAAGCTTACATTATCAAGATAATTAGTGATATGAAAGAGGGGAACATTTCTTTCTCATTAACTCCAGCCAAAGTCTCTGGACTGGTCCTCATTGGGCCAGACAGGGATATGGGTTAATTCCTGAGTCAGTTTTTTGACTAGTGAGATAGAATCCTCCACTTGACCAGGTCTGGACAAGTGTCCTCTCCTGAGCAGAAAAATGAGCATAGAAAATGAATGGGACTGTAGGGAGGACACACAAAAAACAAAAAGTAGCAGGTGCCTCCCATGTGAAGAGAATCAGATCCCTCATCTCTAAAAGATAGATTCTAATGTGATATTCCTCTTAGAACTGTTGTAAAAACTAAATGAGTTAATCCAAGGAAATTGTTTAGCACAGTGTAGCATAGTAGGTATGCATTCATATTTGTGTTGTTTTACTGTTGCTTAGTCATATTACTATTATTATTACTACTAGCCATATAGCTTTGGAAAAGTCACTTAACCTGCCTGAACCCCATTCCTTCATATTAATAGGAATGATGACAACATCCCTTGTTACATGACAATGAAGAGTGAGTTAATGTGTACAAGGGGGTGTCCCCAGTGGGCTGGGCTCTCTAGAGGTTTTAGCCAGACAATTATAATTCTGTCTTACTTACAGGGGGATTTTTCTTGATTCATTTTAATGGAAAGAATGCTTTCTCTATTCACAGAGACTTCATAGTGTTAGCTAGATAGAAATGGAATCTGTGCAGGTGTTTATAAAACCACAGAAAGAGAACTTCTAACTGTATATGCATACACACTCTTGTGGCAGTTTGAAAGCACATTACTCCTGGGAAAGCAGAGCTGTATGAAAGCAACATCACTGTCAGCAGCATCCCTCCAGAACTATTTTGAATGTCACCAGGATTTTAAGGCAGCGTGTTGTTTTTCAGGGAAGAAAGGCAACAAAATAATTAAACACATTTTTCCTTAAGGAAAAACAAGTCATCTCTACTTTTATAGGAAGGTGATAGTGATGTGACCGTGAACAAATACAATTTTTCCTAAGATGCCTCTGATAATTTAGTTCGGTAAACTTTGTTTCAGGGTAAGCAGGAAAAATTCACAAGCTCTCAATGAGTGAAATTACGCTGCAGGTAAATGAGAACCTCTGATAAAGCCTCTGCGTTGAATCCAAGAAAGGAACACTGGACAGTGCAGATTCTCCTGACCTTTAGATGAGGAGAGCAACGATTTTAAAGCTCTGTTTAATGATTAGCTCACTCACTCCCAAGAACTTGAAGCCAGACAGGAAATGCACTTCAGGAGCCGCGTGACACAGAGAAACGTGGGGAGAAGAGACGCATAGTCACTCAGTGGAGTCTACACAATAAAGTACATTTAGGCTCTCAGAATTGGTCATGCGGACCGCTGTAACAGTCTTCTAACTGGTCTCCCACCTCCAGTCTCCCATCCTCTGTCCCCCACCTCCAAATTGAGATACTATTATAAATCCTATAGTACATTAACTCATTCGTAGTAGATGTTCAATAAAAAAAATGAATTTTTAAAAGATTCTCTATTTGCCATAATCTCCTACACGCACACGTGCACACACACACACACACACACACTCAACTTTCGCCCATTGCTCCATTGCTTGTCATATTAAGGACAAACTCCTTATAACACCATCCAGCTACTTTTCAGGTTTGTCACTCAAAATTGCCCAGTTCTTTTTTCCGCCCTCACCACAGAGAACTATTCCATATTAGCAAACATGATTTCCCATTTCCACGTCTTGGCTTGATCTTCCCCCATGTCTGGAACACCTGCCGCCTCACATCGCCTAGCATCCTCCTCGCTCTCTCTACAAAAGCCAGAGCCATGTTTCAAGGCCCATCTCAAACACTGCATCCCCGACAAGGTATTTTCCGGCACTTTTACCCAAAGGCTCTACTTATGCTTTTCTTCGAGCCCCCTTAGCAACTTATCTTTATGTTGTTTTAATGACACTTCATTATTTTGCCTTGCATTATTATTTGTGCCATTGTCTTACCTCACTACTGGGAAAGCTTATGTTGTAATTGAAAGACCTTGACTTAAATCTCAGTTCTACCACTGAAAAACTATATAAACTTAGGCAAATTACTTAATTTTCAGAACCTCAGGGCCTCTGGAGAATGCTTACCACATGGAGTTTTTGAAAAGATTAAATTACATGACAAAATATATGTGGATCTCCTGGTACAGTGCCTGACGCATAGTGACAGCTGAATAATAGTAACAACGCTATTTATTAACATGTTGTCAGGTCCCTGCAGGCTTTGTGTGACTCATATTTGTGCTTCTGTGTTCAGGGTCTATGCTTTGAGTTGGCAGTGGAGGTTTCTGGCATTAGAATGTGACAGTAAAATTTGTTTGAACAAATCCCTAACCCCTTTTTCCATCTTTCCTTTATAAATCTGTTCTTATCTGCTTAAATTAAATATTAGGGGTTCAGGATCTAAGCGTAGGGTTTTCTGCAGTGTAGGATTGTGGTGTGAATTTAGAAGACGCCACCTACTGGCCGAAGGGCAGCGTTTAAGTGAGAAAATGAAATAAACACATAGCTCTATGGCCCCAGAGAAGACTGTTCTCCAAGTGTTCTGATCTTCACCCACCCTCTTGGCTGTTCCCTGGACAGACCTCTCAGTAGAACCCACATTGGCTGGTGCAGTCTTCATGTGGAGGGGATTCTAAGTCAGGCCTAGCTACTTGGAGGTGACTATCCTGGGTCAGATTTCCTAGAGCAGAAAGCCTCAGCAGAGGAGGAGCCTGTGCTCAGACATGTTTAGGAACTCCAGATTCCGCCAGGCAGACCCCATCCCGTCCCTCGAAGTGCCCCTCACCAGCAGATCTTGGGCAAATCATTTAACCCATGAAATCCACAATTCCTATTCTGAAAAACTGAGATCATCATAAAATCGCCCTCAGAGGTGTCTCGTGAGGATTTAATAAGATCCTGTCCAGAGAGTTCATTGGCTGGTGTCCAACATATGTTCTAGAAATGGACAGGTTGCTGTGATGAAATAAAAGTAGGCTAAAGGAAGACTTGCTTTACGCAGTTGTCTTCAAACTTCAGTTTGTCTCCGAATCTTCTGGGCATCGCATTTAAAGCACAGGTTTCCAGGCCACTCTCCCAGATATTCTGATTTAGTCGAGGCACGGAGAATGCATTACAAACAAGCACCTGGGCGATTCTCGTACACATTCTCAGAAGTAATACTGCACTTTCTAACCTCCAACACAGACCTAACCAAGAAAGAATAAAAGGCAGCAACCCTCTTGGAGGACAAAACTTTGTCATTATTATTATTCATATTACTTAAGAACTTATTCATATTACTTAAGAACGTAAAGCCTTGGGACAAATAAAATTCTGGGAATAACAATAATGATAAAAAATAACAGTATTAATAATAATAACCAACACACTCTAGAATCTATTATGCACCAAGTTTGGTCAAAGAGCTTTTAATACAATTGCCCTTTAATCTTCACAACAACACTTTAAGATAGGTAACCTTGTCATCATTTTACAGATGAGGAAACTGAGGCACTGCAAGTTTAAGTAACTTGCCAAGGTCACCTATCAGGTAAGGGACAGATCCAGGAGCCAGGCTCTGAACCAAGGAAGTCTGGCTGTAGACCCTAAGCTCTTAAACACAAATCTGCCCTTTATTAAAAATACGGTAATATTCACTACCCAACCCAACCGCATGGACTAAACAGCTGTTCTGCAAAATAAGGCGCCCAGTGTTCTCTAGAGCTTTCCTGTTTGATGGAGGCCCTGGGGAATGGGTGACTAATGCTGCAGTCACAGGCCACCTTTTAGTGCATTCCACCATCATGTGTTTTGTTTTGTTTTTTAATTTATCCTAATTAGGTTGATCTCCACTTCTTTTACTCAGTTTGGTCTCTGTGTGTGTCAGTGTTCTTTGAGTAAGACTGGAAAATGTCAGCTGTGATGCAGATATGTCATAGTATGAGAAATAAAAAACATATGACTAACGAATAACACTGAGGAACAAGAGTGGGTTCCTTTTTGGTGGCTAAGTACAAGTGCTTTGGCCTGAAACCTGGTCATAAAAGCAGTTAAAGGCAATACGTTTTAAAATAACACATAGCACTGGTTCAGCCCCAAAAAACATGAACAGAAAGTTTTTGTTCTATTCCAGCTATACCTTGTCTAAGAGCAAACGCTGTGTTTCAGTGAAAATATCTAACTGTAAATTTTTTTTAATTACTTGCAATGCTTCCATCTGTGTATATGACATGTGACCACTGTTTTGTGTTGACAGCATTGCTTTACACAGTTCTTGTATTTGAAAGGAATCTGAACCTTTGTGCATATTATTCTTACTGTACTATTGCAGTGGTGTAAATAATAATTACCTTTTCTTAAAAAAAGATATACCCCAATATTGGGATATCCCCATGTTGAGTTCCCATTGTTAACATTCTTTAGTCTGGCAGTCATGGATTGACTGGCAAAAATCTTTACACGTGCTCTCATTTCTTATTCAAAAAATGAACTGCCTGATAAAACCAACCCATCCTTACTAAAAGTCAAGGTTCAGAGAGACTGAAGGGATGAAGGAGTCCTGGGCAACCTCTATAAAAAGCAGGGTTTGAAGGAAAGAGCTAATGTACATCTAAAAGCCTAACGGTTATACCTGGTTTTCATCATCTACAGTAAGAGACGTGATTTAATGGGGAGTGTCTCCCAGGCTATGTTCTCATGAGAGTCTGTGGCCGTGAATAAAATTCATGCCTAGGGCTGGCTTTTGCAACCAATTTTAGGAACAGCTTGCCACTTCTGACATCCAAAATCCCGAGGGAGAAGAAGAAAGAGAGTAAGAGAAAGACAGGGATCAGAACTCATTGTCATCCTTGAGGGGAAATTGGTGGCAATTCAAGAGTGATTTGGTTCCCTCCTCAATTTGAACCCCTCATGCTCTTTGTGCTCAGGCTTTTGGATAATAACAATATGCGTATAGACGGAGCATTCCAGCATTCACAGTCTTTCACAACCAGTCATTCATCTGATGCAATTGAAGAAAATCATTTCAGGCTGAGTCCAGTAATGAGTTTTTGAAAGGCAATGCCTGGCAACCCAGGATCACAGACATCTTGTCACTGATTTGACATGGGCTTCAAGACCCTGAGAGTGAGCAAGGACCTGTGTCTTTGCATCACACATAGAGAACTAGCACAGCACCTGCCGCCATGTATGCACTGCATAAATGTTTGTTGAATGAATAAATGAAGTATCTTACCCAAACCCCTCTTTTTATAGATGAAAAACTCAAACCTTATAGAAGTAGAAAGTTTTATGAAGCAGAAGTTAAGGTATGAGAGAGGCAAAGGTGCTGGGCAAACAAAAGAGAACACCCTTCTGCCAATTACTCTCCTTTTCTCTAGCTCTCTCTCATCCTTCCCCTGTATGTCTCTGAATCTTTCTTATCTTCCTTTGGTTCCTTGTTCACCAAATTAACTGGCATTAATATGTAACATATGTTGTATATGTCTTGAATTAAGGAAAATTGGAACATTAAAACACACTTAAAAAATAAGCTGACCCCAGTTAGGTTTAAGTTGTTCTGGACATGTCCGTGATAGTGAACTGCTTCTACTTGTCTCTCTTTGGGCTGGTAGCCCTCATGGGCAAAGAAGTTCTTGGCTCAGAGCCTAACTTACCAGCAGCTTATCTTGCTGGCTGACTGATGTAGTTATCTGCTCTCACTTTATTTTCGGGGCTAAAGAGGGGGAATAATCTTGACATCACGTATATAAGCTGTTCACAGAAATGGCAGAATTACCACTGAGAAGTCCTGCCTCTTGGTCATGGAATCAAAGATGCTCAGGGATGAAGGGATCTTTGAGTTGACTCTATGAAACTTACTGCCCAATAGTGGAACCTTCTCTACAACAGCCCCTCCAGGCATGTGACTATTCTCTTTTTGAGCATCTCTAATGGAGACTTCAGCATTTTATGGAGGCAGCCATGCTTTCAACTGCTCCGAGTTCTGAAGACTTACTCTTGTGTGGAGCTGAACTTTCACGCCCTAAAGCTTTCACACGTTAGTTGTTCTTGATTGAACTGTTTAGAGCCACACAGAACAAGTCTCGTCTGTCTCCCACCTGACAATCCCTCACATATTTGCAGACAGCCTTCATGCCCGCCCTTTTCCCCAAGTCTTCCCTTTTCTGGAATAAACTTCTCGGGTTTCTTTAGTTATTCCTCATATAACATTGTATGGAGTACCTTTAAGCTGTTAAATCTCCTTTTCTGAACATATTCTCATTTGCCTACGTATAGAGCTGATGAAGGCAAATCCGTACTAGTATAGACACACTGTGTATTAAAATATGGAAATAGTTTCATTATAATCGATTAAAGTCCATGGTTCTAAGTCCCTCCGTGAGTGTCCACCACTGCCCTTGCCCATCTCCTGGGACCCTCCTGACATCTCTGTAACCAATAATCAAGGGTTGTTCCCAGACCAATGCCTTGTTAATTGGTAAATGACCAAATCATATTAGTCGCTAAATGTTTTAAATATGACCCATTCTTAAGTATCTTTTTGAAGGTCATGCCCAGAAATAGGAAAAAAAAAAAAAAAAAACTTAAAAAAAATCCAACATTTACTTAACACTTCTTATGTGCTCAGCACGATGGCAAGTGTTTCCAAACATTATTCTCATTTAATTGTCATAGCATCATTGTGAAACAGTAATCATTATTCTTATCCTATAAGTGAGAAAACTGAGATCCTCAGAGGTCACATATCTTCCTAGTGTTTCACAACTATTAAATGCCTAAGCCAGGATTCAAAAACAGATTGATGGTCAAATAAATTTGGGAAATGCTACAAGTTCTTTATTTTCATGGAAATCATGATGAACTTGATCACATTAAAGATTCCAAAATTTCTTCAATAAAGAAAGTGGTTTAATCCAACATATTGAAAGTTTGATCTGTCTTTGTCTAGTAGCCATAAGCACTTTGGTGAACTGATGCTTTAATTATTTTGGAAGCTGATCCTCACTGTTGACTCATGGTAATCTAAATGATGATGAAAGCTGCAGGCTTTTTCATGGATGTCATTGTTAAAGATCGGCTCCCCTCTCCTATCCTTGAAAAATGTGTTTGGAACCCAAGGGCAGGAACTTAACCTTATCCCTCTTATATTACCTTGGGTTAAATTCATGCTAGTGTTCCAGCTTGTCAGTATCACAAATCTGCCATCCTAAGTAGTCACTATTCCTCTTGGTTTAATTCATCCTCAGACTGGCTGACCATATTCTCTACATCTTCACCTAGAAGAATTATAAATCTTAGTCATAGAAAAACTGAGGACTGCCAGTTTCAGCTCCAATACGTAAATGAGGCTGCAAGTCATCACTTCCAGTCTTACAAATGAAAAATCTGCATAAACTGAAAATCAAAACCATTTCTTGGATCCGTCAGAGAACTGAGGTTTCAGGGCAAAAGATTGCTCCTAAATCTGGAGAGACAGGTCTATCCAGAGAGACACTTGTTGATATAATTTTACATAGACCAAAAGGTGCTGAAACCATAAACTGTTAGGAACACTTACGCAGTAATTTTGACAAATTGCTAGAGGCTGAGTGAGGACTAGTGTGAGAGGAGAACTGCCTAGAGATCACAGTCTTAAATGTGCCCCTACACATGTGTGAGCTTTACCTCCAGGAACCAGCCAGGTTCTCATGGTGAAGATCTCAAAAAGATCCCCTACTGGTCCCGGTAGGAAATGGGGAAGAATATCATTGTGAAATATCCCCCTGAGTCTTCTCTGTAACAGAGCCCTACTCTCCAGAGGGAAAGACTTTTCTTGAGCCTTATTCCACCTGGAGGAGGGCTTCCTCCCACTCTAGCCCCCTCTAGCCTGCCTGCGCCTAAGGGAGAAATTAAAAATCTATGCCACTGGAGAAACAGTTGTAAAGGTAACAGCCCAGAGACATAGGCCCAAAAAAAGGCTGAGATTTAATCATAAAACTATTGAATGCTTCCCCAAAACACACCCCTTCCCACCACCGCAATGGGGCTCCAGTACAATAACAGTGTATTACAGCTGAAAGAGTTGCCAGATACAGACTCTCTCAGAGGGAAAGTACGTAGGGAGCCCAAAGTCATGAGAGAAGACAAATTAAAGAAGAATTTGAAGCCTCTGGCACCTAAAGCTATAGTGAACATTAAAAACAGCCCCTCTGCTGGCCAGATTAACATAAATCCTAATACTAAAGACCGATTACCTATTTGGCTCTCTGACTTTCCCCCAAAATTACAAACCACTCCAAAAGGGAAACAAGAAACACAGTCTGAAGAGACAAAGCAACCATCAGAACCAGACTCAGATATGACAGAGATATTGAAATGATCAGACAAGGATTTTATAACATAATATCTATAATTAATATGTTAAAGTCTTTTTTAACGAAAAAAGCAATATGCAAGAACAGATGAGTGACACTAGTGGAGAAACAGAAACTCTAAAAAGGAATCAAAAGGAAATGCTCAAAATAAAGAAAAAAACGCTAGTAGAAATAAAGAATGCCTTTGGTAAGCTCATCAGCAGACTCAACATAGCTGAGGAAAGAGTCAGCGAGCTTAAAAATAGGCCCATAGCAACTTCCCAAACTGAAATGCAAAGAGAAAAAATAATGAGGAAAAAAAATAACATAACATTTAAGAACTGTAGGACAGTTTCAAAAGTCATTGGACTGTCAGGAGAAAAAGTCGAAAGAAGCAGAAGTAATAATGGCCAACGACTTTTCAAAATTAATGACAGACACCAAACCACAGATCCTGGAAGATCGGAGAATACCAAGCAGGATTAATAATAAAAACAAAACAAAAACCTAGTTATATCATATTCAAACTGCAGAAATCAAACACAAAAAGAGAAAATCATGAAAGAAGACAGAGGGAGGGAAAAACACCTTATCAGAGGATCAAGAATATGAATTACAGCTGACTTTTCATCAGAAACCATGCAAGCAAGAGAGTAGAGTGAAATATTTAGATTGTTGAAAGAAAACTCCACCAACCTAGAATTTTATATCTTTTGAAATTATCCTTCAAAAGTGAAGGAAAAATGAAGACTTTTCTCAGACAAACAAAAACTGAGGGAATTCATCACCAGCAGAACTGCCCTACAAGAGATATTAAACATGGCAGAATCCTGGGAAGCAACATTAAGAACCTCTTCTTTACATGACATCATTCTGTTAAACAGCCCTTGTTCAAACACATGAACCATCTTGCAATGGGGTATTTATCATTGCGTTAAATCCATTCTCCTCCATCCTTTTGCTAGAAACTTTATGAAAGAAATTCCAACGTGCCTGTGGAATATCAGATATACAACAGGCAATGTTTTTTGCTAATAAGTGATGTTATTCTGTCATAAATTGATCAGAGTGAATCTTACTGGATCCTCTTCTAGGATTTTATGAATCATATTTTTAATAATTCATTCTAGAACCTTTCTCAACGTTAATTTAAAGCTCAGTAATCTGGAATGGCAGAGTATACTCTGGGTTTTTTGTTCCTCTTTTTAAAATGTGAATCTACGTTTGCATTTTCCTATCTGTCCTTTTCCCTTTTATCCTTCAAATTTCTTCACATATCACTATCCTCATCTGCACTCTAGGATATTGCATTCTGGAGTTTGGTTTGCCCATAGCAGGAATCTTGAACTCATTTTTAGGAGCAAGGTTATCTCTTAATACTATTTTATCCCATCTTCATCTTCTCTTTTTCCTTAGCAATATTTATTCTGCACAGTTTAGTGCAGAAATCAGTTTTTTTCACTGAAAAGACAAAGTAGGAATTAAAGAATTCTATTGTTCTGTGTCAGCCATCAGCTTTATGTCCTAATTATGAAATACCCCCCTACTCCTGAGCCTGTTCTTTTGATGGTCTTATTCTTGTCCTAAATGTAACTAAAATCTTTTGGTCGTCCTTTGTTTCATCATAAATTGCAACCCATTTTGAACCTTAGCCTTTCTGAATCTGATCTCCAGATCTTTGCTTCCTCTCTGTTATCACCTTAATTTTTCAACATTAGGAGCCCTTGTTTCCATTGCTTTAAATCTGAAGTCATTGGAGAGTCCAGTATATTTTCTATACTGTCACCCAGGTCAAATCTCTTCCTTCTCTGTATATCTATTACGCTATATACAAATGCAGATGAATAAAATTTACTTACCAATCTAGATTCTTCTTGAAACAAATCACCAGCAGACACTGAATATCTCTCTAGTTGATAAAATGCCTATTATCAGGGTATTAAAATGAGGAAAATCAGTTTCCTGTTTCTTAATGAAAAAAATTTGATATTTTCTATTGTTACTTATTTGAAATATTTAATAATAAAAGAGCTTAGTGAAATGTCAGACAGAGAAAGACAAATACTGTACGATACCACTTATATGTGGAATCTTAGAAAGCCAAACTCACTGAACAGAGAGTAAAATGGTGGTTGCCAGGGCCTAGGGGGTGGGTGAAATGCAGAGATGTGGTCAGAGAGCTCAAACTTCTAGTTATAAGATGATTAATTTCTGGGGATTTAACATACAGCATGGTGAATATACTTAACAATACTGTATTAAGCATTTGAAAGTTGCTAAGAGAGAAAATCTTAAATGTTCTCACCATAAAAAAGAAATGGCAATTATGTGACATGATGCAGACATTAGCTAAGGTTACAGTGGAAATCCTTTTGCAATAGAATACAAGTGTATCAAATCAACACAGTGTACACTTTAAACTTACAAAATGTTATAAGTCACTTATATCTCAATAAAGCTGGGGGGGAAGATCTTGAAATAATAGTTGTATAATATATAATAAAAGTGTATAATAATAATATAATACAATGATTGTACAGTGGAAAAGGGCTTTGTTTCTCAGAAATCTGGATTTGTGTCTGTATCTAACACTGACTGAACACAGGGAGGTCTTTTAACCTTTTTGTGCCTTTGCTTACACATCTGTAAAATTGGGTTAACAAATGAATATGCTGTTACTGCCAACCTCATAAGGTTCTTGTAAGAGTAAATGAAACAAAGTACATAAACTTGACCTTGGAGTCTCAAGGTAGTGAATTCCAAAGTGTGGAAGATGATTTTACGTGGCTGGTGGACATGTATTATATAACATTAAATCACATAGTAAGAAAGTCATTTCAATTATTTTTTAATCCTCCTAATTATGTAAAGAATAAAATCTCTGTTTGGTGCTAGCATGATTTCACACCTTTCTAGCACTTGGTAATCTCCTGGTTAAACAAAGGGAGGGCAGGCCACAGGCCTCCTTTCAGCAGGCAACATCATTTACCTAGAACTTAATTACATTATTTTGTTTTATTTGCACTTATTTTTACAATTAGTCTCTATTTATGACAAGCAATATTTGTTTTCGATTTCCCATTTCTTTTTCAAATAAACTAATTTAAACAAAAAGAAAATTGACATTTTAAATAAGTAAAAACTAATACGAGTGAGTTGAGGTTTGGCAAAAGTCATGAACTTAGTATATAAAAGACTGAGGAAATATCCTATGATGCAATGAACACATGTTTTAATGTATTATACTGGTATTATCAATGATGCTATAATCTCAGTAATTATTACTACGAAAAAAAGAATTCTTTGAAAAACTGGCACTTAGTACAGGTTCCTAAGCCTGATTCCCAACTTCTTACAAAGAATTTTAAAAGGATTCATCAATAAACAATAAAAATTCAACTTGTACTTGATAGCTGATATTATTTCCTGTAATTTAGGGTTAATATCCTACCTCCTTTGCATGTCCTACAAAAACAGCATCAAAACGCTGAGTGCACAATTGCTGCTACGTAAATATTCAAATCTGTGAAATTGACGTTTAGGTTTATCAAGAAAGTTGTTCTATGTTTAAGATATCAGTGTCTCCCCAACTGTTTTCAACGTATCTCCAGATGTTAACTACCAGGACAATTTCCACACCTGACTCCCACTCTCAAATTTGACCTTATAGCTCAAATAACGTAGAGACAAAAGTACGCAGTCAGGCTCACAGAATCTTTCGCTATTTGTTGATTCCGTAATGTCTGTCAGTACCCTGTAAGCAGGCTGTGATCCAAGACTAGATCAAGCAAGCATGCTTTTCTCCGTAGTTTATATGTGCTCAGTCCTTTTCCGTGCTATAGTGTCTTCTCCAGTCCCTTCTCAACTCAGTCTCTGCTCCCTATCATCATGACAGTGCACATCTTACAGAGAGTCTTCCACAACAGTCATGTGATGAGAACTTTTGACGTTTTTCTTCAGGGATCTCATTTGCATCTATATTCTCTGCTTGTGGGCTCCTGACATTTTAGTGTCTGAAAAGCCTGAATCCTATGTAACCAAGAGGAAAAGGAGAATAATGCCTCTACGCTCCAGAAGAAGGTTGCTCAAAGTCCTGAGCCAAAAAGGAATGCAAAATGTTTCCCGAATCTCATCCTGGAAGATATTTAAATATTCAGGAGAAGTATTATTTACCATTAAAATATCTGATCGGAAATCCAAAGTCTGCAGAGGAAGGCCCACCAGATGTAGATTTCAACCCTCTGCCCTTGGAGCTGGGTTAGTAACGCTCACGCCACTTCCATTTGGTTAGCTGCTTCTTTAAGCCTATGTAAGCCTCTCAACTAGTACTATGCTTTTCCTTTATTTCTGACTCTTGGTCTCAAGGCCCTTAATAAAAAAGCGACATGGATGACTGCCAAAATAACACAGTTGGCTAGAATCCAAAATTCTGACATTTTTCTGGCATGCTGGGTTATTCATTGAAGCCTAGATTTCTGAATCTTCTGAAATTGGGCTGGCTGACTGCTAGCTGCTAAACTTTCCACCAGTCTTCCATCTGCCCTCGAAAAGAAATCTGGTGTAACTACTTTGTGAAAGACTAAGCTCCATTTTGTCCTTTATATATGATTTCTCCCATCACCCTCCTAACAACCCAATGGGATAGTCTTGCCTTGTGTGTTGTATGGAACAGGAAACCTGAACGTAGAAAGCTAAGTTACTCAAGGTTATGGAACTTGTAGAGGTCAGAGCAAGGTTAAAATCCAGGTCTGTGTGACTACAAAATCCATTCTCTTCTATTACTCCAGCCAGCTCCAGAAGAGTGTTATTTATGATGTCAATCTTCAGAATTCTTTAGAATATTAAAAGAAATATTTCAATTGACTTGCATCCAATATTAGCTTATCACGTTCCTTAAGAAGCAATTATTCTTCCTTATCTGTCCAATCAGATATTCAACTCTCAATGGATATTTAGTATCCTTTCTGGTAACTTTTGATGGTAAAACAGCTTCTCTGTTCAAATGCTATTATTGCTACTTCATACATATGTGGTTAGAACCAAAGATGGCTGCTATGCCCCTGTCTCTTCTGTGGAAATCACAGAAGATAAATGGACTTCCACATCTTGTTAATGCTTGTAATTGGGCCATCATTCAGACTCCAAAGCTTCTATTTAAATTCTGCTTTTCTATTTACCTTCTGTGTTTTTGTCTTTTATCACTACTAACTTTTGACTGTTGCTTTTTTATCAAGTTCAAGAAAGCCATACCTTCTGGAGCTCATTAACAGTATTTTCTACAGGCGAACAGCACTTGGAAACATAATAAGCATGAGCAGTCTGCAAATAACACTCTTCCCATGTATGGATAGCCAAACCTTGGGGAAATATTCTGTGATCCTTTCAGCTTTCTCAAACAACATAAGCTTTCACCTAGAGAAAAACTAAGTTTGGGACAATTGGCTGCCTGCTGAAAGCTTCGGTATAAAAGTCTGTGATTCTCAAATTTTCTGACCAGTAATGCATGTTGGCATCTGTTTATGGGAAAAAGAGGCAGCCTAGGGTATATGAATTTTATATTCATATGTATTTCTTCATGTTCCTAAAGAGTGTTTTCTTCCTTCACCATATATTTAGATCAAAACTCTTTCTGTTTACTCTTTCCAAAACATACCCTCCTCCTGTGTTTGAGCCACCTTTCCCTGAACTTTTCCAATAAACTAATTGTTAGAAGAAACTCCACTCAGATGTCCTACCCCAAGAACACTTTTATGAAGTTCTAGAAGCCCTTGGACGACAGTTTTTTGAAATATAAACAAAATAGTACAGAGAAAGCCCACTATTATTATCATTTAATGAGAGTTTATTACCACCGCTCCGCAGTTCCCATAGAGAGCAGACTTTCGCATCTCTCTGGAGAGAAAGTAGTGTGTTTTAAGTCATATGGAGCCCTCTATATTCCCCACAGTGGTTTGTATTTTTCTGGGTGAACCCTGACTAATATAATGACCTAATTTAACAAGAAGTGAGACTGAGAACCTATGCTGTCTGGCTCTGAGCCCCATGCTCTTTCTACCAAGAAATAAATGGCACACTAGCAAAGGTAAGGAAATTTCTATCACCTTGGATATGTATACTACCCTTGGTTAACTAAAGTTTAGCTTACTATTGGAGGGCACCTTAGAAGTCATTCTGGTCCAATGACTTCATTTTACAAATGTGAAAACTCAGGCCTAGAATTATTAAGAGACTTAACAGAATCACCCAGATGGAAAGTGGCATAGAAATAACATGAACACAAATCTTTCAGTCACATAAAAAGAAATTTATTTGATTAACTCATTAACTTCCATGTCACCAAATAGGAAAAAAGAGTCCTGGGATTAGATAGAAGAGGTGGACAGGTTGGGGGTCTTGCTAAGAAAGGGAGGACAATCTGGATGAGCATGTGCTTTATGGAGGAAATGAGGAGTAGAAGGGAGTGTTAAAGATTAATGCTGTCTTCTCCAAATTTTTCCAACGTAATTCACAAACACACAGACACACACACACCAGTTATTTATCAAAATCATGTCTATTTATGGAAATGAAATTGTTGGCCTAACACAGCTTTCCTTTTAAGATTGAGGAAATAAGTCTGCTTTGAAGTGGTAAAGGAAGCTGTGAGGCATGACAAGATAAGGGTACAGATGACCTATCTGTGCTTGAGTAGGACCTGGATCACCTGCATCCACTACCTGGCAGGTGAAGAGCAAGAGCTGATGGATGACGCGCACATGTAAAATTCTCCAGAGCAGTGACACCCAGGCTAGGGACTACAGCTTCCCCAAAGGAGAGGAAAGTGTGGACTCAGAGTAATTTCAAGAATTCTGCCAATTGCATAAGTTCCTAACATAGCATTTTTCTGAAGACTAATTATTATCAGAAGAAGGCAATGAAAAAATAAAGTAAAATGAATTCTAATATTCCAAATGATTAGGAGATGTCTTTGCATGTGTGTGTGTGTGAGGAAGATTGTCCCTGAATTAACATCTGTTGCCAATCTTCCTCTTTTTGCTTGAGGAAGATTGTCCCTGGCTAACATCCATGCCAATCTTCCTCTATTTTGTATGTGGGATGCCACCACAGCATGGCTGATGAGCAGTGCACAGGTCCATGCCTGGGATCCGAAACTGGGAATCCTGGGCTGCCAAAGTAGAGTATGCAAACTTAAACACTGTGCCACTAGGACAGCCCCAGAAGAGTTGTCATTTTAAAGCAAATGTGCTAGCTCAGCCACATCTCCTCACTGGCTCTTGTCCCTTCACCACCTTGCTCTTTTGTGAGTGGCTGCGCATCGCAGCTTAAAGTCGGCTGGGGCATTCTCTGGGACTGCCCCAGACACCTGGGTAGGGAGACACGGGGGAGGCAGTTCTACTTCTCTATGAAGAGAGGACCCACCAAAACAGAGAAGTTGCAAATCTGTTGCAAATCTGGTCCTAATCCCTGTCTCATTTTCGGGTGTTTCTTTAATTATCCTTTCAATTTCTACCACAGGCAAAATAGGAGAGACAAAAGAAAAGAAAAGAAACACCCGAGAAAACTTTGCAAATATCAGCCAAGATCACTTTGAGATTGAGTTCTCAAATGAAATAATTACATTGTTGCAAACAGCTATTCATCTCGGTGGGCAAGAGCTGTGCGGCTGCTTTAGAGGCCGGGCTGAGACAAAGAAAGTCTGAGAACCCCTAAAGGTAATGTGATGGTGCCCCAAGAAGTGAGAAAAGGGATGGAGGGAGAACGATGCCTCAGGATGCATGGCAAAGAAGGCCAGGGTCAACATGCGGAATTCTCAAGAAACAGCTGTTGAATTGAACTTCAATAAAATCGGCTAACAAAGTAGAAATTCAATTTGATGTTTAATAGAAGACTAAAATAATTCTGATAAAAGTACACACTATAAAGAATAGAGGAAGAATCATACATGAGTCTGGTAATTCCACTGAAAAACTGAATACAAACGTAAACAATTTGTGGACTTAGATGACTAAATATAGCAATATGTTAAGAAAAATCATAGCTAAAAATCTTAACAAAAGAGAATTTAGAAAAGGAAACACTGAGCTCTTTCTATGGGTCAAATGCATCACCTCCTTTAACAATCTTGATAACTTTATGAGACGAATATTATTATTTCTACTTTATGGATTAGGCCTTTTGGTTCTGGAAGATCCCTAACATGCCTGCAGTCACAAAGATACTTGTGCTCTTGCAAATGTTGGTAAGTGTCTACAAAAAGAGTCCCATGGTAAGTAAGTTTTGAAAAATAACTTATGCTATTTCTCTCTTCTAGAGATTAGGCTCTGAGAGGTCATGCAGAGATAAACTTTTAACCTCTCATTAACCCAGAACTTCTCAAACTTCTAACATGATGGGAAATGTGTGTGTCTGTGGCTCTGTGTGTGTGTGTGTGTGTGTGTGAGCGTGGGTGTACTTGTAGAAGACAGCAAAAGACTATAATAGAGCTAAACCAATAAGATTAAATTTAAATCTAGCATTGGATATTTTTGAAGTTTGATTATGTAAGAACAAAATTCAGGCTAACAGTGTCCTATAAAATGTCCAGGAGAAGGGCTACCAAGAAGCAAAAGATGATGGCAAAGCTACAAGTTAATGAAATCTTAGGCTACATTAATAGAATTAGACTGTCTATATCAAGGGAGGTTAAGGTGTATGTCTGGCCCTGGATGAAACCTTGAAACAGAATGTTGACAAACTAAAGGAGAATCAGGCATTGACAATGAGGTGGAAACTTCTAGGAACTATGTCACGTGGTATTACTGGGAAATTTGGGAATATTTTAATTGATGTAAATATTTGGCTGGAGGTTTGGGGTTGCTAAGATGAGGTAATTGCTCATTGTTAACAGATTGTCATGAGGTTAACGGTATAGACTTTGTTGGAGTTTTTCTAGAGTTCTGAACTAGGACTAACAAATTATAATTATAAGGGATTAAGTTTAGGTGTAACATAATAAAATGATTCAATAAGCTGTCTTAGAAGAAAATGGGCTATGAAAGATTAGGCTTGTTAGATAGTCTCTAGAAGCTGCCAAGGAACAGAGGCATTTTTCTGTTTAGCTCACTTAATAGGGGTTCATTCCGAAAATTTATTAGAGAAAAAGCAAGTCTCAGAAATCCCATAGCTGTGTTTAAAGAAGAAATAGAAATTTATTTATTGATGCCCAGAATTCAATAGCATCTTTGATTATCAAAGAACCATTCTGTTGACCCAACACAGCGACTCCAGTCACTGACTCTGCTTGCGACTGTGCTTCTCCCCTTTGCTGCTCTAACCGCTGTGCCTCGCCCTGTGACTGACTGATTTCTTTACTCCTCGTGGCTTCTCCTACTCATGGCTTCTTATGCTTCAAGGCAGGAGAACCTGCCCAGAGTTTCTCCGTGTTTGGCTTCTGACATCGCTGCTATCTGATGATTTTCTCTATGTCTTACCTTAAAACCTCCTAGATCAGTCTTGTTGGATTGGCCTGTAAATTTCCAGTGTAGTACATCACTGTTAGATTTCCCTCACCAGCCCGTTTTACAGATTGCTTTCTCCACAAAGCTGCCCTCAGGACAGCTACTCAGCCATAATCTACTCAGCTGTAGCCAGGGTGATGTGGTTACATGATGACAAACACTGCAACCTACATGAAGGAAGTTCTTATGAGCTATAATGGCAGACACTTTATGGCCTATCCAATACCACCATCTCCCAGGGATGCTTTAGAAGGTGCTTCTGTTTTAAATAAGTTAAATAAGATCCCCTCTACAGTCTCTTCCAACACGAATATTCTATTATATTGGAACATATCTCTAAGACATTATTTTTTCTTCATATTGATAAACTAAATCTTAGGTCGTATGGAAATAATAGATTTACTGTCACTATGCTTAATACAAAGCATAATTGAACATAATATTATTTCTTCCACCAGAATCCTCTAATCTAGACCATTTATTAACAAGTGAGACAAAAGAGCAATGAGAATAAGATGTAAATATAGGCAGACACAAGTACCTATTTTGCACTTCCCACCCTGGTTCTTTTTTTTTTTTTTTTTTAAAGATTGACGCCTGAGCTAACAACTATGGCCAATCCTTTTTTTTTTTTTTTTTCTGCTTTATCTCCCCAAGTCCCCCAAGGTACATAGTTGTATATCTTAGTTGCAGGTCCTTCTAGTTGTGGCATATGGGATGCTGCCTCAACATGGCCTGATGAGCGGTGCCATGTCCACGCCCAGGATCCGAACCAGCAAAACCCTGGGCCACGGCAGCGGAGCGGATGAACTTGACCACTCTGCCACGGGGCCGGCCCCCCACCCTGCTTCTTATTTGCTGAATTTAAGCAGATCTCAATCTCCCTGAAACTCAATTTCTTCATTTGAAAAATAGAGAGACTATCTCCTGACTTTCAGAGTATGTGGCAATCGAATTTTATAACGTAAGTATGATAATTCTTCATAAATTGCAAACTTTTCTGTAATACCCTTAACCAATAATCCAGAAATGATTAAAATCGCAAGATTCTGTTTCCCTCAGTATTTGAAGTTAGCAAAGCAGGTTCTTTCAAGCAAGTATAGAGTACCTGGTTGGGCTCAATACAAAATTGGGCATTTGGAGTTTTCAAACGGACAACAAAATTCAGGCATCCTTCTCCGGGATGAACAAGCCAGCAGTTCCGCCTTAATTCTCACCCTCCCCACCCCCACTTTCTACCATGTGATTTCCCTCAATGATTCATAAGTATAGAACCACCAATTATTCTATATTTCATATTAATCTCTGCAAGCCAAAATAAGTTACAACTTAGACAATAAATCCTAGGGGAAATACCCAAGAGACTGTCTTGACACATTTCTCATTCTCTGGCATAAGCAGAGATAATGAAGAATCACGTGACATATCACTAAAAATAGATTTCCTGTGTGGTTTTTATCATAAACATATCTAAACTTTTTTTATGTTTATTTTAATGTGCTACACATTTCGCCTCTGGGAATCATTTCACTGAGTAGCTGGGAAGCTGCAGTAAATTCTTGATCACTAAAATGACAAGTGGATGGGTATTTAAATATCTTCATGTTCACAACAATAGACCTGTTTGAGATCAATCTTCCTGTTGCGGCTAACTCATGAAGAACTCATGATTGAAATAGGAGATGCCATGCATCTTTTTTTTTTTCCTCAATGCTTGAGTCTCTTTAGATATTCATTCACTCCACAAACATTTATGGAGTGTCTGGAGTGTCTAGAGAGTGCCAGGCACTGTTCCCAGGGCTGAGGATACAGCAGTCAACAAGACAGATGAGCATTCTACTCTCATGAACTCACAACTCTGTTTTAAGAAGGCAGACAGTAAGCAAGGAAATAAATGGATAGATAATTCTAGATGGAGATAGGTGTTATAAAGAAAAGAAACTGGGTAACAGGATAAGGAAAAGCAGAAGAGACAAGACGAGGAAGAGCTTATTTAGATTGGGTGGTTATGGCAGGCTCTGAGAAGTGAAGAACGGAGTGACAAGAAACCTGCCACTTGAACACTAGAAGGAAGAATGGTTAAAGCAGAGGGAACCACAATGGAAAGTATGACGTGTTTAGGGAAGAGAGTGGCCAAAGCACGGAAATCAGAATGTGGTTGGAGATGTGGTCAATGTGATAGACAAGCACCAGATTCTGCAAGGATGTGCGCACCATCATGAGGACTATGAATTTAATCAAGTTCAATGTGAAGCAATTGGAGAGCTTTTAGCAATGGAGTAATAGGATCTAATTTACATTTCTAAGAGCTTCCTCTGGTTATTTGGTGGATAGGAATGGAAGGAGGGAAATCACTTAGACTTTGAAACATTCAGTGATACAGACATAAAAGGCTGATGGCTTGGACTCTTGCTGTAGGTAGGTGGGGAGAAGACACGGTGACTCTGAGAGGTGGTCAAATTCCAGATATATTTTGGAGGTAAAGCCAATGGGTTTTTTTGATTAGTGTGACGTGAAATAAAAAAGAGAAATCAAGGTAATAATTATGTATTTTATTCCTCAGTCCATTTTATACTGGTTTCTGCATTGCATGGTAGGAGTTCAAAGTTGGTATTAAACATAAAATGTATCCACATAACAGAAAGTTGGAGAATAAGGAAGGGTCTACCAGCTGCTGGAGAATTACAGAGCAGCGCACTGAGACCCCCGGAGAAACAAACGTAAATGCTGTCTCTAGTTCTGTGATCACTGTGGGAAGACCAGAGATTCTGCATTTGTGGAAGTTTCCATCTCCTTACTCTATGATAACAGGTTATTCTACTTCTATTTTTACATTTTATGGAAGAATATAAATTTTGCACAATGTTTCACTAAGCACCGCAATCCCATTACCTAATTTCGATAAAATTTGTCCAGCATAGATGTGGACAATGCAAAGAGAAAGCAAAATAAAAGTGAAAAAAAAAATGGAAAGGCCAACAGGATGGAAGAAATACAAGGGAAAAGCCTGAAACATGACTGAAAAATACAAAGAAAGTTCATTTCTAATCATCAGCTCCTGTGAACTTTTGAACTGAGGAAGTTTTGAACTGGGTGAGTTCAAAAGGTGGTTGAGACTGATAAAGCATCTTTGTTCACAGAAAAATTTAAACTGAGTCTACTCGACAGAGGCATATTTAGAAGTCCTCTAATGAGCTTCTCAGTGGAAAAAAATCTGAACGCAATCTTTTGGTTCAATAAGTTAGTTCTCTTAGTGAATGAGGAGTCTGGTGAACCAACTTTTATGAAACATTGAAAGAAAAACTCTGCAGAGAATTGGAGCTCCAAACCATTGAATACCAGGCCTTTTCCCTCTATTTTTTTCATCCTCTTTGTTGGCTTATCTAGGAACCATTCGTCAGGCTGCCAGGCAATGCAAAGGTCTGAATTCTTTGTGATGGGAATTTGAAATAATCACATTACATCTGTCAAAGCTTTGTATTTGTGGATGTGAACAGTACAATCAAGAGAAAATGTCTACAATCTGTATTTGTGTCCCAGAGATAATGCCCAAGACCCTTTGTACTTAGTGGAAGAATAGCATGGGATCTCAGGCTAAGTCCTTGAAGTACAAATATGACTGTACAAGGCTTCCCATGGAGATCTGCCTTGAACTTCATGGCCCTTGGTATTTGGTAAACCTCGTTTCATAACCTTGTAAATGATACAAGGGAATTTCAATAAGCACATCATAAAAGTAGACTTAGGTTGTAGAAAATTTTATAAAGCTTTACTTCTGTAAGTCTCAAGGTAATTGTAAGCATCCAATTTTACCAGCTCATTCCATCTGAGAAATAGTCAGTTCCTTTTAGCCGTGGAATAAAGAGCAGAAGAAATTTAAAGGTTCTAAACTCTTCTAACTTGATTTTTTAACAGTTACAGAAGATATTTTGTCAACATGAATAAATAAAACAAAGTGGTACTTAAGTTAAAATTGGAAGTATTGCTTTACTAAATAAGTGTTTGTATAAAACTTTCCATGGTAAAATGGCCAAGGCAAATTAGATAATGGGACAGGGGGTAAGGAAACCTTATTTTCTGTGATATAAAAGTAGAGAATAATTCTTTTCTTATTGGGAATCAGCAAGTACCAGTGTGCCACTCTGGAAACAACATTTTCCATCAGTGGAGGAAAAAGGACTGATACAAATGGGTGGTTAAGGGAAATCTGGAAAAAAAATAACATCAAAAGCAAGATCATGCATTGTAGCTTAACTCATGTATTTAGGCTACTTTATTGGAAAGCCATATGCTATTGCAAAAAAAGCAGAGTATCTTAGTAAAAAAGACATATTTGCATCCATACTCCATTACTTACTGATTCTCAATGTTCTTAACTGTAAAATTTAGATTCAAAATTTAATCTCATGGAGCTGTTGGAAGACATAAATGAGACATCATCTCAGAAGCATATGATCCATGGTAGATATCTAGAACACCTGCATACCTTATTCACAATGTCTTCATTAGTATAGGTAGCAAAACTTTATTGATTTGTATTTAAAGGAAATCAGCATCTATTCAAGAAGTAAGAAAACTGAAATAATTCTATGTTTTTATTTTCTTTAAAATATTGCATTCTTCTCTGTAATTATACTGAAGCATTTTATTAGTGGCAATGAGTTAATCATCTCTTTACACAAGTACACTTCTTCTTGTTACCTTAGAAGCTCAGGACAAAGGATAATGGCAAACTTGTCTTTTTCACAGGCTTAGAGACAAAGGGAATAAGTTAAGGTAAGAGGCTAACAAGACAGGCAATTTCTTCTCTCTCAAAGGCATTTTTAGAGAAGAGATCAGAGTTTCTAGAGAAGCCACCAAATGTGGATTTATTTAAAGAGAATTTTGTTAGTTGGAAAGTAATGATCTGAGTTATAGAAACTCAAGTAGGATTAGCTATTAATAAAGAAAAATTCTAGAACCAATGAAAGAATTTCTCAACTTTCACCCTCTTAAAAGAGTTATGGAGATAGATGTCAAAGTGTGGCAATTTTTAAACATAATTAGCATTTACTGAATCTTTGTTATGGACAGGCACTGTACTGAGAGCTTACATGAACGATCTCATTTAATCACCCAACAACTTTGTGAGGTACATAACATTTTGATCTCCATTTTATGTATAAGAAGATAAGCCAGGATCCTACGATTATTAGACAAAGGACACCGGCATCTGATTACAAAGTCCAAGCTCTCAAATACTTCGCTTCACTCTTTGACAACACCAGTAAATCTCATAAGCTTGTGCTCAAACATTCCACTAACCAATCACAGCCTCCGACTGTTTAGTCATACGTTATGGGATTGAATTCTTCAAAAGGACCAGTATAATACGAGATGCAGTCTGACAATTTGTTATTGTCATTTTCTTAAGGAGACTGTGAAAGTCACCATATTGGGCTTCCTATTTTTTTTTTCAAGAAAATTTATAAACAAAACTATTCCAGTTTCTTTTCCTCTAGTAAGTATCACTAGGTCCCGACTTTGGTAAACCAATTGTCAGACTGCTTTGCAGGAATTCCCTCCTCTGATATAACTCCTGCTTTCAACAGAGATATGAATTATTTATTGTTTTTATAGCTAGCATTTATTGAATGCTTCCTATGTGCCAGGCATTGTGCTAAGCTCTATACATACCTTATCTCACTTAATCCTCACTTATTTAATCTTTCCTCATTTACTCTCTAGAGATAGATGCTACTAGTATCTCCATGTTATGGTTGAGGAAACTGAGGCTCAGAGAAGCTAAGTGTCTTGCCCAACATCACAAAACCAGCAAAGGGTAGGGACGGGATTTGATTCCAGAGCTTTGTGACTACAGACCCAAACTCTTAATCATTGTAAAATCAGATTGATGTCACATTTTACCAGCTATATGTACGTTGGGCAAGACATACAACTTCAATGAGCCACAATCTCCTCATATGAAAAATGGGAATAATAATATAACTAACTCTCAAAGTAAGATGAGCAGATATTAGATAACATATGTGTAAGAGTTTAAGTGCTAGAGCATCCAGAGTAATCATTAGGTAACTGCTAACCAGAATTTTAGTTCTACTTAACAATGGTCTTTGAATAGAAATGATAAACTCTATACAAATAGTTTAGGTGTATCTTGGGTCCCCTGAGGCATCAAGTTGCAATAACGACAGGGCAGACAAGCTTCCTGAAACAACCTGAACATGATCACATACTGTTAGAATGCTACAGCTGGTGGTGGTTAGTCTTACTTGGACTTGTCCTTTGGCTCAGACCCCACTCCATGTGAGCTAGTGGCCAAGTTCTATGGAGATGAGGCTAAGCGAAAGCTTATGTAATGCTTTGTGACCCAAAATATAAGACCCTGGTGGATAGAATTGGGAATGCAAGGTGCCACTTTTTTATGATCAAAGTACCATGAGGGAAAGGCATTCTCCTCAAAATGTTTTTCTGGGAAGAAGTTAATACTGTATGCACTCTTTATCCTGCCTTGCTGCTCCCATTGGCCACCTTGCAGCAGGCATCTCATATGGCATGACATCAAGGACTATCCCGCAGGCTTACACTGAAAAAGGGACAGGCCTTGCATTAAGCTCTATCCTTCTAAATTGCTTGGTTTGGAATTTCAGGAAAATATGCTAGAGTAAAGCCATGTTTATTCTATACTTTTCCTTGGAATCTACCAAAAGTACAAAAAATTTTAAAATGGGGAGGAACATTGCATGTACAAGTTCAGAAAAGAGCGACAAAACAAATAAACAAACATACAAACAAAAATCATGAGACACACTCACGTAAAATCTACCGATTTCAGGAAAATGAGAGCCAAAATGAGGGAGAAAGCTATAAACTTACGCATCTTAAAGTAAGTCAGAGGATGGCTAAAGATTCTTCCAATGACATTTTATATAAAATAAGGAGGAATAAGGGCATGATAGTCCACAAGAGACTTGGGGTAAAGCCCTAAGAAAGTTGAAGTCAACATTATGAGAATAGCATCGGAGATGCTTCCACTAGGCTGGGATATTTGACCTCAAAAAACCACCTGGAGGTAACATGAGGAGGAGGAGATGAAAAGGAGAACAAAGACCAGATTTGCTGTTAAAGACAAATGCAACTGAGCAGAAATAAGTCCAGAATGATCACTTTTAAAATCACAGTAAGCCAAGAAGCTCTATTGAAACCCAAGATGACCTCTGACTAGTTCACCTGCTCACCTTGTAAGAAAACATGCTGTGAGGTCAGAAAACAATGTTGAGTTGATGACTTGTGAGGCAACATTCCTGATCTGAAGCTGTCCGTGGCCCCGACTCAGGCCAGTGGTGCTTGTCCCCACTGCTCTCAATTGAAGTGCAGGTGCACGTGAATTTCCTCATTCAAGAAAAATTAATAAACATAAAAACTCCAACATGACACCCTCAACTAGAAGCTACAAAATTTTAAAAAATGTATAAGAGGACAAGAACAAGCAAAAAATCAAATAAAATAGTACACTAAAAAAATAGAAGATAATTAAGCTATACTATTCTATGCTCTTAGGAAATTAAAGGGATTATGAACTCTGAAAAGGGATTCAATGAAGAGCTACAAGAGACCAAGAAGACACCACGGAAACAAGCCACCCTGGGTAAGAGTCACCAGAAACTACAGATTGTATCACTGAGGTCTTCAAATATTGGAACTATCAGATACAGAATAGAAAATTGCTATGTACAAGGTATTTTTAACAAGATGAATTTTTTAAATGAGCAAGGAGCAAAAGAGTACTAAATAATGATAAAAATTTGAAAAAAGAGCCAAGTAGAGCATTTAGAGAATATAAGCATTGAAATTAAACATTCAGTGGCTAGATTAAATGGGAGATTAGATACAGCTGAAAGAACAATCTGAAGAAATTATCAAGAATATTTAAACGTGAAGAAATCAAGATGGAAACACAGTGAAACTAGGAGATAGAAAATGCAAAAGAGAGGTTAAAACACAAAAGCAAAGAATGAGATTATCTAACATACCTGTAATTAAATATTCAGAAGCAGAAAATAGAGAGAATAAAGGAGAGGTGATATTCAAGAGATATCACTGAAAAATTCCCAGAACTGATAAAAGATAAGAAGCTTTAGATAAAGAAAGCAAAATATATGCCAATCAGGATAAGCAGAAGAGATCAACACCTAGACATACTACAATGAAAAGGTAGATTATCAAAGATAAGAAGAAGATATTAAGGGGCTGGCCCCGTGGCCGAGTGGTTAAGTCCGTGCGCTCCGCTGCAGGCGGCCCAGTGTTTCGTTGGTTCGAATCCTGGGCGCGGACATGACACTGCTCATCAGACCACGCTGAGGCAGCATCCCACATGCCACAACTAGAAGAACCCACAACGAAGAATACACAACTATGTACCGGGGGGATTTGGGGAGAAAAAGGAAAAAATAAAATCTTTAAAAAAAAAAAAAAAAGAAGAAGATATTAAAATTATTCACCTAGAAAAAAAAAGTACCTGAAAAGGATAACAAACCAGTAGCAGACTTCTCAAGAGCAAAAGTTGGATAAAGAAATTTGTGAAATAAAATCTTTAATGTGTTGAGAGAAAATGCTGTATGCCTATAATTATGAACCCAGAAAAATCTTTATTTAAAAAAATGTGAAATAAAGAGTTCTTTGTGTTAAAAAAAAAAAGAGAGAGAGAGGGTTCACCACTAGACTTTCACCAAAGGGTCTCCCAAAGGATGATATTAGGAAGAAAGTGACCTCAGATAGACGGTCTGAGATGCAAGAAGAAATAACAAGAAATTAATAAGGGTGAGGGCAATAAATATTATCTTTACAAAATAGTAATTGTTATTATATTTAAATTATCTAGTTAGACGACAGAACTGAAACATTGGAAACCAACAGCATACAAGTTATAAAAAGGGTGACCAGCATTAATGGATGATACTCTTGCTTCCTTCAAAAAGGGAAGTTAACTGCTTTTATTAAGTTCAGATCTTGCTAGTTTATTAAGCGCACAGGGAACAAGTTCAAGGGTGTCCATTAAAAGAAAAGAAATAGAGTGTATACCCGCAAACCCAACCCAATAGAGTGAAAAACAAAACCAAAAATCTGTTAATATAAAAAGGAGGATTTTAGAAAGCATAGACAAAGTAAATCAATAGCACAATATAAGATAGTAAGACACATGGTAACAAATGAATAATCAAAGTAAATAAAACTATAACATTCCAAATACAAAATAGACTTTTTAAGGATGGACTTTTTAAAATCCAGCAATATTCTATTTACAAGAGATATATCTAAAAAATAAAGATCCAAAAACGTTGAATGCATAGAAAATGATATGCTAAGCAAATAACTACAACACAAAAACCCTGTAATACCTGTATTAATAATATAAATATAGATTTTAATCCAAAAAGTATTCTAGAGACAAAGATGTGAAGTTTCCAGTCATCAGAAAGACATAATAATTCTAAACATTTTTACATCTAATAAAATAACTCCAGAATATATAAAGCAACATTTTATTTAAACATGAGAAATCGACAAATCTAACCCAAAGTAAAAGACTCCTAAACACGTGTCTCAATTTAATGGCAGAGCATAAAAAATTGAATTATATATAATTATGAATCTGGAAATTACAGAATACACATCTGCTCAAATGCGCGTGGAGCAAAAACAAAAAGTTGACCATGTAACAAGCTAAAAGCAAATCTCAGCTAATTACGAACAATAAGTAACATGCAAACCACATTATATGCAATGTAGTTAATTAAGGGATTAAATAACAAAAATGTTGAAGTATCCCATACATTTAGAAATATAAAACACGATTCTATATAGCTCATTTGTAAAATAAGTAATCATAATGAAAATGTACAATATTTAGAACCAAACAATAATAAAAATAATACATATCAAATATTTGCCAAAACCCACAGGAAACTCCAAACTAGTAAGTAGAAAGAAATCTATGGCCTTAAATGATTACTTTAGAAAATATGAATTCATCATAAGAAATTAGAAATATAAAAGTAGACTAAATATGAAGAAAGTAGTAGGATGGAGAAAATTTTAAAAGAGCAGAAATTAGTAAAATAAAAGACAAAATTCAATAAGTTCAACAAAGATAAAATTTATTCTTTAAAGATTACTAAAATAGACAAGCCTCTTCCAGGACTGAAGGGGGAAAGTGAGAAGAGACAAATAAACAGATATTAGGATTTTTAAAGGTAACATAACTAAATATTTAGCAGAGATTAAAAAGAAAATAAAATGATACTATGAAGAATGTATCACTTTTTTTGCTAAAGAATTTTTATGCTAAAAGCTTTGAAAACTTACAAAAGGGGAACAGAGTTTAGAAATATATAAATTATTAAAAATGTCTTAAAGAGAAACCGAATTCTTGAATAATTCTACAATTAGCAGAGAAAATCAAACCAACATTTAAGTCTTTCTGAAGAGTAAAGACTCCAGATGACTTTACACGTGAGTTCCACCAAGCCTTCCAGGAAGAGATCATGCCAACCTTTCAAACACTCTCTGGGAGAACAGAAGAAGAGTGAACACACCTTAGTTCAATCCGTAAGCCTAGTATTACCTCGACAGTCCGCAAGGCTACAAGGAGGAAAATGAGGATGATTCAGACAAGAGTAAGGACCATGACCAGTACTGGAAAGCTTGGGATAATCTTAAACTCAAACGGAATAGAGAGGATGGGGGGTGGGGAGAGCGATTAGATATCTACAACTAACAGAGGCAAGGAATAAGAAAATCGAAATCATTGGCACAAGCGAAGGTGAGCACACTGAACAGGGGCCTCATTAAGGTAGTGAGTACACCAATTAGAAGAGAATTTTTTAAAATATAATAAATAATTTCAAGGTGATAGGATTCAATTTTAAAAGGTTTTAGACATTAAGAACTTGATTCTGTTTTACAAAACTAAGCGGATGTCCTGAAAAGAACACCCTCATAAATAAAGCAAATATGAAGAAAAAAGAAAAAAATCAGGAGAAAAAAGACTTGGAGAACAGAACACTCAGATTTTTAAACTATAAAAAGTGAGAATTCAAAAGAAAGAGAAAAAAGAGATGGAACAGAAGAATAATTGCAGGAAAAAAATAGAAGTAAACCACCATTGAGATGAAAAAGAAGATGAATTTTTCAGATCAAAAGATCAATCTAAACAAGTTTAATAAAAACACCACTCACACTCCTTAGGCTGACTTATAGGCAAAATTTATTAAATGTTTGGGTTTTTTAGATATTAAAAGTATTATAAACATTTTTAAAGTACATTTTAATATATAAATGCCCAAAGGCCTGTAAGAAAACACACTAAAGTATTAACAACAGTACCTCTGAGGAAGTGAGTAGGAGTTAACTGGGAACATTTTTAATTTTATTTAATAAAAACATAAAAATTGTTTTGTCACTGCTAGGCAACTATGCTCATGAACATTCTGATTTGAGGAACTCGGTAATCCACGTTTGACTCCTTTTAAACGTGTCCCGTGTTCTGGCGCTGTACAAGGGGATTTTGCTATTATAAACTTGACATTTTCAAATTCTTTTTTGTTTCTAAAATAAGCCCAAAGGGCACACAAATTTCTATTGCTTTCAAAAATGACTGTCATATTTTTGTCCAGTCCATGCTTAGGGATACATATACATTTTTAATTTTTTTTGTTTTTAAGGCAAAAATGTCAATAAATATCTTTTGGTCCATTTTGACTCTGAAATTCTTCCCCCAAAAATAACAACAATTAAAATCTCCAGTTACACAGAGGTAAAGCACATGGATGTTTTTTATAATCCCTTGATTGTAAAATCAATTTAGATACTACAAACGTGATAACACATTAAAATATAAAGATTTTGCTAAAAGCAATGAACACTGACCAAGCATCGGCCTGGCAATATACCATTTCTAATCTCAGTGTATCTTTTTACCAAGGGCTGGTTGATGGGCCGTCTCCAATGACAGAGAGGAGAAACTCATTTATCATAACTGGTCTGCAAATTCTGAGGCAGATTCTAAATCTCTTGAGTAGTTAAATACAATCCTTCAAAATCCTTTTCTTGCCAACAGGTTTGAGCCCCCACTGGAGGCCCAGATGAGCCAGCCAGTCAACATTATTTGATCCCAAGTGAAATGAGAGAGAAGAGTTTGGGGGCAAAAGAAATCAAGCATATAGAGAAGCCTAAAGACCAAGGATGGGTAAACGATTCAGAGCTCACATCAAGCTGGGGAAATCAAGGGGAAAATTGTGGGTGTGAGTATGGGTGTGTATGCACGTGTATGTTTGCACACGTGTGGGGTGATAGGGAAGGTGACATTTGAGCCAATTTATAAATAATGGATTGAGTTCCAGAAAATTTAAAATGAAAAGAAGGGGACCTACAGACTGAGGGAACAACATAAACAAAACTGTGATGTCAAGAACTCTTGGGAGTGGAATGAGGGTGCACAATACCAAATGCAAGCTAAGATCGTTTTGACACATAGTTGGTCAGTCTACAAAGTCTGTTGAAGCGGGTAATCCAAAACGGTATATACATGAAGACATTTTAACCTGAAATATACAGATGTAGATTCGTTCACCAACATTTTGACCTAAGGCCAAGTACTCTTCTTTGAGTTCACAACTGGAACTGCAGCGTCATGATTTTGTACAAAGCGTTATCCAGAATATCTAGTCCCAGTTTCTTTAAAGAGAAAGGAGAATGAAAAGACCCTGTACGACAACCCACGCTGAATTTTGGATTTTTACTATTTTCTTCCAGTCTTTCATATTGTCCTGCCCAATTTCAGCAACAACTTTTTGAATAGCAGATACAATTGGGAACAAAACCAACCAAACCTTGAATAGCATACACCTCAACTACAGGGAGCTGAAGTGCATGAGCACACCAGATGTGAATGACTCTGGGAATGGAGAGCTCCAGTGGGCCTGGTGAGGCAGTTAAGCAGAGGTCTGTCAAGAAAGCTTCTACCGTGGGGCTGGCCCAGTGGTGTAGTGGTTAAGTTCTCACACTCCACTTTGGCGGCTGGTGGTTCACAGGATCAGATCCCAGGCTCGGACCTATTATCATTCATCAAGCCATGCTGTGGCAGCATCCCACACAAAATAGAGGAAGATTGGCACAGATGTTAGCTCAGGGCTAGTCTTCCTCACACACAAAAAAGAAAAGAAAACTAAAGAAAACTTCTACTGCAGTCCAGAGGCAAGAGACACATGTAGGGAAGCAGAGAAAAGTAATACTGGAGAGGAAAATTAGGACTACGTTGAGGAGAGCATTTAGAGCTCTGCTAAGGTTTTGTGCTTAATTTGTTCAACAATGGAGTATTTCACTTGGGAAATGACACAATCTGCAGTTTACTTCAGCCTTAGAAAGATTAATCTAGCAATTGCATAGGACAAGTGGGAGTAGGCAGTTCTCTGGGAGTAAGCAGTACTCACAGCCTCTAACGCTGGAGTAAGTATAGATTGCACAGGGAGTTTCTTCCTCATAATCTAGGTTTAGATCAAAAGTTGCAAACTGGTTGTCATTAGGCTATATGACTGGCAGGGATATTTTCTTCAGCTTGCACTGTGTTTTCTAAAATTTAAAATTCAGTTACCAATGTTTAGAAACAAGGAGGCCATGTAAAACTGAATCTAAAAGAAAAAAATAGAAAACCTGGACGAGAGTTCACTGGAACTGTGTAGCCGCTGGCCTTCTGGCCATAAGCTCTGCAGTTTATCACAGTCCCCACTTCTCCCTGTGGTCCTGACACTGAGGCTGAGTGTCTATTACAAAATGGTTTGTCTTTACCTGGCCACTCCACTCATTGGTGTGTTCTCCCCAATCTTTGTAATCATAGAGACAGAAAAGTTTGTTCGATGCAATTAAAATACAGAATATGTAGGAGAGACGGGGAGCAACTGGGTCAGAGAGTAAGATTAGGAGCAAGGAATTCTAGGCTGGGAAAATGGCTGAGGTATACAAAGTGGTATTTTAAGTTGTGATAGAAGATGAGAACCCCCCCCCCCCCAAAAAAAGGAGAGGGAAAAGTGGAGAGCAAAGAATAGAACTTAAGGAATGACTCCCTTTAGGTGGCTGAAACAGGAATTTGAAAAGGAGTAATCAAGAAGGCAAGGAGCATGGGCCAGCCCTGGTGGCCTAGTGGTTAAGTTTGGTGTGCTCTTCTTTGGTGGCCCAGGTTTGGCTCCGGGGCATGGACCTACACCACTTGTCAGTGGCTATGCTGTGGCAGTGGCCCATATATAAAATAGAGGAAGACTGGCAACAGATGTTAGCTCAGGACAAATATTCCTCAAGCAAAAAGAGGAAGATTGGGGACCAGCCCGATGGCATGGTGGTTAAGTTCACATGCTCCACTTTGGCGCCCCGGGGTTTGCAGGTTTGGATCCCGGGCATGGACCTACACACTGCTTATCAAACCATGCTGAGACAGCGTCCCACATACAAAACAGGAAGACTGGCACAGATGTGAGCTCAGGGACTGTCTTCCACAAGCAAAAAGAGGAGGATTGGCAATGGATGTTAGCTTAGGGCCAATCTTCCTCACCAAAAAAAAAAAAAAAAAGAAAAGAAAAGAAAAGAAAGGCAGCAGCAGAGTATTTCATAAAGGAAAGAGTCTGATCACAGTTCTTCAGAAGGTTGATAACAATAAGAATGTTTTATGTTTGAGCAATGGGGCAGAATGAACCATTGAGTAATTGGGTTAGAAGAAAGTGGAGATGATAAATGGGTAGAGCACTTTTTTGAGAAGATTCGTTGTTAAGAGAAGGAAAAGATACAGTAACTGATTCAAGTGGAAATTGGTCAAGAGAAGATTCATATACACAGATGAATACATATACATAGATTTATGTGTGTATATATCTACATATCTTTAGATATACACACACATGTTTAAGGCATATAAAATTATGACAAATTTCTCTAAGTCTAGAAGTGAAGACAGCAAGTTATCCAGGAGTATAATTTTGTTATTAAGGGAAGAATCACTAGAGTGGCTCTTCAATTAGCTAAATGTGACGCAAGTGGTGACTGACTGTTGTAGGTATAAAGACAGAATGAGATCTTTCATCAGCTGACATAGGCTACCCCTGGTATGCAAATTTGGACACCCTTGGAGGAGAGTCAAGAGACTAGGAAAGAAACACTAATCCCTCTGTTTAAACTCTAAAATTAACTATTTAAAACCTCTGATGAATTGAGATTGTCCTGAATGTGGTTCACTAACTGGAAAAGTTCATAAAGGAGATTTCAACATGAGGGAAAGAGTCGTCTCAACTGGTTGTCTTTGCTCAATACCAAAACCTTGCTAGCCGTGCAAAGCCGGGTTGCCCCAGTGTGAAAATTAGACCACACCTCCTTTCAATTCAGGCATCCCGTCACAAAAGGGGTCTTGAAGACAAAGGACTGACCATGTGAATGAAAAGTGAAAGAACTGCCGTCTTGGAAGTTCACGTTCTCTTGGCTGAACCAAATACCACATGACCTAGCCTGGCTGCTTTCCAAGAAATACCGGGATTTTGAAGGCTCTGGACCAGGAACAGGGTCAGTGCCTTGAACTCTGCAGGGTAGGATTTCAGTAACGATGTTTGTGACAGCAACAGAAGTAAGAGCAACTAGGCCCACTAGCAGCTTTTCAAATTCTCCATTTCTCTTTTCAGGAAGTTTGGAAGCACAGCCAAGTAAGGGCCCAAGGTGCTCAGGGAATTTAGGAAAGAAGATGGAACAGGATCCATGAATGATAGTCTCCTCGTAAGCTGAGCAAATCAGGGTTCACAAAATTTAATATTGAAGAGAGATGATCTTTTTACTCTACGTTGATAAAGCAAGTCTAACTGGTTAAATTTTAGAATAAGGAAAAATGGAAAACATTTATAGGCCTGATGGAAGAAATCTGTGGGTAAGTAAACAAGACGTGCAAGGCAGGAAAAATGTGGATTTATTTCAGAGAGTACTGTTTCTCAAAAACAGGGACAAACGGAAAGAAAGAGAGAAATCACTAGAGGTAAGAGAACCGAGGAAACTCTTTTCAGATGGCATCCACCGCAATGGAGTCGGAGTGGGGTCCCTTGCTGAAAATAAAGGAGTAATTGAGATTGGGAAGAGTAAAGAATTCACAGCCATGATGGGAAAGCTAACAGGAAATTTCTAGGAGGTAGCTTTCTTCTAAAGACACTTTTAATATTTTTGACATTGTTCATCATTTTTCTTACACGTCTTTCTTTATCACTCAGAGTCCAACCTGTTACCAGTACCAGTCCTGGCAGAGAAACAGTAAGCTTCTAGAGCAGTGTTTTTCAAAGCATGGTTCCCTGGCTATCCCGTGGTATCCCTGGTGAGAATCTCTTAGGGAGCTTGTTTAAAATGCAGATTCCTGGACCCTGCCCAGACCTATTCGACAGACTCTCTGGCATCCGGTGACTGGGAATCTGCATTTTAATAAGTTCACCAGGTGCTTCTTATGAAGCAAGCCAGCGCTTGTCTGAAGACTGTTGTTTTAGAACCGCTATCTTAGCTCATGTCTAGTCCAGCCAATTTATGCATGACTATTCACCACATCCTGTTTTTAATCCTTGGCTCTGCGCATAGTTTTAAAACTAAAATAGAAGTGTAACACACTGTGGTGAGGAAATGACAAATTGTTCTTCCCAAACTGCTAGTTAGGATCAAACCCATACCCATTTTGATCTTCCATGTTTTACTGACTCTTTAAAATTCGCTTATACATCATTTATTGATGATCAAGAATGATAGAGTTGCTATAAGTAAGCAATTTTATAATAATAAACTGCATTGTCTAACCAATTAGCTTCTTTCTCATTTTCTCCACTATCTAGCTGACGTAGTGCTGAGATTTGAAGATATACTGACCTATTAAGTTAATTCTATGGATTTGAAGATAAGGAGATTACAGAATTTCACCCTCCAAACAGTGCAAATACTGTTCCTCTTCTCATTTCCTCTCTGGCATCACTGGTTCATTAGTGTTTGGAGATTTGGGTAGAAAACAAATGAGGCAAGAATGAAGACACTCTCTTCAAACATCCATTGGGAAGGAAAAAGGGGACCATCTGATCTTCTCTGTACATCTTTCTGAGCACAGACATTTCATCAGTAATGAATTTGTAATCTGAGCAGAATGCTCTCAGGTTATAATCACCAAATTGACACTGTTGTAAAGAAAAGGAAAGCTTATTTCAAACCCAAGTAATTTACTTAGATTAATAATTTTGTAATTTCCCTCACCATATGTCTGATTTAATGTCATAAGTTGAGTTCTTTGACTCCTCCCCTGAAAGGTTTATGTACAACAATGATCAGATTTCTAACTCCAGTCTGAGCTGGGTGGCCCTTGTATAGGCTATTAAAATATATTGCATATCTCCACCTTATAGCATATTGTAATATAAATATCTTTCTTCTAACACAACTCTCAGTATTGAGATGAGGAAGTTGTATTTGTTTTGAGTTTCTAACACAGTTCCCACTAGTTAGAATTGGCTCAAAAATTGTTCATTGACTTGTTGGACGATTGAAGAAACAAATGAAAATTGAACAGATATACTCCTTTACTGGTCAAAAGTTTTGTCCCTTTAGTAAATATTTTCTTTGTCTAGTAACTGCAGAAATACAGGGAAGAAGGAAAATTTTACATGCCACCAATGGTGAGTACAGTTATGTACCCACAAAAGGCTAGTAGATGATCTCACAAAAGATATTATAAAAAGATATATATAAAACGGCATTCTTTTGTTATTGTTGTGAGTGGTGTCAAGTCGATTCAGACTCCTAGAGCCTCTGTGTACAGCAGGGTCATTTTCCACCACTGTATCAAGTGCTTGCTGCTATTCATGGCCAATATTTTCAGAAGCGAGTGAACAGGTCTTTCTTCCTAGTCCGTAAGCTCCACTGAAACCTGTCCACTATGGCTGACCCTGCAGGTATTTGAAATACCAGGTGGTATAGCTTTCAATATCGCAGCAACAGGAAGCCAGCCAACAGATGGGTGGTGTGGTTCCCTGACTCGGAAACGAACCCAGGCTGCAGCAAGCGAAAGCACCAAATCTTAACCACTCGGCCACCAGGGCTGGCAGCATTCTTTCCAAGAGGAATTTAGTAGCAGTTGGTCTCCTCTTCACTGCTGCAATGCGTAGAAACTTGACTGTCAACATCATTATTGTTACTTGCAATCTGTCTTTTCTCTTTGGTTACTTTTAAGATTTTCTCACTGACTTAAGTGTTCCATGGTTCCACTATAATGTGTGAAGGTGGGTTTTATTTGCCCTGCTCAAGATGTAGCCTTTCTGACTCTAATAATTCACGAGCTTTTATCAATTCTGCTAAATTCTAAACCATCAGCTCTCCAAATATTATCCTCCTCTCATTTTCTCTATTTCATCCTTCCAGAATGTCCATTAGATGTATACTGGACATTTTCATTCTCCCCTTCCT
This sequence comes from Equus przewalskii, assembly GCF_037783145.1. NCBI lineage: Eukaryota > Metazoa > Chordata > Mammalia > Perissodactyla > Equidae > Equus > Equus przewalskii. Next base: position 37,939,931 of record NC_091847.1, read on the forward strand.
GTCTTTAACGAGTTCTTAATACTTTTACTCTCTCTCTCTCTACATAAGGTAATTTCCTCCATCTTTCAGTTCATAAATTCTCTGTGTATCTATGTCTGCTATGCTGTTCCACACAACATGAGGATTTAATTTCAATGACAATGTTTTTAGAATACAAATGTGTTTACATTTATTTAAATCTTCCCAATTAATGTTACTATTTTTATTCCACTGTGGTTTTATTCCTTCTTCTTATTCTCTTTAATAAACTTCGATGTGCTTATTTTTGATAAATTTTATTTTTTAAAATAGTTTAAGATTTACAGAAAAATTGTGAAGATTATACAGAGAGTTCCAATATACCCTGCACCCAGGGTCCCCTATTTTTGATGTCTTACTTTATCATAGTACATTTGTTACAATTAAAATGAATGTTGATACATTATTATTAACTGAAGCCCATACTTTATTCAGAATTTCTTTTTACTTAATGTCTTTTTCTGTTCCAGGATGATATCCAGGATACCACATTACATTTAGTCCTCCTGTCTACCTTGGCTTCTCCTGACTCTGACAATTTCTCAGTCTTTACTTGTTTTTGATGACCTTGAAATTTTGAGAAGAATTGGTTGGTATTTTGTAGAATGTCTCCTAACTGGGATTTGTCCGATGTTTTTCTCATTAGTACACTCAGGTTATGGGTTTTGGGAGAAAGACCACAGAGATAAAGTGCCGTTCTCACTATGTCATATCAAGCATATGTGTTATCAACATGACCTGTCACTGTTGATGTTAATCTTGATCACCTAACGGAAGTAGTGTTTGTCGGGTATCTCTACTATAGAGTTACTTTTTTTTCTCCCCTTTCTATACTGTACACCTTGGAGGAAAGTGATCATGCTTAAGGAATGGGATGTTACGCTCCACATTCTTGAAGGTAGAGTGTCCACATAAATTACTTGGAATTCTTCTCCACAGATGTGTCTCTTCACCCCATTTGTTATTTATTCAGTCCTCTATTTATATCAGTATGGACCCATCCATGAATATTTATTTTACCTTTTGAATTACAATCTAATACTCTTTTACTTATTTTCTTGCTCAAACTGTTCCAAATTTGGCCATTGGGAGTTCATTTACTTGGCTTGTCTCTCTTTGATATAACCCCAGCATTGTGAGGTTTTGTGATGTATTTTAAATACTTTCTTGCATTCTGGCACCACAAAATACTCTAGGCTCTTCTTGTACATTTCCTACACCAGTCCTAGAATCAGTCATTTCTCCAAGGAACCCTGGTTTCTTTTATTGGAGAATGATATTAAAAACAAATACCTTGGTGCTAGGAGTTTTCATTGCTACTAGGGTATCATTGCTTCTGGGCCTTCTTAGCTGATGGAAAAAGTTGATCTATGAGTGTATATTAACCTGTGTATATAAGATATCTATAAATATTTATCTGTGTAATCAACTATAACTAACTTAAGCTAGTTTTGAATGTATACTGATGTCTCCAACTCTAATCCATTTCTATATGGATCATTCTAGCTTCTTCCCTTATTCATCTGTAAATTCCCATTTCAACAGTGAAAAACCTGGCTCCCATATCAGCCATTCATCTATGAATAGTTCACTTCCAATATACGTGTACAGCAGTAACAGAATGGTTAACCATTACCTCCATGGAAAACAACTTTTTCCACTAGAGTACAATGTTTATGTATAGTTTCTTTTGCCTTGAAGTTTACAGACTTCAATCATTTCCAGAGTTACTTAGGTCAGCTCCTTTCCTTTCTACTTTCTTGAGTAGGTTGTTTCACACATTAATTATACAGTTAGATTGTCTTGTCACATTCTGCATTCGATCCTGGGATCCCCCAACCTCCTAAGTGGGTTTTTGTTAATTTGCATACATTGAGTCATTCTTCGTGCTATAAAATTCTATGGGTTTTAACAATGCATAATGTCATATATCCACAAATACAATATCATACAGAATAGTTTTACCATTCTTGTCTTAATCTGCTAGACTGCCGTAACAAAATCCCACAGGCTGGATGGCTTAAACGTCAGAAATTTATTTTCTTACAGTTCTGGATACTAGTTCCAGTTCTAGTCCAGGATCAAGTTTTCGGCAGGGTCCAGTTTTTTATTAAGAGCTCTCTTCCAGGCTTGCAGGTGGCTGCTTTGCCCTCATATAGCACCCCCAAGGCTCTGCTCAGCAGTCAGCCTCCAGAACTGTGAGAAAGTAAACTTTTGATGTATAAGCCACGGAGTCTGCGGTATTTTTTTTTTCAGTAGCTCAAGTAGACTAAGAAAACTCTGTAAAACTCACCAGTGCTACATCTATTCAACATTCGCCACACACACATACCACCTACCCCACCCTGAAACCCTAGGAAACCACTGATTCTCTTTACTATTGCTATGGTATTGTCTCTTCCAGAATGTCATATAAATGGAACCATACAGTATGTAGCCCTTTCAGACCAGATTCTTTCACTTAGCAACATGCATTTAAGATTCATCATGCCTTTTACTGGCTTGACACTTCATTTTTTCTATAGCTGAATAATATTCCATTGTATGGATACACCATAGTTTGTTTATCCATTAATCTATTAAGGGTCATTTTAGTTGCTTCCAGTTTTTGGTGTTTATGAGTAAAGTTGCTACAAATATTTGTCTGTGGGTTTTTGTGCGGACATAAATTTTCCCATCAGCTGGGTAAATACCTAAGGTGTGGTTGCTGGATTTTATGATAAGACTATGTTTAGCTTTGTAAAATAACTGCTAAACTGTCTCCCAAAGTGGCTGTACCATTTTGCATTCCCATCAGCATTGAAAGATCATTCCTGTCACTCCACATCCTTGCCAACAATTGGTATTGTCAGTTTTTTGGATCTTAATGACCCTAATAGCCATGTAATAGTATCCCATTATTTTAATTTGCAAATCCCAAATGGTAAAAGATATTGAGCCATTTTAATGTACTTATTTGCCATCTATATATCATCCTTAGAGACATGTTTGTTCTTATCTTTTGAACACGTTTTAATTGGGTTGGTTATTATTTTGAGTTTTAAATGTTCTTTTTATATTTTAAATACAAGTCCTTTTTCAAATATGTGTTTTACAAATATTTTCTCCCAATCTATGACTTCTCTTTTGATTCCCTTAACAATATCCTTCCTGAAGCAGTTTTCAATTTTAATAAAGTCCAATGTATCAACTTCTTCTTTCGTGAATCATCCTTTTGATGTATCTAAAAACTTATCATCAAACTCAAGGACATCTAGACTTCTCCTGTGTTATCCTATAGAAGTTTTATGTTTTACATTTAGGTCTATGATCCATTTTGAGTTAATTTTGTGAAATGTGTAAAGTCTTTCACAGGACTGTGCAGTTGTTCCAGAACTTTCACAAAGGAGCAAAGGCAGTTAAATGGAGTCACAGGACTGTGCAATTGTTCCAGAACCATTTGTTGAAAACACTGTTCTTTCTCCATTTAACTGCCTTTGCTCCTTTGTGAAAGATAAGCGGCTCTATCTGTCTGGGTCTATTTCTGGACACTCTGTTCTGTTTCATTGACCTATATATCTATTCTTTTGCTAATGCTGTGCTGTCTTCATTACTGTAGATTTATAAAAAGTCTAGAATAGAGTATTACTCCAGCTTTCTTTGCCTCCTCCACCCCTTCCTCCTCCTCTTTCTTCTTCTTCTTCAGTAGTACATTGACTGTTTGAGGGCTTTTGCTTTTCCATAAAAGCTTTAGAATCAGTTTGCCAATGTCTACAAAATACCTTGCTAAAATTTTGATTTGGGGATTTCACTAAATTTGTAGATTAAATGAGGAAGAACTGACATCTCAACACTATTGAATCTTCCAATCCGTGAACACACAATCTCTCTCTATTTATTTAGATTCTCTTGGATTTCTTTCATCAGAGTTTTCCACATATAGATCTTGTTCATAATTTATCAAGTTTGCACCTAAGTATTTCTTTTTTTGGTACTATTGTAAATGGCATTGTTTGTCTAATTTCAAATCCCAGTTGTTTATTGCTGATATATAGGAAATAAATTGACTTTGTATAGTAATTTGTATCCTGTGATCTTGCTGTACTCAGTTATTAGTTTCAGGATTTTTGTTATTGCTGTTGATTCTTTGGGATTTTCCACACAGAAAGTCACGCCATCTGCAAACAAAAGCAGTTTCATTTCTTCCTTCCCTATTTGTGTACATTTATTTTCTTTTCTTGTCTTAGTGCACTAGCTAGGACTTTCAGTATAATGGTGAATAGAAGTCATGACAGGACATTCTTGGTTTGTACCTGGTCTTAGGGGCAAAGCATCCAGTTTTTCACCATAATGACATTAGCTATAGGTTTTTGTAGATGTTCTTTAATCAGGTTGAGGGACTTATCCTCTATTCCTAAGATTCACATGTTTTAAATTCTTTCAAACTGATTTATTTTCTCAAGTTCTGATAATTCTGCTGTTTGTGCTATCTCCTGACTTTTCCTCCTGGTTGATCTCTTCCTTTTGTGCTTTGTAGTTTTGATTATGAGAGTTTTGTATTGTTTCTCTGTGGAATTCCTGCCTTTTGCTCATAAAGATGTACTCACATGGAAGTGATAAAGTCCAGCACGCCAATCACTGAATTAACTTTAATACACTACGATTCCCTGAGCAAAATTTGAAAGCAAGTAACTAGTTCACTCCTTAATATTCTTTTAAAATCGCCCATCATCGCATGCGCCTCATGGACAAAATTGGGAGGTGAATCATAGAACTGGATTCGGCTTCCTACTCAGCTTTTTGGCTAGTCATACGTTATTGACCAGGTTCTTTAATTTCAAAGATCTTTAATCTTACTATTTCTCTATATAAAAATTAAAAATGATAACACTTGCCATTTATTTTTACTCAAAGGAGTTTAGAGCCGACTCAATATCTTTCTATTATCAAATTTGTGAACTCCTTGAATAGGGTTGTAAACAGACTCTGAGGCAGCCCACTGATCCCACCTCCTGATGTTCATGCCTTTGTGTAATCCCCACTTCTTGAGTATGGGTGGGTCCTGTGACTTCCACCTAACAGAACAGGGCACGGTTGATGGGATGTCACTCCCGTGATTATGTTCTGCTATATGGCAAAGGTGATGGGACGCCACTCCTGTGGTTACATTGCAGTACTTACTACTCTGTCTTGTTTGCAGTGCCTTCTCTTTCTTTCCATTGCTGGCTTTTAATAAGCAAGCTGCCATGAATCCTATGGTGACAAGGAAATGATTCTGACAACAACCTGAGAGAGCTTAGTCGTAAATCCTTCCCCAGTCAAGCCTCCAGTTTAAAACTCAATCCTGGGTGACATCTTGAGTGCAGCCTTGTGAGACCCTTAGCAGACCCAGCTGAGCTTTGCCCATACTCCTGACCCATGAAAACTTTGAGATAATAAATATGTTTTAAGCCTCCAAGTTTTCAGTAATTTTGTAAGCAACAACAGAAAGCTAATACAAGTGCAAAGCCTCAATTAAGTAGGTAATGCCTTTTAAGAACCTCAAAGAGTTAGGTGTCAAGCAGTCACCCCAGATTTTAACAAATCTTCTTTTAAAATAACTGTTGCATTTAAGGTAGGTAGGTAAAGAGAGATAAAGAGAAAGAGAGAAGGGAGAAAGTTCTGACACTGAAGAATAGCATTCATTATTTCATAAAAGTATCAAATTTGTGTTTTATTGTCCATAGTTCTGCAAGGAAATGGATATAGAGTACCAATAATTTTGTGATCTGAAGGGCTCAATATACTTGTTATGTATTATTTACTGTGCTTAGATTGTATATATCCATAAATAGTTATACTTTATGATCAGGACACACAAACTGTGTCCAAGTTTTATTTCTTCAGTTCAAACTAAGATTTTAAATACTCTCGTGTCATGCAACTAAGATATGTAAGTATTGCAAAGTACAAAGTGACGAATAAAAGTTTATTTCAAATTTGGTTTATCAAAGCCACACTAGATTCAAGTTTGGCTTTCAATGCCATAGTAGAAAAATGAACTTTAAAAACAAATTGTCAATTAATGTAATTCACCAATATCACATATTTGACAACGTTAGGGAAAAAAAGAAACCTCATTTTTCTTTTCTCAGTAAATTACATCAAAGTGAGTCATTATGCATGAGAAGTTTAGAGAAATAAAATCTTCTAAAGCCCCACTGAGGTCAAGTTTGAAAAGCTATGCTGTGAGAAATTTACCCACATTTCCACAAACAGCAGCTGGTTTTCTTACAACTTGTGAACACACAAAACATGACATACCCTTGCTTCCTGTACTTTGGTTAAAAAGTGCTTTTCTTTTTTTCCAGAACATATCTAACCCTTGACTCTAATTCTTATCACAGTCTACAGTGAAACTTGCTCTGTCCCTTCCCTGTGCCTTTTTGGGTTTGACGTTTATTCTAAGAAAGAGTATTACATCATATTTAACACATAAAGCCACCGGAAAAGCAAATGACCAGTGATGGAGATGACGTGTGGTAATAATCCAAACCTTGTTCACATTGTAGAATAGTTTAAAGTCATCTTTCCTCAAACAAATGTGGTATTTATTTCCCCTGGACTTGGCAAAATAGGATTAACAGGAAATGCTGCATTCAAGTAAGCAGATCTTTAACATCATGATTCTAGTCTGTGATGAGAAATAAGCAATATCAGTTGAATCACAACTGGTTTGCAAGCTCTTGTTGGAAATCAATGTATTGCTAACCATGCAGTTATCAATATGCCTATATCTGAAAACTTGCTTGTGGAGACCAGGAGAAAAATTCACCCTAAATGTGTTTGTTTTCCTATTTACCAAAGACAATATCCTTATCCATGCAATATCTACAACCGGCTTCCAATTTCAGCCCTGCCACTGACCATGGGAGTTTCTCCAAATTCTTGCTTCCTTGTCTGTATGCCTAACACCTGTCTACAGGGTTATTTCAGAGATCACATGAAAAGCATCTTTAACCTACTAGGCGTCTAGTAAATGGTACACAGGATTGTTATTGTTCATGTGAAGCACACCGTACATTGCTTTTCATAGGGATGATGCTCAAGCAGAGCCCACAGGATGCTTCTGAGTTCAAAGAATTAATAGAAAGTAGGTGCCATTAGAAATCTTTTATATTTTATTTTATTTATTTCTTACCCCACAAGCTTTCCTACCTTCCCCTCTTTTGTTACTCAAAATAACTGGTTCTTTACTCAGTTTATGTAAGTGTAGCAGTTCCATTCACAGGCAACTATCAAATGTCTCTATTTCTCTCAAACATACACACATACACAACTTAAAATCAGTAAGGACTATTTATTACATTGTCTGGATCATCTGCTCTAGAATATAGGCAAAGAGCAGCCGTATCACCAGAACAGAGAAATCATGAACTTTAATGGGTATCGAATAAAAATGTGATTGAAAGGTTAGAAGTAATGTGATATTGACAAAACTAATAGGCAAAAGAGTGCTGAGGCAGTAATTATTTGGAACATACAATATAAAGTGAGGATTAATGTGAGAAAAACTACAGGAGGAAAATCTTTTTCCTGAATCTAATTTTTCAACTTTCAGACATTTGTTCAAAAAATATCACAAAGCTGTAGGATCTTGAGAGTTCTAGACTTGTCATCATGGTTCAGCAGAACAAAAGTTGAATCAGGTGAGAATGACATTCCAAACCTTTTTGATTAGGCTGCCTATAAAAAAGACCTTATTATAATCTTCCTCAGCACCCATCTCAGACAACGTTTTTCCATGGATCTTGTGAAGCTTAAATCCTCATATTAACTCTTATACTTCCTGCTTTATCGTCACTGTGGATGCAAAAAATGGCTGGCGATCATCTTTGTTTATAATCCTTCATAGATTTGAACAGAAACATTCAAAATTGCCTACTCTTAAGCCTTCTCAGAGGCTACTGAGCTTAAGCAAACATAGAGTTTTGTAACCTACCTATTAACTTACAAAAGGTATTCCAAAGTGATTAGATTCTGTTATTCTCTTATTCACATGACTCCAAAAGTTCTGGTTTTTCACGTGGATAATCTAGAAAATAAATATTACTCTTGCATTCACTGGAAGCATTAGAATGAGCAGGCACTTGCGTTAATTTGTAATATCTAACTTATTACTTACTTTCCCTTTCTACTATCTATTTCTAATTTGAGCTGTTCTGTTTGAAAAATGATTTAAGAAGCAAAAATAATGATACGAAAATTTAAATAAAGGTCACTACTGCCAAGAAATGGCACGTCAGTTCTGCAATCCATCTGCACTTTCCCACCAAGCTGGGTGGAGTTGATCTAATCAAGTCTAGAGATATTTACAAAATAAGCTAATACGTAAGGGTGCCACAACCCATCAAAAGCGACTCTCTTCCTCTTCCACAGCACGGTGAAGGCCAGGGATGAATTTCAAGAGTTGTTTCCGGACACTTCCCCTTCTGCTTTTCCTGGGCAGGGTCCCAAACATGCTTGAGAAATTGCCCTCCCACAACGGAGACATGGATCCACTGCTGGCAGTACTAATGCTGCGGTTCCTCCTCGAAGAAGACCTCTTCAGAAAATCATCCCCATCCTTGGGGACAAAGCACTCATCATCTGTGCTTGTCTGCCGGCTGAAGGCTTCCCTGCTCGAGTCCTCAGAGATACATGTCTGGTACCCATCCTCGCTGTCCAAGGTCATGGAGCTCAGCCAGCTCTTACAGCTGCTCTCACTGGATAATCGATTCCGGTCCAGGAGGGCTGGGCCCAGCCCTGGCAGGCTTCCAAACAAAGTTGATTCATCTATGTCCATGTTTTCCAAACTTGGGCAGTTAGTGGCATCACCTAGAATGCAGAAAACAAAGTCTACTGTGGAAAAGATCTGAACGTCACCCTCTGCAAGTAAATACACCAAAATTTCTTTTCAAAAGGCACAAGAAAGAGTAATGGTGGATAATATTTTTCACTAAGCTTTGATTTGCGTGAACTAGTGACTGTTGTATGAGGCTATTTGAGAAATCTTACAGTAGTGTTTCCCAAACTATTGTTTGTGGACTAGCTTCCATGTAAAAGGATTCCACGGTCAGGAAATGGTAATCCTGGATTAAATAAATCTAAACAAGATCTTTCATATGAGAATAGTTCAACTCATCTAACAGTACACCAGTGTGACTTGTGAATCTCCAAAAGGATCACTTCTTAAACTGAAGTGACCCTGCAAACTTTTATTAAAATTCTCACAGAAATGGGGTTCTAAAGAATATACTTGGGGAAATGTTGTGTTATGAATTTTCTCCATTTAGTTCTTCTCATTTTTAGTTAATGTCTTTTTTTAATAATTGTAAAATTATTATAACTTCATTTGAAGTGTATGGGAAATACAGTTTTAAAACCTGCACCTGCAGGCTGATTATAGAGAATTCGAAGGTGTTTAAAACAGAAAGGGTATCTTCCAGCCTCGAGACTCCAAGTTTCTTCTTAGAATACTTTCATACTTAAAAGCTCTAGAATGGTACTATATCCAGAAAACATCCCTGTCCTCAAATAAGTAATAATTCATTTGAAGAAGCTGAACTTTATCTGCTTAGCTGAATTTTTTCATCAACCTTTTATAACCTACATCTGGGCTCTCCAAACTCAAATTTTAATCACACATCAACATCCTGTCCGTACCCCACTTGCTTCTGCACTATCTGAGTTGGTTGTTAGGCTGCTGAAAGAAAGGAGATTATTTGTAATACCAGACTGAGAACGATATAATTAGAAGGTGACTCTGCTTCAGGAAAAGTACTAGAACATTGCACACTCAGAAGTGGTTTTATTTTGTGCTGATTATCTCTACTGCTGCTCTTTTTCGTCCTTGGTGGGCAATACAAGAAGAGACTGTTTATTTTTCCACTTGATGTGCAAGGTTGAATATGGCCAGCCCTGCAGTGACAAGTCATAATGCTTTCCTTTTTGCTAATGCAGCCTCCTATTTCATCTTGCAATGAGTTGATGAATTTCTTTTGATTGGAGAGAAATTGCTTTGTCGAGTCTCATGCCCTAGATATTTATTCTAGGTCTAGAGAAAGTAAACTAAAGAAGAATTCCTTCAATCTCTCAAAGAATGTGTACAACAATGACCTTATGAGGCGTCAATCTTCTCGATCCTGAACTAAGCAAGGCCATTGCCATCGAACACCAGGACTGCCTACACTTCGCAAGTCAAACCCCATTTCCAGTCCAGGATGCTCCAGAAGTGGAGGCAAAGGTTTCCCAAACATCCTCAAGTCTATGGAAATCCAGGCAGTGGTTGGATTTTGTACCTCTGTCTTGCTAGCAAACTTCAGACCCCCAAAAAATCTATTATGAATTTTGTTAAAATGTTAACATAAAAAAGAGAAGTAATTCATATGTTTCATTTTTTAAAGACACATACCTTCAACACAAATCTCTAAGCCATAAATTAGTGCCTAATTAAGAATTAAACGTACCTTTTTTTTTTAAACAGATTATCACTTTTAACAGATGTTCTAGTTATAAATAGAGACTTTAGCTCAGTATTATCTGAAGGAGATATAACTTATATTTCAAACCCACATGGCCAGTGGTTTCAGTGAACTATTTGTACATACCAGTTCATTCTGCAGATTATACCAGTCACATAGCACATATCAAATCAACAAATTTTAAACCCAAACCTCCCCTTCAGAAAGCACACAGTGGCAAGAGCCATGCATTTACCATTAACGATGATCGTTCACATTTCTGCCTTGGGTTTAGAGGCCTTGAAGAAGGATTTCTCTGCATCAATGCAAGTTACACAATTTGAACAAATGACAGGAGCTCTACCCAAGAAGCGTGCTACCCTTCCAGTCTCAATAGTTTCTGACAACTATGAAGCCTCTAAGCCATGAACATTCTCAGGAATTTAATTCATCTGCTGCAGTGGTAGGAAAATTAGGCAATCATTCCTCCTGTTCTTTTAAAATCACCAGGTGCCTCTTGCAAGTGTGTGCATGCATGTGCATGTTTGCATGTGCATACGTGTTACGTGTATGGAGGAGGGGGAGTGACTTAACTTACCCCTCCTCCAAATACACAGGTCACTCCAAAGCTCACGCCAAAGAAACACATACTAGTATTCTTGATCCATGCTAAACAATTTTTTCTTGTAATGATAATAATCTTAAAACAACTTAGAGGCAGAAATACTGTAAGGATGAAATGTTAGGTGGTTTCTCAACAGGAAATCGCATTTACCATGAAGCAGGCGGTGTTCCTGTAACTGCAGAGATCTGAACTCCACCCATTTCTTCTTCAAAGTTTGCTGTGAGAAAGAAGGAAAAAAAATACTCATTATAGGAAACCCCAGTGAAGACAGCAATTGACTTCTAGGTGTTGAGAGTTGTCATTAAAATTTTTTCTTTTCTTTCTAGCACTAGCAACCCTTCTGTTCATTTGAAAGATCATTTTCTTCATTAAAGAGGGATATTGGGAATACTACTTTCTCAAGAAAAAAATCTAGTAGCACCAACAAGTTGAAACCATGACATTGTTTCAACAGAAACAATAGACAATAGAAACAATGACGTTTATATATCTTCATTTTTAAAAATATTATAGAACCAGATTGCTTAGGTTTGCGTCATTTACTATTGTTTAGGCAAAGATTTACACTCTAGGTTTCACCCATCTGCAAGAGGACAACCATAAGAGAACCTAAACCCTGGGACTGACATGAAGATTAAATGAGTTAGTAGAAGTAAAATGTTTAGAAGAGTGACCAGAATTTAAGAAATATTCAATAAATACCATCATCAGCCTATAAGGCTGAGGCGCTAAAACAGTCTGTTTTGCTGGACATTGATTTATCTTCCACACCAAAAAAGGGAAGCTGACCTGTTCTGAAAGACTTCCCTGAAGGACTAAACTTAGAACACTGCTAAGCACCCTAACTTCTTTTGTTTGAGGAAGATTAGCCCTGAGCTAACTACTGCCAATCCTCCTCTTTTTGCTGAGGAAGCCTGGCCCTGAGCTAACATCCATGCCCATCTTCCTCTACTTTATATGTGGGATGCCTACCACAGCATGGTGTTCCAAGCGGTGCCATGTCCGCACCCAGGATCCGAACCGGGGAACCCCGGGCCGCTGACAAGTGGAATGTGAGAACTTAACCGCTGCGCCACTGGGCCAGCGCCACACCGTAGCTTCTTAACTGCTTCCTTCCTTGGCTGCCTGGCACACAAGAGCGGAGGCCCGGGGTGGGAACGAAGTGGCTGCTTTAAAGGTCAAGACTACACGTGAGGCCTGGCCTAGCCCACAGACGAGGCTGAGGATGGGAATCGAAAACAAACCAGGTAGAAGGCACCTGACGAGGCACAGTCAAAGGTTCCTTCCCCCTCCCGCTCAGTCCTCTGCTCCACCCCTTCCTTTGCCATTTCAGTCCCCACAGCAAGCCCAGCAGGCAGGCACAGCTCAGATTAGCCTGTGGACGCTTATCCCAAAGGAAAGGCAGCCTCGTTGGAAACAAGTGGTCCTTTGTACAAAGTAATCTGGAAGGGGCAGATGAAGACTAAAAAGGAAAAGAAAAAAAACGTGTATTTGGGAGGGGAAGCCCAAAGAAAAGAAAATGATAACATTACACATACGTTATTAAATGTGTAAGGGAAAATTGCTGGTTCCTCAGTTCAGGGACTGAGCAATCTCTGGGCAGAATTTCCAAGTCTAAACAATAGTAACATTTAGCAGCAATCCTTGTGGTTGTTAAAATAATATGCAAGGAATAAATCAAAGCTATAAAATGCCTGGCTCAGTTAAGTTCTCGTTTTTTCTGTGCTATAATATAGTCTATCTGGCTATGAGACTGCTGGGCTGCCTGGATCGCAGCTCTTGTTATCTGTGTAAACCAGTGGTCACGTGAAGGTTAGAATCAGGGACCCAGGGAGTGGAAAACTAGCAAGGATCTGGCATATATACCAAGCCCATTCTTCTTTCTCAAAGAAATTTATCTCCTGCAAGAGAACAGAGTCCAGGAAGGGAGCATAAGGACAGGTTTACCGTCAAAACTAAATAGAGAGAGAAGAGGTAGTTGTATTTCTGTACTTACTATCCAGAAATACAAAGTCAGGGCTTACCAAATAGGTGATTTTTCTGAAAATAAGGGTTTTAAAATATCTAATCTGTTGATTTCGCCCAGTCATCTAAGTATGTCATCACTTAAACCAAGAAAATACCAATGTAAAGATCAGATGTGTCAAAGTGACTCAGAGTTTTGAGTCTATATCTAAGCTTCCCTATTTTCCTCAGAGTCTGTTGCTGCCTGTTATTAACATCACAGTTGCATATTTGCACAATTCTAACCTCTCACCATTAAAAGAAAACTAAAGCACTTGGGAGATCTAAGCAACCTGAGCCACAGCACCTCATGGAGCCTTGCTCAGTGCCTGGTACACAGCAGCTGCTCAGTAAGCATTGGTTGAATGAATATATAAAAGAACGACTTCCTGAAACAACACTCAATTATCACACATTAGATATTTTGGATTGGATATATTTCCAATGTTTCAACCTACGTTAGACATATAGCTAAACATTTCCATGGTGGTTTACTATTTTCCTAGTGCTTTCACGAATAATATACTGTTTAATCTTCCTGACTGTCCTAAAAAGTTCGAGATTAGAAAATAAAAATTCAATGTAGCAAAATATTTCCCAAGGGCTATAAACTCATTAAATAGCAGAACTAGATTAAAAAATAGCTCCCCCAACACATTGGATGTGCTGTTTTCATGTTGAACATTTGAATCATAGGTCATGAGAAAGGGAATCCCTGAAAACATGGCTCAGAAGGGACTATCACTTCTAAAGAAGAGCTCCTGGCCTCACAAAGAGTCTTGGAAGGGCAGAATACACATTTACGTAGAACGCACAAACTAAATGTCATTGTGTGAAGGGGAAGCCAGCCTCACCTTGGTTATAGGTCAGACCCAGGCATTTCTGGCTCCAGGGATGAACTGGAAATCTTGTAATTTCAAGATTAGAAAAGAAACAGAAATGCAAGAAGGTAAGCAGGAATGAACCCAAAGGTCTGCTGGACCTGGAAAAGCAGAAAGAGGCATCTAGCGATTTGAATCCTACAGTGATATATAGTTTAAATGCACTTATCTGAGGCGGAGAACAGAGATAAGTTTCCTGCTAGAGAAAAGAACCTTGGCTAAAGCTCCATCATCGTGAAAAGGAGGCTGAGAAAAACTGCTGATGGTTCATGTAGAGCTTGTACCTAGAGAGGCAGGAGTACATAAATGCACCCTCATGACCTGGGCCAGGCAGCACAGTGACCCTCCAGAGGAGACATCCATGCCACCAGACCTGGCTCTGGGTTGGAAGTCTTGAAGCGCAGAACAGAGGCAACTGCCTAACTATCACACTGAGCAGAAGGAAGAGGCCACCGTGCAAGGGAAGTGGGCAAGCTAAACTCTAAAACACCCTCAGAAATCTAGTGACAAGAGAGACAACTAAACTGATCGTCAGTACATGGATTCTCTCCAAATACAATGAAAATAGAAAAGTGTTCAATGAAGACTTTAAAACAAGAATATTTATAATCCTCTGAGAGAGAAATGAGATCAATGTTCATAAGAACAAGAAACTTGAAACAAATAAATAAAACATGGACAGATAGACATGAAAAATAACTATTTGAAAATTTAAAAAAATCAATTTTTAAAACTCAATAGAAAGGGGCCGTTCCCATGGCCAAGTGGTTAAGTTCACGCGCTCCACTTTGGCGGCCCAGGGTTTCACCGGTTCAGATCCTGGGTGCGGACATGGCACCACTCATCAGGCCATGCTGAGGTGGCATCCCACATAGCACAACCAGAGGCACTCACAACTAGAATATACAACTATGTACTGGGGGGCTTTGGGGAGAAGAAGAAAGGAGAAAAAAAAAAGAAGATTGGCAACAGTTGTTAGTTCAGGTGCCAATCTTTAAAAAAAACTCAATAGAAAGAACACATTCTATACAGAACACAACATTATTGAAGATAATACTAACGAATTTTTTAAAAAATCACAAAAAAGATAAAGTGATATAAAATATGAAAGAGTGGTTTGGAAGCATGGAAGATAAATCAAGAAACTAAAATATGTTTAACAGAAATACCAGAAGATAATTCAAGGAATGGTGAAGAAGGTATATTTAAAGAGATGGAGCTGATAGCTTTCCAAAAATGAAGAAAGTCACAAGTCTTTAGATTGAAAGGGCACTGCAAATTCTAAGCAGTATAAATGGAGAAATGAGTCCAGACCTTATCAAACTGTGGTGAAACTGTAGATCAATAAAGACAAAAGAACATCTTAAAAGCAACCAGAAAAAGATGAACCAGTGCCACAAATTGAAATACCAGTTTTTGAAAAGACTCAAAAATAGAAAATACTCTAGAGAGAATTACAAAGAATAAAAAGAAGAGAAGGCATAAAAAGTAGTACAAATAAAAATGGAACATAATCACAGTTGTGATAGAAAAGAGAAAGATGAGAAGAGAATGTTTATTATCAACTTCATGCCAGAAATTCGAAAATTTAAAAACTTTATTAACAAAAACATAATTCAATAAATAGGCCCAAAAACCAAAACCAGAAAGCCTAGGCAGTCTTATAACTAATAATGAAACTGAAACAGAGTTTAGAAGTCTTTCCACCAAAAATGAGGCTCAAGCACAGCTAATTCAGATAGCGTTACAAGAACTCTACCAAAGGGGAAAAAAGGGGAAGATAGTCCCCAGATCATGCTAAAAGTCCAGTAAACTGGAGACTAAAACTAAAGGAAGATAGACTGAGAAAAGAAAATTACAGGCCATTCTACCTGTAAAATGAAGCTGCCCTCAACAGTTCTAAAGAAAATGTCAGCAAATCAAATCTGCAAGTATATAAAAGATGATTATAAGTTACAGGTTGAGTTTATTCTAGAAATGCAAGAGTGGCTTTATATTAGAAAATCTTTACATGTCACTCATTGTATTGATAGATTTTTAAAAATAAACGAGAGGGTCATCTTAACACATGCAGAGAAAAGTTTTTGATAAAATTTAATACACAAGCTCTATAAAAACTATCAGCAAACTTGGTATAGAAGGGAGCCTCCTTAACCCGAAAAGTATATTCATAAAAAGAACTCATTCCTAATAGAAAAGAGTCAAAAGAATTCCCCTTAAAGTCAAGAACAAAACAGGAATGCCTACTATCATAGTTCCTATTTATAATTGTATTGTAGGCCTCAGCCAGTGTAGTAAAGTAAGAAAAAGAACCCAATGTCATTCTTACTATATAGTTATTATGTTCATAGGAAACCCAAAATAATCTATAGATAATTTACTAGAAATTATATAGTTTAGCAAGGTGTTTGATTATAATTACAGCATAGAAAAATTTATTTTACATATCCATTACATTAATCTCAATTAAAAGATCAAATTTTTATAAAGAAACTATAATACGAACAAAAAATCATAAGTTACAAAGGAATAAACTTAACAAAAGATATATAGGATCTATTTGCATAAAATTATAAGACTTTATTGAAAAACATAAAGAAAACAAAAATGGTGAGATCATCCATCAGTGAGAAAATGCACACCATAAGGATATCATCTCCTAAAATTTATCTATCTATATAAAATGTGATACCAACCAAGATTCTAACGCTTATTTATGGGAACTTGACAATCTGATTCTAAAATTTATATAGAAGATCAAAAAACCAAGAATAACCTGGAAAGCTTGCCCAGTGAAATATCAAGATTTATTACCAGGTATACTAACTGAGTTTTATATAAACAAATCAACCAGTGGATCAGAATTGGGAGCCTGTAAGAAAATCCGTGCATATATGCAACTGGCTTAAAAATAGAGGTTTCGCTGCCGGTCAGTTGAGGGAAATGGAGTTCCATAAAATAATGGTGTGGGAGAACTGAGTGTTCATGTGGAAAAAAATAAAATTGGAATCCTATCTCCAGCTCTATACAATAATTAATTCTGGGTGAATTAAGGACTTAAACGTAAAAAGGAAAAACTTTAAAACTTGTAGAAGAAAATATAGATAATGCAGATTAATTATGAATGATAAACAATTAGGAGCTCGCTCATGAACAAAAATATCAAAGAAGGAATACATCCAAAGTGCTAAGGGAACGAAATATCAATTTAGAATAATACAGTTACCCAGTAAAACTCTCCTTCGACAGTAGTGGTGAAATAAAGATATCTTTTTGACAAAGAAAGACCTGCTTGCCCTCCCCAGAGGAAGTACGACAGCAAGAAGGAGAGCAAGCCCAGAGGTAGGGAACAGAACATAAAAAAACGACAGCAAGCACATCAATTCAACAGGTTAGTATATTTGTATACCAGTTATTTAGAACAAAAACCTATATTTTTTCATTTCAAAAATTGACAAAATTTTCCATAAAGTAAGCAATAATAAAGAAGATGAGGTCTGACATGGACATTTAAAGCATGTTAAGGTCCTCGTGATGTTCTGGGAGAGGATGGAGATACTGAAAAATTCATACATTGTTAGAAAAAATAATAGTTACGTATATATATTAAAACTTCAAGAGAAAACGTTCAAAGAGCAGAAATTGCATAGAAGCATGAAATATGTGTTGTGCAAGACACTATTTTATTCCATGAAATATAAAACTATTTTTTACTTATGTTTTAGATAACATCACCAGTTTATTTTGTACATTTCTTTCCTTTTTCTACAAAAGGTTGAAAGAAACCTGTTTTACTTTTTTTTAAAAAAAGATGTTCACTATCTCCATTTTGAAAAAAACAAATTAACTTTTGACAGTTTTAAAAACCTACATACAATGAAGCACTGTTTCCTCCTTACAAAAATGTATAATAAAATGTTAGAGGCATTCCCTTTAAAGTCAAGAATAAGACTATCACTATTTAAAAAATACTGAAGGTCCTAACCAATGTTATAAGAGAAGAAAATAAACTAGTTGAATGATTGGGGGTAAAGGGGCAAAACTTTCATTATCCACAGATGATATGATATCTATATAGAAAATCTAAGGGAATCTACAAACATATTAGAATAAAGGCAGCTCACCAAGACTACTGGATTTAAAAATTTACACAAAAATCAACAGCAATAAGCAGCTGAAAAATTAAAAGATCATATTTACTATAGCAATAAAAATTAGAAGTACATAAGAATAAATATAATAAAAGATGTAAAAATGTGTGAAGGAATTACAAAATGTCTTTGAAGTACATAAAAGACTTGAATGAAAAGATTGAGATCCTGTGTTTGAAGTGAAAACAGTAAAGGTATCAATTGATCTCACTTATTCTATGAATGCAATGCAATTGCTGCCAAAATCTGAACTGAGGATTTTTTTCAAGGAAATTTACAAATTGAGTCAAAAAAATCACAGCGATAAGTAAAATAAGAGGAACATAAAACCAATGTTGACAAAGAAGAAAACAGGGCTGGTTGATGAATTAGACGTGAAGGAAGAGAGGAATACAAAAGACAAAATAGAAATAGAAATATAGGAACTCTACCTCCAGTAACTAAGGGCTCAATAATTGTGAAGGGGATACTTCATGAAGAAAACTAGTAAATGGCAGCTATTGCTAAACAAAGTCCACATGAGCACCCTGCCTGTGCAGTCTGCGCAGACAGACGCCTCCCTGCCATGCAGCGGGGAGCACTGGATAAAGAGGTCAGTTGGGGTTGGGGCAGGGGTCTGAAGGCTACAACTCAGATGCTCATGAGTGAGGGTCTGGACTTCAAGGCCTGGCAGAACCACATCAGTATAGCAAACTAAGATTTTTAAGACCCGCAAAGAGCCATTCTGGGAATTTCCACTGAAAACCCTGCATTGTCCACTAACTCCTGGAAACTTTAATTTTTCCTCTTCGAAGTTGACAGTGTGTTTGCCAATAAAAATAAATTCAAGGACAGTCACAGAAGTAGAAGGAGGTGATTTTTGTAGTAAGAATGAGGCAGAACGGAAGGACACAGAGGAGGACGGGGGAAAAGCAAAAATTCCAGCCTTCCTGCACACACATGCAGCACTTGGGAAAATGAGAAGACCAGCTCCTCCTTCTTTGTTTTTTCCAAACAAAATGTAAATCAAGAGAGATCACAGGTGCATTAATGAAAAGTTCTTCAAGTCACGTGCCTTCCTGTTGCCTTTCTGAGCCTCACAGACACACAGAGGAAGGAAGGAAGCGATTTGCACTGGTTTGTGGAATTTAATATTCCTGCGAAGGTAATTGTGTGGCTCTTGATAATTCAGCTTAGACTCATCACGACATTTCATCTTCAAGGGCTATCTCAACTCCTCAAATAGATCTTTATTCTACCGATCACACAGTCAAAGATGAAAAATGTGCCTCACTGTATTAAATTAAATTACCTTTAAAACTTGCAGCTTTGCTTCAAGCTCTGTTCTTTTGAGAATCATTGTTCCATTAAGAGTCTCTATCCTGTTTTAAGAAAAAAGAGGTGGGGGGGGGGAGTAGCATGAATGATTCTTTTGAACAAGTACCATCCTTATGGAGTACTACACTTTGAGCACTAGCTATTTTTAAAAAGCAACATAAATGTTACGATTCTTGCAGCACTTAAAGTATCTGGACGTAGGCCAAATCTTCTGACAACATTCAGAGAAAGAAAACGGAAAAAAACAAAAAACACCTCCCCTTGAGAATGTGGCTGAAAGTAAAGAGTCTGGTTAAGGTGTAAACTGCAGCCCATTTTAGTGAAGCCACTGTATGACAATGATGGTGTTCTCCGCTAGAATCTATTCTTGTGGGGTTTGGTTGAATCACCTCTTTCATTTAGTGAATGTTTATTGATCATCTACTGTGTTCCAGACTCTAGACCCCGTGCTGAGCATGACGGTACAGCAATGCAAACAACAGGCACTAGGGACTTTCAAATAGTGAAATCAACATGCTGTTTCTTGACACAGGAAAAATTCCTTTCCTCTCTCTGATTCCAGAAGCCTTTACCTCTGTAAATTGTCTTAATTTGGAACTAGGACAAATTGAACCAGAACTACTATAAGATAATAACCTTCATATGACTCTTTCATCTCTAAATCTTTTAAGTTTATGAACTTTAATCCTAGAATTATCAATTCAGTGATGTTCTTTTCTCCCTATCTATACCAAATGTCTTTCTAAAAATAGATAGACTTGTTCTATCCTGAGTGATTTGATTTGTTTTGTGAGCTCAAGTTAGAGGCCTTTATTTTGACTACCAAGCCATCAATCTGAATAAGATAATAAATTTTATGTTTGAGTCACACACCTAAGCATTTTTAAAGTGTTGGTTCAAATTCCTTCCAATACATAAGCTGTAACTCTATTTATAAAGATGCAAGAAATTTTTCAAGGCATGGTAAAATAATAGCATTAAATGTGGAGACCAATTTTCCCTTATTTCTAATAGCATCACACCCAAAAGAATGAGACGATAGCAAGCCAAGTTGCTGTCTGCTTTTTCATGAGGGCGGTCTTGATTCTGGGAAATAGTGAGGATCCCTATAAATCTGTTTCACTGGGACTCAGCGTCAGTCTGACCCACCCAAGCAATAGATGTCTATGGGCAAAATCATAGGCAAAGACTAGTTGCTCTCTTCAGCAGTATTTGTACAGACTATCTCTCATTTTCCTGATCTCTGGATTTCTAATTGTCTTTTCCCATCACTCCTTAATTATCCACCTTAAGTCTGCCTACTGCACCCATTGGAATATAGGTTTCTGATTCTAACCACCAGCATGTTTTCTTGGACTCTAAGTGGTTCTTATGTTCTAGATTCAGGGTTCTCTGAAGCAAGAGTGCCCTCATCCTTAACCCTGAACTCACAGGATCCATAGAACTGGACTCAGTCCTCTACCACCACCAGTCATCTTTCAAAACTACTTCTACATATGCTCAAAATATCCTTTGAAGTTTTAGACTAGAATCACTGAAGAGCATCTAGTGGATTTTCTACTGGCAGCTTGCAATGAGCAGCTGTGGTGTAACCGAAGAGAATAGATCCTGGCATCCAGAGCAGGTGGTCAAATCCCAGCCCTGTCACTTACTAGATGGTTGACCTTAACACAGCCTTCATTTAAGGTCAGTCACTTCATCTGTAAATAGGAATACAACTAACCTCATAAGGTGGCTGTGAAGAATGAATGAGATTATATAGGACCCATCTTAATCAGAATAAAACCTAAACAACTTAGCCTGACTGATGAGACCCATGCTCTGCCCCACGACCAAGTCATTTCTTACTATTCTCTCCCTAATCCACCATCCACCAATCACATTGGCTTTCTCTCTGTACCTTGAAGGTGCCAAGCCCCTTTTGAGAATTCAGAGATCTCTCCCTTTACCTGAAATACTCTCACCAGGAGTTCCTATAACTTTCCCTTCTCTTCATTTAGGTCTCAGCTCAAATTTCCCCTCCTCAGAGAGGGCCACATTAAACATCTAAGCTGAAATAGCAGCCCTCTTACTTAATATCCTATCCCATTCCTTATTTTACTTTCTTCAGACTAGTCATCAATAATTGAAATAACAGAATTGCTCATTTTTGTAGGCTTTTCTTACCCATCTCCTTCCACAACTAATAAAGCACTAGAAGAGTCTTTGTCTTTGTCTTCCCCGAGCCTATCACAGAGCTGGAAACATAGTATTTGCCCAATAAATGTCATTTTAACAAATGAGTGAATTTCATCTTTTAACAAATTGCTAGGATCTTATTAGGGTCTAAGGATTGGATGGTGGAAAAGTCAGTCAAATTTCTCACTGGGGAGACCAGTGCTCCATTAATAAGTTTGGAATATTAGCAGGTGTGACTGTCTGTGTTACAGGGAAGGGAGGGTTGAGTAAACTTAGTTCTTCCTTCCAAATGGAACACTAGAGGAGAAATAACAATTGGCCTGAGGTATAAGAGGGAAAAACTCAGCCCTGCTGACCGTTTATTTGTTCTAAGTACAAGATTATATCAACCATGGAAATTGGACCAGTTCCTCTCCATTCAAAGAGAATGTGTGCCAGTCTAATTGAAATTTGACATAAAAAATAAAAATTTTAAATGCTATCCCTCCCACACAGACGTTTAGACTATTGATGTCCTCTGACTTCAGATGTTGACAGTATGTTCAAGTTGGAGGAAACCTTGAGAAACAAAAGGAACTGATAAAAACGTCTGTACCCAATCCCAAAGCTATGGTGCACTGCCTCCCTTCTTGTGATACTGAACAAAAAGCCTATTCATTCACTCAACAGGCATTATGAGAGACCTTAACATTTTTGAAGCCCTACAGGAAGCAGACAGATAGTTACGTTAGCAGGTTTCCTGACGATCTGATCAGGTCAACAACTTGTTTGTGGGTAAAGCCTTCTGTGCTCACACCATTGATATTTGCAAGGACATCACCTGGGAGATACCAAGAAAAATGAGCGTTAAAGCAGTTGGTTAAATAGTATCTCCTGACATGCAAATGAAACAAAACAAGCCAGCCCCAAACCTCAGCAACACAAAGGAGCTAAGAAAATCCGAAGCAACAATCACATCCTGACCTTCACTAACAAAAAGATTTCTTGGCATTTAAATAATTCCTAACATGAGCAAAAAGTCATAAATTACCAGCTTGCAGGCCAGCGCAGTGTGCTGGGCTGTCCTCCTGGATTTTGCAGATTAGTGTGCACATCTCTGAGGGGTAGGTGTTGTGGTTCTGGAGCCTGTAAGTCTGTAAAAATTAAAGTGATACATAATTACTATTCAAAAAACTCAGAATCTATTTATCCAAAAATAGAATGGTGTCAATTACCTTAAGTGGTATAATAGGTAAGTGCAAAGAACAATTTGGAAAGGCTTTCCTGAATATCAACTGAATCAAAGGCTCCGATCTTGCAATTCGACCACACAATCTGTAGCCAACCCCATTCATAAAAAACCATCTCGTTCAAGAAAGAAAGTGAGATACGACTGGCTCAAGATTTTATATCTTCAAGCCCAAGAGACCCCTGTTGCTATCATAATTGCATATTTATTAAGAAAAACTAAGTTTCTCATTTCCCGACGAGATGAAACAATAGTGGACAAGAGCAAAGAAAAATCTCTATGTGGTTCTCCCAAGTTAAAGCACTCATTACAGGAGCGTATGAAACAGTACACATCCAGCAAGGGAGAAATGCCAACAATAATTATTTCAAATCAGAGTTCTGCAAATAATGACAATCTGCCCTGCATTAATTCAAAAGTACTATAATTGACTCAATTACCTTCATTTCTGAGCGCTGTCTGGTACGCCTGCCCTGAATACTCACCGGTTCATTAGTCACCCAAGTAAATTAGAAAAAATCACGCGTTGTCTCTTGCCTTGGTTTAGCAAAAGCAGCTTGGTTTTTGGTTTTTGTTTTTTGAGTTTTTTTCAAATTGTACCAAGAACGCTGCATAAATATTTTGTTAGATACAGTGGCCCAATGAGCTATAACAAACCTATTTTTCTTTTCACACATTTAAGTTATGAGGTCTAGTTCCATTTAGAATCAAAATCAGCATTTTGAGTTGAGCAAGTCTTTCAAACATCTGATTCCTAAAATTAAACCACATTATAGCACTGCTGTCTTATGGAGAAATTGTCTGATGTTCAATCCTTCTTGCTTTACAGACATACAGGCTCCAGAACTAAAAGTCAATGTAGAAGTGCAAGCAACTTCTAGAAACTTGCTTTTATTAACCTGTGAGGGATTTCTATCCACTCTATAAGGCATTTAGAATCCCCGTTTCTTAAAGACAGAAGAGACATTTAAAGATCATGTAATATATTTCCCATCTATGTCAGAGACCCCTTTAACATTTCCACCAGGAAGTCTTCTTGGCATGGCCCGGATCCTTCCAGAGATGCAAAGGTAGTCTTGTTCATGTGGCACAGCTATAACATGCACTCCTTTGGGAAACCGCAGTTATAACGATTCTCATTAGCAGTGAGTATCTGCCGTCCATGTCCTGTGATCAGAGCGAGTACAGTAAAGGGGAAAACATGTTGACTGACACAGCTGGCGCCTATATATATGTTTGCAAGAAGTGTAAAATTTGTGGGTTAGAGGTAGAGACGAGAAGGCAGAGTCCCCAAAGTTTTGGAAAGAAATAATTATTTGGATATTGCTCTCTCTCTCTCTCTCTTACCCAGTCTTCCAGCTGCCATTTTTAGGGGCCAATGACAGAATGATCACCCGCACTTCTTAGAGACATAAAAGTCACATCACCCCTTCTCATGCCCAGTGATCTTCATTCTAATGCCTGTCGTGTGCTGATCTTTCACTGGGGTACCAGGCACATTATTAAGTATTTTATATGTGTTATTTCATTTGAAACTCCTAAGAATCTCATAAGGTAGCATTGAGAGAATGTCAGCTGAGGTGTGCATGAATCTAAAGCCTGTGTTCCTGTCATGCTGCATAACTCTCATTAGCAGCATAAACATAGCACCCACAGGAAACCAGAGAGGAGGTGAACTTGTTTTCTTCCAACATGGCCTTCACCTGATGGACCAAGACTCAACTATGTATTAACAATGGGTGCACAATATGGGTACATTAGACTCTCTCTGGTCTTCACAAAGTTGCCAGAACATCTCTTCTATTTGATGACTTCTCCAAATCTTATGACTGGAGCTTGTCATGGAAAGCATACACCAAACAGAATTTGCAGAGGAGTGGATTCCTGCATAGTGAGGTAACACCCACGCTCCAGCGCAGAGGTGAAGCCATCAGCTCATGTTGATCTACAAACGTTCACAGTGCTGCAGCCTGTTGCTTACTAATGATAGTTTTGATTCTTGCTCCATGTAGAGTAAGTGTTTATGGCGTGGGGGAGAAACATGGGGAAGCAGTGATATATACCACAGAAGAGTAAGAAAAAAAAATCTTCATTTGTCACGTTCAGCAGGGTGAGTAGTCATTGATCCTGTTTTCAGAAGCAATTGCTGTACATCCTTGAGGATAATTCTCACTTAAAAAGAAGCAGTCACAAAAAGCACAGTGTCTCTAAGACAGAAAAGAGCATGTTTCATGTGAATGGGAAAAAAGAGACAGTACTATGGAAGAATTACAGAATTCACCAAATTTAAAAGTAGAAGAGTTCAGAAAGTAGATGGCATCTTCTTTTCTCCTATAGCCTTCTCCCTGTTCATTTCAGCAGATTCCATTTGGCTTCTTTATTCATAAGCATGTTTTACGTAGCAGCTTCCTGTTCCTAATCTTAAAGTATACACTGACTTTCCAATTGTGGGGCTGATATTCAGTCACCAAAGTTTTCTGAAAGCAGCACCAAAGCTAAGATCTAAAAAGCTGGTCTAAAAGCTGAGGTACAGTATAAAAATATGATTGTGCAAAACACATCTAAAAGAAATGCAAAAGTGTTATGGAAAAAAAACAGTAATACTTAAGCTACTACTGTCACACTTAATTGGTCTAGCCTTTATTTGACCTAACTCACCATCTTTACAAATATGGCCACGAGAAAGCAGACAGCAAATAAGAAATAAAATTCTTAGGCAATTACAGAGAAACCTAAGAAGAGTGTTAAAAATTTCCTAGAGCATGAGTAGAGCCAAATGTTCCTAAGTGCTTCAAATAATAATTATAAAGTGTGGTCATTAAGAAGAATAAAGCACAAATTTCTCATTATATACAATATGAAACCTTTAGTCTTTTTGAAATGCAACAGGAGCTGTACATGAATACATGGTCTATATACACAAATACATATGCTTTCAAGTATTTCTTGAATTCCAAAGTATAAATTTAAAATCTGATATACACCATAAAAAACGATAATGCAAAACATAAAGAAATGCAGATATATATATAATGCACATCTATAAAGAGTACAAGCATTTCTGGTCAGTCTCAGACATAAGGGAATACTGCCGCAACTAAGAACAAGGAGGTGAGCATGT
This sequence comes from Equus przewalskii, assembly GCF_037783145.1. Classification (NCBI taxonomy): domain Eukaryota; kingdom Metazoa; phylum Chordata; class Mammalia; order Perissodactyla; family Equidae; genus Equus; species Equus przewalskii. Next base: position 37,965,914 of record NC_091847.1, read on the forward strand.
CTCAGGGGTTTTTTTTATTTGCGTCAATGCTTTCTTTCATTGATAGTACCCAACACACTGAAAAACTACCAAAAACAGCCAAATCATTCTCTAATCTTGACTTCATTCTTTCTTTGTAAATATCATGACACTACCAATGCCACTTTCTTCATTAAAAGTCTGGAAAACTTGAAAGCTGCCCACCTGAATTTCAAATCCAAATGTTCCATTATCCTGCTTTTCCACAGTCACAAGCTTTCTGTAATAAAAAATTAAAAACATAACTATGCATGAAGATCAAAGTATCACATTTGGCACATACTTATTAAAAATAACTGTCAATTAAAAATAGCTGACATTTATGTAAATTGTAGTATGTATGACTCTGTGTGTGTGTATGTGTGTGTGTGTGTGTGTGTGTGTGTGTGTGTATGCCTTATCAACAGCCTGGAGAGCTGTGTTCCTAAATATCTTGGTGAGAGACCAAAAAATAAAAGAATCTCTTTACCTTTGAGACCAGGAAAATTCACCTAAAGAACTTGATCTCGTCAAAGCAAGCTGAAAAATACAAGCGCACAGTTATTGAAAGGTCCTTAAGACACATCTGTAACATGTTCTAAATCACAAAGGACTTTGTTCTTTATCACCTTCTTTGGCCCAGCTCCTGGGAAATTGTTACGTAAAAGCAGTAATTTCCATTCTCTGGTGATAGCAAAGGATTGCTGGGAAAGGGAACATTCAGGCATTCTGTTTAAAAGATTAAAAGAGGCTCTGATAATAATACACTGTGGCAAGGGAGTTAATGTGGCAAAACTCCAAAGCTTCCAGAAAGAACTTCATATCTAATCTGTATTTAAAATAGCCTCTGAAAGATTAACCACAGTAATTTATAATCACACTGAAATCCGAAGAAAAATAACACCCATAGACTGGCATATAAAACCCAAATACTTGATAGTTTTTGGAGATGCTGATGAAATGACTGTGTTTACTGTAATAGTTCAATATGTTACTGTTTTTAGTGGGATAAAATAATCTCTAAACAACCAACTCATATACAGAAACACAAATCAAGTGAAACCTGGGACACAAAACTTCAATTCTGTTTGTAACTTATTTTTGAATTGTTTTGGAAGAGGGCGGTGAGATTTCCAGCCAAGACAGGAAAGGAATGTCAGAATGGGATAAATAATAACACCTTCATTCCTCTGCATCTTTTGGAAAAAGATTATATAAACATAAGCTTCCAGGATCCATTCTATCATTGTAAACAGAGGAAAAGTTAACAAAAGGTGGCATCTTGTTTTTTAGGTGACTGCAGAGAGTTTTTGTGTGTTTTTTGTTTCGTCTGTTTGTTTAGGAATCAACAAACGTTAATTAGCCCTTTCTCAAGTGTTAGTCCAAGGGCCCAAAACAAGCTCATGCTACTACTAGCTCACACATGGTGTTTATCTGTTAACCTGATATAGTTGTCATACATCAATGAATACATAAGATGTCAGGAGATCAATGCATAGTCCAAACAAATAAAAATAAAATGAGCAGAGGGTGAAAATCAAAAGGTAAAAGTACATAGAAGAAATTAATGCACAAATGAAATGCTCATCAGGACATTTGTTAGGAGAGAAGCCTACATCACTGTAAGGAATTCAAATTATCAGGTACCAAATGTCAACATTCTCACAAATTTTCTGGAATGGCTCAGTGTTCAGAATTAAGCCATTGGTCAGTAAAGTTAACGTAATGGAGGGCTGATCTCTTCCCACCAATTTGAGTGGTCCAGAATTCCAATTCTGGACCACAAATCACTTAAATCAACCTGAAGACTGCAATAGGAAGGCTCAGACCCCAAAAGATTCTCTAGATTTGCTAAAAAGTATCTGTTTTCAACTTATAAGGACTAACTGTGGAATGCCTACAACAATTTGTATGGTTTGTTTCAGTCTGAATTTGTTCTGATGTGTACCATTAACAACTGTGTAGTAGGCTGCCTTCTTGTGGAAGAGAGCAATAAAGTTGACATTCCCAAACCTTCTCAATCTCTCCCTTATATTGTACTCACATTTTCTTAATCTTATTTTCATTCTTTGCATCTGCTTGGCTTTTATCCTTATTTCAGATTGTAAGGCACTTAGGTAGGTCATATCTAATTATGTTATCTGTATCTTGGGTTTATATTTTAAAATATTACTCTCGTATCAATATTCATCAGATTATTCACATACGGAGGTATATATGTATATTTATATGAAGGGCATACTGAATCAAATACCTCTCTTCTATACATAATTATCCGTATGCTTTGGGCCTCTTGAGGAATGTATTTGTTTTACTTTCTACCTCAATGCCTAGCACAGGGCCTGGAATAGAGTGAAAACTTAAAATCAGCTAAATAGACAAACAGAAGTAAACTACCAGACACCAATACAAGCGAGTAAGTGCTGGTGGGAATCCCAAGTAAAATACTCATGTTCAGGAGGAATGTGTTACGATCTTCAGCTTTGCCCTTCATTATATTAAATATTCATAGGAAAAACTCAAGGGTAATCATCAAAAAATATAAAATAAAATTTAAAACTCCAAAATATGTAGCAAAATTAAAAATGAAAGGAAAGAAACAAGATTAAAAAAAACACCTCAATCCAAAAACAGCAAGAACGATAGAAAAAGGACTAGTAGAAAAGAAAGTAAATTAGTGTGTTGCTAAATGAATGAATGTTGGCAAGAATTAATGAATTATTAAAATTTTGAGCCTTTCCTCGGCAATTTTAAATGTCCTTTTGTTAGGCAAATAATCATAGCATTAATGGGAACCTCAAGATTTCATCTGGTCAACCCTCTACCTGCCTTCTGAATCAAAAATCATTCTAGATAGATTCAAATCTAAAATCTTTTATGGCTACGAAACAAATCCATGACCTCTACAGAGGAAGACACTTCCCCACCCCACCTCATGCTAACCTTTCTATCTAGCTAATATTTGTCTTATACAGTGTGAGATGCAGAGCAGATACTCAGTTCCTGCGGACTGACTGATTTGGGTTATCAGTGACACACACAAAAAATCACACTAAGTCAAATTATAAATTAGTTTCCACTCTGGATCAGCAATGAGCCTGTCTCAGGCACCTAACATTTAAATAAAAAACCATTTAAATAAATTAGGCACCATCAAATTCTCTGACACGTGCCACATCTTGACACAAAGGCTCCTTGTTTTTGATCCGGGCTGTCAGACTCAGGCATGTGGAAAGGAATGTTCTCAGGGTTCAACCTCGCTTGCACACTAAACTATCTGCCGGTGTGAAATGAAATATGTCTAATGTCTTATCAAGGTCTTCCACTTTGAAAGACGTTTTCCCTGCAGCCCTTTCCCTCGAGTGAGCAGCCCTATTCTAGGATCTAACCAGGGAAGTCCCTGCTCCCCAGACTTCTGTCCCAGCCAGAGCCTTTCCTCAGGGTTGTAGCTATGATACCAAAACTCATGAATGAGGAACTGATGTGGAGTGAACAGCATATGCTGGCAACAGCTGTCTTTTATTACACATTATCTAATATGAGAAATCTAGGTTTAGCGATTTGGCACGCCTGCAAACTACACATTTAATTAAGACTGCAGAGTAGACAAAGCTCCTTAACCCCTTGCTGGCCACTAATATAAAGCTACCTGGGGTTTGGCTTAGGATCCCTCTTCTTTTGTTGTTAGTCAGATGACACAAAAGATCAGGCATTAATATTCAAAACGTAATATTTGCTGCTATGCAATGATTCACAACGTCCCTCTTTAGTGGAAAACCAAGACCAAATACTTCAGCTGTCAGTCTGCTAAAGATAGGATAATCTGCAGCTCAGCCAGATAGCCAGCCCGCCTCAGAGGAGGTCAAAGTTCAATCCTGTAGCCACTTCTGTGGCTAAGTAACAGACAGTTACTTCCTGGTCCCCAGGCTGTGCTCTCATTTCCTGAAAGTGTTGAGGGGTGGGGAGGGAAGGGTGCTTATGCACAGAGGAGGTGTTTTGTTTTTGTTGTTTGCTTCAAAAGTCCCCAAATTTTGTGCTCTCCTCCTCTTCCAGTCCCCTACTTCACTCTCTGCGGTTCCTCCCTGAACACCACTGTTTTCTTTTCTCTTTTAAGTCAGGAACCTTAGGACACAGGGCTCCACAGACTATTCTAAGATCCAGCAAAATAATGGATCTGAACTCAATTTCCTAACTTGTAAGTACCCTGAAGGAACCCAAAGAGAATGTTGCAGCTCCCCAGGAAAGGCTCACTGTGAGCTCAACCTCTTTTTCAAGAAAAAATGTTGAATATTGACTCTAAGCATGCAGCAATAGGATTAGAGAATACTTTTCAAATTCTTTTCTAGTGAAATTAACACAGTTTTCTACCAAAAACTATTCATTAAATGATCAGAATACCTTGTTGCGGTTAGGAACACCTGGGAGTTTCGGTAAGAGATACTGTGCAGCCAGAAATAATGGAAAGGTTCATGAAGGGCAGAATCCATCTGAGAAGTGCATGCATCACAGAGTTTAGCACAATGTTCCATACCTGAACTTTGATGTGAGATCACCCTTCCAGAACTTGCCTATTTAGTAATAATTTGATAACCAAAAGAAAATCAGGCAAAGAAAGTCAGTTTGTGGTACCACTAATGCACATTTAATCTTCTTGTCTGTCAGGTGCCTGGTTCTCCCTACAGCATTTAGTGAAAATTATTTCCCAAAAGCCACCTACTACCCTTGGTAGAGTGGACAGTAAGGTACAATCACCACTCCTTTGACATTACAACATTTATAAAGACTATCCTTATTTCCTGCTGTCTCCTTCCTACAGTGTTTTCCCTTCTAGGGAGTTTTTCTCTAGAACTATGTTCAGAAGTAGGAGCCGTACTGGGGTGTCTGTCACCTCGTACAAATATAGGTATTAAGATAACATGCACACACAGAAATCTATTTTTAAACAATTCTGAGTGTAAACACTCAAATGATTCTGAAGATTAATCTGAAACTACAGGCTACCCAGATACAGCTTTGCAGAAACCAAAGCCAACAATAACAAGAAGTTTCAACTGTTGACGTCAGCCCCGAAAGGTTGAAAATAACAGTGGGCAGAGAAACACCTGCTCGCATGACTGCCTCACAGGGATCTCGTTGCCTGCAATTCAGTCAGTGCCAAATGAGTGATTATTCTCTAAAAACCGGTTAAAGGAAATGAACACTCATTTGGAAAATTCTGAAATGTTTGGATAAACTTGCATCAGGTCTCATTGATGATAACCGTACAGAATCAAATGTCTCGTGTACAAGAGGCTTTGTTTTGCTGGGGGTTTTTCCTTAAAGTAATTCTCACAACAGTAAGAAACAGTTTGAAAAGGAGTCTACCATGGGAAAGAATATTAAAAAAGGGAGAAGTTAAGACCTAGAAAAGATGAGAACATGCAAATAAATTAATTGGTGTGGGACTGTGTATGTGTATATGTGTATGTATATATATTATCTGCATACACATACATACTCGTGCATTTCATACGCCAATATCCCTCTCATTATCTTCCTCCAGTAACCTTCTACTGATTGCATTTTTCAGTTCACGCTGTCTTCACTCAGGCTTAAAACCTGACGTGGACTCCTCCATCTTTCTTGCCTTTCAGATTCAAGTCTTTGGGTCTCCTCTCCATTCTCTTCTTTCCTCTTTCTCCAACTACTGCAAAAGTTGCTCCCCCATCACTAGTCTCTGCTGACTTACCGACAGCATGTTTCTAGAGTGAGGTTCCTGAAACCCACTACTGCTCAAACACGCTCAGTGGTTCCCTGTGTTGGTCAGATTACAGCTCTCTCAGGGGAAGTGTCCAAGTGTTTTGTAAAGCAGCCCAGCCCTGAGGTCTCCCCTCACCCCCCACACAGACACTTACAAGTCCTCCTGACATGATAATGTGCTGTTACCTAAACATGTCCTAAAGGCCCCAAGATCTGTGCCGCAGCATTAATTATTCCCCTATCTGGGAATACCCTTCAATATCTGCAATATCTATCTGCCAAGGTTGTATTCAAAGGCATGTACTTGAATTAGAGTATTTATGTTGTTTTACATTGTATAACACCTATTCGTTCTGCCTCCTTAATTGTAAACCCTATAAGGGCAAGAAACAGGTTCATCTGATCTTCTCCTCCTACACTGCTCTATGTCTGAAAACTGAATAAAGACTTTGGTACTTCTCAGAGTTGCTTTATTTTCAGATAGGGAGTAACTTGACAGAAATGTTCATCATTATATTATACTTAATGTCACAATAGCACTTTTGGATCGAAAAAGAACAATAATCCAAACCATGGCAAATTATGCCCTTATCTTCATTGTGAAAAATACCAAGGAATCGGCTATGTACATCACAGAAAAAAGATCATGACTCTCCCGCTATGCTATCGCTCTCTAATCCTGAAATTATTAGGCTTAAGAGGAGCATGTGATGTACACGCAAGGTTTAAAGGCAAAAATTCATGCTTTAAAACAATTCCAAGTATTTTCTGTAAAGTATTATATCTAAATTCAGATATGTACTTGGGGCATTATAGCGAGTTATAACCAAAATCTGAAGAAGTGTAATGATTTAATTTTTTTAAAAAAATTAAAGAATGAAAAAATTCACAATAAATTCAGTTGTATATGGATTTTTCCAAATGGGTTTTCCTCTCTAGGGAAATACTTTACAGTAAAAATAAAAAAGTAATAGCATAAGTGTTGAGCACATACTACACGTCAATGTCTGCAGGAAGCATTGCACATTTCCTCACTTAAGCAACAAAAGAGCCCCACAGAGTGGTTCTATTATTATCTTCATTTTAGAACACTGAAAACTGAATCTCAGAGAGGCAAGTGACTTGCTCAAGATCTCACAGCTATTAAGTGGCCAAGCAGCTGTTCAATCTGGCACTCACTCATCTAACAAAAGTCTTGATTCCAATAGCATAAGGTGTGTGCCCATGCCCCAAAGCTGAAGAAATGACTATCAAGGACAGGGAGTGAGGCTGGGAGGGAAAGAATCAATGCGAGACATACAGGGAAAAAGATCAACAATTCTCAAACTAGTCATGTCTATATACACTATCTTCAAGTATGATGCGTTTGATGGTTGTCATTTTACCTGAACACCTCTTTAAATGAGAAAAACAATCTTTTAAATTTTGTCTTAAAAAAAGAAAGTTTTATTTGGGTCTTCAATCTTTGGACTGGTCCAACAGCTTCTCTGGGCTCCTTGCCTCCTTCCTCACCAATACACTTAGTCACTAATTCCAAAGCCTCTCAAATAACACTATTAGTATGAAGTCACACAAACGTATCACTCTGCTGCAAGAGAACATGAATACTCTAAAAGGTACAAAATAGTAATCATACCTGCTTTCTTCCCCGGGGCAAAGTAGCCACAGTGTCTGCCAGCATTTGAATTCTTCTATTATCATCCATCTGGAGGCGGCCTGTGAGTGTGGGGTAAGAGCTATACGCTGGACCAGCACAGTAGTCCACCAAGTTGCCATTGCTGCTGTGTTGTATGAGTCTTTGTAAAGACATTGTGAATAAAGATTACTGCAGCTGGCACATGGTTGAGTGGCTTTGCAGGATGGGGGAAACTAAAAGTATAACCATCTGACAAGTAATCAAAAGTAGCAAAGCAGAAAGAGCCCATGTGACTTCTGTGGTTTGAAGTCCTTGTTACACAAACGCTATCTTGCAGTTCACTCCCATTTCCCAATGCTTTTTTCTTTAAACCCCTTGGGAGAACCTAAAGCTAGTTTTTACCATTAAAAGTAATCAACTTTTTTTTTTTCTCTCTCCTTCAAACAGCCAGAACTCGTATGCTTTCATGTTCTGTGGCAAATTGTGTTCAAAACACCATCTGCCTTTTTTTTTTTAAGGGAGGAAAAAAGCTTCCCCAACTTCTGCCATTTGTTTCCCATCCACTCCCCTACTTAATGTGGGCAGTGCTATGTAAAAGTCAAGATGTGCGAACACTCAGTTCTTGTGAATATAAGCAAGAATTACAGGGTCCAGTCATAACATTCTCTCACGAAGTCCTTGTAATGTACTTTCCCCCAAGTACACCCTAGCTCATTAATGTTCATCAAAAAGACATTATACCTGCTACTTGGGCTGTAACCATTCAGCATTTTCTGGTTGCCCTTCTACTACTTTGTCTTGACTGAAATTATCCATCATCTTTAAAGAAACAAGGGGAGGGGCAGACCAGCACAATTCGAGCACAAAGTTGGCCATATCTTAGACTGGACTTTGCTGCAGCATCAGCAAGTGGTCCTGGGGGAGGATTAGAGAGGGCAGGAAGGTAAAAGCAAAGCAAGGTGTCACGAGAATGTTACCAATTGGTCCCAGCATGCACATATGGGCAAAGGGAGACAGCATGAGTACCCAAGATGACAGATGCTTTTTTGACGGGGGTTGGGGACATGTAGAGTTGAGAGAATGGGTTTCAGAGGAGGAGCAGGGGACACAAGTAGAAGAAACAATCAAAACAAAAATCAAAACGAGAAGTTTTACATATGATAAAAAGGCAACTGTGATTTTCAAAATCAGTTTGGTCAATAGTAGAATTTAAAAGAGTTAGAAAGACTTTGAACTAAGATGGAAGTCAAGGTGAATTCAGCTCAAGCAGAGCCTACCAAATTTAAATCGCAAAATCTTCTGAGTTAACAGTGCTTCAAGAGATAAAGCCAACTCAGAAATTTTTAAAACCCTAGCACAGCATGACTCATTATTAATGGAATTGGATTATGACACGAACAAAACCATGTCTCCAAAAACATATAAAGATCTCAACTGGGATTACAAATACATATGCCTTCAGGGGCCAGATGGGTAAAATAATATAATATAAATGGGTAAATCAAAAGAAATCGATAGAGACTTTGTCAACTAAAGAATATGTCAATTATAAAGACATTTATGTAATACGTGTGTGTGTGTGTGTGTGTACAGAGAGAGAGTGTGATTTTAAAAACAGCTGCAGGCTATGAGGTGCATGACTTAGACCAACACAATTAACTGAGAACAGCAGTCCACCTGTCCTCCAGGAATTTTATAAAGTTAGATAAATATTTTAGTATTTCAAAAAACCTAATGGAAATTATATATTTGCTTGATATAAGGCCACACAGGCCAACTAACAAGCAAGTTTTGTAGATGGATGCTAAAATTGTATCAATTTAGTGTGTTATACTGATCTTAAGCTGACATAAATTATAGGTCTATTATTAAATTGGAAAATAAATTATTTTCTACTTAACTTATGAAATGTGTTTAACAAGTAGAATCTTGCAAATCATGAGATCCAAGTCTGTAAAATCAGAATCAAAGGGAGATCTGACATTCAGCCAGTACATACCAGTAGGGTCACACTTGTTAATTACATATTTATGACTTGGTCTATTTTGATTGGTCAGTTCCCTGGTCTGATTGTCAGGACCTGTGTCATATCACTTATTAAATATTTTGAATAGCATCCGTGATCAACAGTATGCTTTGTGATAAAATGTTGGGAAACACTAACGTTTTCATATAAATGTGACCTCAAGCCCCAAACCCTTGACTCACAAAGGTGTTCTCCTGTTTACAACTTTTCTTTTCTATAGAATTTTCCTTAAGACAATAATAGTAGCCTGAACTCTCTTTCCCTTTATCCTCCCCTTTATTTTAAAAAGGTGATTCTGAAAATGAATCAAATCAAGCTATCTACCTGCTCACAAGATTTCAGGAGTGCCTCATCATCAATAAAATAAAATTAAAGTACAACAAAATAAAAAGAATTCTATCTCCTTTAATAAAAAGAGTTCATATATAACTTGATTTTCTGAAATTTCATTAAAAATTTCATTTCTTCTGATCTTTCTTTTGCGACTTGACACAGTATACTTAGACTACAGCTAATTGTACACAAGTCTGTTTTCACACTGTCTAATTTCCTCTAATTACCTTGAGTGCAAGAGTGATCTCTTATTTTTAAATTTCCTCTCATATCCCATGTATAGAAAGTGTTCAGTAAATGTTTGTTTGTAAAAAGAAAATGATAGAGCAGTAGATATTGAAGAAAAAGAATTAATATTGTTGTAAAGCATCAAAGAACAAAACCTAAACTGGCAGAAAATTTTTGTAGTACTAAAATCTTCTGTAAGGAGTGATCTGATGGACATGGACAGAATCTCTTTAAAAATATGCCTGCCATGTATTTCAAAAGCTAATATGCAGTTATTGGGGGTGGTGGACATTCTTCTTATTTGGGGAATTTTGTTTATAAATATGCAAATCTCTTGGAATGCATTAATCTTTAATATAAATTAGATGAACCCTAGACGAGTTGGAACATGGGGAAGATTTGATGGAAGCAGGTGAGAGGGGTATGCCTAGCATATGGAACATAGAAAGAAAGGTGGGAGGACCTAGAAGACAAACTTGGCCAACTTTATAATCATCCATGAGACTCTCAGACACCTGTGAGACAGTTGACAATGGGGGTTTGAACTTGGATTCAAATCCTGGCTCTGCTGCTTCAACAGCCTTGTGACCTTGTGAAAGTCATTTAACTTCTCTGCTATGAACTGAATTGTGTCCCTCAAAACTCCTAGGTTGAAGCCTTAAACCCCCCAATGCGACTATATTGGAGATAGGGCCTATAAGAAGGTAAGTAAGGTTAAATAAAGCTGTAAGGATGGGGTCATGATCCAATAGGATTAATGTCCATGTAAGATGAGACCCCAGAGAGCTAGTGCGCTCTCTCTCTCTCTCCCTCTCTTTCTCTGCCATGTGAGGACACAGCAAGAAAGGTGGCAGTCTGCAAGCCAGGAAGAGAGTTCTCATCAGGAACCAAATTGGCTAGCAGCACCTTGATCTTGGGCTTCCCAACCTTCGCAACTACAAGAAAATAAATTTCTACTGTTTAAGCCACTCATTCTGTGTTATTTGTTATTATAGTTTATGGTACTAGTCCAAGATGACTGGTACACTCTCTAAACCTCAGGTTTCGCAGATATAAAATAATAATTTGTAGGGAGGAATAGATAAAATAGTCCGTGCATAGCACTTGGTACAAAGTAAACTATTACTATTGAGTTTTATTTTAAGTAATAAAAATTCAAAAGGATAAATTTCAAAGGAAATGACCTTAATTCCGTATGAACTGCCCTATCCATTACCAAACGCTCACACATGCAGAAAGGATGCCCTTATACACCCTTGAGTAGACTAAAGGCTGGGATAGATGTGAAAATCCCTCCTGCTGTGCCCCAAGGTATGCTTGCAGAGTCTTCTTGGAGCCAATGCCTGAAATTTCTGGATTACCATTAGCCCAACTCATCTGTTCGTTGGGGTAGACGTGGGAGGAGGGTAGGTGGTTGCTCAAAAAATAAGAATTCCTCTGTGTTCTTCTGATTTTAAGATAGTTGGTAAGTTTTTTTGTTTGTTTTATTCTGGCTGTTTGCCTTTATTTGTACAAGAAACCTTTCTTTGGCTTCCTGGAATATCATAGGGTTTTGTTTTTTTTGGTTTGCTTATTTGTTTTATTTTGGCTTTTTGCCTTTATTTACACAGGAAGACTTTATTTGGCAACTGGACTAGCGGAGGAAATGGATTAAAGTCACATAGACAATATTGGAATATTTTGAATTTATATGAGATAAATTTAATTTTACTTTCATATACGAGAGCCTACTAAATGTGACAACTGTTTTGTCTTATTTCTTACCTTCTTTGAGTGATTGGGTTGGCTAGATGGGTGTCTCCATTTTTCCCAAACACTCTGTGGGGCAGTGGGTTTCTAAGAGCGTTCCCCACAGAAGAGTAGCCTGCTTCAGAAAAGCATAAACTAAAACTCTACAATCAGGACTGGCTCTTAAAAATCCCCAGCTCAGGAAAGGGAAATAACAGAAACAGAGGTCATGAAGCCCATATAATAGAAATCCTATTGTGGAAACAAACTAAATATTAGCTTAGAGTTGTGACATACGTATTTAAAGCAGCACACACACACACACAAAACTTTAAACCTAATATGAATAATAGTTAACAATAGATCATATCCATTGTGTTCTTCTTCTTCTTGTTTTTTTCATGAGGAAGATTTGCCCTGAGCTAAGATCTGTGCCAATTTTCTTCTACTCTGTATATGGGATGCCTCCACAGCATGGCTGATGAGTAGAGTAGGTCCACACTGGGGATGCAAACCCGTGAACCCTGGGCCACACAGGCAGAGCACTCAGAACTTTAACCACTCAATCACTGGGCAGCCCCCACATGTGTTTTTAATACAAGTACAAGAAAACAATTTTCTGATCTATTAAAGTTTAATCCAATCAAATCATGAAGCTATGGGTAGAATATAGTGTTATCCAAGAGATTAAGCCACTAAGATTACCTGGGGTCTTAAATAGATTATCTAGATCAGTTTTTCATGAATCCACCCAGTAAGATCATTTCAAGCTACCTTTTTTGTTTTCTTGATTAGCACCTGAGCTAACAACTGTTGCCAATCTTTTTCTTTCTTTCTTTCTTTCTGTTTTTTCTCTCCAAAGACCCCCGGTACATAGCTGTATATTTTTAGTTGTGGGTCCTTCTAGTTGTGGCATGTGGGGCACCGCCTCAGCATGGTTTGATGAGTGGTGCCATGTCCGTACCCAGGATCCGAACCAGTGAAACCCTGGGCCGCCGCAGCTGAGCACGGAAACTTAACTACTTCGCCACGGGGCGGCCCCCTCAAGCCTTCTTTTAAATGTGAAATGTACGTGGGCCACTTGGAGATGATCAGTAGGTGTACAGGTTTTTAAAAGGACCTTTGTCAGTGTATCTATTCAAAATAGTCTGTAAGTGCGGAGGAGTTGATTGAGTCTTTAGGAGATAGTCTCTACAATAATTTTAAAACTGTCCTCCTCAGAATGTAAGGAGATCCTTTGAGTTATCTGGGGAAGAAGGGAAGAGGAGGAGAAAGAAGAAGGCATGAGAGGTTCTGAGATTTCCAGCCCCGACTTCAATCACAGTAGTTCTGCTTTTTGATTGATTTATACTGTGTTCCTCCTCATACCACGTGGTTTCCCTGGTTTAAAAAACAAAAGCTGAATGAAAATAACAGGCTTATAGAAGAGAGAAAAGAATCAACACATGCTATGCAAAGACAATAGCCTGTTAAGTCCCTCTATAAGAAAATGTCGGCCTGCTAATAAGTTCCCCAATCTCCATGGACATGGTTCCCTTTGAGGAGATAAAACCCTAATAGTATGAACTCTCTTCAATCACAAACACAAAGTAGCCAGTGTAATCAGTAGTCAAAGGATCCCTAACTCTGGATTTGTTGAAAACTCTTCTAAAACAATTTTTCTTCATTAATCTATTAAGACAAAGGTGAAGAGGGTTGAACTGAACTGAAGTCGATTTACATCCTAAGACAAGTAGCCTACTATATGGAGATAACTTTCTGAGAAAGATTAAGTCTCTAAGAGAAATATGATTGGTCCTTTATTACCAGAGTATTTTCTCTATTTGAACACTATTACCTTATCAAAAAAAGTAGCTATTTTTCTTTTAAATTCACTTAATTAATAAAGTATTTTGGAATATGTCCAACCAAGTATAAACATACGGATCTATCTATATATATATAATCTTATATATTTTATATATATATGTAGTATTTTACTGCCTTAACAACCATGAAATAAATGAATAATATCAGCCACACCTAATAAAAATAACTTCAGTAAAGTGGGCTGCTTTCATTCGAATATAAGGGTAACTTAATGGAATGGGTTCATTCAAATCCATTTGAGTCAAGAGCACGTCCTTAAACATTTGGGGGGAAAATAAACCATTTATAAATAGGTAATATATGTGTATGTATGTGTTTGTGTGTGAGAGAGATGAAATTGAAATCATGAACAGGCCAAAAATTATAGAAGAAATTGAGAAAGTAGTCAAAGGCCTATCTTTTAAAACATCATGATATTCAAGTGATTTTACCAGTGCTATATCAAATTTTCAATAGAGATAAGCCATATTAATTGTCCCAGAGCATAAAAGATGATGTATTCTATAAAACTAATCTGATCCTAACTAGATGTAGAGGTGAAAAGAAAGGAAGGAAGGAAGGGAGGGAGGGAGAAAAGGGGAGGGAAAGGGGGAGGGAGGAAATTAAGCCAATCTCAATTATTAATTCTGACACAAATGTCCTAATTAAAATATCAAATTGAGTCCACTAGTGTATTAAAAATAATGCCTCTCAGCCAAGTTAGATGTATTCCAGTAATACAAGGATAGTTCAACATTAGGATATAAAATATTAACAGAAATTACTAAATTTCTGGATTAAAGAAGAAATTCAATGCTATTATAGATGCCGTAGCTATCCAAATTCATCTTTGCTTTGAAGAGTCCCAAATAGGCTGGGGATAGAAGGAAAACTTTCTTAATGGGGTAAAGGGTATCTGCCAGAAACACCCACCAAATATCATCCTTAATGTTGAAATGTGTTTCCATTACAGAGAGAAGGAAGGCAGTGATGACAATACCCTCCCCACTCTTTACTGTTGTATTCTGTGTCACAGATAGGAGGTATAGAATTTGTAAAGAAAGAGACAAAACTGCAAGGTTTGTTGGTGATGTGGTTGTATAACTAGAATATCCAAGACAATTCACTAAGAATAGACTTAGTAAAACAGTTTTCCTAAGTGTAGAATTCAAAGGACAAGATAGAAATAATGGCTCATATAGCCACAATGAATGATAAGGACTTGTAATAATGGGGGAAAGAAACACTATCAAAACAGCCGAAAAGTCATAAAACAGGAATGAACCTAGCAAGCATTTTTAAGATTTATGAAGAACATTATAAAGTCCAGACTAAGGCAAAGAAATACCATGTTCCCATATAAGAAGAGTCCTTCTTGTAAAAATGTCTATTATCCCCAAATTTTCTAAAATATTCACTGTACTGCAAATCAAAATTCTCACAGGTTTTGTCTGTTTGCTTGCTTGTTTATAAAATTTACCTACATTCTTACACTCTCATCTGAAAGAGAAAAATGCCCAAGATTAACCAAGAAGAATTTGAAAATAATAGTAGTTGTGGATGGAGGTGAGGAGGGGCATTGAGAAAATTACCCCACTTAGGTATCAAAAATCTTATGAGTTAGAACTACATTGTCGAATAGCATAGGTCAATAAAAAGAATATTGACAAACAGAATATTGTCAAATGAATAGAGTCCCAAAACATACCCATACATATTTAGAAATTTATTATATCAAGCCATTGTAATTCATCTGGAAAAGAATAAATCCTTCAAGAAATGGGGTTGGCGTCCATTAAGAAAAAATTAAGTCATAGTCTTTTATTACAATATAATAATAAATTCCAGATGGCCTAAGGAATTAAATGCAAAAATAATTTTAAATATATAAAACGACAGCAAAAAATATAGAATATTTTAGTAAGACTAGGTTGGGAATGGTTTTCCTAATGATATATAAAAGTCCAGAGAGCATTAGCAACATGAAGATTAAAAATGTCTGTTCAATGAAAGCTATAATGTACATAGCTAAATGACAGATAGCAAAAAATTATTTCTGAGACAAAAATTGATTAAAGGCCATAATAAACAAACACCGCTTAAAATTACACTTTGCAGAAAAGTATTTTTAAAGCAGCAAAGGCTGTGAACAGATAATTTACAGAAGAAACGCAGCTCATCAATGCACTTATTACAGGCTGCTCGAACTTCTCAGGAATCAGGAAAGCAAAAGGTAGAAACTATTTTTTGCCCACAAGATGAACAAAAAATAAAAATTGGTGATATCTAGTATTAGTGAAGTTAACAAGTAAATGGGCCCTTAGCAATTTTGTGGGAATATAAACCAATAAATCTTTATTAGTAGGGTAATTTGACAGTACTAAAATTTAAAACATGCATATCAGGAATTCTACTTTTAAGAATTTACCCTATAGAAGTATTCTTTCGTGTTCAGAAAACAGTACAAGAATGTTTCTCGGTGGTGGTGTTTATAATTGTGAAAAATTGGACTTTTAAATGTGCATCAACTGAGAAGTGGCTAAATTTGTTATGATAATTTAATTCAATGGAATACTCTGCATCCATTAGAAAGTATAAAATAAACATTTATATGCATAAAGATCTTTAAAGGAAATAAAGTAGGAGAAAAGACAGAAGAACAATGTGCATAATATGATTCCACTTACACTTTTTTCTTAAAGAAAGGTCACATAAATATGTACACTGAAGTACATAGATAAAAAAGACTACACAGATATATACCACTCTATCAACAGTGGTTACCTCTGGAGAAGGAGCTATGGGAGAAAGTGGGGAGGGGTGTGAAGGAAGACTTTCAAAATTTATTGTGTATATGGTTTTATATCAACATGCATTCATGTAGTAGTTGGTCAAGTTTAAAAATAGCAATAATTCACAGAAAATTTTAAAAAGCCAATCACACTTACTTGATAATAATATCTTACGATTTTCTAAGTTGTCGTACTTCTGTTTATGCTTACTGATGAGAATTACTGGTCTTTCCACTGGATGTTTGGTGTTTGCTTATAGGCTAAGATCTTATTTTGCTTAATGGGATTTTTTTCCCATCATTTTAGGTAATTCTTTAATATTTCTTTACCATTTTCTTCTAACCAAGTAAAACTCGTCCTCAAAAAGGACTGCTGAAGTCTCCACAAAATAATACAGTAAAGGAGAGTAACTCAATCACAGGCCACTAATTTTCATGGAGGTGAAGGGCATTGGTTTGTCCCATTGAAATCCGCTGTTTCTCAGGTGGCAGTGCTCAACTGCCCGATCCAGTTCTCATTAGTCATTTATTATCCCGCCCCTCCCCCACCACTCACAGAGTCCCATTTCAAAATCCAAATCTTTTATCAAAACTAAGGGTAAACAAGTGACAATGTTCCTTCCTCTTCCCTTAGCTAACACCCTGCGTCACCCTCAGTGCTCAGCTTTTACTTAACTTGCCCAAGGGGCGTGGGCAGTGCCACCGCAGAGAATGCGGAAGGGCTTCAGGGCTTTAGAAAGTAACTTCTTAGAAGGTAAGAAACCTGTTTGGGACTGGAATTTTGTGTAACGCTTGGTACAACAAAACACCAACATAAGATCTAGATAATTTCCCCCTGGCCTTTGAATAAAATCCAAACTCCTTAGCCTGTCTCTCGAGGTCGTGTATGTTCTAGTAGACTCTGTGACCTCATATCATAACACATCCTGGTCACACTGGCCTTCCTTCTCACCCTTTAGCAGAAAGGAGTTCCTCCTCAGGGCTTTCGCAGTCCTCTGCCTGAAACATTGCTCCCCGCCCCCTGCCAATCTTCACTGGTCTTGTTCTCTCTCTCTCCAAACGTCAGCTCTAATATTACCTACTAGAGAGGCCCCCAACTATTCCCAAGTGAATGGACATAGGTGTTAAACAAGCCACATCCAAATGCAACAGCTCTGGGGAGAGCTTTCACCTTAGAGTTCCCTAAGTAGACATCCTTTCAATCTGTTCACCACCCAGAGCTCCCTGGATTGGCCCTGCCACCTGTGGGGGACTTGCCTTGGACAACAGTAAGAGAATCAGCAGAGCAGGGCCAGCAGGAAGCAACTTAATGGAATGTTCCTTGCTTTCTCCATCTTTCTTTTCAGAATCTAGAAAGGTAGGGGTCTATGTGTGTATGTGTGTGTGTGTGCATGTGCACACGTGTGTGCGTGCGTGCACGCAACAGAAGGAACTACAGAAGAATAAGGCAACGTCTTCGAATATCAGAATTTTCTAATTTACTTCTGTCCCTATCTACTTAGAATTTTTGAAAAAGACATGAGATCTCAATTCTACAAGCATTTACTGAATATATATATTCATAGTAACAGCTAAATAATGTGCTAAAGTGTTTAATCTCATCGAACCATGAGAATAGTATTATATTTATTATTCTTTCCCAGATGAGGATACTGAGGCTAACATACTTGCCTAACATTACCCAGCTAATATCTAGGACATCCAGGATCAGAATCCACATCATTCATTTCCAAGGAGGACAAGGTTAACCACCATGCAGTACTGCCTCCCCCAGATCGTGCTATCACTCTGGGGTTATAAAGATGAGCCAGATATGACCCCTGTCCTCATGGAGATAAGAGTCCAGTAGGAAAGATAGAGAGAGAAAAAAATGTCTCATATGATAGCAATCAAAAAAATGACTCTAACAAATACTACGGATTTACCAAAGGGGGGCAAAGCATTTCCTGAAACTATGTCAATGCCATGTTGACGACAGACACACAAGAAGAATACAATGTGACGACAGAGGCAGATTGGGGATTGTAAGCTTTGCAGATGCAAGCCAAGGAACACCAAGAATCAATGGTCACCGCCAGAAGCTAGGAAGATGCAAGGAAGGATTCCACCCAGAGTCTCAGAGGGAGCATGGCCCTGATGACACCTTGGTTCATACTTCTAGCCTCTAGAACTGTAAGAGAAAAATACTCTGGTTTTGGGGCCAACCCCAGGCCCCAGTGGAAAATTCTGTGCGTTCTGCTTCAGCAGCCGGGGTTCATGGGTTTGGATCTTGGGGGCAGACCTACTCCACTCATCAGCCATGCTGTGGAGGCATCCGACATACAAAGTGGAGGAAGATTGGCAGGGGTGTCAGCTCAGGGCAAATCTTCCTCACACACACACAAAAAAATTCTCCTGTTTTAAGCCGCTAAGTTTGTGGTAATTTTTCACAGCAGCCCTAGGAAACTCATACACTATCCATTCCTCATTACACTTAGAGATATTATGACAATATTAAAAGTGGAATGTGCTATCAATCTCAAGAACAGGTGATTATTCAACACCTCCTTGGTCTGGATATTGATTCAGAACACAGTGTCTTTGAGATAACAAGTATTGAAATTTTATATACAAATACATGGCAAAGAATGGTGCTGAATTCAAAAACAGTGACACTTTCTCTTGAGCCAAGCCCTGAGAAGATTCTATCTTACTAATGAGCTGAGGGGTTGGGGGGGAAGGTTGTGAAATGAATGATTTAACCTAAGATAGTTGGACAGCTGGCCCAGTTCCCAAAACAGAAGCCTGGGGAAATTGCCTTGAAGTCCAGACAGTTTCCAGAGGCAGCCAGCTAAGACTGCTCTCTCGTCAGCAATGGAAAAGTACAGAAGCTACCGCCTCCCTGGGCAAGCACCTGACCACGTGGTTCTGTCAGTGTCAGCTGGGAAGTGAGCCATTTCTCTTGTCTGTCAAGGATACTATCTTCTTTTCAGGAGTAGTGATTTCCAGTGTTGAGCAAACCCATCAATTACTATATGTAGGCCCATTTACACCTCTGATTATAAAGAGGGGATTTTTGAGATAAAACCAGTGAAAGGAAGAGAGGACTGAGTAAAAGACAGTAGCAATGATCTAGGGTCCAGTAGATCTTGTTTCTCTCCCTAGCTCTACCACCTACCAACCCTTAGGGCTCTGGAAAACTCAGTGCCAGTTTGGGATACGTTTCTCCATATACTCAACGCAGGGAGAAATGCCACATCATTAAAAGGATCAAAATAAATGACATAGGAAATGGAAAAGGCCTTTGAGAATGTAAAGTCTTATAAAAATTTAAGGGTTTTAAAAGTTCCCTGATGGATGACAGAATTTGACACAGAACCTACATTCCTCTAGTACCATATTTCTAAAGACCATTATGGTCCAATTCCATTATACACACCATAACAGTGGTGACATAGTGATCCAAATTCAGAGAACACCATCACATCAGCTCCTTCACATAGTCTGTAGCACCTTCCTGACCTGTGTGCAGCATCCTTTCACAGCTGTATATCCCTGTGTGTGCACCCTTACGTCAATACTGCTTATGAAAGGAGTAAGACCAACTGGGTCTGCTTGAGCTCTTGGGCCCCTGGGTGAGTTAGTTAACTAATCTGTGCTTCATTGTCCTCAGCTACAAAATGGGACTAATTATACTACATATCACCAAGTAAAACATAACAGTACCCAGCACATAGTAATTGCTCAATAAATGTTTCCTGCACTCCTTATTGTTATTACTCACAGTTTGCTCTCCAGCTACCTTAGACTGCTGTGTTCCCTGAATACACATGGTTCTTTCCAACTGCTCACCTTTGTTCACAACACATTGTTCCCCTGGATTTACCTACTCCACCTCTACCTCTAGAAATCCTACCCATTTTCCCAGGCCCAACTTAAATGCCACATCCTTCAGGAAGCCTTGCCTGTTATCCCCAAGCAGATACGAGCATCTCCTTCTCAGAGCATCCAAAGCATGGCTCGGGGAGGGTCTCTTATGAATCACATTTTGCCTGGTTAAAATGACTTGTACTTGTTTTTTCGTCCTTAAAAAGTTGTGAGTTCACCTCCCCCATCCCCCAACCCCACCCCGAGACAGAGTTCTTTTCTCATTCATCTTTGTGTCCCTCTAGCACTTAAAAGAGTGGTTTTCTCAAAAGACTGCTCAGTAAGCATTTGATGAATACATTCATAATCTACCCATTGCTCTGCCAGTTGATTTATTCTCCCAGGGATTCTTTACTTTGGCCAACGTAGGTATTTGATGAATAATATTTACTGTGTTTTTAATATTTAAATGTAGCTTATGTTTACCGGATTGCTTGGCTTAACTATAATGAGTATGAAACAATTGAATAGTTTGAAAGGAAAACCCGATAGAGTAACTATACACATTTTATGCTTTATTTCTATGATGATAAGGTGCCATCAGTTGCAATATTCAGCCCTGATTTACTAACTACTTTTCAAGGAAAACTTGCATGTTAAATCTACCCATAGATGGCAAGAAGAATCCTAATTTCAGAAGTGTGAAGTGTGAAGAAGATGTGCATCAGAATTGAAGAAGTGCTGTTGGGATTCTTTTCTCCCAACCTAGCCCGCTCTGTGCCCCAACATGTACACGCACTAAACTGGACTTACCCAACCAGTCCCATAGGCAGAACGCAGCCTCCCATCTCATTTATCTCAGGCTTCTCTTTTTCATTTGACTGGACCTCACGTTTTGTCATTTCTGTCCCTAGAATGTCTGACATCTGTCTTCTCCTTTCCCTGACCACCTGCATCCTCCAAACTCAGCCCTCAGTTTCAATCCTCAACACAACACAATAGCGGGCAACTGGTCTCCCTGTATACAGCTCCCCAACCTAACCATTCCAATTCTGTTCGACCCATGCCGACTGAATTAAGTTTACACTTCTTAGCCTTGTGTTAAAAATCACCCACAATCTAATTCTTACCTAATTTTCCAGTCTTAAGTTTTAATCTAAATAAATTGATTTAGAGGCTCCAAGTTGTAACAGCCTTCCTCCTGAGAACATACCTAGCACTATCATACCCCTGCCTCTTTGTTTAAACTGTTCTCTCCTCCTAAAACCCCCTCCCCATTTCGATTCATTGAAATTCCCTCCACTTTCAAGAGCTGAGCTCAAATGTCACCTCTTCCGTGAAGCATTCCCTGATGACAGCAGCCAGAATGTCTTATTACCAATATGGAGCTCCTCTGAAATTTACTATCTGCCCCACTCACAGCCCTTGACATGGAATCCTGTTTTGTATATATTTGTGACCCAAGTAGACTTAAACAAGATCTTGGTTTAGTAAAAAGTGGATGAATATATGTCGAATGAATAAATAAGATTGCTGAAAAAGATAATCTGGTTGATTAGATGTCACATGGAGGTTTATGAGGTGACATGGAGGGAGTCAGAGCAGATTAAAAAGACTGAAATTAAGAATTTTATTTTAAGCTATTTCACATGCTCATTTGGTGGGACACAGAAGCGTCATAGAGGAACATGGGCATGTTTAGGGATGCACTAGAAGGTGGAATAGCCATTGTTCCTGACCAATTTGTATTGTTTAGAGCAAGCAGAACAAGTGAAAAGTGGAAATGATAAGATGTTAAATAATCTTGGGGTTGGGGAGGGGGACACTAGAGTGTATGTAATCACCAAAAGACCTGCGTTTAGGTTACACTGTCAGAAAAAGATGCCACCATCATTTTACAGGAAAGAAGGAAGGAAGGAAAAATACGCCATTTTACAGAAAGAGAAAAGGAAGCATTTTCTGTCTTTCCTGCTGGTGATATAACTTCAGCCGACAAGCTCTGCAACATGGAGAATTTCAGCACCACCCTTCTTCATAACACGGGAGAAGAATAAAAATGAAGTCTGTATAAGAGATGCATCTGGAGAAAGGCAGTAATTATGGCCAGGACTGATTAAAATTCTCACTAGGACCTCAAAGAAGCACACTGATCATGGCTAAGCAGTGAAAGGAAAGCATAACAACTGCTTCCCAGAGCATGTGTGGAGGGAGGAACAAATACAGGAAAATACATCACCGGCTTCCAGCCACAAGCTAAGAAACTGAATGAAGGAAAAGCCAGATTGTATCGATCACTTGCTTCTATTTATCATATGATGTTCAACTCCATAATCAGAGTGTAGGATGACACTTTACTCCTGGTAAGCAGATTGTTCATATTCCCCAGTCCTTCTCATGCTGCTGTATCTCATCTCCCTAAATAATAGCCATTATAAGGGCAAAGTGTGTTTGTATCACGTATTTTGTCTCACTCACACACCTGGCAAAAATTTCTGTACGTATTACACACCAATACGCAACCAGATAGGCAATGCTTCCTTCTCTCTTCACTCCAGAAAAACAGATCCAAGCTTTTATTCCAAGAACCAGGGGTTGCAAGGTGCTTTTTACCAGACTAGACTCCCACCTCTGGCTTTGAGAGTCAATTTACTAGCTGGCTTTTAGAGTAGATTATTAAAAACAGACGCTTCTGAAATTTTCTTTCTAAAATGCAGGGATAACATGAGCAATGGTGTTCACTACAATTAACTTTGATCTGTTTGTCAATTCCAGCTAACTGATGTCTTTATCACACCCATGCCTCTGAATTTTTCAAAGGGTAAAAATTCCCTTAATTAGTAAATCGTTCACAAGTGCATACCATTATAGATTTGTCACTCTGCACTGGATTGTTTGCTTGCTGTTTGCCATCCTTTGCTTAATGGTTTAGCTTTTGGAACATGGTTCACTTTCCCAAGGAAATGGAAAACCAAAACCACCTAAATGAGTGAACTCCCCAGGAAAGACAATGTACTCGTACAGAATGCTAGGAGTGTTGCGAGATACACTAGGTGGTAAAAATAGCTTTGTCATTTTCAAGTGAACTCGAACAGTGTAAACTTCTCTTTTCCCCTACTTTTGTGTGTGTGTGTGTGTGTGTGTGTGTGTGTGTGTATGTGTGTGTGTGAGAGGAAGATTGGCCCTGAGGTAACATCTGTTGCTAATCGTCCTCTTTTTGCTTGAGGAAGATTGTCCCTGAGTTAACATCCATGCCAATCTTCCTCTATTTTGTATATGGGATGCTGCCACAGCATGATTTGATGAGCCGTGAGTAGGCCCGCACCTGGGATCCAAACCCGCGAACCCCAGGCACTGAAGCCGAGTGCATGAACTTAACCACTATGCCACTGGCCTGGCCCCTCTTTTTTCTCCACTTTTAAAATGTGACTTTGCTGATTTTCCCAAGGGCAAGAATGGTGTATGGAACCTTTGGACCACATGGAGATCACTGAAGATCGTCCAGTCCTCTCTCAACAAACCCTGAGGCCCTCTTGGTCATCCTCCAAGCAAGCAGTAGCAAATTATTTATTTGATTCCATGGGTTCCTGAAGGATTTAGGTGCAGAGAGGAATGCAATTTCATTTTGCATTGCTTTTAAGTACTGGTAGTCTGTTAGTTTTATTCAGTTCTGTAATTGTCTTTCTTTTCTTTTCCCTTTTTTCCACTTTTTTGCCAAAACTCTAAAGAAATTTGCAAAGAAACACACAAAATTGGCATGCAAACCAGGTTTTGAAGAAAAGTAGGGCAGGCTCAGAGGAAACCAGTAGACTCCCCAGAAGAAATTGTACTTGGCATTAATTTTTCTATTTACATTCTTTTTTTTCTTTTTTCCAGCTGGTATTTGAACACTGCTAAGAATAAGCAAGACACAATGGGCTTTACAAAGGGAAGGAAAAGAAGATAAGCATTGAACCCAAATGCCAACATCATAAATTGAAGAAAATTTCCCCAAATTCTATGAATGCTTCATCCCTAGCTTTAAAAATGCTGTATTTTTCTTCTTACCAAGGCCAACTCTGTACCCTCTGCACATTTCTTCTCCTTCTATATCCCTGGTAGATGAGAAGCCATTATGAAGTTTGAACTGAGATGACCTTAAAAATCATTTTACTGATATGGACAATTTGACACAAAGAGGTGAAGCGACTTGCCTAGAGCCTCGTGGATCATTGGGAGTAGCTGTAGAGTAGGTCCAGGCCTTCTACTTCCCAGACCAATATTCTTCCCGCCAAATCACACTACCTTTTACTGGAAGCTCATCATTAGAACCCACTTTGCCTTTTTTTAATCCTTCCTCATAAACACAGCCTTCTAAATTATCAATCATTTTTATGGTCTTTCAACTAATCTCTAAGATTTTGACATGGCATAAGATATCAGGTAACTTTTCAACAGAATATAAGATCATCAGTTCATTTTTTCATCATGGTATCAAAAGTTCCGGCTTCCTAACCTTACTAATTTTCTATTCTTCCTAGTAAAAATAATCCTTTGCTGCTATTTTCTGACTTAAGACCAAATTCTCATACATATTTCTGTTTTTGCTCTTTTCCTACTCCTTTGCATGTGCTACAGATCAGATTGCTAAGATTTCTGGAGCTTGACATAAGAATCGTTCAGTACTCAATCCTGCTGCCTACTGCCTGTCATCCATCCATCAATTCAAAAATGAATATGTAGGAATGTATTTCACAGTCTTGGCAGGACAAATTTTTTAAAGACTCTGACTGATTTACAACACTTTACTAAATTGCTAGAAATATACTCTGACAAAAAATAACCCTCTATATTAAAACATAATTACAGGAAAGCAAAAAAAAAAAAAAAAGATTTCATTCTTTAGGCACCTGGAAAAAGTCCCAGATAAAACAACACTAAATGAAACACTGATTTTCTTTTTGCCTGTTCTTGTGAAATGAATAAATCTAAGACACTTTTTAGTGCTTGATTATTTGAGGTAGGGTAGGAAAGGAATAAAATACAGACTCAGTCAAGGTAACTGGAATTTCATTGAAAAATAAAGTAATACGTTAAAGTAATAAAAATTCATTGCACTAAATGTGCACACTGAATTAGCATGCCCTTTTTTCTTGAGAAGGACAAATGATGTGGATACAGAAGGGATCTCACATCAATATTCTCATTCCTGAGCTGCTGCTGTCTCAGGTGGAAAACTAGGGAAATGCAAAGTTAATTTAATATACAAACAGTAAAGTTTAAAAAACACACATAGACATCGCCACAGTCTTTTTGTTCAATATCAGTCTACATAGGAATGGGAATTTGGGGTAGTCATTACAGAAATGTTCTAAGTGTGCTGCCTAGGAAAATTATGCCTTCTTTTCTCTGGAAGAATAAAATGGAAAGAAAGAAGAAGAAAGAGCAGCATAAGGGGAAAGAGGTGAAAAATAAAGGAAAAAAGGAGAAGAAGAAGGAAAAGCAGCCGGAAGAGAAGAAGGTTGAAGACTCTTCCTAAGTTACATGAAGACTTTCTAAGAGGGAGAAAGATGATCCAATTTGACTACCAAATTCTTTGTG
Organism: Equus przewalskii; assembly: GCF_037783145.1. Taxonomy (NCBI): domain Eukaryota; kingdom Metazoa; phylum Chordata; class Mammalia; order Perissodactyla; family Equidae; genus Equus; species Equus przewalskii. The sequence continues at coordinate 37,991,663 of NC_091847.1, forward strand.
TGTGTGTGTGAAGAGGATTGGCCCTGAGCTAACATCTGTTGCCAATCTTCCTCTTTTTGCTTGAGGAAGATTGTCCCTGAGTTAACATTTGTGCCAATCTTCCTTTTATTTCATATGTATGATGCCACCACAGCATGGCTTGATGAGCAATGTGTAGGTCTGCACCTGGGATCCAAACCCGTGAATCCCAGGCTGCCAAAGTGGAGTGGATGAACTTAACCACTACACCAGGAGGCCAGCCCCCTAGATTCTTTTGAACTTTATAATTTATGTCTTTCTGTCCAACTGTCCCTTCAAATCACCTTTCTATTCACACTGAAGTTCATCTAGAATCACAAAATCAAAAAATATTAGAATAAAAAACATCCTTGGGACAAATCGCTTCCTTTGCTTCATTTTACAGACAAGAAACTTAGGTAGAAACAGGCTAGCTGATTTGCCCAAGAATAAATAGAAAATTATTCTAAATAAATTAAAAGAAATGAAATGATTCCAAAACAAAATTACTCTAGGAATGGTGTGTGTGTGTGTGGGGTGGGGGGGGGGGGGGAGGTCCTTTATATCAGTTTACCAGTAATTTATAACTGAACATTTAGAAAAGATATATTGTCTGTCCTTGAGTATTCAATCCCATGGGTATGAAAACACTCAAGTTGAAGGACTAAGAATGTCCTTTTATTAAAAGTTGTCACAGGAGTATCTCTTCCTGGTCCTTGAGTTTCTTAATAGAAGAGCTGGAGCTGAACTGGTGGGTGAAAAGCAAACTTCCCCACACTGAGTTTATTTCATGTAGAAGAAACTTAAATACAGAAAATAACTTTAAAGTAAAGAAAGCCCAAATTTTAGCCTTTCCTAGGTTGTGGATATCGGAAGAAGATTCAGAGAGAAATCAGGAAGAAGTGAAGACTTGAATGACAGGTTTGGAAGAAAGCACGAAAACTGCCCTGATACTCATCTTTTGGTTATCTAAAAGAGGACATGACTGACGTCCTCAGACATCCAGAAAAGAACAAGATGGTTATCACTCTTCAAGTGAGTACTGAGGTGACACTTTCCAAAGGGAAGACCTCTCAACGTTAGCATACATTCTCAAGGGAATTTGTGAAGTGTCTTTTTCTGAAGGTTTACAAAGCTGGGTGAGACATCTGGGGAAGGGGGATGGATGAAATCCAGTGACTACAGATAAGAACTGAGCATATAAGAAGTGAGTTTCTCCAGGCACTCATCTGGCCCTAACAAGTCAAGCAAAGGATCGAGAATGTAGAAAAAAAATACATATCCTATTATCTTAAAAAAAAGGACATCGCCTTAGTCTTCTCCTAGCTTTTGCAAAAGAGAACACACTGTTTGCATCTACAAGGACTGGAAGATACTATCGAGAATTATCGGTTTGTAGGGTCATAGTTCCTGCCAGAGTAACCTAATTGTCTTTGACTCACTTTTAATCTGGGTGGATGTGGTGAGAATGGCTGATGTTGCTTAACAGCATTTAGGGTTCATGTTAAATATAGAAAATTCACAAAAAGATTCTTATCTACAGAGGAGTGGAAAAGATTGTTACACATGATGAAAGAGTGAGAGAGAGAGAGGAAGGTGGGAAACGTCCCTCTTCCTGCCACTTATTTCATCTGTGAACAAAGCTCCCACTGGCCTCAAAGAAAGGTCTGCGCCCAAGAGAAAGAGTTGAATGTGTGGTGAGGACTGAAAATCAGGGCCATTATGAATAACATTACCAAAAAAGTATATATTACCTGAAGGTAGCGATGGAAAAATGACGCACTATTCAAAACTGAAAACAGGATAACTAAATAGTGTTACAAGGTGCAGAGAGAATTAATTCTGAACACTATAATCTTTCATACAAGAGAAGAAAGATTTGGAAAAACAAATCACAAGAAAGAGTTTTCTTTAACAATAGCAGTCTTATGACTTTAATACACAATTCTCTGCGACCTTAATTCTCAGACTAGCTTACACATCAGTTGGATCTTGTTAGGATAGCTGAAGATGGAAAGACACATTGGTGGTCTCACTTCTCATAAACATACCACACGACGGAGCTCACCTCTAAAAAGGGATGAGGAAAATATATATACAAAAATATTTAAAGACTTCTCATGTCAGCATATTTAGTAAACGACCATTGGCGTTACTCTATATTTGGAGTTTGTGTCTACAAGAGCTGTTAGTTAGAACTGACAAGCTCTAACGCATAAGAGCAATCGTACACTCAATTTGTGATAAAACAGTGCCATTGTCCTTTGACAATTATATCTCTTAAACATCCTTTATTAAATCACATTTAAAATTTTTGACTTAGAAAATTTAATGAGAGTAATTAGACACCAAACCAAATATACATTTTCAACACACTTGCTTTGCAACTTTATATACAGAAAACTTGAGTTGATGGTCTAGATTAAATTTAACTTTCTCCCAGAGAAAATCTGTGAAAATTCAATTCAAAACAACAATTTTTAGCAAAGGCCTACTATATATCCAGCTCTAAACTAACGGAAAGCAATGCTGAAGTTATTAAAACCTCATCTCTGCCCTGCATGAGCCTACAGTTTAGTAAGAGATCAAGATGTCCACTTCCATAGAGGACAAGACAGAAAATGGTACAAAGCGCTTCAAGACAGAACCAAGAGATTAACTTCTTCTTGGAATGGGGGCAGGAGTTGCCTTTGAAAGAGAAAACAAGTTTAAAGGATGAGTATAATTTCAACAGTTAGATATGGTGGTCAAGGAAGAATTAACATTTCACACGAGAATAAGAGTATAAGGAAGGTCATAAAGAGGAGAAAACACAGAGGGAAAATCGATCAGAGATTGGGTATGAGGCCAGTGTTTCAGGAGTGTGGGCTGCTTAGCAAGAGACAACTACCAAGGACCCTATTGGGGCTGGATGGGTGAGGGCCCTTTTCTACCATGCTAAATAATTTGGACTTGACTCAACAATCAAACAGAAACACTAATTTTTGAGCAGAGGCACAGGGTAACTAAATGGGAATTTTAAGAAAATTGACTTGGCAGTGGATTATAAGATAATTGGAGGGGAGAGAGCTAAAGACCAGTTCGACTAATGCCATCATCTTAGAAATAGGCAATAAAGGTTTAAATTATAGCATTGTCAGTGGAGGAAAGGGGAAAGAAGCCAGAAGCACTGGTGAGGGATAAGCGATAGGACTTTGTGATTCTTAGGTGTAAGGAGCAATTGGAGAGGGAGTTGATGACTCTGAACTCTCCTGGGGAACAGGAAGGATGATGCAATCATGACCAGGAATGGCAAGGAGCCTAATGATTTTGCTCCATTGTCTGACCCTACTTTCATTGTCCTTACTGCAGTTAAGCTCCAGCAAACAGTGCTCAACCTCTGAGGTCCAAAAATTAAATCACATTGGGAAAGCTAATTCTCTCTTTATCCCACACTACAGGAGCCATTTGCAATGGCAGGTCAACAAGTCTCAAGATTCTGTAGCTTTCCAAAAATGATAATTCTGAGAGCCACACTAAACATGCACTTTGAACTCTACTAGATAATTGACTGTCTGGCTATCTCTTCAGATCAATGTCCAATCAGAGAATCTGATCTGGGCATCAAAAGGCTGCCCTGAAATTCATGTTTCAGTTGCTTCCTCTCCCTATATCAAGCAACCTCAATAGTTATCATGAAGTCATACTCCACTAGTGAATCTTATCAGTAGAGGAACAATATGAACGGTGATGGACAGGCAGCTGGAGGTTGGCCTTTAATGACCTATTCAAAAGTAATGGTTAAAGCAGTTTAAATGTTAAAAATAATGATAAAACATGAGCCACCACCTCCCCACCCTTGTCAACATTAAATTAAAGGGAAAATGGAGTCAAGCAATACTATGGATACCCACTTGGGTGGAGAAGTCAGTGTAGGCAACATGACAGAAAGTTTGTACAGATATCCAGAAATATTTAGCCAAAGATGTTGACCTTGTCTCTCTGATAGAAGTTTGCTAAATAGACTTAAATATGAGCACAACAAGCTCTTTTTAAATTGTCTCTCTCATTCTAAGCCCTCCTAAACACATCATCACTGGACTTTAATAATTGTTTGCTCTATTGAGGCCACACTGAGAAGAACAGCAGAGCCCTTGGCACTGGAATGCCCTAGTTAAGACCCCTAGGAGGGAAGACCACAAATATGTGCACTGCAGATGTACATGTGAATGTGGTGGTGGTAGTTGTACGTGTGTGGAGGTTTATTCCCAGGGGTCAAGTTGGTCTGATTTAGGGTTATCAGTTCAAACGATGTGATGCCAAGAGAGAACAAACATGTCAATGTCCAGTGAGGAGAGGAGATCAAGAGCTGACTGAAGAAACCAAGTGTGAGAACATGAAGGACAGTGTAGAGGAGAAGATAGAGATACAAAAAAGATATAACAAGAATGGGTTCTGAAACAAATTCTGTGATTAGGACCTACCATCCTATCTCCACATGTCTATTACGCATAACTTACTTTGCTTGGCTTGATCAGGAGAAGTGTTCTTCAGTACCAAACCTCAGCTGGTGTTACAGACCTAGCCTCGATACCAGAGGGCCAACGTAGATACTCTCAGTTGTTCAGGCTCTGATAGGCACCTATAACATTTATTCTCGTAAGACCCAAGAGCAAACAAGACACAGCCTTCATACTCGGCCCTCATCTTTGGTACCCAGAGTTTCACTTCATACTAATTTAACCACTGCCAAACATGCAAGGCTTTTGAGCAATTCAGGTGAGCTTCACTAGAAAGGGGAGGGCTTTACACACTGACTGTGATTCCTAGAGGATGCACAGTTTCATTGCACCTGCTCACATGAAACTCAGCATAGCACTAGCTCATTTCCTTTTCGCAATCAAAATGGCACTTCTCAGAAACCTCCTGGACAAAGAAGACAGCTCAAAGGCATCTGCTAGTTACCCCAAGGGAGTCATTTTATAAGTACCTTTTCTAGCAACTCCTAGCAATTGTCCCTGGTGAGATTTTATACCCTGGGTCCCACTTTTGAGATAATGGGTAGCATCTTCACAAGCATGGGCTACCAGCTCCCCTCTCTTGTTAGCCCAGCTCAGCACCAACAGCTGCCTCCTCCCAACTCTGATTCAACAATTCAATTTCCTGGACACTAGTTGAGTATCTACTGTATACAAAGCTAAGTGATAAAGGTCTGGACAGTAGAAGGATAAGCCTAAGATGAAAACGTACTTGTGGCAAAATGTATTTTCCAAAGATGGCCTCATTGATATAGCGCATACCACACACTCTCCTTACAATATGATTTTTGAGAGGCAAGATGTACATTCTCTCCCCTTGAGTCTGAGTAAGCCTGTGGCTACTACAGAAATAATTCTATGTAACATGAAAGGGTAAGTTATAAAAGCAAGTACAGCTTCTTCCCAGTTCTCTTGGGATGCTTGGAATCCATCCACCATGCTCTGAAGAAGCCAAGCAACTACATGGAAGGACCATGTGTAGGTGTTCCAGCCACCATCTCGCCCAAGGTCCCAGCTGAGAGCCAGCATCAAACACCACACATGAGAATGATTGAGGCTTTAGATGATTCCAGACCCCAGCCTCTGAATCCAGCTGATGCGGAGTGGAACAAAAATGAATGTTCCTGTTGGGCCCTATCCAAATTGCAGATCTGTGAGCAAAATAAATGTTGTCATTAGTTTCAGCCACTGAGTCTTGGATCATTTGTTACTTAACAATAGATAACCAGAACAGCATACATAGCATGACCTCAGAGAGCTTACAATCAATTTAGAAAATTAAGCATGCTCACAAGTGACTGTGATATGTCGAGGTATAACACAAGCACCTTAAGAGACCCACAAACTAAAACGAGTATGTACGCGTGTGAGTGTCTAACCTGGTGTACGCATAGACAATTTCTAAATACATTAAAAAATTAATAATAGTTACCTCTGTGGAGTAGTCCTTGGACTACTTTTTGGACTTTTGTTTGCTATCTCTTTGTGTTTTAATCCTTACCTTAAACATGTACTTACTTCTGTAACTTCAAAAGCAGTTTAAATTTCTAAAATAATGAGAAAACAAATTGAGAGAAAGAGCTAAACAAGGGCAGGAGGTACCCCATGAGGACAGTCTGCAACCAAGCTACTGGGAATAGCTGCATTTTCTCTCTGTGCCTCAGTTTTCACATCTATATAAAAATAGTACTTGGGGTTGGCCCGGTGGCTGGGTGGTTAAGTTCGCACGCTCCGCTTCAGTGGCCCCCGTTTCGCCAGTTTGGATCCTGGGCGTGAACATGGGACCACTCATCAGGCCATGCTGAGGCGGCGTCCCACATAGCACAACCAGAGGCATTCACAACTAGAATCTACAACTATGTGCTGGGGAGCTTTGGGGAGAATAATAATAATAATAATAAAAGATTGGCAGCAGTTGTTAGCTCAGGTGCCAATCTTTAAAAAAATAAAAAAAATAGTACCAACCTCGTAGGGTTTTTGCGAAGATTAAAGTGCTGTAGAAGTACCTGACACAATGCTAAGTGCTCAATAAATATTAATAAAAATACGTAAGAAATCCTGAGCTATTGATCACTGGCATGACGTGGACACAGGGTCCCAAGTGGCAGAATCAGACTGCTGCTTTAGGAAGAAAGACATTCTCTCTCCTCCTTAAGGAATAAAAAGGAACTAGAATTCTTTGGTGCAATCACAAGTGAGGGTATATGACTACTTGAATAACAGTGTGAGAACTTCTGTAAATGCCACGTTGACTTACATTTTCCAAACTGTTAAAAGACCACTAAATTAAAATCTTCCATCCCACTTCCCCATTCTGCTTCCCCTTCATGGCAGTTTTCATTGGGTGTGACAAGTTGTCTGCGTCTTGCAGATGACTGCCATCCATAGCAGGACAAGGAGATTAGTGATGACAATACTTTCACATCTAACGTGTAGCTTCTTCCTGTATTTTGAGAAAGTGGGCATTGTCTCAGTTATGTCAAAGTAACATCGATCTATCCAAGTGTTCTCATAGTTTCCCATTCAAGTAATACAGGATGGGATAAGCCATCCAAAAGATGGAGTGGGGCAAGTTATCTTCCTCCCCAAAGTGTCCTATGTTCTAAAAAGTTTGTGAAAACAAAATCTAGTTCTAGAGGTATGGAAGGTTGGAATGGTCTAAAGGAAATGGAGAAGGTGAAGTTGCCCAGGAGATTACATGATGCGAAAGTATAACCATAGTATTTTCATAATTGACAAGTTATCTTAAGTTTTGTAGATTTCAGAGTAACGGCATCATCATTCTGCTTGCAAAGTCAAATGAGTAACGAGCAGTTCCTCTCTGACTCAGGAACTTCTGTTGTTTCCTGTTTTGTTTAACTTACCCAAGTATCTTAGAAACAGATGAAATATTATTTCAGCTCCTTAAAGGTGATTGGACTTGATGTTTTTCGTATGAACAGGTTTTTCACCTTATCCAAATTTCTGGCATTTGAGGAAAAATTTCATATCTCTGTTTTACTTTCTTTAATTTAGAGATGAGGACCAGCCTTTTAGCTGCAAGAGAACTCTAGATACCCTCAATGAATTAAACAAGAAAAACGTAAAAACTTTCCAAAGAAAAGAGAAATCATGCTAAATATGATCAAAAGCCAACTTTTTGAATTTTACTAAAATTTAGCCACTTTAAATCCCTTTTGGTCTGAACAGGGATGAGATCAAATAAACTAAGAGATTGACTGAATAAAACAAAATCTCACTGATTTCATCACTGTCTAGCGAATATGAACAAATGCATATGTGAATTGCAATGAATATGGAGACTGGAATGTACAAATTGCGTACTTGAAATCCCCACTGATACACTGGGTAGAAGTGTATAGGATCATGAGGCATCCCTAATTAGCTCTATAGGAAGTTCTTGAAGGGGAAAAAGTTACCTACGAAGATTTTGTGACAATACTCAGCTGGGACTTCTGAAAACAGGTTCAAGCCACCAGCAAAAAACATTGTACACAGGACTTGTGGGAGGGCCGCCATAAGCCCAGCCCTGTTCCTGATCCCTTCCCCTCCTTTTCATCATCTCTGCCTATGGCAACATTCTGGAAAAGGACATGGAAGGCCATGTTAGACAACAATGAGCCGGTGATTCTCTTTGATATCTTCTAAGAACCCTTTTATCACAAGCCTTTAGCACAAAGGCTGCGTCAATAAAAAGGCTACTCAGTATTAGATGAATAAGGTCTGAGGATCAAATGAATAACATGTGACTATAGTTGATAGCACTGTATTGTATAATTGAAATCTGCCAGGAGAGTAGAATTTAAACATTCTCTCTCTCTCTCACACACACACACACACACACACAAAAGGTAACTATGTAGGGTGACAGATGTGTTAACTAACTCAATGGAGGGAATCTTTTCACAATGTATACAGAAATCATCAGGTTGTACACTTTAAATATCTTACAATTTTGTTTGTCAATTATACCTCAATAAAGTTGGAGGGGAAAAAAAGAAGACTACTGAGGTTGACAGTACTTCAAAATAAGAAATAGAGCCCCGCTAAGCCACGGCCTGTAGCTAAACACAACTTCTAATCTTAGCCTCCCAGGCCGTACTTCCTTCTCTACCACTGAGAGTGCCTCTTCAATGATCTAATCAGAACCAATTTGACACCTCCTCTAAGTTCATCCCCTCTAGGCAAGGAATTTCTACACTTTTATCCATCTACCAAAGTGCATACACATACAGAGCCCCTTACCCAGCTAGCGTAAAGAGTAAACTTAAATTTGTTTCTAATCTGTTTTATTTTATGTATTCTTTTAATAAGTAAAAATTTTTTTCATAAAAAAGATTGTTTTATAATAAAATTTTTAGAGCATGCCAGAGCATCACCATATTTGCAGAGTTACATGGGAATTGCTGATGTTAATAACATTGATGTGGTAATCCAAGCACCTTTCTTCCTGTCCCCAAGAGGGGTAATTTCAACTACAGTGCTTCAGGTCACTTTTTGGCCAAAAATTAACAGCGCTAAGCCCATAACTACCAAACCTCAGCAGGTGATACAACAAAAACTAAACAAAATAAAACAGAAAACTAATGCCTAGTGACACTCTGCCTCAGAATGAAGTATTCAGGCCTCCTCACTGATCGCTGACTCTCGAGTCTGACAGACTGTGTTTCTCCTCCAATGGAGCCTGCTTGCCCTCAAGAAGACCCTTTGCTTGCCTTGTGTTAGGGACTGCATGTTTTTGTCCCCCCAGAATTCATATATTGAAACCCTAATACCCAATGTGATGGTATTTGGAGATGAGTAAACTAATTAGGTCATAAGGATGGAGCCCTAATGATGGGATTAGTCCCCTTATAAGCAAAGACAAGACTGAGGGGTGGCCCCATGGCCGAGTGGTTAAGTTCGTGCGCTCTGCTTCGGCAGCCCAGGGTTTCACTGGTTCGGATCCTGGGCGCGGACATGGCACCGTTCATCAGGCCATGCTGAGGCAGTGCCCCACATAGCACAACCAGAGGCACTCACAACTAGAATATACAACTGTGGACTAAGGGGCTTTGGGGAGAAGAAGAAGGAAAAAAAAAAAAAAAGATTGTCAGCTCAGGTGCCAATCTTTTAAAAAAAAAGAAAAGACAAGAGGCTGCCTGTCTCTCTCCTCTCTCCACCATGTGAGGGCACAGCAAGTAGGAAGCAGAACCTGACCATGCTTGCACCATGATCTTGGACTTCCCAGTCTCTAGAACTGTGAGAATTAAATGTTTGTTGTTTGAGCCACCCAGTTTATGGTGTTTTTTATGGCAGCCTGACACTAATACACCTTCAAACTTGCAATAAATTTCAAAACCACCAGGCTGTTCCAGTCACATTGCTGCCAGTGTGTCCCACACCAGGAAGCATGGCGGGGACACACGGCCTTCTCAATCAAGAGACCTGCAAACAGAGCTCAACAGTAATTTGATGTTAAATATTGTATATTAATGTTTTAATGTGTTTCATAGCTGAAAATAATATTCAATGAACCAAAGTTTCACAAACTCTCTGAGCCTCAGTAACCTCACCTGAAAAATGAAGATAATATATTTGTTTTTGCGGGGTTGTTCTGAAGATATGAAAAAATGCCTACGACAGGACCTAGAATACAGTCACACACACACAAAGAAAGCCTTAGCAGTAATGGTAAGAGGACGAAGAGGAAGAGTAGAAGTGGTGGTAGTAGAAGTAGGGGGAGGAGGAGCTGTAATAATCACAGAAGTAGTAGTAGTAGAACAAATAGTAGTAGTAGAAGAAGCAGTGGTAGTCATAAGGGAAGTAGTAGGAGAAGTCGTAAAAATCATAGAAGTAATAATAGAAGAAGTAGTAGTCATAGTAGTAGAAGAAGCAGTAATAGAAATAGTGATAGTAGTAGTCATAGTAGAAGTAGTAGTAGTAATAGAAGCAGTGGTAATAGTAGCAGGAGGAGTAGAAGAAGGAGGGGGAGGAGTAGAGGTAATACCATTAATGAAGATATTTGGAATGCTATTAGAAGAACGACAAGAAGGGAGAAGTAAAAGTTGGGACCCAGGACATTACAGGCTGCCGTGTTAAAGAACTGTCGTGGCGAGCATTAGGATACTAAGGGTTAAGAAATTTGAGTTAGTGAAGTCTGCTTCTGAGCAGAACAAAGAAGAATCGACAGTCGGCATCCTGGAGAAATGGCAGCATCACTTCAGCCTCGTCCACGCAGATGATGTCTAATGAGGCCATTCACAAGGGGGGTCCATTCTAAGAGGTCACTCTGTAGGCCTCCGATCAACCTCCAGGAGAGTCAGACTGCAGTCAGACACCAGAAGAACGTCTGGATCCAGCAAAGCACATTCAGGATTTTTGTTCACGAAAAGAAATCATTGTTTATATATTTTTCTTTTTCACACGTATTAAGTAATACTGAAAAAGCGCCCCAAAATTTTAACAAACCAAACCAAACAGAGAGTAATGATTTTCATTTCCCCATTGCTTGCCAGAGCCTGGTCAAACTTGGTTTGGATGATTTACCGCTCTGTCATCCTGGTGCTTCTAGAATCCCAGAGTGTGCTCGTGTTGCATTCGTCACGCAGTCCCTCCCACGGAGGTGGGACACATCAGACCCACACAGCTTTAAGCCTCTCTCTTTCAGGTTCTAGATTGCTCCTCCAGAAAACTGTCCCTGATCGCCCTTTCCAAAGGCCAGTCTGAGTGTCGCTTTTGTGTACTATGTTCTACCCCAGCGTGGGGGATTTTTCTTACCACACCATATTGGAATTGGTTCTCTCTTTTCCGTATTTTCTAAGAGACTGTAAACTCCCTCTGGGCAGGGTCTCTTTCCTCTTTTTCTCTTGTAAACCTAGCACCTAGCAGAGTGCCTGGCAATGGTTAGTGCTCTCTCTCTATTTGCTAAATGAGTGATTGAAGGCGAGAGGTAGAAGCAATGGTGACAGGGTTTACATCAGAGGCTAATAGCAACAAGGATTCCAAGAGGCAACAGAGTGGCTTATGTGACATAGAATAAAATCCCAGGCTGTTAGAGCTCCACGCTTCTCAAGAGATTTAGTGCCTCCACAGGCATTTGAGCCTACCGATAGACATTTCAATTTTAAATTAGCATTTTACAATTCTGGTTGTGACTTTTTTATTTACAAAATAGCAGACAAAATCATAGCTGTACTACCAGTAGGTATGTACCCACTGAAGGATGAACTGGCCAAGTGATGAGATGTTCCTGTAAATAGGCACAACACCATTTGCATTTGAAAATGTAGCACTTGGGGTGCAGTATATGTGGCAGCCAAAACCGCCTTCCGAGAGAAAAATGGAGATGGGAGCTGAAAGATGGTGAGAGTGGAGGAGTGTGAATTCATATGCATCATCTCCTTGGCTCAGCAGAGCAAAGCAGCAGAACAATACGTATGCCACAATGATTAATGCCCTGGGACTCGGTGACATCACACTTTGGAGATCCAGTGACCGCAGTCTCATATCCTGGGCTGATGGAGAACCCCCACGGAATTTCACCGAGACTGAGGGGAAGGAAAATGCTCCTCTCTATATCAAACCATTCAATGACGACTCGATGGAAAATACAGCTTTAACTACACTTCATTTCTGTTCAAGTTTATTAGACAAAAGTAATTATCTTCATGTTTTAACCCAAAATACAGCGATACCTCCTAAAAATGAATGAAAGAAAACAAGATTCTTTTCTCCCGTGCTTACCTAAGTGGTGGCTCACTGTTGGAATATGGGACTATGTGGCGGTAGGCAGGCTACTGCATGGGAGGACAGGAAGAGGTCCCAGAGGAATCTGAGGACCAGAAACTGAAAGTATAAACTTGAGTGTGTGGACCAGGGATCAGTTGGCTGAGAACGATAATTTAAGAGCCCAACTCTGGAAAAGTTTGGTTAAAACCAAGAGATCCAAGTGAGAACTGGAAATAAATTCTCCTGACCATGGAGCAGAGCCTAAAGGCAAGAGATAAATAAATCCAAGTCCCCACAGGAGAAAAGTGTTTGAAGAAAATAATTAGACCTTCAAACTCCTCTGAGACATTTGCAAAAATCCAACTGAAATGAGGGTAGCAAAGGTTGGAAACCTCTGTATATTTAGGTTATAGAAAAATAAAAGCAACAAATAAGAGAGAAATTTTATCTACGTTTGTTGCTGTTTCTCCCATTCCACAAAATTTATAATATAGCATGAATTGGAAAGTTCGTGAACTTAAAAAGAAAATGCTAGAGACTAAATTCTAAGACACATTCTTTGAAAACATCTTAACCAGACATTTTAGAGGTAACATTGAAAATCTCCATGACATCTGTAAAAATGTGAGTTTGGGCAGAGAACTAGTTTGTTTTACAAAAACACTGGCTTTTATCAATGTATCCCAAGGGATGGGTTGGTTGCTCTTCCCAATGGTAGAGAGTGAAGCACAGGGCTGTTTCTGCAATTGTTCTGTTGATTCCAATGCTTTGACGAAGCTAGACAAGAGTATTAATTGTTTCAATATTCTAAGCTTCATCCCAGCTCTGCCATCATCTCAGATTTGAAACCACATCCACATGCCTGTCACCGTTTTCCATGATCTGTCCTTTTTTCTGTCTCTTTATTGCTGCCTGTATTTCTTTCTTTTTTCTTATTTAAAATGGTTTTCTCCATGATCATCTCCGTTTATTTAGGCAGTTTCTAAAATATAGAAATCCCCTCCACCACCAATAACTATCATGAACATTGGTCATGACCCTCTTAGTACTTTTTTATTATTAATTTTAGCTAGATGAGACAATTAAGGATAAATAACAATGTATCCTCTCTTGTCACACTTAAAGCACTACCTAATAACCATGTTCTTTCCCCGCTAAGAACTACTCACAGCATATAGCTGTACCATATTTGCTAGTTATTACCAACTAATCCAATTTTATTAAATATTAAGTTGCTCATAATATTTCACTATTAGAAATAATGATGTGATGGAAATTTGAACATAAATCTTTGTCTTATTAGGATAAGTCTTATATGATAAAATATGGGTTTGAAAACTATGGCTGTTTTTAAGGTTCTTGATGGATACTGCTAAACTACTAGAAGAAATGTTGCCCATGAAATCCTCCATCCACCCTGCAGAACTTTTGACGACCTTGATTATCACCAGTTTAAAATATTTGCTAGGATGTGCTCTGTGAAAACTGCTACCTAATTTTGATTTTAACTTGAATTTTTGAAAATTTGCCTTTCTTGCATTACAAGAAAGAGAGTATTTTTCATATTTTGTTAACCATTTCTGTTTCCTCTTTTGTGATTTTCTTACAGGTATGTATGATAAAAATCCCAGTTTCTTAAACGAGTTGGTTGTTGTTTATCTTTTCATTTTGTTTATGCACACAGAAAATTTTTATTTTATCCATCGGTCTTTTCCTCTGTAATTTCCTTAACTGCTTTTAAGACCAGGAAATCCTTTCCACTCAGAGATCAGATAAATATTCATCTATATTTCTTCCAAGTTATTTTGGTTTAACTGTTTATATTTAATCTATTTGGAATAAAGTGGGTAGTTATTTTTATGGGGAGGGTGGTGCTAAACTGAATTTTAAAAAATCTAAATAAACAATTTTCCCAAATAGCAATATAAAATTACCCATCCCTTGTCTTACTGATTTATGGTGCTTCATTTATCCTATTAAGCTTTTCCTTATTCCATTTCCATCTTATTTATTTTTATTACATTAATAGCTCTGATCTTTAGCTAGTGCTATGTTGCTCTTACTACTGTGCTTTTTGTAGCCCAGTAAAGTCATCAAGAATCCTACTCTTGGGGTTGGCCCCGTGGCCGAGTGGTTAAGTTCGTGCGCTCCACTTCAGCGGCCCAGGGTTTTGCTGGTTTGGATCCTGAGTGCAGACATGGCGCCGCTCATCAGGCCATGCTGAGGCAGAGTCCCACAAAGCACAACCAGAAGGACTTACAACTAGAATATACAACTATATACTGGGGGTCTCTGGGGAGAAGAAGAAGAAGAAGAAAAAGAAGAAGATTGGCAACAGATGTTCTCAGATTTCAACTCTACCCTTTACTAGTTATCTAATGATGGACTACCTGTGACTTCTCTGTGACTTAGTTTCCTTATCCATAAAACGGGCATACCAATATTACTTCTCTCATGAGGTTGTTATGAAGATTAAATTAGTCTGTAAAATAAAGAGCTTAGAACAGTGCTTGGCATATAAAGAGTGCCACAGAACTGTTGGCTCTTACTGTTGTCATTATTCTATGTTTGTAGGACAAGTTCTTCTTGTAACCCTATCTTTCAACATTTTCAGGGCTACTTTTATCTGTTTTTCTTTCAGGTAAACTCAAATTTTCAAATAAAAAAAGATTATTTTTATGATAAAAAAGTGCATGTCCATTATAAGAAAATAAGTCAGAAAATATATAAATATAATTTAAAATCACTTATAACCTCACCACCTGGAAATACATGCTCTTAACACCTAGCCAGGAAATTTCCAAATATTAACTCTTCATTCCTTGTGCAAAACCTCTTATTTTGATAGAAGGTAGTCTGAGAGACCAAGGCACAGAATGGGTGTCTTCAGCTAAATGTGAAAGAATTAACATAATAGGCAAATGTCAGTTTTGCCCATATGGCTAAATTTCTCAGAGCTATACCATATCTAATTTGCCATCTTCAATTTTGTCTCTCTCTGCTTCTTATACCTGGTTTAAAGACCAGCTAAAGTTGTAACACAGAAAAGCATGTTCTAAGAAAACAGAATCCCAGCTTTTGGGGACTGCCGTTTTTCTGGGTAATAATGAGTCACTGTAGAGTTACATCATGCAGTAACTGGAGCGGGGTTCTCTGTAGCCTTGAGGTAGCTGGACTATCAAGGAGAAGGCTTCCAGGAAGAGGTGTCTGCACTCACCCACCTGGGCTGCTGCCTAGTCATCTCAGGATCAGTGTCGACGAGCATACAATACAGAGAGGAGGGAGAAGACTGAACCGTGTCTATCATCTGCCAGACATTCTCCATCCAAGAGATGGAGTCTTATAAGAAAATACTACTTGATCTCGTACAAAAGTGAAGAAGAAATCGGTTGTCCATTTAGAAAACAGACTTCTCACTTTGGCTACCTATGACTCTTTATAATAATATATTTAATATAAATTAATTTTTAAGTGACTTTACTTTTTAGAGCAGTTTTAGGTTCACAGCAAAATGGAACAGAAAGTACACTTCTCACATACCCCATGTTCCACACATGCACAGCCTCCCCCACCATCAACATCCCACACCAGGGAATTTGGTACATTTGATGAAGCTACAATGACACATCATTATCACTCAAAGTTCATAGTTTACATTAGGGTTCATTCCTGGTATTGTCCATTCCATGGGTTTGGACAAATGTATAATGACGTGTATCCACCATTGTAATATCATACAGGTTGGTTTCACTGCCCTAAAAGTCCTCTGTGCTCTGTCTATTCATTCATTGCTCCCCCTCACCCCTGGTAACCCCTGATCTTTTTACCGTCCTCATAGTTTTACTTTTTCCAGAATGTCATACAGTTGGAATCATACAATATGTAGCTTTTCCAGATTGGCTTCTTTCACTTAGTAATAAGCATTTAAGCTTCTTCCATGTCTTTTAATGGCTTGACAGCTCATTTATTTATAGTACTGAATAATATTCCCTCGTCTGAACATATCACAGTTTATTCACCTGATGAAGGACTTCTTGGTTGCATCCAAGCCTTGGCAATTATGAACAAAGTTGCTATAAACATTCATGTGCAGATTTTTATATGGACATAAGTTTTTTACTCATTTGCGTAAATATCAAGGAGTGCTATGGTTATATTGTATGGGAAAAGTATTTTTAGTTTTGTAAGAAACCGCCAAACTGTCTTCTAGGATGCCTTCACTATTTTGCATTCCCACCAGCAATGAATGAGAGTGCCTGTTGCTCCACATCCCGGCTAGCATTTGGTGTTGTCAGTGTTTTGGATTTTCACCATTCTAATAGGTGTGTAGTGGTATCTCACTGTTGTTTTAATTTGTAATTCCCTAATATCATATAATACTGGGCATCATACAAATGCTTATTTGCCATCTGTATATCTTCTTTGATGAGGTGTCTGTTCAGATCGTTTGCACATTTATTAATTAGGTTGTTTGCTTTCTTTTTGTTGAGTTTTAAGTGTTCTATATATAGTTTGGATAACAATCTTTTATCAGATGTGTCTTTTCCAAGTATTTTCTCTCAGTCTGTGGCTTGCCTTTACATTCTCTTGACAGTGTCTTTCACAGGTAAGAAATTTTTAATTTTATATCAATTAATTTTTGCCACCAAAAATGCACAAATGTAACAGGCTATTAAGTGCAATTTTCCTGCTACCCCAGAATTGGCCATTAGGGCCCCAATATAGGCTAAAGAAGCTGGAGCCACCATCTCCTTCAGGGCTTACTAAGGGAAAGGAAAAAGACTTTGCTGCTCTCAACTGTCACCCCAAACTGTGCCCTCTCCCTCTCTAGTTGAGTCTAACAGGAAGATTGGAGTGGGAGAAGAGAAGCGGAAAACCATCTAAGCTGTGAGGCGGCTAAGGTAAGGGTGGAGGGAAGTGATGTTACAAGTTTTTCCTCTGTTCCCCAAGGGCATGCCTCTCACCACGGAGCCAAGTCCAGGGCCTGCCAAGAGAGCCATTCTTAAAGCCGGGAGAGGCACCTGTAGACAGGGAAAGCCGGCATTTCATTTCTAGCTTTGACCCCTGCATATGCAGCGGCCTCGCCAGCTCACTCTCTGTCCCTATTTGAACTGAGGGAAAAAAGAGACATGGAGAAGAGAGAAGGCACAGCCCAGGTGTAGCTCACAAGCTTGTGTCTGTGGGCCCAGTGAACTTGGGGGAAGTAGCCAGGTTTGTGTTAACTTGTTATATTCCACGCAGGAGGGCTGGCTGCTGAACGAGCAGACCCCAGCAGCAGGAGGCTGGGGGGTTACATCCATAAGATCTTACTGGAGCTATAGATCTCCCTGTCCATGACCATGCAGTGAGTCGGCCACCCAAGGACCCTCTGAAAACTCTCATGTGGATGTCTACCACACAGAGGGCCTCAGACTGTCAGCCCACATTACCCGAGAAAGAGTCCAAATCCTACACGGAGGAAACACTGAAACTGCACCATTAAATGGGAGAAACGTGTCCTTTTCTTCTCGTTCTTCCCTGTCCCACATCTCCCAAAACTGGAGTAGCATAGAAGAGAAACAGGGAGATGGCATCCCAGAGATATACTACGCCCCATCCCTCTAACCTATGATGTCAAAGGGGATAGTTTGAAATTTGATTGAGAGTTTTTATAACACAGAATTAGTTGTGTTTTGCTTTGTTTTATATAGAAAAAAACTGATCAAAAGATGATGGTATCTTTCCAAGGAAAAGGAAAATTTGACAAAGCTTAAATATTAGGGGAAGAAAAAATTGCTACTTTGATGTATATGCCCAGGCAAGTTTAGACTAGTCAGTAATCTCGTTACTCAAAGTAAACATAATAACATGATATTGCCGTTAGGAAACAGTGCTCCACTCAAGAGGTCACAAGTGAAAAGTGAGATGGGAGGACACTGAATACACACTTTGCATTGTATTTTGAAGAATAATTAAGAGACCCTGAATCAAAGAGCAAATTATGCAGGCTTACTATGAATGGCATTCGGTATAGCAGATTTATGGTACATTAAAGGAGTAGAAACATGGGTTTTAGAATTAGAAAAACCTGGATTCAAATCCTGACTCTGCTATTGGCTACCTCAGTGACCTCTCAGAATCCTTGTGGAAAATGGCCACAATAATGCCTTCTAATAGGGTTAATGGAAGGATTAAAGATGAAATGTGACAAGTGTAATACCTAGCAGATGATAGGTGCTCAAAAAAATGGTGGCTTCTGTTAGAATGTTTTTCTTTATCATTTATTTATCATTATCATCTTATTATCATGAGTGTTTACTGAGAAGACATCAGCAACTTCCAGAGAAGTAACAGCACTGGTAAAAATATATTTAAGTTGAAATTTTGGTTTATGGGAAAAATACACTGAAAAATTCATAGTTTGAGATAAACAGAATTTCTCAAAATAGCTAGCATTTGGCAATAATTTAGGTACCCTAGTTTAGGGACTGCTTTCCAGGTGAGAAAAATACAAAAGTATCAGGATTTGGCCCACCGTCTATGCCATATCACAGTGTATCAGGTCTAGAAGGGCACTTAGAGAGGAAAGTAAGCTACGAGATTTGCCTGGGGACAGTCTGGTCACACCTCAACCCCACGTGTCCTTCATGTCACCTATCTATTAACTTGTTGCCTATTGCAGTCACAGCAGTCATTTAAGTGCCGCTAAATTTTCTCTTTGTCTTTTAAGAAAGGCATCTAAGTAACGTATCGGTTCCTTTTCCTCTACTCTTTGTGCTTCATCTTGGGAGATTACCAGGCAACAGCCACATGTGAGCCAGCCAGCTGGTTCAGTACGACCTGACATCGCACTGACTTAACAGAAAAGGATTTCATTTAATCATAGTGTTTTTGATATGTGGTCCCTGTTCCCTTCCTCCCTTTGACCATTTTTCTCTTCATTCATTACTCCTTCCATGTGGGGTGGGTGTCAGATATGAACAAATCCCTGAATTTGATGCATTTCATTTTGTTCCACTTTAGAAGTTCGCATAATGGTTTTCCTGAGGAAAATCAATTAAATCGTTAACTTGAACACTATTTGGGGATCAATTATAGTTCTAATTAACTGTGCCATCTGGGTTGCTCACTACCACTCTTGGGAAACATTTGTAATGGTGAGAAAATGTACCTCCCATCCTTGGGTTTATTCATCTTCTGGTCTAGGATCTATCCTCAGACACTGCCCCTGGACCTCCAAGATCCAAGAACTAGCCTCTTGGTTGGTCATGCCTTGGTTCTGTCTGTCACATGTCATTTTCCTCGCCACAGAGGGCTTATCACTGACACTTCCCTTATCTCCCCACCGCAAGAGGCAACATTTACTAATTGCTTTTCTATATGCCGGTCATTCTGCTAAGTGCTTGAGAGCATTATTTCTTTAAATCCCATGAGGTAGAAAATACAGTTCTCTTCTTGTAAAAAAGAGGAACCTGAATCTCAGAGACAAAAAGCACTTTGCGCAAAGCCACAGGGGATTCAAACCCAGGGCACTGCCTCTCCATCTAAGCTGCCTGCCCAAGTCTCTCTCAGAGCCAGGCTCCTGCTGGGTTCTGCACCAAAAGGCCTCTGATGAGATAAACAAGCTAGAGAAAGCCCACACATTTTTCTCTAAAGTGAGGTCCTCCAACACCTGCACCTTTTACAAAACAAAGATTCCCAGGATGTCCCGCCTCCCAGCTTCCTGAATCAGAATCACTAGAGGTGAGACCCAGGAACCAGGATGTGAACACCTTCCATACTTAAAAGTTTGAGATGCACTACCCTGTGTCTTTGACACTGAAAGCGTCCTTTTATAAAGCTTTTCTGGAGACAACGCCCTGACCCCTGGTGGTCTAACCCAAAAGTGTGCCTGCCGTGATGGAATAATTTGTGATATGCTCACAGCTCACCTTTTGGCTGCAACTTATTTGGTCATGTTTCAGCTGCCTTTGTCTAAGCTTGATTACTTTATTCAAGCCTATCTCACTGAAAGCACATAAAAGCAACAACTGGTTTACTGACCTTTTTTTGTAGCAGCTACAAAAATAAATACTACCTTTTTTGATCAATAAGTGTTTATCAACTGTCTATTTGCAGATGATACAGAGCTAAGGACAGGGTTCCTGTCCTTAGAAGGGTTGATGTGGATATAGATAAGAAAATAATCAGTTCTCTCTCTCTTTTACACACACACACAGTAAATTTCCATGAGCTGCCTTACCCTGTCTTCATCATTAGAACATCATGTTTGAGCTCTACTGCCTAGCTATTTAAATTTGGCTTCTTACCAGCTCCCTCTTTTCTTTTCTCTTAATAAGAACCTTCAACATTCTAGACCAGTCTCTTCTCTCTCCTTTCTCCTTGCAATGTCACTCCTGTACTTATTGGACATTTCTGGCTAGTACCGAAAATCATCTGGACGTCACAAACTCAACATTTGCCTTGATATAAGACATCCCCCCATCAAATTCACTGACCATATGATGTAAGAAAAAGTAGAAGAGACCTAGCAACAAGAGTAGCAACAACAAAAAAAGAGAGACTTAATAACAAATAGAAGTCCAAAATATTTAGGGAAGAAATCCAAAAGAACCAACCAACTTACTCATTAAACACTGGAATAAAGAATTCCCAGCAATAATTCCCTCAATGTTTTGTTTTTCTTAATACGTAACACTTCACTAAAACTTGTTCACTTCTTCCCTTCCCCGCATCAAAGAAAATAACACGTAGTGAGAATCAACTGTACATTTCAAACTCAGACTCACCATAGAACTTGAGTTGGCAAATCTCAATCAGTGACCCCTCCTGTTCTCCACGCCAGAGCACATGAGGCTTCGTCTAGTCAGCTCTAAATGAATTTACAGCCCCTGCAATGCAACAGGACACTAACATTCTGAAAAGGAAACTGGATCTCACCGGAATTCATGCCTCCCTCCTTGTCATTCCTGAAGGGGGCTCCCATCTATTTATTTTAGGACGTGGACAAACTGTCTAGTATCAAATCCCTCACAAATAGAGAAAAATCACAAAAATTCAGTAAGACCTATGTGATTCTCAAGCCCTGTACAAATAGAAAATCAGAGCTCTTCACTCTATAATGAATCAAGGGGAGAATGAAACCATTTCTTATCTGGAGCCCCTCCCAAATAAATGTTTCACATGTAGCTTGTAGAGGGATGCTAAGCTGTCAGTTTCAAATGCTACTTACTATAATCTAACTACAAGTTTTACTCCCTTGGCCTTTGACTTCAGATTAATGATGAGAGCAATTTAATTGGAAGGAAATTTCCTTCCACAATTTTTTAAATAAAACACAAGACTTGATTAACTTCGTGCTGTTCACTAAAGCCAGTCTTACCTGAGTTTTTCCTTTGCAGCAAAACAGACATTATGTGGTCTATCATTTTAACAGAAAACCATGTTAGTTTTTGTCTATGTAGCATTCATTTCCAGTCCCTGGAAACAATTTACAGAGAGAACAAATTTGCCACATGTACAGCCACTTGTGTTATGGAAAATTTTCCACACGCAGAGAAAACATCATGATTTGGTTTAGAAAACAAGTCACTTCAGAGTTGTGGAAAATAGGACCTGTCCCTGCCTTTAAGGCGAGATCTGCCACTGATAGTCATTCTGGTTATTCTGCACATGTAACCGGCTCTCCCTGAGTTACTTTGAGATATTTATCATGTGTGATCAGTTGAAAGTTAATATATTATAAACTCAAAAGGAAAAAAACTCTTTTGCTTGGATTTGTTCATAAAGGACAGCCATTATTAATAGAAAACAGCTTCTGTTCCCCAAATCACATTTGAACTATTTAATTACTAAGTTCCTAAAAGTTAAGGCAATTTTTATAGTAACAAATACATTGGAAAACATTGCAGCTTATGAATATGATTATCTATTGTGAGATAAAAACTCTTTGTCATCATCAAATATAAAAAAATTATGGGGAAAGTAATCATAATAGTTGAAATTTTTACCCCTATAAAAGAAATCTGGTTTGTGTTATGAGTTCCTTCTGACAAAACTATAGCATTTTCTGCCAGTTACTAGTTAAGGGTTTGTATTATGTGTACAAAACCATACATACTTTAGAAACCAGCTGCTTTGGCACTTAGGTGCCGTAAAATCGTCTCCATGACACCCTCTATCCTTCCTTCAGAGTCTAGTTTGATGTGTCCTCACCGATCAGCCTGTCTGGCCTATAGCTTCTCCCCTGGCTGGCCAAAACCCTACATCCCTCTAGACACCAATCACCCAAAGAGTTATTGGGATCCACCCAATTCCATTTCCCCAGTGCCTCTTGAGAGGCCATAAAGAAACCGTTCCGGCATTTGCTCTGTCCCTACCTCTCCGGTCAGGCTGGAGGTGGCTGGAGGAAGACAGAGAGAGCAGTGCAGCTGCCCTGTGGGAGATCCTGGCCCAGCACGGAGCTGGGGGAGGGCACAACACGGGCAGCTGGAGGAAGAGAAGGAGGAGTAATCGTGTGCCACTGCAAACATGATACGGTGCCAACAAAAACACCATTCTTTTTCCCAAGAAGTTCAAAGCCATTTGCAAATACTAACTCATGAGCCCAAGTAGTCATGGAGAGATTATTACTTTATTATGCCTTTAAGATAACCACTGCAAGTAAGTCAAGAGGGAAGGGAGTCCATTCATTGTTTCCTCAGACATCCACTGAGCACCTACTATGTGCTGGCAATGGAGGGAGAGGAGCAAGCAAGACAGACAAGGTCCGTGCTCCTCCAGGCTCCCACGCTAGTCCCTGCCCTCCTGGTTTCCCCGTCGGGGCACTAAGCACCTGGTTACACTATTTATTATGCTTATTTACACTTTACTTTTGTCCAGATTGCTTAATGGAATGCACTCCATTCTTCAGAGTGTCATAATGTACTAAGTGCTGAGCAAACACACAAAAGAAAAAATTTTTGTTACCTGTAAATCTCATTTACAATGACAGAAATTAGAGGATATCAATGCAAAGCGCTTTCTTTTAAGATGCCATAAACAAAGCTTATCGTGAGCAATCTTGTCTCTCTCAATGTTTGTGCAACTACTATAGGCGGACAAGGAGAGTTAAGACTGGTAACATCATGCCAAGCAGTTTATATAAATAATCTGAATTTTTAAAAAGGATTAATCAGATGAGCAAGCAAGTTTGGTGAAGCAGAGAGCTTCTATCGATGGATCTTTTTCTGATCTCCTTTTTATTTCATGGCAGGTTGGCTAGAGAAAGTGACTTATGCCATTTCTAAATCCTTCTGCTTAGACAATGGACTCTAGATATTTTAGAGAATGTGTTTCTCTAAGAGTAACTGGACAAAAGAGGCTGGTGGCTGCTTTTAAAAAATGCATGACTTTTCGATGAATCAAAAGGGATTTAAGCTGTTGTGTTGAAAGATGCAAGGTAAGGATTCTCATCTCTTCTGGGAGTCACTTACCTGACCCAGTTGGGACAGAACAGAGAGGCTGCTGCAGCCCTCAGTCAGCAACTTACACATTTTAAAAGTGGTAGGGAACTATAACACCCCTTAAACACAACTTCCCTCTCTAATAAACACTTCCCTGACGAAACAAAAGCTAACAGAGGTATACTATTGATCCGCCACTCGAGACTATTGGTTAGCACATATACCCAATGAAATTCAAGCTCCACATCTTAGCAGTTAAATAGTGCCTTCATTTGGCCCCAAACTACCTTGCCAACCTCAGCCTCAGTCTCCCTATTACTGTACCCATGGCACAGATTTTCACAATACTGTATCAGACTTCCCTGGTACCCTTTGCCCTGAAAGTTGCTCTCCCACCACTCCAACACACATGCAAACAAACACATGGACACAGACAGTTTGCCCACTTGGAAAATTGTTCATTTTTCAGGATCAAATGACTTCTTCTGGTTATTTCTTCCTCAATTCACACATCACTAGCTTATCACATATTTAGTTATGTAGGTATCTAACTAAAATCTGAATATCTCATGTATAGAGACCATAACTTATTCCTTTGTATCTTCAGCAACTAGTATTAAATCTTTGTTGAACTTGAATTTTCTACAAAACATCAATATGACACTTATTGAGGCTGGCAAGGTGATCAATTACAGTTGGATTTACTCTTCAGCTGAAAGCACAAATTGGATGCTTAAAACCCTTTATTAAACAGAGCTGGTAATGAAGAGAATAAAATCAATTAAATGAATTATTAAGTTAAAAACATCTATTATTTTTTATGAAAGAGCTACTGCATTAATATCAACACCATTGTCATTCAGCTTTTCACCCTTTAGGTGGCTAGTGACTTAAGAACTGGGACCATATTCTGCTCCAATTATAATGATAGAACTGAAGAGAAAAGGGTGGACTTACAGAATTGCTGTAGGGGACAAGAAACAGCTAACCATTGACAGCAATGACAATGCTAGCTGAAACTACTTATTTCTAGCTTCAAATCAAACAGGAGGAGAACAGAAGAGAAGGATAGGGAAGGACCCAGAACAAAAGAGAAATGGAGGAAAGGGCGGGATTGGATTGCTGCAAAAGATTATCTTTAGAATCCGTTTTTGCCATTTTTCTCTTTAGAAAAGTGAGAAATATAGATGTTCTTATAGATTGTACAGAACATAATGATAGGCAGTCGAAGATAAGTACTACTGTAATTAGTAAAAAAGTTGTTCTGCCTCCAGAGCCTCTTACAAAAATTATTTTAGGGGCATCCTTCCTGCTTCTTTCAATATGTTTAGGAAGGTTCCCTTCATTATCTAGATTTGAAATACTGATATCTATGTTTTAGTTTTACCAACATAAATTTCAGGAAGTCAATAATTGAACAATGTTTCTCTGTACTTTAGTGTGAACCTCTTGTGTGTACGTGTATGTGTGTGTGAACTGTGCATAGCAAACATGTTTAAAACCTCATGCTTTTAGTGGACACAGTGAAGCACCCTCACATACATTATTAGCTCATTCGATCCTCACAGCAACTTTCTAAAGTGGCCATGGCACCTTACAGATGAAGACATTGAGTGTCAGAGAGATTCACTATCTTGCAGAATTAATAGATAAACCCAAGCAGTCTGATGGTATTCCTGAGGTTCTTTCTATCACGTAATACTATGTGAATGCTTTAAAAATTATTAGAGATGTAGCTTTGATTCTTTACATTTCTTTAAAGATGCCAGCACTGTATATTTTGCACCCTTGTTTATTGAGCAAGAAGTATACATATGACACATAACAATTTTTATTTCCCTGAATACATGGAAATCCCCTAAGAATCCAGATGTCGTTTAAGGGATTCATTCCCTGATCAATACGCAAGCAAATATTTGTTTTCAGATAAAACCAAAAGCTTTCAACCTTAATTAATTCCACAGCAGACAATGCAAATTCATTCTTCCTGCCAAAGCCAGCAGAGGGCAGGATGCTCCCACCAACAGCCAGCTCGCTGGAGCCGCCAGCCAGACCAGTGCAACTGCTTAGCGAAGGGCGTTGAAGCGTTAGAGCAACCATCATTTTCTCACCTGGATCTGAAAAAAGAGTGTAGGCTTGAGCTGAGAATAGGGGCTGTGGGATGTGGCCTGGGAAATGTCAGGAAAAGTTTTGCTTTGCAGGCTGCCCACATTTTCTTTGGGATTTGATGCTTAAGATGCCTGGAAATGAGCCAGTTCCAATTATCTTCCTGGACCATTTTGCTGGGGAGGCTACACTGGGGAATTAATTTAAGATACAGCATGATAACTTCTGTTTCTGGTTTTAGGCTGACTCAGGTCACAGCTGGGCTATTACGTTCACATGCTCTGTCTTGGGCCCCCCACCTCTGCCCATCCTGAACCTGCTATCTCTTTCTCTCCTTCAGAACTCCTAATGGCTCCCCACTTCACGGCCTCCTCAGACTGTCATCACTGCACAGCCCCACTGATAAGGGATAACCAACTCCTGCCCACTAATTCAAATCCTCTCTCTCTCCCCAGGCCCGACTCAGGGGGCGCCTTCCCCAGGAAGTTTCTGGAGATCCTGGCCCCAGTGAGCATCATCAAGAAACTTTGAACAAGTGAACCACTAGGTGGAGGTTTTGTAGCAGGTCTTGGGTCTAAAAAGATATGGCCCATTCCCTGTAGCCCAGGTAGTAGCATGGTAAAGGCAAAATGGGAGGGAGACAGGATGAATGCCACACTTCCCTGGAGAGACTGACCATTGCTGAAGAAGGTGGCAGAAAAATCTTCTAGAGTTTTCAAACTAAGGACTAGAAGTTTGCCATCAGTACCTCAGAGGCTTCTAGGTTGGGTGCTGGCTGAGGGTGGGATGGTTATTGGTCAGGCTCCGCATCCCTGCCCAAGACACTCCCCTCCTCTCACTTCCCCCAGCCAGATGAGAGCAACTCCATTTTTACCTGTATTATTTATGTACACCTCTGGGTACTATACACAGATTTCCTTTAAAGAAAAAGATCCTGCAAAAATAAGCAAACAAGCAATCTACTCATCAAGGATCACAACAACAAAAACAATTTTAAAAACAGTTTGAAAATCATTGCTCAAAACTCTAAATTTTCTTTACTGTTGAAATAACCAAGCCTGGAAGCCCAGAGAGGAGGAAAGACCTGCGGTAAGTTGCAGGATGAAGGGCAAAAATCCTTATATCCGGTATCTAAAGCCCAAGATGCTTTCTGCTAAAAGACGGGGCTTGCATTGAGCCTGAAAGAGGAGGAAGCGTTAAATGAAGGGATGGAGGCCTCAGTCTCCTGTGGACAGAGCATCCCAAACAGTGGAACTCTCTGGAGCAAAGATGAGAGACAAAATATGCTTGCATGGGCTTGACCAGCAAAATAAATTTAATATTACGTTTTTTAGCACATTTATTGAATGCTATGTGTAAGGCAATGTGTTGAGCACTGGGACAGAGCGGTGAGTGAGATAGATGTGGCCCCTATCTGTGTTCTTGGAGCTTACATTCTAGTAGGGGACACAGGCATATGACTGTAATTTGATAAATGCTACACTGGAGAAGTATAAGGAGTACAAGAGCATTCTTTTGTTTGTTTGTTTGTTTTTTTTTGAGGAAGATTAGCCCTGAGCTAACTACTGCCAATCCTCCTCTTTTTGCTGAAGAAGACTGGCCCTGAGCTAACATCCATGCCCATCTTTCTCTACTTTATACATGGGACACCTACCACAGCATGGCTTTTTGGCCAAGCGGTGCCATGTCCGCACCTGCAATCTGAACCGGCGAACCCCGGGCCACGGAGAAGTGGAACGCACGAACTTAACTGCTGTGACACCGGGCCAGCCCCTGGAGAAGTATAGAAGTAAGAGCTCTCTTAAACTCGATGACTTACACCACCTCCTGGATTATTTGGCCCCACCTCTTTAATTACTCAAGCCATCACCTATTCTAATGGCATAAAGTCCTGCCTGGCTCTCCAAAGAGCTTCCACCAACCCCCAAAAAGGACCTAATCCAGGATCCCACATTGCATTGAGTCCTCCTGTCTCCTCAGTCTCCTCCAATCTTGAGCTGTTCCTCAGTCTGACTTTTTCTTTGTCTTTCGTGACCTCGACACTTGTGAAGAGCACCAGTCAGTTGTCTTGTAGAATGTTCTTCAGTTTGGGTTTGTCTGATGTTTCCTCATGACTAAATGCAAGTTAGGTATTTTTGATAAGAATACCACAGAAATGATGTCATGCCCTTCTCAGTGCATCCTATCAGGAAGTCCATGACATCAATGTGTCGCATTATTGGTGATGTTAACTTTGATCACGTGGTCAACTTACTGTCTGCCGAGTTTCTCCACTGTAAAGATAACTACTTTCTCTTTGTAATTAGTATCTTGTGGTGAAATATTATGAGATTATGCAAATATCTTGTTTCTAATTATATTTTTGCCCACTAATCTTAGCATCTATCGAGTCTTCTCTAAAACAATCATTCCTATGTCATCTGCCAAATGGTGATTTTATATTCCCAACATTCCTTCTACATTTACTCATTGGAATTCTGCTGTAAGGAAGAGCAGTCCTTTCTCCTGGATTTGTTTATTTATTCAATTATCTGTTTTTATCAGTACAGACTCACAGATAGTTATTTTATTCTATGGGCTATCATCCAATATTATCATTATTTATTTTGTTGCCCAAATAGTCCTAGTTTTGGCGATTGGGACCTACTTCAGGTTGGTGTCTAATCTTTTCAATATGCTCCCATCATTTATTGAACACTTACTTTGTGGCACCACAAGATGATCCAGGCTTATCTTATACTTTCTGCACCCAGCCCTGGATTCAGCCATTTTGTTCATAAATGGTACTTAGAAACCAAGTCCTGTCCTGGGTATTAGGTATACTCATTGCTGCTGGGGTGTCATTGCTTCTAGGTTTTCTACTAAACAGATCAAGAAATGTATACATGTATACTACCCAAATACATATACATCTGTATCTATTTCTAAATCTACCTCTCTCTATACATACACACACACACACATACACACACATATATATGTATAACCAGTAGTTGAAATCAATACCTATGATTCTAATCCATAGGGTTCATTCTAGCCTTCCTTCTTTCTTCATTTGTAATTCCTTTCTCTGATAGTGATAAATTGGCTCGCATTATCCACGACATATTTACTTATTTACTCAGTTTTAGAATACACATAAAGTAGTTTCAGAATTACTAATGCATACCTCTATGAAAAACAAATTTACTAAAAAGGGTGCAATATTTGTGGGCATCCCTTTGGTCTTTCGCCTTGGAGGATATATTCAAAGTACTGTGTTCCAATATTACTTGGGCTTATTATCTTCTTTTTTATCCCATTTGTTACGGTTGTAGTATTCATTTCTAGCACAGTCAGATTCATTGGCTACCATTTGTATTCCATTTGGGTTCTCCACGCATCCTGGTTAATATTACTATCTATTTTCTTTAAAATGTGAAACACTACTTGATTCTAAAAGTCAGACTATACAAGAAGGTGTGCTTAGAGAAGTGTCCCCACTCATCCCTTCTAGCCATTCCCACTCCTTCATTCTTTCCACTCCATTCTCACCCACCTCTGTGGATAACCAATCACATTAGTTTCTAATTTATTCTTGCCATATTCCTCTTTGCACAAATGAGCAAGTATATGTATATTTTCTTATCTCTTCTTTATTTTACTTGAAGGGTACCATACTATAGATATATTTCAGCATTTTATTTTTTTTCACATAAAAGTATATTCTAGAAACATTATGTGTTGATTTGGAAAGGTCTTCTTCATTCTTTTTTACAGTTTCATAATACTTTCTACTATGTGGAGGTACCATAGTTCATTCAACCACTCTCCTATGTATGGGCATTTAGATGGTTTTCTATATTTTGCATTTACTAACAGCACTCCAATAAATAACATTGTGTATATGTTACTTGTATTTCTGAAAGTGTGTCTTCAGAATAACTTCCTAGAAACAGAGTTACTGGTTAAAAAGGTAATATATATATAGCTTTGTTAGATATTGATAAATTTTCCTGGGGATCTTTTAATACCTATAAATGTCCAAGCCATACCCTCAGAGGTTCTGATATGATTGGCTGAAGAGTAGGGCCAAGCATTGGTATCATTTTTTATGCTTTCTATCATTTTACTGAGGTATAATTTACACCATAAACTCTAAGTGTACAATTCAATAATTCTTGTTTGGTTGGTTTTCTTTTCTTTTCTTTTTTTGGTGAGGAAGATTGGCCCTAAGCTAACATCTGTGCTAATCTTCCTCTATTTTATATGTGGGATACCACCACAGCGTGGCTCGAGGAGCGGTGTGTGGGTCTACACCTGGGATTGGAACCCAGGAACCCTGGGCTGCCAAAGCGGAGCGTGCAAACTTCACCACTATGCCATTGGGTGGTCCCACAATTCAATAATTTTTAAAGTAAGTTTACAGAGTTGTGCAAACATCACCAGTATCGGTATCTTTTCTAAGCTTCTTAAGTGATTCTAATGACAATCAAGAGTTTAAAACCACTAAACTGATCAACTATTCATGCTTTTTGCTACCACATGGTGTCACTATTAAAGTCCTATCTGCTACTTGGAGACACTGGCCTTTTCCCACTTCTCAGCACCCATGCTGGTTTAGATTCAGTAGAACCTGTTTCCATTGAACAAAAGCAGGCAACTCAAAATCAGTCCTCATTCTTCAAAGTGGAATCAGAATCACTGGGGTATAAAGGTTGCACCAAAGGGAGCTTCCAGCGAAAGTTACATACTTGTCCAAACCAGTTCTTCTCCACTAGACTCTTGTGCTGAAACCATGTCATTAAAACAGACCTCATTTTTTACTTCTTTAAGGGTATTCTCTTACTCATGTCAATTGGCCCCTTCTATCCTAGCAACCAGCTGAGCATAACCCTAGACAAAGGAGGAGGCAACACAAATCTTAAATATCTCCCATATGAGATAGTCCTTTGAATGTCTCCCTTAAGAAGCACTTGTAATGTTCCATAATAAAGGGTCTAGCTAGCATAGGCTCAGTTTGGGAAATGTTGGGAATGGTTTGCTTCAGCAGGTGGTATTTGAACTGAGCTTTGACTGATGACCACCATTGACCTGATGAGACACAGGGAGGTAAAGGAGGGCACGTTCCAGGCAAAGCAGGCAACATATGCAAAGACCCTGAAGGAGGATAGAATAGGAAGGCTAGTGCGACTGGTGCACAGAGAGATGACAGGGGAATATATTGCTAGATAAGTTTAGACAAGCACACCTGAGGCCATATCATCCAGGTCCCTTTAGACCTGAAGAATTTTGTTCCTAATCTTGAAAGCAGTGGAGACTCACTGAAAGGTTCTATCTAAGTGATAGATTCGAGGAGGATAAGGCGGTTGAATGGTATGATTATATTTATTGAGAAAAATTCACTGCAGCAAAGAAAACAGACTGGTAAAGTAGATACTGGAAGGCCAATTAATACTTTGAATATGAATACTTTGAAACATGGGGAAATGATTTTTAAAAATCCAGTTGGTGGGGGGCAGCCCAGTGGTGTAGTGTTTAAGTTCACACACTCTGCTTTGGCGGCCCAGAGTTCGCAGGTTAGGATCCTGGGTGCGGGCCTACACACCACTCATCAAGCCTTGCTGTAGCAGCATCCTACATACAAAATAGAAGATGATTGGCAACAAATTTTAGCTCAGGGTAATCTTCCTCACCAAAGGAAAAAAAAATCCAGTTGGTGACTGGATTCTTATTAATATCGAGAAAAGAAATAGAATGACAGGTCTTAGTGATTGGTTGACTCTAGGGGCTGAGAAAGGTATCTAGAATGACTCAAGTTAACAGACTATACTACCCACTTCCCCTCTTTATTACATTCATCTATGGCCCACCCTTCATTATTCCTTATCATTCTTTTGAAACTTTTAGCTCCTAACTCTCTGCCCTTCTCTGCATCCTGCATTAATTCTTTGTGATTTCAATACACACGCAGATAATCCTTCCATAACCCTGGTTGCTTGGTTTCTTAATTGCCTCTCCTTCAATCATTTTGTATTCTATGCCACCTTAGCCACTCATTCCCATGGACATATACTTGACCTTTCACTACTGTTAACTCAAATCCCTCCATAGTCTCATTTGCAAAAACCCCTTCTAGTACTCAAATTCCAATAAGCCTTGACCCTAACAAGCCCTATATTCCATTGATTCTACCATGATGGCACTGCCCATCATCCCAGCCTATGTTTATTTTCATTACTAAACATCTTAAATTCTAGAATCAATCAGTGCAATCACTCTCTATCATACACCTTCAACTCACTTAGACCCCTCTCAATTTGTTGAACCTCTTGGCCAAGCCACCATTATGACAATTAAATGATGCCTTTGAAGTTGTGTAAGAATAAGGTGTATAGCAAATATCTTCTGTTTTCCCCTTAAGATCTAATCTCCTTCCTTCTCTTCCCCACTGTATGCCCCGGCAATTTGACCTATAAGGACTGCATCTATAGAGGCCCGTGCCTTCTTGCTTTCAAATGGTTCCACAAATGGAGAGCCCAAGCAGGAAATAGAAGGGATAGAGGACAATGGAGTTGCACTTATTTATTTCACTGGTTCCATTCCTGCAAGTTCACCAAAGGCTGCCTGTGTCCCTAACTGAAGTCAGTTCACTGGCCCGCTGTAGGGGACTCACTCTCCTTCTAAATATTGGAAATCTTTTGCTCCCACCTGGGTCCTTCCTGTCTAGAGATATTAGCAGCTCCACTGCTAGCAGATCTGGGTTCCAGCATATCGCTGTAGGTCAACTGAACCCCACCCACAACTTATGCTTTACATTTATTATTAAGGTACAATAAACACAGTGAAATGTAAAGAACCCAATCAACTTTGACAAGCGTACACATCTGGAAATCCCACATTCCAGTCAAGATATAGAACATTTCCATCACATTAGAAAGTTTTCTCATGAATTCTTCAAGTCAGTAAACTCTCTTGCCAAGGCAAGCACTCTTCTGATTTCTATCAACATAGATTACTTTTGTCTATTTTGAACTTCTATAGATTGAATCATTTAATTTTTATTCTTTCATGTCTTGCTTTTTGCTCTCAACATCATGTCTATGAGATTCGTCATAGAGTTATATCTATAGCATGTCTTCTTTTACCAAGAGTGTGATTCTGTTGTGTGAATATACTACAATTGGTCTCTTCTATTCATGGGCATTTGGGTGGTTTCTAATTATTGGCTTTTATACATAAAGATGTTATGAGTATTCTTGTACAATCTTTTTATGGGTATATGTTTTCATTTTCTTAGATAATTAAAGAGGAGTGGAATTGATGAGTCATATGGAAAATCTATGTTTATCTTTGTGAGAAATTGTCAGTTTTTCAAAGTGATTGAATGATTATATATTCCATAAGTAATGCATGATAGCTCCAATTGCTGCATATTTCTGCAACATTCAGGATTGTTATATTTTCTTTACATTTTTAGGCATTTTACTGAGTGTGCAGTAGTATCTCATTGTGGTTTTAGCCTGCATTTCTAAGAGTGAGTACCTTTTCATGTGCTTATTGACCATTTGCCAATCTTCTTTTGTGAGGCCTCCCAGTCTTTGGCCCAGTGGGAAGGGGAGTATTTATCTTCTTATAATTCAATTATAAAAGTTCTTTTTATAATCTCAATGCACGGTCTTTGCAGATATATATTTTGCCAATACTTTCTTCCATTTAGTGCCTTGCCTTTTCATTTTCTGTGGAAGAGGATAGGGTTGAATCAAGGTTAATTTCCTATTTTGATCATTGTAATGTGGTTATCTAAGAGAAGGTCCGTGAGTTTAGAGATACATACTGAAGGAGGTAAAGGTAAAGAAGCATCATGTCTGCCATATTTATGTGAAACAGAGAGAGCGGCAATGATATAGCAAAATGTGGTAAAACGTTAACATGGGGAATCTGAGTTAAGGGTAATCGGGAATTCTTTATACTAGCAACTTTTCTGTAAGTCTGAAGTTATCTCAACATAAAGTTTTAAAAAAAGAATTTATGATATCAAAGAAATCATAGGAAGAATGCCTTTCAATAAGAAGGAAGGTGTATGGACCAAATGTTTGTGTCTTGCCAAAATTCGTATGTTGAAGCCCTAACACCCAATGTGATGATTAGGAGGCCTTTGGGAGGTAACTGGATTGAGATGAGGTCATGAAAGTGAGGCCTCCATGATCGGATTATTGCTCTTTTAAGAAGAGGAAAGGAAACCAGAGCTTCCTCTCTCTGCCATGTGAGGATACAGCAAGAAGGCAGCCAGCTGCAACCAGAAAGAGGGCCCTCACCTGACATGAATCCGCCAGCACCTAATTCTCAGACTTCCCAGCATCCACAATTGTGAAAATAAAGCCTTGTTTTTTAAGCCTCTCAGTCTACGATATTTTGTTATAGCAGTCCAAACGATGACAGAATCATCAGACTTAAGAGCTAATGAGAAGTCAAGTAAGATAAGGACTGAAGTATGGTTTTTTTTTAAAGATTGGCACCTGAGCTAACACTTGTTGCCAATCTTTTTTTTTCCTTCTTTTTCTCCCCAAAGCCCCCCAGTACATAGTTGTATATTCTAGTTGTAGGTCCTTCTAGTTGTGATATGTGAGACGCTGCCTCAGCATGGCTTGACAAGCAGTGCCATGTCCACGCCCTGGGCCGCTGAAGTGGAGCGTGTGAAGTTAGCCACTCGGCCACAGGGTCGGTCCCTGAAGTATATTGAAAATGTATGTAGAAGCTAAATTGTAGAAGCTTTAAATGTCAGACTAAAGATAATTGATAGTTTTCCTGAGAGGAATAAGGATACATTAACAGTTATCGAGCATTGAGATGTGTGATAGACTATTTCAGGAAGATGAATCTGGCAAAGGCATTCTGGGCGAAACAAGAGACTCCCAGTCAGAGACACCAATTAATAAATTATTGCAACAACCCAGCAAATGAAGATTTGGACTTAGGTGGTGATAATGAGAATATAAAGGAAGGGACAGATATGAAAAGCATTGTGATGCAGTGACTCTGGATGGCCTTTAGAAATGTATAATTTCCAAAAGCTTCCCAGAAAATTCTGATACACAGCCAGACATAGGAACTCTGAGACTAGGGGAGGTACTGGCACCATGTGGTGACATTAATGGAAACATGAGCCCTGGACATAGGAATTAGTGGTCAAAAGGAACCAGATTGAGGCTAAAGAAAATGGAAGGCTACTATGATAAAATCTTAGGTTTAATTGTTATAGGACAGGGCACTTAAACAAAATAAACTTCGAAGAAACAAATCTAAAGGGAATGTAATGAAATGGACACTCTACATTGACTAGAAATGGAGCCAAAGATTTGGATAGGGGCTGTTCAATATTGTTTAGTATAAAATATTTTTATATCTTTATTAAATTATAATGCATTTTAAGTTTTATTTTATGTATTTTGAGGACAGTATGAATGGATAAAAATATGTGTGATACAATACAAGCTGTATCTGCTCCTATTCCTTTCTTCACCTCCCTCGTTACTCTGAGCTGTAAAAATCTCTCTTGGATGTTTCCTGAAGAGTGAATCAAATGCCTGTTCAAAAGACCTTCCAGTTATATACTTTATTCTCTGTAATTTCTACCTCGTGAGCCTCCACAGTGCAGCATAAAAATAATGCTTTATGCTTCAGTGTCAAACAAAATGGAGTGAAGTCACCCTGCCATGGTCAAAGGAACAATATAATTACCCTTTTCTCTCTCTCTCTCCTTCTCTCTCTCACTTCTCTGATATGATTCAAATAATCACTAATAGTGAACATATTTTTAAGAAAATAAAGTTGACTAATCCAGAAAGTAAATACATAAGCAGATGACGAGAGCTACAGCAAGCACCTACTATGTCATGGTGGTCAATAAATGATAGCCTCCTCTCCCACCCAACTCCATCCACTATGTGAAGATGGTGAGAGGTAGAAAAACAACGGTCACAGTTTTAAAATAAAGTTCATCTATGTTTTGCTGCCAACCTCAATTCTCTCCCCAGGCAACAAGTTCATTTCTATTGGGCTCTGTTGGGATAGAAAGTGTCTTCCAAAAGGGGTGCAGAGAGGTTACAAGGCAGCTTGAGGAATATTTTTTGCTTATTGTGGGAGGAAGGAGAGAGTAGGCAAAGAACTCTGGAAACAAAATTCTCTCTCCCACTAGTCCTATCAATTAGAGATTCATAGTAGTTAATGAGCTGCTCTTTTAAAGTGCAAAGGTCTTATAGGGCTAAGCCTCATTTGCACCTGAATGTCATTAAACAAATAATCAATTTTAGCTAAAACTCAAGGCAGAAAAGTTTGTAATAGGGGAAGGTGATGTGAAGAGCCTTTTTAAGGAGTAAGGAAAGTGGCATACTGCATCTGATAGCTAGAGGTCCTGAGGCCAGTGAGTTTCTGAAACTATGGGAAGAGACAGAAGGTGGCAGCTGGATTTCCAAACAGAAAGGGCCAATGGCCAAGTTCAGCGATGACATCTTGATCAGAGGTCAGAGAGCAATGGATGTGTGCCACTCCTATTTGAGCAGGACTTTCAGATGACTACATTAAAATATTCAGACTAATAATAACAGTTTCCCTTATTCCCATACAAAAATCATAATCCTTGCAACAATTTTACAAGACAGATATTATATCATCATTTCCCAATTGAGGAAACTTGCACACAGAGAAATTCCATAGCTTACTCAAGGTCATGCCAAAGCTCATAAATATAAGGGTAGAATCTGACCATACATTTTTTTGACTGCAGAATCTACCTTGTTTTCCAGGAAGGCCTCTACATTTGGCAGGCTACAAATCTTATCTTCCTTCTCCTGGGCTCTATCTTCTCAGGCTAGAGCTTGACGGACTTTCTAGTTCAACGCAATGTCTTTCTAGTCAACCTATGCCCTCTTATAGGAGTGGGTCTAAGAGTGGAAAGAACTCAAATTGTAGATTCCAACACCCGGGGATCCACAGCTCAGCTCTTCCACTTACATGCTATGTAGCTATCAGCATTCTTCCTCTGCTGTAAATTAGATGATCATACCTAGTTCACAGTATTCTTGGTGGTGGTTTGAGTTATCTATTGCTGCATAACAAACTATTACCTAATTTAGTGGCTTAGAAATTTGATATTTATTTTGCTCATGATTCTGTAATCTTATCAAAGTCTGGTAGGGATAGCTTATCTCTGTTCCACTCAGTGTCAGTTGGGGTAGCTTGAAGGCTGTGGGTGGAATCATGCAAAGGCTTGCTTACTCACAAGTCTGGCAATTGATTCTGGGTGTTGACTGATATTTTAGCTGGTGGTGTCAGCCAAAACATCTATATGTGGCATCTCCCTGTAACTTGGGCTTCCTTACAACATGGGGTTCCAAAGATAAGCATTCCAAGAGAAAGATAAGCATCCTGTTAGATGGAAGCTCTACTTCTTTTTATACTCTAGCCTCAGAAGCTACACAGCATCATTTTTGCAGCATTCTATTGTTTGAAGTAGTCACTAAGGTCTATGGGATGGGACATATATTCCATTAATGGGGGAGTGGCAACATTTTGGAAGAGCATTTGGGACCACAGCATTATGGAGGCTGTTCTTGGAAACTAAAATCTGTCACAATCGACTTTCAGGCCACACAAATTCACATCTCTTCCACATGCAAAATACACTGACTTTCTTCCCCATGACCCTTCTCCAAGCTCATCAGGCTTAGGCTTGAGACCCAGGATATTTTTTTTTTAATTGTTTTTTAAATTTATTATTATTTTTTTTATTGCAGTAACAGTGTTTATAACATTATATAAATTTCAGGTGTACATCATTATATATTTCAATTACTGTGTAAATCACAACATGTTTACCATCCAAAGACTAATTACAATCCATCACCACACACATGTGCCTAATCACCCCTTTCAAGGTCCAGGATCTTGTCATCTAATCAGATGAAGCTCTTTAGGTGTGGTCCCTTGGTTTTATAACTTTGAGTGTCATTCCTCTCTATCTGCAGATCTGTGAACTAAAGAGATAATTCATGTATTTTACACACACCTGACATACAATGACATGAAAAATAGAGGCAAACCATTAAATGTACTAACATTCAAAAAGGAGAAAAGAGATGAAACACAGCAGTCACTGGTTCACAACAGTTGTGAAATACAGCCAAAAACATCTTACCAGTTCCTTGATTAGAGCTCACTCCAACTACCTGGGAAATTTCGTTGGCTCTTTGCTCTGCATTATGACCTCTTTCAATCCACTAACTTATCTTTTCTATTCCATAAAATGTAGGTCATCTTTTCAGTTGAGTGGTTTCCTTAGTCTGCTTCCTGCCCATAGATTTTTGGGAGTACAAAGGCCTCTTTTAATTTGTCTCTATCCTTTTCAGTACAAAGTGATAAAATTCCTTTAAACATTTTGTGGGTTTCTTATGAATCAATTTATAATCCACTCAGTCAGACAAAAACAATGTGTCTAAATCTCATTGAGGTAAGTCTTTTTTCTAACTTGGGCTCTCTTTAATGACACCCACCTTAAGATTCTTAGTAATGCTATTGTTTTTATGAAAGGAATCTGTGAGGCACCCCTTAAGATCCTTAGAGGGACTTTTGTCTGTTTGAAATAGTCTATAAGGCACTATCTTAAAACTTTATGAGGTCTTAACAAAGGTTTTATATTTAGACCATGTTTTCCTGACAGCACCCTGGATTTGATCTCTGCTCAGAAGCCACATCTTAATTTTAGTGTCATTTGCCATCTGGAGAGGCTGGGAATGAGAAACAGTTTTCTTTTCCAACCCAGCAAGTCCTGGAGTCTTTATATATAACAGTTCTTTCTTTAGCTCATCTCTGTTTCTTACATTTTACTACAGGCAGCTATAAACAGACAAAAGGCAAAGCACTTTCAACCTTCTTTCTGAAAATCTCCTTAGCTGAAAACAGGTATATTTCTTATTTTCTACCTTACTGCAGGAAACACTGTTGCTAAACTCTCTGTCACTACATAACAAGAGTCCCCTTTGCTCCAGCTTCCAATACCATTTTCCTGTCTTTCCTTTAAGTGCTCATTGACAGTCTTTTCAAGGTCCATGAGGCTTCCTCTAAGTCTCCTTGACTCCTTTAGGATTTCACTAACACTCTCCTAGAGATGCTTCCCATTTCCGCCTGCATCCTGGTCCTAAAGCTGCTACTATAGATTAGATTTAGTTTTGGCTGCACTTTACTTCCTGAAATCAAACTGTGTTCCAGCTATCTACTGCTGCCTGTAAAACTACCCTAAAACTTAATGGCCTAAAGAAATTTATTTTCCTTGGAAATCTGCAATTTTAAGAACTCTCCAGGGTTGCTCATGTCTCTTCAACTCAGTCTCAGCAGGGGCAGCCCAAAGCTAAGGATTAAATTCATATTTTGTCTCTGTTCCAAAACTCTGATGTGTTTTGGATCTCAGTTGGTAGACTTAAAGCCTATGGATAACTCTCAGGCTGAAGCCTGGAATCATCTGAGGGCTTGTTAACTCACATGTCTGATGGTTAATACTGGCTGTTGGCTGAGATCTTTCGTGGTGCTGTTGACTGGAACACCTGCATGTCATCTTTCCATGAGTCCTGATCTTCCATCATGTAGCTGACTTCCAAGCGTAAACATTTTGAGAGAAATAGTGAGCCAGGAAGAAGATGTAATCTCTTTCATGACATAGTCTCAGAAGTCATGTATGTCGCTTCTGCTGCATTCTTTTCATTGAGACAGCCATATAGGCCCCATGAGTTCAAGTGGAGGATAACTAGATTCCACAGATGAGACAGCGGCAAGTTTCTAGAATAAAAAACTATATATTATTGCCACCATTTTTGAAAAATACAGTCTGCCTCTAAATAGTTAAATGAAATAATTTACATTAAAAAAATAGATGTTCAACACAGGTCAGTTTCCTGTCTCCAGCAAAACATACATTTCTTTTCTATCTTCATCCAAAATACTGCCGTAACATGGGGTCTATTCATGGTCTTTAAAGATATCTTGGATTGAATGTAAAATCTTACAGGTGTATATGTGCATATAATTATTTCTAATGTGGAGAAAAGCCATCAGATTCTTAAAATATTAGTGACCAGGAAAAATACAATTAAGAAGTATTGCTATGGTCTGTATGATAGGGCACAATATTTTTTAAATATATTTTTGGAAACAGGGCCTATTTCCTGTAACCTTGAAGGTCAATTTTGCAGATATTTCCTTCAGAGAAACTAGCAGGAGGAAAAAGGAGTACAGATACAAGAAAAGTTAAATGTTATGTCTTTTTTATAATCCAATTGATGTGCACTGTATATTCTTAAGCAAACACATATTATCTCTTTGCTCCATCCTGCTTTTAAATAAGCTCTCTCAACTGAAGCCAAAATCAATATGCAGTAATTCAGCATTCCTATTTCATTAGAGTGGGCATGAAAGAAGGCACATTATGATAGTACTGAAAGCCACTGGGGACTGTGTCAACCTGCCCCTGGAGTTATTCTTTCTTAAATTTCAATAAACAAGCTCTGATTTCATGAATCTAGCCTCAAAATACTTTAAGCTAGATTTGTGTGAGTCATGATTCAGAGGTGACCAAGCCATGTGAAAAAGGAATTTTTTTCTCCTTCTAAACCAATCTTCATCACTGTAATTCCCAATATCTACTGCTTCTTGAGTAACAAAGAGTGAGAAATGGAAGAATATACACAATTAGAAAGGAAAAGAAGAAAAACTGGTAGTAAGAAAGGGGAGCATAAGTGCCACAATAGGATGCATGTCAGGTACCTGCCACTCCAACCCCCACCATTCCAGAGGAGAAAAAATCGTATCTATCGGAAATAAGATAGAAGTGTAGAAAGTATATATAATCACCTACATTAATTTAGAATAATAATTAATGGTTTTGTTCTAGAGTTTTGTAAAAATTGCAAATTTCATAGAGAAGTAACACTAAAGATCCAAGTAATATAGGTACCATACCAAATATTTCTGTCAAGCTATGCCTACAATGAAACCAAACATTAGAGGGACAATTTTGGAGATGTCTGCACCTCTCACAAGTAGTCTGTCCCTCAAAAGTTATCATTCACCAACTCCTACCATCTGTCTATATCAACCCCTCAACATGAACAAATGATTATGAAGCTCCTGTGATCTTTCTTTTCTTCCCTGTCCCCAGTCACTCCTTATATTATAAACACAATTTACTGAATTTTGAACATGTCCAAAATCTTATTTTAGGTACTTATTCCATTGCAGTGGACTTGATTCAGTCTCAAAAGACCTAGTTCATAGAATAGACAAGGCTTTTGGTAAATAATTGGAAAAACAAATATAATACATTAAAAAATTTTAAAATAAAAGAAACTTCTGCTTCCATCCATCACAGACTATCTGGTACTATAATTACCCTCCTACCATAAACAGCTAATAATCTGAAATGAATAAATGTATATACAATGTTAAGTGTAAAATAGATATGTGAAATATACATGAAATATTATATATTTATATTATATAATCATATATGTTATATTACATATATATATTTTTTAAGATATTCAACAATAGAAAGCATAGAATTATAATCCCTGAAACAAGAGAACCATGAAACAAGCATCCTCATTATTGCCCAGAATCTTTTCCTGGAGGCACTTCCTGGAGGATTGTGAGGAGAAAGGAGGAACCAGGAGGCAAGTGAAGTAAGGAGTTGAGGAGATGGAGATCAGAGTTTGAGAAGGTTAAGATAACTCGTATTTGCAGAACAGGATGAGAGTTTCACAGAGAAATAGCTTCAAAAGTCTGTATTGAGGTATCCTTGAGTCTTTCACTAATGTTAAGTAGTGCTACATAGGTGAATCTTCTTGAGACAAGGCAAAGAACAGTTAGTGAGAAGCTGTAAACTGAACAATTCCCACAGCTCACTCAGGGCTGGGAGATATTTGAGTACTGACCAGACAGAGTGGAGAGAGCTTATTGAAACCTAGGGCGTTCAGTTGAAATCTCAAGAGGGTCACATCTTTGTAATATGGTTAAACTAGCCCTAGAGTTGGGCTATTCTAGACCTACCCTAACAAAGGTTAAAAAACAAGGCTTGAAAGGACAAAACTATTCTTCAAGCCTCTTGAATGTCTTCTAAATCAAATTTCAATTCTCCAGAAAGGATGACAATAAAATCCAGACACTCGATAATGTAAGCTTTACAATGTCCAGCATCTAAAAAAAAATTGCTAGACATGCAAATGAGAAGAAAAATATGATCCATAAACAAGAGAAAAATCAAGTAAAAGAAACAGACCCGGAGGAAAACAAGACTTTAAAAATTATTATAAATATGCTTGAGAATTAAAAGTACACATGAAAATAATGAGAAAAGAAATGGTATAAAAATGATCCAAATGATACTTCTAGAGCTGAAATATACAATATCTGAAATGAAAATCTCACTAAAAGGGCATATCAGGAGATTGGAAAATGCAAAAGAAAGAAGTAAGGAACTTGAAATCACAATCAATTGAAATGAATCAAATTGAAGCACAGAGAGAAAAGCAGCAGCAGAAAAAATGAATAGAACCTCAGTTACCAATGGAACAATATCAAGTTGTGTAATATACATGTATTTGAAGCTTCTTATAAAATGGAAGATAGTGCATGAGGTAGAAGAAAATCTGAAGAAATTGTGAGGGCCAGAAATTTTCCAGATTTCGTGAAAGCTATACATACACAGATCCTAGAAGTTCAATGAAACAAAAGCAGGATAAAAGCAAAGAAAGCTCATACCCAGGCCCATCATAATCATAATCATAATCATAATCAGATTGCTGAAAACCTGTGAAAAAAGAAAATTTTACGACAGCAAAAAAAGGGCACAGCACAAACAGAGGAAGATAAGAATCACCACTGACTTCATCAGAAACCATGCAAACTAGAAGCTTATGAAACACTTTAAAGTACCGACCAAAAAAACCCAAAAACAACCAAAAAACAAAAAAACCTGTTAATTTAGAACAGTATGTCAGTGAAAATATTCTTCAAAAATGAAAGTGTTTTCAGACTAACAAAAGCTGAGAGAATTCAGTGCTGTAAAAGGAATGTTAAAGAAAAATCTTCTGAATAAAGAGAATAATAGATTAAAACTCAAATCTACACAAAGAAATGAAGAGCAGCAGATATAGTAAATATTAGGAAAAAATAGCGCTCATTTAAAAATTTTTAATTTAATTATTTAAAATATAACTGACAGTTTAAAGCAAAAATCAAATCAATATACTGTGAAATTATAATATATATAAAAGTAAATTGTATGACAACAAAAGCACAAAGGACAAGAGGGAGAAAACAAAAATATATTTTGTGAAATTATTACATTATATGTAAACTGATATGACAATATTTGAAGGTAGATTATGATGCATATTGCAAACTCTAGAACAATCCCTTAAAAAAGAGATATCACTAATAAACTATAGAGGAAATAAATTAGAATACTAAAAACACAGAACTAATCCAAAGTAAGATAAGAAGAAAAAAAGAGAAAAAAAAACAGATGAGACAAATAGAAAAACAATAGAGCAAAGTAATAAAATAAATTAAAAACAAACATATTGACAATTACATTAAATATACGTGGTCTACACACTCCAATTTTTATGTCAGAGGTTGTCAGACTAGATAAAAATGTAAGACCTAACTATAAGAAATCCACTTTAAACAGAAAGACACATATATGTTAAAGTAAAAGGGTGGAAAAATATATTACATGCCAACACTATTCATAAGAAAGGTGCAGTGGCTATATTAATATCATGCAAAGTGGACTTCAGAATAAGACTATTATGAGACATAAGAAGAGATATATCATGATAATAAAAGGATCCATTATCAAGAAGACATAAAATCTAAATGTGAATGCACCTAAAAACAGAGCTTCAAAATACATAAACAAAAACTGACTGAATGAAAGGAAAAACCAGCAAATCCATAATTATAGTTGGAGTCTTCCACACCTTTCTGTCAGTGATTGATTAGAGAAATCAGATGGGACAAAAAGACTTGAGAACTCTATCAAGTAACGTGACTTTATTTACATATTTAGAACTCTAGACGCACAAACAACAGAATACGTATTCTTTTCAGGTGCACACAGAATATTCACCAAGATAAACCATATTCTGGCTATAAAACAAATCTCAAAAAATTGAAGAGGATAGAAACCATTTGGAGTACAGACAATTCAGGACAATACTAGCAATAAGTAAACCTAGATTTGGGCTCAGAAGACTGATTCCGGTAGCCAGGACAGTTCACAGGGGAATACTGTGAACTTCTGGGAAGATGTGTTTTTTTCCCCAGGGATCTATGGGTCAAAGCATACAGAACTTGCACATCCCTATTTGATAAGTAAAAAGGAGAATGGGATTTTGCCCCCACTCCTATCCTATTTTTTATGATTTAGAACAATCATACTTACGATTTAGAATAATTGCTAATGTTATCTGAGGAAACATATAGGAGGGGAAATTAGCTAAAACAGTAGTGGCATAAAGATGGAGAGAAGGGATAGACATACCAAGGAAGCAGAAACAATAGGACTTGGTTGTTGGGTGGAACAAGAAGGATCATAGGCAACAGCACAGGTTTGTCATGAAGAAAATGAGTCCATTGTGACAAAATGTTTGTATCTAGACTATGTAAGGAACACTCAACTCAATAATAAGAAAACAAACAACCAATTAAAAACAACGGGCAAAATATTTTGACGTACCTCACAGTTTATGAGTCAATCATCACAGGAAAAGAAGCTAAATATGCATTAGCTATCATGACAGCGCAATTTAAAATAATAATGAGATACTACTGCACTTCCACTAGAAAAGCTAAAATGAGGTCTGGAGCAACTATTACTCTCAGACATTGATAGTGAGAGTGTAAATGGTATGAATACTCTGGACAACAGTGTCCACTCACCATTTGACCACTCACAATTTCACCAATTGTACTCCTAGGTATTTACCCAAAAGAAATGAAAATTATATCCACAAAAATACTTACACATGAATGTTCATGGCAGATTTATTCATAATAGCTCCAAATTTGAAAAATCC
Organism: Equus przewalskii; assembly: GCF_037783145.1. Taxonomy (NCBI): domain Eukaryota; kingdom Metazoa; phylum Chordata; class Mammalia; order Perissodactyla; family Equidae; genus Equus; species Equus przewalskii. The sequence continues at coordinate 38,036,528 of NC_091847.1, forward strand.
AAATGTCCAACAGGTAAATGGATAAACAAGTTGTGATATGGTAATACAATAGAATTGTACCCAGCAATACAAAAGAACAAGCTGTGGATACATCTAACAACATGAATGAATCTCAAAAACATTATGCTAGGTAAAAGAAGTCAGACACAAAAAAGTACATTTCGACATTTGAGTCCAAAGTAACTGTGACATGTCCACATGAACACATCAAGAAGCACCTGGAAATTAGGACTGGATCTTGTAAAAGAAGTCTGGAACAAAAGGGTAGATGAGATCACCGAGAAGGAATGCTTAGGATGAAGGGAGCCAGAACCAGAATCCTGGGTAAATATTAGCATTTTAGGGACACACAAAGAAAGGAAAATACGTGAAGAACACTGAGAAAGAGAAGAAGAGGTGGGAGGAGGAGAACCAGGAGAAAGGGATATTTCAGAAAATAAGAAAAATAATTCCAAGAGAGGACATTCTGTGTCAAAGATCCTAGAGGGACCAAGAAAGAAAAGGGTAAAATGTTCTTTGCACAAGGCTGTGTAAGGTCACTGACGAGCAGAGAGGAGGCAGTTTTAGAGGAGCAATGAGAACAAAAGGTCTATGGCGGTGGATGAAGGAGTGAACAGGCAGAGCTGAGATGCGGACAGAAAACGTACCCTACTTTTACAAAAGTTTGTTTCAGAAAGGAAAGAAGAAATAAAGAGCCACATCTGTGTATTTCTGACTGCCTTCTTCCTACCCGACTGTAAATTTTGGTTATTCAATAAGTACTTCGCAGCAAATGGATTCTCAGTGAGAGGTTCACGACGTCACCCGTACATTTCTGGTAAAAGGAAAGCTGACTTAGAGGGAAAGGTGCATTTCATGAACTAGTTCATGTATTATATAAAAGCATAGATCCAGATTGTGGTATAGAATTGAAATGTGTTTTGCAAAGTCTTGCTTTTGCTCTGTGCAGAAAACTAGGCTGTATTTCCTCGTTCTGGTTCACTTACATCTCATGCGATAGTGTCACCTTGTGTTTCTCCGTTTAAAAATAAAAAGCCAACTCAGCAGTTCCCTTTTCTTAAACAGCTTCAATAACCAGCGGTTGCCTACATTAAAAGCATTAGCTGGAAGATTATAAAAATAGTCTAATGCTTTCTAGCAGGTAAATGCTTTTGAACCAATTCTCCTGTCAGGGATGTAGTGAGGTCAAATCAAAAGGCCAAGGAAGGCCAGGCTATGAGAGAGAAGAGAGAGACGGTTGACATTCAGAGGACAAAAGTGCATTGTGTTTGGAATGTTTTGAGTAAACGTTAAACGGCGCCCACATTTAACCACCTGCTTCTTGTTAAGAAGAGTTCAAATGAAGAACTTCAAGCACAGTGGAGTAACACTCAAAAGAAAATCAAGTGGAATTTCCTAAGTTGCTGAAGCAAGGGTTCTTCTATGAAATTACCGTTAGTATCTCTAAACCCAATTTGATTATATTTGAAATTTATTGTGCATGGTTCAGTGGCACCTGGAAATTTCCTGATGTGCAGATAGAATTATGAGGCAGACCTTTTTATTTTTTTTATTTTTTTATTTTTTATATTATTTTTTATTATATTTTGTATAATTTTTATATTATATTTATTTTTTATATTTTTTATTTTTTAAAGATTTTATTTTTTTCCTTTTTCTCCCCAAAGCCCCCCAGTACATAGTTGTATATTCTTCGTTGTGGGTCCTTCTAGTTGTGGCATGTGGGACGCTGCCTCAGCATGGTTTGATGAGCAGTGCCATGTCCACGCCCAGGATACGAACCAACGAAACACTGGGCCGCCTGTAGCGGAGGGCGCGAACTTAACCACTCAGCCACGGGGCCAGTCCCTGAGGTAGACCTTTTTAAATGATTGTGGCTGTGTGTGTGTATGTTGAAATTCCCTGAGTCATATTTGCGATACAACTAAGTTATTAAAGATGCAATCTTTAATATTTAATTTGTTTTCTCTTCCTTATGAATACATTTTACTTTACTTTTCAGACACATTAAAAACTAGAAGAAAAGCACCATATAAAGATACCTACATTGCACCAACTGTACAGCTCATCTTGAAATTCTTCACCTGTCTCCTATCTTTAAATATTCACCAATTAGGGAAGAGAGGTAATAGTGGAATCTTCAGGTTTCTTTGATAAATCTCCTAAGAAGGTAACTCTACTGCCTTTATTAAATACCAACTTCACATTATCTTTGCCGCTTTAAACCCTTCAATGTCCCTCAAAGGCAGGATCAAATTTAAATGCTGCAACCTGAACCTTATACAAACCCCCCATTCTAGTTCTGTAGGTTACTCACTGTCGTGAGCGTTCCTACCTTTGTTTCAGACATTTTTCCTAACCAGGGGCTTCTCTGTCTATTCCACGTCTACAAATCTTTCCCATTCTACAGCATCGACTCATTGATTTTCTTGAATCCTCCAACTTAACTTATATCTCATCTCCATGTCTTTGTTATCATTTAACATCTATACCCACACTCAGCCTTAATGATTTTCTTCCTATGACATCTCTTGTATTACTAGCTTCTAAGTTTAGATTGCTCTTCATGTGCATGCCTTGCCTTCCTAAACAGATCATCTTCTCAAATGCAGGAGCTTTTTGTTTTCTTAGCATCACCTACAAAGACTGTTAATGATACTGTGCACTTAACGGCAATATTTGATAAAGATTTGTTGACTAATATTTGAGGGGAAAAGAATTTTAACCTACTCTAATTATAGAAGTGATTGTAATTACAATTTTGTTAGAGACGGCATTAACAAAAGACCCTCTCTATAGAAATATGTTTCTCATTAAATAGATTTAAAAAAACCTATTCAAAGTTTTAATAACTCTCCTTAACCACAACATACATATATTTCCTCTAAAAGTCACAGAGCATTTCTTAAAAATCTCACTTTTAGAACACCCCATAAAACAACCTGGCTTTAGTGATCCCCTAATCTCCAGGAATCTATCCTAAGAGAAAAAAGCAACTATCCAATTTAAAGTTCACTCATTAGGTAAATTATTTCATCAACATGAATGTTCACCACCTTTTGCACAAGGTGTTAAAAAATAAAAATGCTGAAAAGTTATTAAAAAATTACAACTGAAGAAAACACGAACTACAACTCGTCCTGCTGAAACTGAAGCATTTTTATAAAATTTCACGCACAGGTGCCACAATTTAGATTGCCATAAAATAAATATTTTGCCTTTCTCTACAACTCCATGAAGAAGCTAACGAGGACAGATGAGAACTTGACTTAATGACTGCTGATCAACAATATTTGGCTTTGAATCTGGTTAGTACCCATTTAATGCAAGAAAATGAGGACACATTAACAAAACTGTCCCAAAAGTGGAAAAAAAATGAAGCAGCAGAAGAACTTAAGAACCCATAACAAAAGTAAAATCAAAGCAGTGTTCTGTCTCTCTTGGGCTAAGTCCTAGAAAATATCAACTTGGTAGAGTTGGGAATTAAAGCAAACAACCTAATTTTCTCATAATGTCATTCTGGAACAACCACTATGAATTTGGCTAAACTGTTCTTTTTTCTTTTATTTTTTTGGGGGGGGAAGATTAGCGGTGAGCTAACTACTGTTGATCCTCCTCTTTTTGCTGAGGAAGACTGGCCCTGAGCTAACATCCGTGCCATCTTCCTCTACTTTATATGTGGGCCACCTACCACAGCATGGCTTTTTGCCAAGCAGTGCCAAGTCCGCACCCGGGATCTGAACCGGCGAACCTGGGGCTGCCGAGAACGTGCAAACTTAACCGCTGTGCCACCGGGCGGGCCCCTACACTATTATTGATGGGGCATATAACTATCCCTTGAGGTTTATTACAGACATTTGCGGGGGGGGGGGGGGTTGTGGAGGGAGGGGATAATGACTTCCATGGAGTATATCTCACTGTGCAAAACAATATATTACTCAATGTTTTAAAACTGTATCTTCAGACTTAAGTGAAATGACTCCTAATTCTAGTGCTCAAGGATTTAGTCATTGTGATACCGTATACATAAGATATATGATATAATATAATGCCAGTTAATGCAAAGTGATATAAAGAAAAATAAAACAAGCTAAGTGGATAGTGAATGACAAAGGGTGTTACTCTAGAAAGGATGGCAAAGAAGAACCCATTTGGTGATGGTATTTTAACAAAGACCTAAACCATACACATATCTGGAGGAAGAGTATTCCAGGCAGATGGAATAGAGCAAGTCCCGTGGATCAGGCAAGTGTATGGCAAGTTCAAGCAACAGCAAGAAGCACAACTCTGGAGAAGAGCTGAAGGTGGAGGTGGGGGGATACCGGAAATGAAAGCAGAGAGGTTGTCAGATTCCGTATCCTGAGGGTGCTTGTAGATCACGTGAGTGTTTAGGATTTTTTTTTTTAAATGTGAAGGAAGCTATTTTTAGCCTGAGAGCAGGACAAGCCATTAAGTCTTTCAATAAATGCTTACATAAGTGCAAAGAATGGTTACTCTACAGGAAAAAGAAAACAAAGACTATGGTCCTAAGTGTCATGTAGAGAAACGGCTGTTGAAGAAGCAAGTGTCACTTCCAGGAAGAAAGACGCAAAATCCCAGTGCCCACCGGAGCCAGCAGTGACATTCCAAAACGCCCTCCATACACTGCATATGAATATAAATACAATTTAAAAATAATAGGACATAATTGTACAGAAACCAAAATATGACACATTTCCTTTTTATTTAAAATAGAGCTCTATATGCTTCACAGAAACAAGTGCAAGGAGTGCTTAATTTATTATATTTGCCACTTTACAAAACAATACATTTTCAGAAAATGCATACATAAAAATATAACATTTAGGCAGATACGTATTTACATCTAGAGGCAGCTGAAAGTTATGCAATAATATTAAAAAAGCTTTAAAATAAATACTTTTATGACTTGCTGTTGGTAAAGTTAAACATTTTGGTATGAAGGCTATCATTGAGTTCTTACTAAATTCTAAAATACTATTATTTCTAAACAAAATAAGTATATATATATATATATATATATTACTATAAAATGCATATTTCCACAGACTAGAAATTAATGAAACATCTGAATATCATTCATTTCTCTTTGGATTTTGGAATTCTCTTCAGCTTCAACAACTAAATTACAACTACCAAAATTGCCATCTGCATATTTTTTGATACAATTTATTGCCCAATTCTTATTTTAAAACCTGATTTATTTCTTCATATTCCTTATATACATTCATTTGGGCCTGTCTCTTGAAAGGTAACCTCTTTTTACATACTTAAGAATATTAGCTAGCTTACAATAAGTCCTTACAACAGTGACTCTTTTCACAGTAGTTCAAGAGTTCAAGGCATGCTTTGCAATGTCAAAATGCAATGGTTTTGACATTTACAATATGTTCTTAGGTATAAGAAAAGTCACACTACCAAAAGAAAAGTATAATTAGTATTAGTACTTTGAAAGTCAATCCAAAATTCCTTTTTTTCTTTTGAGATTTGAATCTGATTTTCTGTTTTTAGGACATTTTAAAACCTGAAACACAGATTAAGTTTGAATAATTTTCTTTAGTCTAGGAGCAGAAGAGTATAAGAGCTCGACAGGAGTCATCGTGAAAATGAACTAGAATTTAATATTTTGGCTCAGATACCCTTGTTTTATATAAAGAGGAAAAAAAGAGTTCGATTTTTAGAATATTTAATTACTTGTATTCAGCCTATTGGAAGAAATAGACATATTGGTAAATCTCATTTTATGCCTGCATTAGTTAGACAGAACTTAGGGATGCAATTTCCTCCTTGCAGGCAAAGTCAATGAATAGGTTTGCACAGGAGATGAAAACTCAACTGAGATATCAAAATTAGAGTCCATATGTCTTGCTGCAGATTGGGTCAAAAAGTTAAACCAACAGGACAAACATGTAATTTCTTTTGATCTCTTGGGAATGCTAGGATGAAAATCTAAAGTATTTTTTTCTAATTTCTCTATTCAATCTGCAGATGTCAAGAACTATTTTGAAATTTTAACTCTCATTTTCGGAAGATATGTAAGCAGGGCCATTTCCTGAAGATATATAAGCACATAAGGTGCTTTTTGCAAAATATAAAAATATTTCTGAGTTGAGGAGCCAATTGCAGGTTGGATTTCAGCCCTACCTGCCCCTCAGCTGAGAGTACTTTCGTGGGGAGCACAACATGCACAGCTGGATGTGGTGACCCTCGGTATAGGCTAATTTCCTAATATATTCAGATTCTTAGGGCTGTGTTAACATTCAGGTTCACGTAGCCCAGGGTAAAAATCGTGCAGTTAAAACTGTTAGATCTGGAAAGAAAAAACTTCTTGTAGGAAAACATGAACAAATGATAAGAAAATATAGTCATATCTGAAAATATTAAAATCTAGGATGAGATAGAGCTCCTGTTCTCCCAAATGTTGTACTAACCTACAACTGAATTAAGAAGTATCCAGGCAGTTCTTAATAGAGAGATTTTAAAATAAGGATTATTACCTAACTTTGATATAATATTATCTTCCAAACCATATGATGTAACGGCTTAATTTAAAAAGATAGCCAAAGCACAACAAAGGAATAGTATGAAACAGCAAAAATAAATTTAGCAATCACATTATGGGATACGTATTTCACATTCTCTGCCCAAGTCACCATCTCTTAAGTGGAATTTAGCATTAAGGCAAAAGTAGACATTTCTTATATGTTAGCTAAAAGCTAGAGTATAACTAGATTGCTAGTCTTTTTAAAATTTAAAAGAAAGTCTTCTCTGCCATTAATGAATATCCTCTTCATCGTGACAAGTGAAAAATTACTGGAGGAGGCATGAGACGAAATCTTTCATACAGGGGTATAGGAAATTGAAATCTTGTTAAGAAGTCCAGTGTGTAGCAATCTGAACAGGGGCAAGAATATTAGACAAACAGGAATTATAGACTGATTGTTGGAGTTGATGAAATCCTGCAAAAATTTTTTAATGTACTGAAAGAAAATGAATGCCAAAGATAAACTAATGAGAAACTAAGAAGAGTGAGAAGAAATAATATGCTACTAGACATGGTCCCAAATTCAACTACCAAATCACCTTTCACTCCCGTTCCAACGCATAAAGAGACAGAACAATTCCTACAGCTAAGAGGGGAAAAGAGTCATGAAGAGTCTCTTACCATTACTTGCACTAAGAAATTCTATGTTCTCACAATTCCTAAATTTTATTCAGCACTCCAATAGTTGCCTACCTAACTTGGCAAATATTTCACAATTCTTCGTGAGCCTATTTTAGTTTCTCTCACTGACCTCACCATGAGTGAACAAACTATTTTAGCAGAAATAAAAAGAGAAGTGGGATTTGATCATCACCATTAAACAGCACATTATGTTCGTGTACATTCAAAGTAGGTTACGATGTATGCTAATTATTTCTTAATTAGTAAACGTTGGATATGGGAGGGCACTGCGGTGGGTGTCACCATTCAGTGCTCCTGTCAGTTCTGCAAATAACTAGCAGTCATTTAATCTCTGATCCTTGGTTTCTTCATCTATAAAATATAGAAATTGAATTGTAAAGTCTCTTATATCCTTTACAATTTCCAAATTCTGGTTTTTGTTTCTGTGTGTGACACATCTGAAATAATCTAGACCACCAAGGGATTCTCTTTCATAGAAGGATAAACACTAGAATGATTAGGTTAAATAATAGCTGGTTATTCTCAAAATTAGAGACTAAAGATAATTTTAAAAGAGTGAGGGAATGTTTTAAAAGGAGGTAAGAGAAATAATGAAACATAAAAGAAAAGCTAGAGGAAAAAACAAAAGTCAAATATCAGAAAATTTGCATTAAAACACTTTGAAAAACTATATTATAGAAATTCTATTTAATATTAATATTTTTATGAAATTTTTATATTCCAACTGATTTTTTTTCTGTTTGGAAGAGGCCCTCAGGAGCAAAGAGATTACTGTCTTCACTAAATAGTACATAAAGTCCATGTAGGTAGAAGCTTGTGGAGGGACCTCAAACAAAGCATTGTCAAACAGAGAACAGTATGTTTCACAAAAGAAAAGATATTTAGAATATCTTCTAAAACCACAACGATACCATTTTAAGATACTAATTCCTAACCATTTCCAAGTAACTTAAAATTTTGTTTTTGTAAATTTATTTAACGAAATGATTACAGAAGACATCAATTGCCATCAGCTTTACTCATTTGCTACTGTTACTTTCTTAATTTCCCGATGGGAAATAAAATGTTCATATTTTAAATAAATTTATATAAACAAAATACATTTCCACATTTATCTTATAAGTAATCAAAAACTATTCTCTGCCAAGCAATTTTAAGTTGAATTTTGCGTAATGGCAAACGTGGGCTCCCTGCTTTCGTGTGATTTGCTAAGTAGGTTCCTTGGTACTCTTGCATAAACTCTAGATAGCCCTGAGTTTTCTCTGCCCCAGTAAGTCACATGGTGGCAAAATTCCAGCATAGTACAAGTAGTTTTGTTTTGTTTAATAATTCTACTAAAGTAGAAGTATTAAAAATAATAAATTATTATGGAACTTCTAACCTAATGAATATATTGTAGATTTTCATTTTAAAACAAAAGCTGATTTGGAAGTCTTCAGACACTGCGATTGGGTTACTATTTTCATACAATCATGGAAATTTAAAATGCAAAGTTAATTGAAAGTATAAAGATGAAAAACAAGTGCTACGCCTAAAATAGTGCACGACACAGTCATGTTTCACTTAACTTTCAAGTCAGAACATAAATTAAGAATTCTAGATGTGACATGCCAAATATTTTAGACATAGAAGAAAGCACACAACAGAATCTGTACCAATTACACACTTAAATGCATAGCTTATAAGGCAACAAGTTCATGCTGAAATATTGACAACAAACAATGTTTCCCTTATTTTAAGGAAGTGATGCTGCATACAAACTCCATCACCATTTTATACAGTACTGAAATTTCATAAATAGCATTTTCCCAAGCTTTATATTACACCCAAAGCCAAAATATGTGAAAGGAGCAAAGAACACTGACACTTTGAGCCTAGGAAGAGTATTTTTTGCTTATAACACAATTCAAAAGAAATAAATATTATACAATAAGACTCCATCAAAAACAAAGAATAAGAAGTTTGACAGCATAGGTATATACAGAAAATTTGACTTATGCTCTAAACTTTATCCTATTTTTCTAAGTGAGCCTTTTCTACTTATAATCATGTTGAGTGTCAAGGAAAAATTAGAACTTTTAAGTTTTCCTTGTCATTTCTGTTAACCTACCCATTTTCTTAAAAAATGTACGTGGTAATTGAAATATAAGACCATTCAGTTAGGAGTTATAGTTAACCAACACAAAAACAAGAAAAATATCTCAAAATGTACAGATTTCTCTAAAGTTAAAGTTGAACTAATAAAAATATGGAATTATATTCAGACACTTTCAAATAGATTACAAAACATTATGTCAAGGAAAATGTTAAAACATCCTCTCCTAAAAATTAAATAAGTATATTTACCCAACATAAATGAATAAAACAGGAAATATTATTCTTGTTTATTTGAAACTATAGTATGACCATAGTAAATAAATAATTTCATTCTCATATATGCAGAAACAATCTATGAGAAATCAAACTAACAAGCATAAGCAAGACTACCCCTTCACATAGCTCTTTTTAAAATCCCTCCACATATGCACTTTTAAAACTTATTATATAATTTAGATTGTCTGGAATAGCCAAATAAAGATATTTTCTAAATGTGATGCAAATTAAAAGTAATTTTCAAAACCCACTGTCATATAGAACTCAAGACATCCTACTTTGTATTATACCTATTTGCCAATTTACTTCCTTCCCCTACACACCCACATCCCTATTCCCATTCCCAAATTAGACTTTAAAATCCCTGAGGGCAGAACTTATCCAACTTTTCATCTCCCTATGGGACCCAACATTGTGGCAAGGAAGATATGGGGGCTCCATATTATTTAATGAATGGATAACTGCATGAATGGGAGCAAAAGTATACGCAAACCACAGGTGTCAGAGTTTTGCCTTCGATATCTCATACCAGTCAAATGAAGACAGGGTCAGTAACATATTTCCATAGCGAAATGAAGTGTGATCACTAGATTGTGCTCTACGTGAAAATACTAGGTATATCCTTTAGAATACTGTTACCCAAGTTGTGCTTTGTGGAACCCTAAAATTTGTGATAGCAAAAGGTTTCCCCTGCTCTTAACAAAAGGGTTCCATGGTCAAATAATGAGGAAGCCCAGTTTAAAGAAATTCAAGTAAATTTCTTTACTGCTAGACTCCTCAAAGCATATGATATGTGAAAGTGCAGTATCACTTTTCAAGAATCTATCAAAGAACGCTTTTGGTCTTCGTTCATCTCAGCAGAAGAGTGTTCTAAGGAATAGAGTTTAGGAAAGAACATTTTAGAATAATAAAAGATACCATGTTCAATCTCCTTCACCAAAGCTTTGAAGGAAATATTTAATGTTCCATGTATTATTCAGAACTTATCGCTGAATTTGTCCGTCTCCACAGGAAGTAGAATAAAAGCAAATGATCACGAGCTTTCTTCTGCGCCCACTAGCTCATTTTGAAAGGGGAGGTGGTTATCTCTCCACAGTTAACTGATACCTCTGTAGGGTTTAGTGGTTGTACGTCATTTAAGAGTTTTATCAGTTTTTCTCAAAATATCTCCTAGTTTCCTCTTTCTGTTCTTTTCTTTCTAAAAGTGTATGTGCAAAAGTAGTAGGGACCTCTGAAATGCATCTTAAAGACATCTTCTGACAATGGATCTTCATGCTTGATTAATCTCTGGAAGTATTCGAAAACAATATTCCTCTAGAGGGTGACTATGAAATTTCTGTGAGGAAAATCTCAATGGATATTGTCTTGAGAGTTCATGCAGGTCCATTATGATTCAGCAAAATAACTCAATTTGTCTTCTGTTTGACTAAACCACAAATACCATGATGAAAGTTGTTGTTTCTGCATAAGGAGAAAAGCACTATGGGAATTAAAGGGAAAGTAGGAAGCTAGCTAACTCCACAGTGTGGATTACCACAGGATTTGGACCTACTGCCGGCTCTACCATTAGCTATGTGACTTTGGAACATTTCTCAATGCCTTAAGATGTCAGCTATCTCATTTGTAAATGAGAGGAAGTAACAATTTTAGTGGCTTTCAAACTGTTTGCCTGAGAGGCTGCTGTGGTGGTGGATTATGAGGAGTAGGGACACAGGGGGAAGGGAGACCAAGTAAGTGACCTCTGACCTCACTTCTATCTTCCAACCAAGCAGCGCCATTTTTACTTGTTTTATATACTAAAGTTCAGAGCAATATTTATTTTTTTAAAGATTCTACTTAATTAAACGAAATAGAGAAAACCATAGATGGTATGATCTAAAGTTTTGTCTAGACATAACATGCTCTAGTTCACATTTTTAATGAATGTGTTTTTATCTCAGGAAAAAAATGTGTTTTTACCTTTTTGTTTCCTATTCATTCATATGCTCTTGATTCAAGTAAAATAAAACCTTAATAACTTTTATTATTTTTATATAGCTTATTTTACACTTTTATAATATCCTTCTTATTAAATAAAAAGATGAGTTAATGTATTGCTTTTCAAAATAAAATTAAAGACAACACAGAGAGTGGATGAAGTCAGCTCCTGCCCATGCTTGACTTGAGAGTTATTTTTTCATGCTGCCTTTGGGCACTTAAATACTGTACTGTATTATCTTTGAGGTAGAACAACAACAAAAAAGGCAAACATTCACATAAAGAGGGAAAATGAGAAAGAAAGCTGTGAGAGATTTCTTTTTTACACGATTGTCATTATTAGGCCTTGCAGTCTTCTTTGACACAAAGTTGAGAAATAGTCTTCTTAATACGGAGGGCGGTTAGGCGGGCTGCCCCATTGGCATACCAACACTCGCGCATTATTCTCCCCATGACTCGGAGTGCCTTTAAGAGAGAAAGAGATCAAAGATTTTAGCTACTCACACAAAACAGAGTGCAAGAGAAGCAAAACCACAAACCCAGAAATTGATGCTAGGCTCTGATGAAGAAATAGTAAACTTAAAACAATATGAGAAGGAAATTAGGGCAAAACTCCATCAAAAATCCTGTCAAAACACATTTATTAATCTTATAGAGGCTAACTTTTAATTGAAAATTCAATCCATTGATTTCTGGGAATATGGTAGAATGGCTATCTTTTAAAATCTTCTAAGAAGGGACATGAAACACAAAAAGGGATATGAGTGGGTTGGAAATTCTCTGTATATCAACCTGGATGGTAAGTACACACTTGTATACATTGTATAAAAAATTCATCAGTCTGTCTACTAAAGTTTGTGAATTTTACCATATGTAAATTATGCCACAATAAAATAATGATCTAAGTATAAATATCAAAAATTCTGAATTAAAAAACATCAGTATAAGTGAACTGGTAAATAAATAAGATAAATACTCTGAGGAGAAAACAATGAGAATGCATAAGTCCACAGAGATATGAGAAATCGCTGAAGTTGAGAGGCCGCTCTGGTGGCATCACTGATCTCAGAGTCTAGAATTTCAGAAATGATGGACTACATGCGAAAGACAAGAAGCATAGCCCAAAGCACACAGAAGGTGTCAGATCAAGATGTTCACAAAGTCCTGAGTGTGAGGATGAAGTAGTCTTAGAAGGAACTTTGTAAAGAAAATTGTCTAAGTCTTGGCTCTTGGTAAAGAAAAAATCAAACCCAGGCCTGAAAATGTTGCAGTAAGTCTGAGCTCATAATGAAAATTCACAAGCACATGAGGAAATAAAGTATCATAAGCAAGAGTCAACTGAAACAACACAGTAAAATCAGACCCATCAAAACACAAGGTGCTAGAATTAAATGGTATAAAATATAAAATCAGTCTATAAAAATACATTTTTAAGAAGCGAAGTGGAAATTCAAAATATAAGTAAAAAAACAATATTTTTTAAAAAGTGCTAGTAAAGCTTCTTGACCTGAAAAATATAGCCATTAAAATAAAAAACTAAATGGATGAGTTACATGGCAGATTAGACACATCTAAAGACAGAACTAATGAAATGGAAGATAAATAGGAAAGATGATGCATAAAGACACAAACATGGAAAATAGGGGAGACTAAGAGACAAGAAAAGTAAAATGAAAGGTCTAACATGTCTGCAATGAGTTCTCTAAAAATGGGCAATAGAGACAATGAAAGGAGGAAGTATTTGAAGAGATAATGGCTCAGAATTTTCTAGAACTGAGAAAAGTCACAAATCTTCAGAATTAGAAAGTCCAAAAGTTCCAACCAAGATTAATCAAGAGACATCTACACCAAAACCTCATAGAGAAACTGCAAAATACTAACAACATAGGGAAATTCTTAAAGTAGTCAGAAAGGAAAGATAAATTAACTAAAAAGAAACAAATATTAGTTGACTTCTCAACAGTCAATAATGGAAGCCAGAAGACAGTGGAATAATACCATTAGGGTGTTTAGAGAAAATAACTGTGAACCTAAATTTGTGTGCCCAGATAAACTATTTGTTCAAGATTGAGGACAAAATAAAGACATTTTCAGATAGCCAAACACTGGAACAACTTACAACCACTAGATCCCCACTGGAAAACCAATTTAAATAAAATACATTTAAAAGATACATATCAGGAAGTCAGAAAATGATCTTAAAAGGAAGCTCTGAGAGCTAAAAAGGAATGTTGAACAAAGAAAATGATAAACATATTCATAAGTCTAAACAGACAGCGATGGTATAAAATCATACTAATATCTAATACATGGGATTAATACAAAACAAGATAGAATTAAAATACCGGGCAAAAATGGACAAAAATTGCATATATCAGCAATGTACAAAATTGATCACATAAAAATTGTTAGATCTATTTCAGGAACGCATGATTACTTTAACAGTGGAAAATCTATACATGCAATTCATCAGCTTGAGAGACTACAGCAGAAATGTCCTATCATCACCTCATAGAAAGGGAGAAAGCTTTATCAGAGTCAGCTTTTGTTTAATGTAATTAAAGTTCTTACAAACAAGACCTACAGCAAACATCATACTCAGAGATGAAACATACAAAACTTTCAGAAGCAAAACAAAGATAGTCAATATCACTACCTTCAGGCAACATTATACTGGGAGAGCTAGAAACTGCAATAAGAAAGAAAGAAAAGGCATGGGGACTGCTCCCAAAACTCTCATTATTTGCAGATATGATCATCTATGTGGACACCCCAAAAGATCTAAAGTTTTATGCCTTAAAGAAACTTTTCCATGCACACACATGTATAGCAGCATTGTTTTAAAACACTAAAAATCACACACATGACAGTCAACAGAGTAGAAAAAGAAATTGTATTATATCCATACAATGGAATACTACAAGAAACGAAAATGAACAGATACAGCTGTACATATACAAGGGAAAATGAAAATAATTTTAAGAAGAATATCAATAGTAGGTTTCCGTAATATGTTTCATGATATACAAAAGTAAGCAATATATTTTTCAGTATATATATATAGATGGCAAAATTCTAAAATTCTAAAGAAAAGCAAGGTAATAATAAATGATTAACTATAATAGTAACCTCTCACAGGGGTGAGGAATCTTCAAAGGTACTGGAAATGTTCTATTTTTAAAACTTGGGACTGAATTCACTGGCTTTCAATTTATTCTTATACTTTATATATTATACTTTAAACTTTACACATATGTTATTGTGTACTATATTATGTAATGTATATATAAATTGTTTTATATGCATGAAATTATTAATATTAGAAAAGAATTTAATTTAATTTCAATTTGGTTCTAAGTGCCTCAAATTCTGCTTCTAAAATAAGTATGTAGTTAAGATATCTATACAAAATAGGAATACCAAGAGATAAATAGAAAAAGAGTTGAGTGAAACACAAAGAAGGGGAAAAGGTGAAGAAAAAAAGTAACTGTATATAATAATCCCTATGACAAAATCAAACTAAAAATGTCACTTAAAAAAAGACCTCAAGCATTATATTTAACTATGGCAGAAGGTACAGAGTAATAACTGGGATGGAGGAGATTAAAGTAGTTCTGGACTTATTTAGATGGTTTATAGTCTTTCCCCCACCTTCCCTTCTTTCTTCTTGTGGGAGCTAGAAAAGTCTCTCTCTTCATGTAAGGGCAGAACAACCACTGCGATAATCATTTATGGTGTATCTACTATATGATGGTTACTACATGTGTCAATGGGGGTGAAGAAATAAACAACAGTGGGCCCTGCCATGAGGAAACTTCTCTGCTGTGAGAGAATAAGCTCAAACTTCAGCAAGTTAGGGAGTAGGAATAATTTATTGACTATAAGGATGATTGAAATTGTAATACTCTGTGCGGCACAGACATTGACTATCCACCAAATACGCCTGTGTTCTCCACAGTTCCCAGCCACCTTAGAGTCAGATGGCACGGTGGGACTGATTCTGATCTATAAACCCTGAGTGAAAGTGATGTGAGTCACAAGGAGCCAAAGCATTAAAGAGGCAGTGTGTGACCCTCCAGCTCCTCTCTTCTGCTGATCTAGACACCTGGAAACTGTGTGTTGAGATAGCAGCAATCCAAGATCAAAGTCACCTGGATTACTGAATCATCACAGAGAACACAGACGCTGTTGAAAGTTGCCTAACCTGTAAAGGACTTCGCACAGCAAGAAATAAAGTCACGTTAAGTAAAGTCACTGAGATGTCAGCGTTTGTTACTGCCACAAAACTTAGCACTATGTATACACACAGCTAAAGGGAATAAAATCCTTCTGAAGACTCATACAAAGACATATACCCACATACAGTCATGCACCGCTTAACAACGGGGATATGTTCTAAGAGATGCGTCGTTATGTGGTTTTGTCATTGTGTGAAAATCATAGAGTGTACTTAAACAAACCTAGGTGGTATAGTCTACCACACTATCTAGGCTATATGGTGCTAATCTTAAGGGACCACTGTCATATATGTGATCCATCATTGACCGAAACATTGTTATGTGGCAAATAACTGTATATGAAAGGAACTGGATGCCTGGATTAAGAGAAAAGAACTATACGGTCTCTGAAAATCTCCCCTGATAGTTACCTAAAAATTATAATTGAAAAAATATACATAAAAATATAGCCTTACTTCACAGCTTTGCCACTGGTTTGGGATACTCGGTCGAAACTTCTGGTCACAAACAACCTTCCTCATTTCCTCTATTGAGGGATCTGAAGGCACCATGTCATAATAAGGCAACTGGTACTCCTCAACAATTCCTATAAGAAATTTGCATAATAAATTTCCCAGTGTGAATAAAAACAAAGATGCTTATTTCAAACTAATACCAATTATGTCTTCTAGGTACAGGTGGCACCCGGGGAAACTGGAAAGTCAGGTTTATCAAAATTAAGAATCACTATAAAACCAAAGATATAAGTTTAAAGCACTCAGTTGAATAGTTATTATATGTTTATGAAATTTTATATTATGAAAATTTATATAATTTTGCAATTATATAAAACAAAATTATATGCAATTATTTTATATATCATTTATATAATTATTTTTATAACATTTATATTTATATAACTATAAAAATATATTTTATATAATTATGTATTACATATACTTAATTTCTTATGTAAATATATTACATCTATATAATTTTAAATAACTGTACAAAATAGAATTTTATATTATGAAAATTACGTAAATCTTGATTTACATAAAATGCCGTTGTGCAATTCAAAAATATTGTGTAATTGCAAAATTTGTAGCATGGCCTCATTCCTCTGTGAATGAAGTATATTTCTCTATTAATTAACATTTTCAAAACAAAATAGCTTTCTCTTTTTGAAAATTGTTAGGCGATCTCTTAAAAGCTGAGTTTCTTATTTAGATTTTAGAACCAGTGCACCCGAGAATGTTCCAAAGAAGCAGCCAAAGGTATTTGAAGACAGATAGTTCAGCATGAAGGTCAAGATTTAGAGTCTCAAAGACATAGACAAAGACTTGACCTCAATTATCAGAATATCACTCGAATTTGAACATTTCCTTATAACATCATTTGAATTAACTACAGTCCTTTTAATTTAAAATATTTAAGATATGCCATAATATTAGAAAATAAACTTCAAATCATGTTAACTAAATTACTATTTCAACAGTTGAAGAAAATTGAAGGACAAAAACCTAAAAGCAAATCTAAACATATATCAATATGAAATTTTAAAAAATAATAGCAAACATGTTTGAATCTTGCTATTTAATAAGCACTGTCCTAAGCCCTTTACTTATTTTAACTAATTAGTCCTCAAAACCACTGACTAAAGAAAGTGCCATACTGTCCCTATTGTACAGAATGAGGAAACTGAGGGACAAAGTGTGTCATGCATTTGCTCAAGATCACACAGCTAGTAAGTGGCAGATCTGGAATTCAAGCCATGTTCCACACCACATAATTCTATTCTATGAATAGTTTCATCTTCCTAATGCCTTACTATCTCATCTATGAATAAAGGGGAAAAGTATGTTTTCTCATTCAAATACAATTTTAACCTTGTAAGATTTTCATTTTTTTAAAACGAGATTGATGTGGGGCTGACCCAGTGGTGTAGTGGTTAAGTTCACGTGTTCCACTTCAGCAGCCCAGGGTTTGTGAGTTCAGATCCTGGGTGCAGACCTACACCTCTCATCAAGCCATCTTGTGGGGGCAATCCACATACAAAATAGAGAAAGACTGGCAACAGATGTTAGCTCAAGGCCAAATACAAAACACAAAAACTGATAGCGATTTAATAATAACAGCTGCTATTGAAAGTTTAACCTGAGCATGCTCTGTATTAAAAACGTTACATAAATTAACTGAATTAATTCATTAAATCCTCAAAGCCCAAGGGGTTGGCTTTATTATCATCTTCATTTTACAGATGAGGAAAGTGAGACCAAGTAACTTTCCTTAAGACAGACATTCAGGAAGCTGCTGAGCCAAGGCTGAGCCCTAAGTCTGTCTCACTTGAAAGTGAAAACTCCAAACCATTTTCTACCAGTATTTAACGTTTCTCCACTGATGCAACAATTTCACCAGACTGCATTTGTAGGACTTCATCCTCTCAAACTCTTCCTCTCATTATTAATCTCTAAACTGCCGGGAGCAGTAGAGTCAGGAAGTCAGTCTGTGCTCAGCTCTGCCCTCCACTTTATCCCCCACACATTCACCATCACAGGAAAGAAAAGCCTGAGAACCAGCCTATGAACCAGGACTTCAATTCAAGTCCGGTGGCCTTGGCAAGTCATTTGACTTCTTTGGGTTTCATTTCTGGTATAAAGTAGGGAATATAGCTAACTGCATTCAAACTCAAATAAGAAAATTTTCAAGCGCTTTGCAAGGTATTGTTATGGAAACCAGAATTATCAGGAGAACTGTCACCTCACCTAAGCAGTAATCATAATATAAAATCTCCGTTATATGCAGGATGCCCCACTTTTGCCACTGGAAAGATAGTACCTAAAAGTATTTTCTTAAATATTAAGAAATGATTCAATATAGTGCTTACGAAAAAAAAAAGATAGAAAATCCTATCTTATATTCGCAGCATCAAGGAAAGGCTGACACAAAGACTGTTTCTAAATCTTACCTCCAACTGAACACCTTCGGGCTATTTCCCAGTAAACCAGACCAACAGAATAGATGTCAGCTCGTTTGAAGGACTCAAAGATATTCACATTTATTGTATCATCGAGCATTTCAGGAGCCATATACCTTCAAAAACAGGCACATTTCAGATTCTGTATAAGATTTATAGTAGTCCAGGAAAACACAATCTTAATAAATCCTGATACAAAATATAAATTAAGATAGCTTACATCAATTTAAGCCACTATAATAAAATTTAATAACATAGTTACTGACTCAACAACCATAATATAGAAAACATTTTAAATAGAGCTAGAGGTCAGCCTACTCTGTGTTAAAGTACATGCGCCAGGAGCCAAATACTTAGAAAGTACAAGCTGGAGGGAAATTCAGTAAGCAAAGAACTCAATAGGAGAGATGGAACTCAATTTCCACCAGGAGTTTGTTGCCACAGAAAGTTCCTTGAGGGCAAAGAGCAGGTTTTATTCATCATGATGGGCCCAGCACTCCAACACAGCGCTCAGCAGCATTCCCTAAATATCTTCTCTGAATGAACAATTTTATTATGCATTGGCTCCAAGAAACGTATACATATTAAATATTGGCTCCCCCAAAAATGACAGCCTTGTCTGAATAGAAGTAAATCAAAGAAATCTACAGACCATGGGACCTGAGTGAATCTAGCTGTCCTAGGGAGATTTTGAGGATTTTCCAGAATATTGAGGTGAGGACATTTCCCAGAATATTGAGGTGAGGTTGCAACCCTCTCCCAAACTCTTTTACAAATTTTAGATCCTCGGAAGGACTCTGACATCTAAGGCTTCCCTGAGGGTCTCTAAAGTGGGGACCATCAAATGGGCAAGTTAAGACTTCCCTTTTACTGGGAAAAGAAGAGGTGCCTTACAGCCACCCAGTTTGAACAAACTGTCCTGAAGCATTCCTAGGGCCTCATTAAATCCTCCCATCGAACCAAGTGAAAGACTCAGAAGGACTAGCTTGGAATCTTTTTCTTTCTCTTTTTTTTTTTGAGGAAGATTAGCCCTGAGCTAACTACTGCCAATCCTCCTCTTTTTGCTGAGGAAGACTGGCCCTGAGCTAACATCCATGCCCATCATCCTCTACTTTATACATGGGATGCCTACCACAGCATGGCTTGCCAAGCGGTGCCACATCTGCACACGGGATCCAAACCAGCGAACCCCAGGCCGCCAAAGCGGAACGTGTGCACTTAACCGCTGTGCTACCAGGCCGGCCCCTAGCTTGGAATCTTAAACAGGGCTGAGGCCAACTATACCAGCTTAGAAATTCCTCTCAAAAGCCTTTAACAACTCCAGGAAAATGTTTTGGTTGTTTTCTGATTTCAAGGTCAAGTACCCTGGAATTATGCCAAAGCAGTACAGAGCCTGAAATTCAAATAAAAAGAAATGGAAGTATGCTGGCCATATGGTCACTGGCTGGCCATAACATAAAAACACCAGAGCTCCCATTATTAATGGGCCTGTCCTGATATATGTGTAAAGGTTTGCTCTGTTTATATCATGCTTGTTCTTAACCCTCAGAGATTCTGTTCTTTGAAAGTGAGAATTGTGTGCAAACTCATATTATCTTAATACACATCAGTTTGAGAGATTCAACAATAAGCACAAGTACAGGTAAATACAAAAACTGTTATATAACATTTCTAAATATTAGAGAACACAATAGCATACATATGTATTTTATTACACAGAGTCCCTTTCTTAGTCCAATATATTGATTCTGTACCAGTTGTTTAGAACCTGAACACATAGAACGAGCCCTGAGTTTCAGTTCATTTATGAGGTATATAGGATTTGGAGGAGTTATACACTGCTGACATTCTTCTCTCTTATCTGTAGGAAAATGTATTTTCAGAACATAGCACACTAAAAAAATACATCACCGTCTCTTCCTCCATTCCTCTTCACTGGATTCCCCACTCAAATGGATACTGTCTATATGACCAAAATGCCAACTCTCCTTGCTTCACAACCATTGTGCCATTGACTTATCAACGACACAGAGAAGCCTTCTTGCTTTCTTGGGCCTAATGATTTCCCATTCGGACCTACCTGCCCCACCCCCTCTCCCCACATCCCAGGCATTCATATTTATGGGGTAGTCATAAGTCTTAGTATGCTACCAAAGTTAGTCATCTTACCTTTTGGTTCCCACTTTAGGATTCTGAGGTATGTCGATAGTGTTCAGTATTGAATCATGCTTCACAGCCAATCCTAAGTCTGCTATGGCACAAGTTTCACATTTTTTCACTAAGATATTCTTTGATTTTATATCTCGATGAGCAATAGCAGGTTTACCTATGAAACAGAAGAAAAGCACATTCTGTTTTTTGTTTGTTACTGAAGATTGACTCTCCAAAAGGAGTCATTTTGAAGACTTGGCTCAAATGTTACCTCCTAAAAAAGGTCTTCTCTCACCACCATTCCAACCCCAAGTCCTTCTCCAACAGAGTATCCCATTTTGCCTTCTTCATAGCTCTTATTACTATCTAAATTATCTTGTTCATTCACATGCATGTTTAGTTATCTGTCCCCCCCAGCTAGACTATAAGCTGCATAAAGGCAGTGACTGTGTCTTGCTCATCGCCACGCCTCCAATGCTGAGAACACTAGATGACATTTAGTAGTCACTAATAAATATTTGTTGAATGAATAAGGAAAGAATTAAGATTGCTTTGTCCACATAAGAACATGGCAAATACTCTCAGAAAACAAGTTTCAAATTTCTACTACCCTAAATCAGCAGTTCTCAAATGTGGCCCAAACATCTCCAGGGGTCCTTGAGACTATTTTCCAACCACATATCTGTGTGATATCACTTTTTCTTCACATACTTCAGCCAAAACAACAATATGGGAAACAAGTGAATAAAGAACAGACACGAAAATCCAGACATTAAAGAGATTTGAAAAATGTAAAACAAAACCATTACCTTCACTAGATTGGGTTTTGTATTACAAAAAGCTATGTAATTTTTTTAAACTATAATATTTATGTTAACATTTACTTGGTTAATTATTTTATGTAAATTAATAAATATTTTTAAATTTCTCAATTTTAGTTTCTAATATAGTCAATATCCCAAGTATAAGTGCCAAATGACAAAGGTGGAGGCACTAGGAATAAAAATATTATTATGGGTAATATACCAAATGAGGAGTATGTAGATGAGAGTTGGCTGTATCACGGCAAAATCTTCAGCTTTATAAAGTACCTTTAGCATTTCTTTACATTTGATAATTGTTTGTAATAAACTAAAATACAACTGAACACTAACATACAACCTAGTGTTTCTGTCCTCATATTCAAGGAAATTAACATTCATTAGAAATAAAAACATACCTTGTGTACCAACAATCTCCATATGAAGGTGGGCCAGACCACTAGCTATCGAAAGGGCCAGTTTGATCATTCCAGCCACTGTCACTATGTTTCTATTCAAATAGTCATATAAGGAGCCCTGTTCATGATATTCGGAGACAAGCCAAAGTTGAGTCCAAGTTCCATTATCTAACAGAAAAAATTATTTTGTTGCTATAAATATACATTGAGAAAGAAGCCAAACACTTTTAAAAATGTGTTTTTTTAAAGTAAATCTGTATTGTTAACAAGGCAAAGTGAATTCCTTCAGTGATAAAGTTTACGGTCCAAGTGAGTCAAGCAAAGATTCTCAGTGAATTCCTGACGATGCTGACATATTAGAACTTCTCAAACGCACCCATCATAGTTACAGAAAGCTGTGAGACAGTGATTCTAACTGAACAGCTCCTTTCTCACTCCCTCTACATCAATACCTGCTGGTGATAGCAACCACATTGTAGGAGAAACTACTGAGAGATGCTTTTGGGCTCAGTCTTGGATTATAAATTACTCCTGAGCTTTTAAGAAAGATTGTATCAATGAAAAACAGAAATATAACAAATTACACAAAGTAGCACAAAAACTCTTACACTCCAAGAATGTTCATGTTATTCACCTTTCAAAATATGAAGTTGATGATTTTCCCTAAAGGTTATAGTAAGAGACAAACACAATTACCAGACATTATCAAATAACTTATCTCATTTAACCAAAAGTGGATCCAGCTTATAAAAGACTTTTAGCAGAAGAGAATTTAGCCTAAAATTTCTCTAGGTATTATAGCCCCTAGAGCTGGTTTAAGCTTTTGCGATAAGGTGTCTACAATAGCCCTGGGCAGTCCTAACCAGTTCTGACACGCAGAGAAAGGAAACCATAATAAATATTTGCTAAGGAATTTTTCTACCTAGTGCTTTATGAACAAGAACTCCTTGCTATCTAAATATTTAATTTCCAAAACTGGGTGGTGATAACATTTCCTAGCAATGCAAATCAACATAACATGATAAAGTTCACTAATAAACTCACCATATACAAAGTTAACCCTTACTCACCCCTCTCTCCCTGCTTAACATCAGTGACTACCTTTGCCCTCTCATATCAATGTTTCTGTCAGACAGTTGACTAAAGAGCGAAACTGCAAATGTTGCAAAAAGATACATAAACGCATGAAGATGAAAGCGATATTAGAGACTACTTGGAATCATGCACAAAGCCACTGACAAGTAAACCATTGGCAGAGGTAGACCGGTTGACTGAAGAAGAGAAAACCAAGGATGATCTCTCTTGTGCATACTGTTTATAATCCAACAAGTGTCATGAGTGAATTAGCCCCGCCAAGATGACCCATATAACCACAGTCGTTACTGCTTGACAACACTGCTTATTAATTTAACCAGTAAGCAGTTCAGCGCAATCTCAGGAAGGAAAAGAAAAAGTTCTTAACAGCTTAATAAGAAATATCTCATTTTCAACAGTCTGGATATATTTTCAAAGTACATATAGTTAAGAATTTGGAAAGAATCTTTTCTTTTTAAGCTCGCCTTGGCTTTAGTCTGTTTCTGTCTAGCAAATCAGAAAAGACAAGTCATCAGCACACATTATTCCGGCCAAAATGTACGATAATGCTAAGCATCTCTTTTGCCGTCTAAGTAATAATGAATACTTTCATGATCAAGCTTATATTAGACAAAAACAATCATATTTTTAATTTTCATAGGTAATGGTGGGTCCCTGATATCCATAGATGATTCGTGTTTTAGATAGAGCTTACAATCTCTGCCTCACCAAAGTTCTTTATGAGTATCACTAATTCAAACAAAAAAATAGACTGGATCAAATTTTTCTCACTTTTGTTCCGTGTTTCTCTCTAAAGGACCTAAAGTCAAATGAGTAAAAGCCATGTGAAAAGAAGAAGGAGAACATGGGATATCCACAAACTTTATATCCAGCCTCAGGTTATTCAGGCATATATACAATATTTTATGAATATGGATTTAAATATCACACGTTGATGCTGTGTCTCGCTCCATGAAACTCAAAAAGTAATACTGTTTGGGGTTGTTAATGTTAAACCTCAAGATGTAAATCAGATTCAAAGTACATTAACAGAAAATTTCACTAAAATTGTCTTGCTTGCCACCATTCTGATAATGTTCACAGAAAACTTGAGTCCAGGAGTTGAAGCCTGTTATGTAGATGGAAAGGAAAGTCCTGGCAAAGGTGACTATTCAGATAGCACTCACTCATGTGTCTACACCAGTTATTAAAATACTGAAATATTTCCATCTTGGTTGGTTAACAGCTACTATACAAAACTCCCAATGACATTCCTCTGCCCTAGACACCCAAAGCGACACCCCTCTCCCTGCCCCCAAGATGCCTCTAAATCTCTTCATGACCCACCAACTAAAGCGGTAAAACCTAACAGAGTAGGGTGCTCCCAGGACTCTGTTCCCCCTGAAGCTTCTATTCTGATTGGTTAGTTCCTATGCCATACCAGTCATCAAATATTTTAAATATCAACCTGGCTATACAGCATCATCATGATTTTATATCACTCATTTGCCCTGCTTTATTGTACGGTTATGCACATTTATCTGCAGAGAAGAGAAAAGCATTTTCGTTCCTGAGTAAATGCATCAGGCTTTTACGTAGATTTTATTTAAACAAAGAGATTATTCATTCTCATCTGATAGTAGACAGAATATCTTATTTGCTGAACCCAACGAGATTGAAAATACCTTTGTTGTCGGCAGCAATGAAACCAAGGATGTTTTCATGTCTCAGCATAACCGTCTGGTAAATTTCCGCCTCGCGAAACCAAGATCTTTCATCTCTGGAAGAGAATATTTTCACAGCCACATCTTCCCCACACCATCGTCCATGCCAGACCTCACCAAATCTCCCTTTTCCTACGATCTCCTGAAGTACAATCGTCCTTGCAATTGTTCTTTGAACCAACAGAGGTAGACCTAATCAAAGAAAAGATGGCATTGATGATTAAAAACAAGTGCCAGAAAAGAACTGTCATGATGACTATTATTTTCATAGAAAAAGCAAACATTTAAGCACTTTAATAATTTTACCAATTGTGAAGAAATAAGCACCTTTATGCCAAATTTTAATGTCAGGCCATGCTCAAAAAAATACTCCAAATTCTTAATATGAATTTCTCTTCTCATATTCATAAATAAAAATTTCTTGAACACAGCCTGCTGCTGCAGATAGCTGGTTTTCCAGAATTGCTACAAGTCTCTCTGATTTGTTCATTAAAGCCAGGGAGGTTACCAAATACACAAAAGTTCAAAAAATACATGTCGTTGGCCTCTAAAATCAACTGGATGGCTCCTAGGACAACTGGGAAGGCAGAAGAATTCTTTGCGAGTTTTTTTAAAAACAAATTAAAATTGGAAAGTGAAGAATCAAACTCAGTGATCAAGTGGGGTGAACATGTTACACTAAAGGCAAGATCCAGTCATAGAAAATATCAAATAAATATTTTTTGTGGAATAAAAGAATATTCAATATATTCAAGAAAATATATTCAGGGTAGAATATTTAGATTCTTTGAGCCAATAACTTCACCTCTAGAATTCTATCCTAAAGATATAATGCAAAATGCAGAAAAATTTATGTCAAAATGTTTAGAGCCAGCCCCAGGTGCCTAGTGGTTAAATTCAGCATGTTCTGCTTTAACAGCCCAGGTTCGGTTCCTGGGCACAGACCTACACTGCTCTGTTAGCAGCCGTGCTGTGCTGGCAGCCCACATACTAAAAAAGAGAGGAAGATTGGCATGGATGTTAGCTCAGGGCTAATTTTGCTCAGCAAAAAAAAAAAAAAAAAGAGAGGGAGAGAGAAGTTTAATATATTATTATTATTGATGGAAAAATAAAGAAAAGTGTCAGATAATAGAAAAATTGTTAAATATAATGCAGAGACTAAGAGCACAGAAAAGAAAGACCTGGGCTCAAATTTCAGTTGTGCCACATAGTAACCATAGGCAAGTTTCTGAACTTGTCTGAGCTTTAGCTTCCTTGTCTGAAAAACTGGGGATAATTATATTACCTATCTCATAGGGATACTGTGAGAATTAATAAGCTTAATATTAAAATCCTAGCACAGGATCTGGCATATTACTTACTCAGGAATGGTTAGCCCTTAATATTATGTCTTAGGACAGATTACTTAGAGCTAACAACTGCTGCCAATCTTCCTCTTTTTGTATGTGAGCCGCTGTCACAGCATGGCCACTGGCAGACGAGTGGTGTAGGTCTGCACCCAGGAACTGAACCTGGGCCACCGAAGCAGAGTGCGCCAAACTTAACCACTAGGCCACTGGAGCTGGCCCTGAAGAGGTATTTCTTAGTGACATGAGAAATTACTTTTGCTAGAATGTGAAATGAAAACATTATGGTAAATTCTATCCATCTAAATAAGTGTATCTAGCTATTCAAAATATGCTCAGGAAAAAGACTGAAAAGGAAATATGCTAAATGCCATAACAGTGACTTCTATTTAGTGGAATCAGGGTGAACTGTGATATGCTTCTTTCTAATTTTGTACATTTTCTTAATTTCCACAATGGGTATTTACTACTCTTATAATTAGAGGGAAAATAGTTAAAGGGGTCACAGTATAAATTTATTCTGGAAAGTCATGTTTAGTTACTGTCATTGCACTCAGATGGCTGGGAAACCCTCATAGCAACAGCCCTGGAAGCTCCTGCAGACTTCGGCCTCCCCTCCTGAAATGAGCCACGGTTTATGCACACGCTCTCAGCTTCATGAGAACCACCCACCATGGCTAAATAAGCGCAGACTGTAAGTTTGCTATTATGGGTCTCAACAATTAGTCACAGAGCCCCACAGCCAGAAAGTTCTCCTGAGATCATCTGGTTCAACTTTATCATCTTAGAGATGAGAAAATTAGGGCCCCAAGGTAATCAAAGATTTGCCTGGGAATATGTTGCTAGCGAGAGGCAGACCTGCAACTAAAACACTGGTCCTTAGTTCAAACTTTTGCTCTCTCATCATCCAACAGGTATGCCTGCAGTCTTCCTCTGTTGAGCAGATTTCTAGCAGCAAACCATACGGGCTATTTTTGTAGCTAGAGCCAATTTTTTTTTTAGTACTTGACCACACAATAAAAGTTGTACTAACAATTATTAGGCCAAATCGCAATATTAATCTCTCCCTCCCGCCCCCATCTTGCACACACACTCACAAAAACATCACCACCAACCACCACAACCAAACAACAACTGGCTAGTGACCTAGACAAGCCGATGTTTTCAAACCACAAATTGATCAAGCACGTGATCAATGCCACAGACCATAGACAGAAGTAAGATGACAGCATCTAAGGGACTCAGCACAGCAATTAGGTTGGGACAGTAAAAGTCAATGAAAGGTGCTTCAGGGGGCCGGCCCAGTGGCGCAGCAGTTAAGTTCGCACGTTCCACTTCTCTGCAGCCCGGGGTTCACCAGTTCGGATCCTGGGTGCGGACATGGTACAAACGCTTGGCAAGCCATGCTGTGGTAAGCGTACCACATATAAAGTAGAGGAAAATGAGCACAGATGTTAGCTCAGGGCCGGTCTTCCTCAGCAAAAAGAGGAGGACTGGCAGTAGTTAGCTCAGAGCTAATCTTCCTCAAAAAAAAAAAGAAAGGTGCTTTGGTATCTTTGAAAGCAACCTCCCCAAATAATCCAATTCTTGTGTTATACACTTAGAGCTTTCTTTTGAAGATCCATGGACTTTCCTTCCCTTTGTAGGTTCGTTTTACTCTTTTTTACAGGAGTTGTAGAAGCTGATGCCTTTCAGATGGAAAGGCACCTCTCAGCGGTGTCAGAAGTGTTATATCATGAGAGGAAAGCCGCCATCTACCCAGTTTCTGAGAAGCCACCTGAGACACAATCCACTCTCAAAGAAAGCCCAGCAAAACAGTTCACTTTCTCTCCTGCCGGCATTATGTCTCTTTGAAATTTGTCCCTGACCTGGTCATGGATAAGCTTCACAATTTCTGTTTCTCAACATCTGACAAAGCTGCCTCTCGTTTAAGGTTACTGGCTAACGAAGAGATGCCGAGGGGAAGCAGAGCTGCCTGCCTTCCTCCCCAAGGGTGAGCTGCTGTGACAGAACCCTGGCTGCAGATGGACCCATCCTCTTGGGTTCTGGATGGCAGCACAGAGTTCCTTTCAGCCAGTGGTCACTGCTAAAAATATGCAGCTGGCTTCGGGAAAAAGTGTCTAAAACCCTTTCAAATTGGTCATTAAAGAAATCCTTCATGCTTGGGTACATTTACAGCTTTCTTTTTAAGAGACAGAATAATCTAAAAAGGAGAGGGTCCAACAGTCAATAAATCCAGTTTCAGGATTAAAGATGCACCCCAAAAATTCACTTTTTCTTTTATGCCCTGGCTTAGGACTACTTTCTTAAACTAAATATCCAGTCTCCAGTTATAAAATCTCTATTCCTTTTATTGGAAAGGGAAATCCTTGGTCATCTCAAACATATTCAAGAAGTAGCTCCCAAATCCACATTTCTACCTGACATCTTCAGACGAACCGCCACGTTTTGGTGGGGATTAAATAGATGACTATTTAGCCACTCGAAACTTTTAAAGAAATTACGTGAGGTTTCAAGGAACTTGGCACAAATCAGAGCTCTCTGTGCCCACAACGTTGCCAGTGCTCAAGAAATAGGGCACAGCAGGCCTCAAAATGTAATGCTAGAGGAAAGAGTGTTGAGTCCTACGAAGTTGTAGTTTTAAATAAAGAACACTAACATTACATCCAATAATCTAATTTGGATTTCAGTTTTATAAACTTGGCAGTTTGGAGATAGTCTCCCGAATATTCCTCCTCTGAAAACGTGCCACCTAATTTGTGCAATGGTGGTGTAACCATTGAAACTGGTCAGTGACAGTGGAGGCGACCTTGCTCCTAGAAGCAGCAGTCTGAGCTCCCCGGATGACGTAGTTAGGCTTCTCTTTTCCGAGGAATACTTGTCTGTCCAAAGCTGCTCCATGTTAAATTTGATGTTCATATAGATGCTATCATCCCTCTGTCATCTGCCCCCGTTAACTGTGCCTGCCTGGAGGCTCCTAAAGGCCATGGGCAAGGGAGTTCCTCAAAATCTGTTTCGGGTAATCATCCTTAGTGATCTTTCCAAAGCAAGAGGCGATGCAGGAGCTTCTGAAGTGGCTCTCCTAGGCTTACCCTAGTTCTTATTTCTGCAACACCACGTGCTGACAGGGTTTCTGGAAATATATATGAGACCAGGGTTCCTCTCTGCCATTTCAGAGAGTTTGCTATTACAAAGGAAACTCTCCTCTGTCACCAGAAACCCAAAAAGCCCACAGATGCTTTGTGATGTGAGAAACGCTCATTTAGGCCATAATACAGCCTGGTACTTTGAATTGCTTCACCAGGGATTCTGGAGTTCCATTAAAGAGGAAAAGAGTGCTATGTAACCTTAGCAGCAAAAGCCAGCACAGGAACGCTGTGCGCTTCCCTTTCATCTTCCATTGCTATGCTTTAAGAACACATTCTTGATTTTAATTTCGGGTCAGCTCCCTGTTAACTTCACACACACATCCCAGGGGATGCCTACAGATTCTGAAGACCTTCATAACCACAAGCAAAGGGGCTGTAAGAACACTACTTTGCATGACTAACATCTTTTCCCCAAGACTCAACTGCTTATATAAAGTAACTCTTTTGAACCCATGAAACATTACCAAGAGAGCAACAATGATTATTACTAACTATGATGGGGGAGAGGGGAGAAAAGAGAAACTCTTTCTTGCTTCAAAAATAAATTCTGAAGTCATGTGAAAATGACAGTCTGAATGCCTAAAACATAAAAGGCAATTGAGAAGACTTCTTCAGGCCATGACAGTGTTTTCTCTTCATCAAATCCTAAAAGAAGTTTCTATATCAGAATTTACCATGTACCATAGCAAGCATTTTAAACAGTAGAATTCATAATATTTGGGCCCTTTTTTGTTAAAAGTTGTTTTTATTTATTTTTAAATAAGTTTTCTTACTGAAAAATGGACAATGGGCACATACCAGAGCCAGATCCAGAGGCGGTCACATCGTAAATCAGATCTTTTAGAGTTTTTCCAGCATTTACCAGATTGCACTCAGAGAGGGGCTCCTCCACATTCTGTCTCTTTTTCTTTCTGTATGTACACTGTCGGCCTTGGCAGACCCATACTGTCAGCACTGCAGCTATGGACAGGAGGCAAACTGGCACAGTAACAACAATGGTCAGCTCCAAGGGTCCGAGTTTTGGGGCATTTGGTGATGCTTTAATTAAAAAAAGAAAGAACATGACCATAAATCAACCCATTTCAAATATTTTAGAAATTGGAAATGCAATCGCCCAAATTTCACATCTATAACGTGCAGCTACACTGTATGCACTTATGTCAGTTGGTAAAGACTCTGTGCTATAAGCAAAGATGGGGAAAGGGATTGAGGTTAGGGCGTAGCTAGGAATAATTATGCCAGGCGACAACACGAGACAGAATTAGGAACTTGGAAAGCACTAGCATACAGAATCCTTTTTAAAACCTCCAAACCATCTGAGATTTTTCTCCCACTCTCTCCCCATTTTTCAGCTGTCCATCCTTAGAGTACATTCATTCATTCATGCCACAAATAATTCCTGAGTTCTGGCAATATGTTGCCAGCACTATTCGAGGCACTGGACATATAGTGGTGAGTGAGAGAGCCCAAATCCTTGCTCTTGTGATGCTTATGTTCTCATACACCCATTAAAAAGATGGCTATGCAATACAAACGCAAGGGATGGTAAGTGCTATGAAGAAAATGAAGCCAAGGAAACAGAGTGACAGCGAGATGCTACTTTCCATCGACTGGTCATGGGAGGCCACTCCGGGGAGGCACCAGGGAGCAACAACAGAAGTCTCTCAGGGAAACAAGGGTGAGGTGCCCTAGGTGTGGACCTGTTTAGCGTGTTCGAGAACAACCTGTGCCCAGAGCACAGTAAACTCGGAGAAGATAGAAGGAAATGGGGTCAGGGAGGTAAAAAAGAGAAAGATCATGTGGGGTCTGGTAGGCTAAAAGGAGGACTGTGAATTTTATTCTAAGTAGAAGCTGTTGCAGGGTTTTCAGCAGGCAAAAGATAAGATCTAACTTATATTCTGAGCGGCTGCTGTGTGAATAGACACACGTAACACAAGCTTACGAGTGAAGAGACCAATTAGAAACTGAATGCAATGATCCAGGTGAGACATGATGGTGTGGGGTGACAACTCTCTAAAATAGCACTCCCTTCTCATTCTCCATTCACTCTCTGTACCCTTTTCCTGTTTTATTTTAATTCCTGGATCTTATCACCACCTGGCACATCATATATTCATTTATTTATTATCTGATTCCCTCCCAAGAACATATGCTTCGTGAGCGGAAGAACTTGGCCTGCTTTGTTCCCAAATATATGCGCCGTGTTTACAATGGTAGTTCTTGAATGGGAGAATCACTAAAGGTTCTACTGGTTTTATGTTTAATAAGTAAGGGATAAGACATTTAGTTTCAGAAAAATAAATATGATCACTGAAACCAAATAACATAAGGATATAATTAAACTTGTGACTCTAATTTTAAAACACATATAGCCAGATTTTTTTTTTAAGTTGACCTTGCATGTAAGAAATCTTTTTAATTTAGAACAAAAGGGGATACAAGAAAAACCTGTGATGACAGATACTTCCTGTGTTTTTCAAAGAAATTATTTTGACACTTGAAGTGAGCACGTAGTTCATTTTCTTTTCATTCACTAAAGACAGCCTCAGCATCAATTTAATTTTATCCCTAAGTCCTGCCATCAAGGATGTTGATTTTTAGTTTTGATAAACCTTGGGGTGTATTTGATAGAATATTGGAATAGAATTCTGAAGTCTTAGGTTCTCAAACACCAAGGAGAAGGAGAAGAAAGCAGGCTTTGGAGAGAGAGGTCTGCTTCCAAGCGTGGGCTGCCACTTTCTCACTATGTGGCTATTGTGCCGTGGGACAACTGCACGCCCTCCGGCCCGCTGACTCTGCACAGGCACGGTGAGAGTTAGAGACAATGCATGGGAATCAACAGCATAATGCCTGCACCTGAGAGTCTACACTCATGACAACGACAATGGCCCTTGTGAATCAGCCATTCCTCAGACTTCCTAGAGAGTTTATTATAGTAAATCTATTTACATATTACTTACAATGTGTCAACCAGAATACATATGATTTGAAAACAAATATTATTTAATTCTAAAGGAAAAAGAATCAAATTCCTCAAAAAATGTGTTCATAGAAGTTTCACTATAATCCTAAAAATAGTAGTCTATCTACTACCAATGAGTAAAAGATTTAAAAGTGTTGAGTGAACCTTGGAAACAAACACAATCCACACTCTTGCACTTCGCCTGGTGACTTCTGGCAGATCACCGGCTTTCCTCCTCCTGAGTGTTTTATACTCCTCTGAAAGCATTAGACGTCGCACGGGTGCATCTGAGGACAGCTTGGGCTTGAGAGTTCTTACAAGAAGGAGATAAAAGCTCCTGGACTTGACTTTGCTTGAGAAATCATTAACCATGGCACCTGCAACTTGTAACGTTTGCTGTTATAAAAGAGCTTCATTACCCATTTGACAATGAACTTTCAAATCGACATTTCAAGTTGTATTCATATTTTCATGGCCTCACAAAGGTATTCTAGGAATGCAAAGAAAGCCCACAATGCTCTTAATTACTTGCAACTTACATAAACATCTATTTAAATCTGTTTTTAAAAATAAAATTCCACTATCTGATACATTTATATGGCTAAATTTTATTTTGAAATACATTATCAGGAACTATCAATATCAACATTACAGTTAAAAGCTTATTGATTATCTTCATTTTGGTAAAGCTCTATTAAGCAGAGCTCTGATCATCACTATGGCAACCCATAAAGAGGCAAAAGGTCAGTAAGCCTGAAAACAGAATAATATTTATAAAAGTACACTGCTCTGGTGAAGGCTGCTGCACTCAGGGATGTTTATTACAGATGGGCAATGTTTCTACTTTTGTGAACAAATTTACTGATATGAGTTAGTAAGAAAAAAAGATTACTCAGCTAGAAAAAGGCTAGCGACATCATCCAGAAAGAGCTCCTTAAACACTGAGCAATTTTCAAAGCAAACATTTGTAACACTATCTTCGAAACCAAATGTTGATTGTAATTTCTACAGGAGATAAATGAAAAACTGTAATGTACACCCAATGAGTCATGATAGAAGGAGACAGTAGTGCAGTTAAGAATACATTTTAATAAGTTACCTTTGATGACATATTAATTTTTCTGGCAGGTTTTACATTCTTGATCATAGAACTCTTATTTTTTGATAGTTTCCAGTTTTTGAGATTGTCTGTGTCAATTGAGATGCGTTCTCCATGGAATAAGCAGCTTCATGGGGGGATATGTTAATCCCAAGTGCGGTCTGGGAAGTGCTGCACTGCTAATTCAAGTTATTTCACTCCCTAGTGAATTAAATAGAAGAGAATGGGGAAAAAGAGAGAAAAGTGCTAGGCCAGATGGGTGAGAGCAGAGCTCACAAATCTCTCCCCTGTATAAGTTATAATACATTAAACCAAGACAACACAGGGGAAGGAAGTATTTACAAGGCAGGGAGAAGGGAGCATCGACTTGAATGAGGTGGAAGATTCTGTACAGCTGAAGACATCATGTGAACGGCAAAAGAATTTAAGAAGATAAAATTTTTTTTAAAAAAAAGGAAAAACAGAAAAGGAAAAAGGAAGGAAAGAAGAAAGAAGGAAAAAAGTTTTTTACCTGTAAAAATACCTTTATTAAAATGGCATCAATATATGCTTGGCTATAACTTCTTCCTGGCTCCAACACATATTGGTTTATATCTCCAAAATTTTTTTATTGAAGTGTAAGTGACATACAATATCCTATTAGTTTCACAAGTACATCACAGTGATTTGGTATTTATATAACTACAAAAGGATCACTATGATAAGTCTAGTTACCATCTGTCACTACACTGTTACTACAATATTATTGACTATATTCCCTATGCTGTCCATTACATCCCCATGACTTATTTATTTTATAATTGGAAGTCTGTACCTCTTAATCCTCTTCATCTATTTCGCTCACCCTCCAATGCCTCCCTGCTCTGGCAACCACCAGCTTGTTCTCTGTATCCATGAGTCTGTTTCTGTTTTGTTTTCTTTCGTCTGCTCGTCTGTTTTGTTTTTTAGATTTCATGCGTAAGTGAAATCCTATGGTATTTGCCTTTCTCTGTCTGACTTACTTCACTTAGCATAATACCTTCTAGATCTACCCATGTTGTTGCAAATGACAGTATTTATTTTTGTGAATTTTGCAAGTTTCCCTAGAGACGCGAGGGGAACTGGTGATGGTAAAAGGCGATGGTGGTTGACACTGCCCAAATAAAGTCCAGAACCAGTTTAGATGCCTCCACTTCTCCCAGGACAGTTCACTGCTCCCATTACCTCCTTGCCACTTCCTATTTCTGGCTTTAGGGAGGCAAACTCCTCAAGACGAAAAGAAAAAGATGAGAAAATGTGGGCATGATCCCCATCTTTCCACCCCTGCTGACCTCTTCTCTTTCTTTCCTAAAAGTCTGAAAAATTATTGACGTGTATGAGATTTATTTGACCTTCAAATTAATTTAACTTACATTTCCTTAGTAAACGCTATTAGGAGGAGAAGCCTTGGAACTACGTGGAGATACAGACTTGACCAACTGCTTCAAATAACTCGTACTGACACTAACATAAAAGTCTTGTAGTAGTATATCTACATTCAACTTACAGGCACATTTCTTCTCTATATTTGAATGACATTCAACTGACTAGAAACTAAGATATGACTATGGAGCGATGTATGGAACCTCTTTGAGGATAGAGTGACTGAAGAGACATATATCGGCTGGACAGCTGTTTAAAAACAAATTCAGATAAAGAACACAGAGGTCTTCATCCAGACAAAGCACATTTTAATGAAACATTTCAAGGTTAGCGCTTCCTTCCCAAAAGCTGCTGGAACAAGTAGCTAGCGAAATTTAAAAGGATCAGAACATCCCTAAAGAAACCACAGACTGATTTAGCATTAAAACCACTCCTCTTCCTTTCATGAAAGATTTTCCTCAAGTGAAAAGATACCATTTGGCAAGGCTGAATCCATGAATGTATAAATATCAAGTCTCCAACTGCCTCCTCACCCCACCCCCAAAAAAGGGGAAGCATTTCTTTCTCCAGTTTCTGGCTTTGAAATGTTCTCAGGTAAAAAACCAGCCAAAAAGACAATGTTGCTTGAGATGCTTCTGATGGGTCTGTTTCTGTCCTTACACAGCGAGGAAATGCCACAAGGTCAACTGAATGATGTGGTGATATACCGTGCAACCACATATCCTATAAATCTCCTATGACACAACCCTGTGACTTCAATTAAAGAGTTTTTGTTTAGTTCACAAGTTTCTGGGGGAAAAATGTGGAAATAATATGTGCAGCTGAAAGAAGAAAGAATAAATTACCTCTAAGACATTCAAAGCTATCTCATTAATTAGCTCAAAAGGAATAATTTCTTTTGTCAAAAACAGAGTGACATTTTGAGCAATGAGAAATCTCTCAAATCTTCATGATGAACCTCCTTTAACCTGCCATTTTTGAAGCATCCTTAAACGTGGGTACCATCGTTTCAAACATTTGCTTCACGGTAACGAAAACACATGTCTAATTGGTTTCTTCTTGCTTTACTAAGTTGGTTCAAAGACTGAAACCAAATGGATTGGTTTGTAAAACGTTGCACTGAGAACAACTCTCTAGAGGGTATGTCAGAGAAATGGAGCACAGTCCACACCCTTGTGGAACTGAAAATCTACTAAGGAATACATGACCCATCTAGGGAACAGTTCCAAAGCGACTTTGCAAGGCGAAATATGAGAAAACTTTATGTAAGAGCAAAGGAGATGGGAGATAAGAAAAAGATCCTCATGAAGAGTTCCATTCATGATGAATCAGCTCAATATAAAAGAATACATAACTGCACTTACATGTGTGAAGCACACCCGTGAGGTAGAATGGGTCTAAGGAGCGAAGTCGCAAACACTGGTTTTATTTGTCTAACACTCCCATGGAACTCTGTACTCACTGCTTGCAGGCAGCCTCCCCACCACCAGCCCCTGCCAGAGTTTGTCCTAGCCTCCTACTTCTTCACAGTGACCCTTATAAACGTCATCAGGAATAATCCAGGTAGAAGTTAATTTGGTTAGATCCCTCCAACATGTTCCACCATCCGGAGAAGCAAATGGTCTCCCTTCTTCACAGAGCAAGAATAAGCATGTCAATCAGGTTGTTTCTGATCAACGTGACATCAAGTACTGGACAAGAGCAGAATATTTTCTAATCTAGATATTCTACTAAGCCATGACAGTAACAGAAACAACATGAGAATTATTTATACCTTTTAACTGAATCAGATGAGCTACTGATGGGCCATTTCATTGTTCAGTGCTCAATCTTTAAGTGGCTATTTGCATACACTGTCTTTGTCTGGCTTGATTTCAGGAGTGTACAGCAGGCAGGGGGCATCACACATACAAGTACGTCCTGGACAGTTTTCCTCGTTCGCCTGGTTTTCTGGGAGTATGTGAGGAACACTGAGAAGCTTCAGATCTCATGTTGTCCTCTAGCATCTGAACTTAATAATAATACTGTTTTTGTATTTTACGGAAATATGAATGATAGACTGAAGAATATAATCTTTGGCATAAAGGGTCTGAAGAACTTTGACTGAAGCAGAGACGAGACTGATAAAACATAGAAAGGAGAGTTTAAATTGGCTCCTGAGAATTACATCAGTTTTTCTTAATTTCAGGGGATGTACCCAGAGATTAGTTTTAATCTGTCATCAAAACACATATTCTCAAATAATACATATCTGTAAAGAAACTAGATAATAATTACTCAAGGAATATTTTAGGTTTTCTTCTCAAGCCAAGCTTGCACATGGGAAAAAAGAAAGTTCCTTGGAAGCATCACCCATATCTTGTCTCTCTGTTTCTCCAGCTCACAGCAGAGAGCCTTTTTCCAAGAAAGCTCTTAAAAATCTTGATGACAAAGGATCAGGTACACTTCTCTGTCCTGAAGATCATGCTAGAATAAATTCTCCCACAGCTGACACATTCACACAAAGCAGCTTGTTCACACAGAAAAGACTGATGTGAGAGAATCATATTTTGACCCAGCTCAATGTCCCAAACATGAGAGTCGCCCCCAAAATACTTGAGTAAACAGGAATAGTATTCACATAACTGAAGGAGTAGGGGCTTACCTAAGGTAAAATCCTTAATTTAGAACTGGTCATAAATTTTACTTTCAATTTCCCATTACATCTCTACGAACAAAATTTCACAACTGCCATCAGTGTACTTGTTTCTTGAGACAAGAAATGCTGCCTATTTTTAACTTTTAAAGCACAAGTTTGACTTCTTTGTATGTTTATATTTCATAGCGCTTTCCAAAATATAAAAATCGTAGCATCTTTCAGTTCATGGGGAAAAAAATCCCCCTGTCTGACACACCTGTCAGGTGTGCCCTGAATCCTCAGAGAATGAGCTATAAATGGATTTGTTCATGTGATGGCAGAACAATTCCACAAGGGGTCCTAGGAGTATTTCTCAGCATGTAGATGTCACCTTCCACTGACTAGAGCAATGAATTTATGTTTAAAATAGAAAACCATATAAGTTAAGAAACAACAATGGATTTGTTCAAATGAATGAAGATAACAAAATTTTTAAACTTCCAAAAGAATAATACTCATTATCTGAGTCTGCAATTTTTATGATTATTGCACGCTTTAAAATTATTAATTTTTGATAAATTTTATTCTAATGTTTTGGCAGTTTATCCTCCTTCGGATGTAATCCTTCAGTTTGACTTAAATTAAAATCTAATTTAGACATGTACCCAATCAATACGCATTGTTCACCTACCCTAACTGATATAAATAATCAATTTTTCTTCTTCTCTCTACACAACTAAGAACAGAATAGGAAGGCAGAAATTATACTGAGGTTAATAAAGCA
The DNA here is from genome assembly GCF_037783145.1 of Equus przewalskii. Taxonomy (NCBI): domain Eukaryota; kingdom Metazoa; phylum Chordata; class Mammalia; order Perissodactyla; family Equidae; genus Equus; species Equus przewalskii. The sequence goes on from NC_091847.1 coordinate 38,074,802, forward strand.
CCCACATTTAATGTTGTGCATGTATTTTCTTTATTTAAACTAATTATTTGAATCAGTCAAAAATATAATAACATTATTAAAATAGTGTATTGAAATCTGATAGGAAAAATCCCAGAAATTATTACTACACTTACCCTTTCAAGCACTGTATGTTTGGGTAGCAAAATGGGAACAAAGATACCTGGAACTTGAATGTTTTTGTTGAATAGTCTATTTCCATATGAAGGGTGGTAATTAGCACAAGCAGGAACTAAACAGCAATTGCTATCAAAATTAACCCTATAAATAACCAGCATCTCTGGCCCAGGTTTCCTGACCCTCTCCTGGATGAATTTTCATAGATGATTTTAGAGTGCTATTGACATCACTATTTCTCTGACCATTTCTCTGATGTCACCTAGAGTCACCCGAAATCATTTCTGTTACAAACTGAAATGCAATCCAGCCATGAAAGAATCAAGCAAGAAAATGTGAATCCTTCATGTAGGAAAAGTCACATGTTTTAACAATAAGGGAGAAAAGCAAGATACAAAATTGTATTAAACAGAATAACTCAACTATACTAAAATAGAAAATATGCTAAACTAATGATAGCGAGAACTCTAGGCCACTGGATATAAGCTCAATACATACTGAATGAATGAATGAAAGGGAAAGCCGGTGCCCAGTATGGAAGAGTCAGTCACTTCCGCTTCCACCAACTGATAACAAGAGGGTGACCTCAAGGATGCCAAATCTTCTGATTTTTCAAGACAACCCAGATATCTGGATTTTTATATTGAGACTCTTAATTTTTAACGTTATAAAGAAGTCCACTTTTCTTTTCCAGAAACTGTGTAAATCAAAAATAACCTGTCTGTGGTCTGGTTACAACCCACAAGCAGGTAGAACTCTGGATAACTTGTTTTGCTGTTTCTTTGTTCCTTAGAATTAGGTTTAGCTACAAGTAACAGAAGAAACCAAATAGAAGTTTCCTTTTCTCTTTCTTGCAAAAGAAACTTAAAGATGGGCAGTCCACTGTTAGTAGGGTGGCTCCATGACTCCGAGACTCCATCAGTCTTCTCAGAAGTTCCGGAAAACACTACCACTCATCTTACCAGCCAGAACTTAGTCACAAGGCCACACTTACCTATAAGAGTGACTGAAAATATTGTCCATTGCGTGGACAGTCACACAACCAGCTAAAAGTCTAGGTTCTGCCACTAAATGGGTATTGGAGGAAACCAGATGGCTTTGAAACACTTATTTATAGTCATAGTAAACTTTGATCCATTAGATTTTTTTCATTAGAAAAAGAACATGGTTGCAACAAAACAAGTCAAACAAGTAAGAATTGATGAGGAAAGAGTTAAATAATGTCCTTAGCCTGTCTGCTCTCCAATACTGACTTGAGATGTTAATAGAGTGCGTAACTTCCGTAAATTTACCTATACTCAAACATTACTTTGAAACTTGACATTTCATTCTTCTTTTGTTGTGAAATATAATGAATATACAGAAAAGTGCATAGGATACATAGATTGAGTATAAAAACAAGTCTAAATTCCCATGCATTACCACCCCTCTCAACCTGCATGTCCCTTTACCCCCATTCTGAGATACCCCGACATGGTCACCACCTTATCCCTTCTCCCAGGGTAGCCATTATCCTGATTTGAAGAATAATCATTTTCTCACCTTTGTACTGTGGTTCCCAGAATCACTTTTCCTATATGGTTCCAGGTTAAACTGGGGACGTTTGCATACATATTTATGAATGAGAATGGCTTGTGATCTCTGTTTTGATATTGTCTTTGTTGGGTTTTGATATCAAGGTTATGCATAAAATGAGTCAAGGAGTCTTTCCTCTTCGTCTACGTTTTGGAAGAGTTTATGTAAGAATGATCTGTTCCCAAAAGTTCAGCAGAACTTTCTGGTAGAGCCTCTTGGGCATTGAAATTTTGTTTACGAGAATATTTTTGACTCCCTTTTTTTAAACTACTGATTCAAGTTCTTTAATAAATCATATGACTATTATTCAGGTTTGGTAAATTATAATTTTCTAAAAATTTGGTTGTTTATAAGTCATGTTTCAACCTTACGTAGTCTTAATTTTTTTAATCTAGTTCTTCTATCAATTACCAAGACAGTGGCGTATTAATATCTCCCTCTGAGATTGTGAACTTCTTAATTTCTCCTTCTGGATCTGTAAATATTTTCTTTATTTTTGAGGCCATGTTCTTAAGTACACAGAAATTTAAATTTATTAAGAATCTCTGGTAAACTGAAATGTTAATCATTGTAAAATGACCCTTTTTAACTGTAGTAAGTTTTTTTGCATTAAAGTTTATTTTGTCTGCTATTAATATAAATAAATCAACATTTTTCCTTATTTAATATATGCATGGCATATCTTTTCCATCACAACAATTTCAACATTTTTATAAACTTTCATTTTAGATACATTTTTTAAACAACATTTAATTGGATTTGTTTTCGCCAATCTGATCAGCTTTGCTTTTTAACTGGAGTGCTTAGTATATTTACATTAGAATTATTTACATTTAACTATTCCTGACATATTTGGATGCATTCTTTATGTTATATCTGTTGTGTGCTTCCTTTTATCTCTCTCCCCTTTTTTTGGTATTTTACTTCTTTTAGATTGTTTTGCTTATTCCATTTTTACCTACTGTAGATTAGAGGGAACACAGTCTCATTCTATTCTTTTAGAACTTACTTAGAAATGACAACAGGCATATTTAAAAGCATAAAGTTAAACGATAGCCTTATCCTCCTCCTAGACAAAACAGGCCCTTACAAAATTTTAACTCCATCTACCCCTCTCTTGACATATATAATGTGCCATTTTTATACTGAATAATCATTTTATCTTGGTTTTTAAAACTCCACAAGACATTGTCGTTGTTGTAGATTAATGTTCTTTAGAATTAGTCACCTATTTATCACTTTCTTTGTTTTTCATTCCTCTTTGCATGTCAGAACTTTGGTATTACTTTCTTTCTGCTGGAAGTACATCATTTGGAATTTCCTTTATCAAGGAGTCTGATGGCAAACTCACCTATTCTGTTACTCTGAAAATGTCTTTTCCTTAACCTCATTCTTTAAAGATGTTTCTGCTGGGTAAAGAATTGTGGTTTACCAGTTATTGTCTTTTAGAATATAGAAGATACAATTCTACTTTTTCTCTTTTTACTTTTTGCTTTTGAAAAGGTGCCATCAGTTCTTCTGTAACTTCTTTCAATGTGATCTACCCTTTTGTCTGTCAATTTTTAGGATTTCCCTTTGTCTTTGGTGTTCTGTAGTTTTACTACACTACGTCCAGGTTTGAATTTCTTTTTATTTCTCCTCTTGATATTCATTGAATTTCTTGAATTTGTAGATTGGTGTTCATCAATTCTGGAAAATTCTGAGATATTATCTCTGCAGATAATGCTTTTGCCCAATTCTCTCTCTCCTTACCTCATGGACAACTATGTACAAGTACATGTTAAACGTTCTCATGCTTTCCTCTATCTGTCATTCTCCCTTCCACATTTTCCACTATGTATTCTCTATATGCTACATACAAGATAATTTCTTCTGCTTTGTATTTCAGAACTCTAATTCTCTCTTTAGTTGTTGCTATACCAATTGCTGTTAAATCTATCCATTAAGTTTTTAATTTTCATTATTGTATTTTTAATTTTAAAATGTTTTGTTCTGTTATTGTTGAAATCTGCCAAGCCACTTTTTTACAATTTCCTATTCTCTAAAAATATTTCCAAATTTGCCCTTTTTTGTTTTGGTGAAGAAGATTATTCCTGAGCTAATATCTGTGCCAATATTTCTCTGTTTTGTATGTGGGGATGCTGCCACAGTGTGGCTTGACGAGCGATGTGTAGGTACGCACCTGGGATTCAAACCTGCAAACCCCAGTCTGGTGAAGCAGAGCGGATGAACTTAACCACTACACCACTGGGCCAGCCCCACCGTTTTTTTTTTTAAACTTACAAGAATATTTGGTCTACAATTATTGTCTGATAATTCCAATACATGAAGCCTTTGTGATCTATTTCTGCTGTGCACTCTTTTCTGCTGGTGCATGCTCATGCTGTCTTGCCTCTCTGCGTGCTTGGGGTGCTTATTCTTCACTGCTGCTCATGTCCTTGCAAAAGTGTTCATGTGTCTCTTTGAGACCTAATATTAAAGTGCCTTCCTCTAGGTTAGTACTTTTTGCTGGCGGGCAGCTGAGGCACTAATAGTCTGGGACTACCTTAAAGAAATTCTTCCTTCTGGAGAGTCTCTCTATTACTTAGACAATGGGAACTTAGGCGTAAAATCCACACGATGGCCAGGCTATGTTCACAGCTTATCAGGAACAAGGTTTTTTTGTTTGTCTTTAGACTATTGTTATTTTTATTTCCTTCTTTTGTTTTGCCTGCTCTTCTTAGTAATAAATCCAAGCCCTCTTCCTGGGGTTGGAAGAAGATGGGTTTATATCTGGTTTAAACTTGCAATAAGGAAAGAGACCATCAATATCTCTGCTAAAAATGAGAGTTTCTATTAGATGACCCAATTTGAGCAAATTACCTCTTGACTTTTGTCTTCCCTAAACCTTGAGATCCCAATAACAAAACTCAACATTTTCCTTATTAGAAAAAGCAGATACACATGAGGAAAAAAGTATCAGATAAAAGTATAAGAAAGTTAGTGCTGGCCTAGTGATGCAGTGGTTAAGTTTGCATGCTCTGCTTTGGCGGCCCAGGGTTCGCCAGTTCAGATCCCAGTTGCAGACCTACGCAATGCTTATCAAGCCATGCTGTGGCAGGCATCCCACATATAAAGTAGAGGAAGATGGGCATGGATGTTAGCTCAGGGCTAATCTTCTTCAAAAAAAAGTATAAGAAAGTTAGATAATAATGTTTTAAACAATAAGGGTGTTCACTGATTCACATAACAAGAAAGCTTAAAGTAGCCTGGTGACATTGTTGAGCCTCTTTGCTAACAAACCATAAAATCAACCTTTTTAATAGTTGCCATTTTTCCAGTCACATATGTCACAAATATTTCTATCCCATATTTAAATTATCTTTGGTTTTATTTGTTATGTTTTATTATTCATTTTTATTTTAGTCTTCATGCAGTCAACTATATCTGTCTTTTCCTTTTATAGCAGTTGGATTTCCTGTCTTATTTAAGAACAGCTTCCATACTATGAAGTCATAAAAGTCTTTTTTTTTCTAAATTTTCCTCTGACATTTAAATTGTTTTATATTTCACAATTAGATATTTAATCAAGCTGTAATTTATTTTTGTATATGGTATGACACTGTAGTACAGCCCTGTTTTCTTCCAGATGGATAGATAATTATGCCAGCATCATCTCAAAAATAAACTATCCTGGAATTTCCATTTCTGCCAAGTTACACTTTAGATGTCCACAGAAGCATTTCCTGGTACGGCACAAACAAAAATGCTAAATAAAATATAAATGAAAAACTTTTTTTCTATTTCGTGATTAAGTTGGTAGGAAAATAAATGAATTGCTCAGCAGACAAATATAACTCACAAATCCAGAGAGATACTTAAGCACTGGGGCTGCCATTTACCCTGGAGGCATCTGCCAGTGCTTGGTGGCTGGGGTTTAGTTTTTCCAGACTGTATCACAAGATCAGGAGATAAAACATGGTTCCTAAAACAGTGAAAGATCAGATCAGAGGTCCTTGTATAAATCAGACAACTATGAAAGGCATTACATTGAAAACAAAACAGAAAGTGTTCCACAGAGAGAGACAAGGTATATATACTCATGTATTTGTCCGTCTCAAACTTGACTTTGGGTAGAGCAGAAAAAAGAAAAACAAAACGTCTTCAAGAGTTCCTCACCACAAGTGTGTACCCATATAGGGAGGCTTAAAGCCAAAATTCATGCTATATGTTGGCAAAAAAAACCTAATCAAAACACTGAATGAATTTTGGTTGGTAGCACCCCCAGATACCTGGCAGATGCAAATGCAAATCTTCTCTGGAGGAATACATTTTAAATACAGGCTTCAAAAGTTTCCTCCAGATATAGTTTCCAAAAACATGAGCTCACAATCAAAAAGTCACAAGATGCACAAAGAAAGTAGCCACCAAGAATATGAGTCCGCAGAATCAAAAACAGCAGATTCAAACTCACAGAAGCGATAGATATTGAAATTATCAGAGATTCAAATATTAGAAAATAAAGGGAAAAGAGATAAGAGGCACAGAGAAAAGATACAGAAGGCCCAACTTACAGAAAATCAGTGAAGGAATTGTGAGAAGAATGAAGGAGAACTTAGAGGGTTCACAAAAAGAACCCATTGTAGGGACCCACACGCGAAACATCTTCCAATGTGAATGGAACTTTTTCACCTATTATTGCTTTATTTACCCTACCTGGATCCCACCCTCATGCACACTCATTTGTGTAAATAAGTCTGTGATTTTGGAAATGGAAATATTCTTGAAGAGTTAAGAATATATCATTTTTTAAAAAATTTTTTCCTGAGGAAGACTAGCCCTGAGCTAATATCTGTGCCAATCTTCCTTCACTTTATATGTGGGATGCTGCCACAGTGTGGCTGACAAGTGGTGTAAGTCTGTGCCTGGGAGCCAAACCTGCGAACCCAGGTTCCTGAAGCTGATCCCACTGAACTTAACCACTATGCCACAGGGCTGGCCCCATATCATGTATTTTTGAAGGTGAGTTTTCCCTCCAAAGTTACCCTTCTCCTAATTTCAGAGGAAGCTGAGAGTGGACAATCTGCACGAGTTACTGGGAAGGAAATTTAATGAAGCCTGGGAGTATTAGACCAAAGGTCACTGGAGTCTGAGTAAGACAGGCAGCATCCAGAAAGGTGGGCAGACATTTTTGGAATTGAAGATAGCTATTCTTATCCGGTCCAAAAATAAACAGAAAGAAGAAATTAGGGTACACTGTACAAAGTGTATATATTTTTCTTATTTAACTGACTTGCATAGTCTAATTTTTAAATATTAAAAATTTTTAAATATTAAATATTTAAATAAACACTATACTTGTTTCATGAAAATAATAACATATTTGCTGTTAGTAGGGAGACAAACTCAAAGCACTAGTCAAATAAATGGCTGTTTTTGGAAATGGCTGTTGTCTTTCAAATTTTACGTAGGGAAAAAAATCCCTCGGGCCAGCCCCAATGGCCTAGTGGCTAAAGTTTGGCACACTTCACTTCAGTGGCCCAGGTTCCCTTCCTAGGTGTGGAACCATGTCACTCCCTTGTCAGTGGAGATGCTGTGGCAGTGGCTCATATTAAAAAAAAAACAAAAAAGAAGAAGATTGGCACCAGACGTTAGTTCAGGTTAAATCTTCCTTAGCAAAAATCAAAAACAAAAAACCCTAAATATTTGTGAGAACAGTTGCACCTGGAAAGTCACTCCAGTGACATCAAGGTATCTCCTTCAATAAGCTTCAGGGAAGGTTGCAAGTTTTCTAACATTTTATTTCTACCAAACTATAAAATTACTTCTATCAAAAAAAATTAACAACCCCTAAATATTAGCCCCCCCATGTAATGTCAAAGAAGAAAGTATTTTTCTCTCTTTTTTTTGTGAGGAAGATTGGCCCTGAGCTAACATCTGTGTCAGTCTTCCTCCATTTTGTGTGTGGGATGCCACCACAACGTGGCTTGATGAGTGGTGTGTAGGTCCACACCCAGGATCCGAATGAGCAAACCCCAGGCCGCCAAAGCAGAGTGCACAAACTTAACCACTACATCACCAGGCTGGCCCCAAAAAAGTATTTTTTGAAGGTCAAGTGACAGAATTTAATGTGATCTAAATAAAATCTTGCTTACAGTGATCTGAATTAATTCAACTTAAATGTAATCCAATTTAGTATTAAAAAAGAATGGGCAAGAAGGTTTTTAAATGCCATTTAGAAGCAAAACATTTTAAATTAAAATAGTGACTAGATTCTTAATAGATTTTTGTACTAATAAATTAAAATAATAAATGTCCTTACTCCATTTAAAATTATCACATTTTAAATATCAGCTAAAGCAGTGTTTCTTAAATTGTAAACAACTTATTAGTGAGGGCTGACCAGCATTTCTACTTAATGAAAGAGCACAGAGCACCTCACACATTTTAAGAGTAAGAATACTTTGTAAAATTCTTGTTTCAGCTGTGTATGCGTGCAGGTTGGGGGAAATTATACAAAATGAATTTCTTTCTGTGTGTCACAATGGAAGCCAGCAGGAAAGCCACTAGTCTAAGGTTTTAGGAAGTAGAATCAAACACTTAAAAGAATTTTTAGGAGAACAAGAGTGAGTGCTCACAGCTCTGCAAGTGCTGAGCTACTGGGGTACCAGCACGGACAGGAGGAGGCGAACAAAGTCCCCAGCTGTATTCAAGGTAGGAATTTTGTCACAAAGAAACAAAGGAAGAGCCTGATTATTACAAACAGGATCTGAGGACAGAAGAGGGCCAGCTGAAACACGACAGACTTGGTTACTGCCCCTATACCAAGTCAGCTATCCAGAAATGGCCCCACAGTCTTCGGTGATGGATGAAAGAGTCAGAGGCAAGCGTCCACTTGGCTCTCAGCCGAAACTGAAAAAGGAAGTCCCAGATTTTCTCCAACCTCTTCTGGTCACCTCCCAACCGCTTCTTCTACTGTTTTGCTCATGAATGTGATGCAGAGTATTAAGTACTGTAGAAATGCCACGCTGTCTACTTTTCAGAGTGCTTATATATATTTCATATATATGTGATCACATCTGAAATTGATGAATCTCTACAAGCAGAGCAAGGGATTTCAATCACGCCCCTGATGAGATGGAAACAGCGGCAGTTATTGGCACTGGCTGTGTCAGCGCTCAGCCTGGAGGTTCCCAAGTCCTCTTCAAACAGCTGCTGTTCCAAATACAGCTAATAACCCTTTAGTGCTGCCTCACAGAGAAAACAGCATGACACAAGATGACGGCGCACACAACCCTATTCAACTGAATGTCAACTCACCAGACAAGGTCATTAAAAGAAACAAACTCTTAGTTTAAGTAGAGAAATTTGAATTCAATTAAATATCATATAGTATTTTTTGTAAAAATATTAATTACTGGCTAGACACATATCTTCTCTCTTATAAATAATATTTGAAAACCAATTAATGTAATCCATCATATCAATAGACTAAAGAAGAAAAATCATGTGACAATCTCAGTTAAGTTCATGAAAATACCAGGAAAAATTTAATATTTATCCATGATAAAAGCTTTCTCCTAAACTAGGAATAAAAGAATCTACAAATAACCTATGGTTATTAGACTTAATGGTAAAAGAATGAGTGCATGCCTCCCAAGAGCAGAAAAAAGGCAAGGATCTTCATCTAACCACTCCTATGCATCATCATATTGGCAGTCTTAGCCAGTGCAAAGAGGGAAGAAAAAGAAATAAAACACATACAGCTCAGAATGGAAGATGTAAAACTGTATTCACAGATAAAATGTTTGTGTATGTAGAAAATGCCAAAGAATAAAAAAAAAAAGCTACTAGAATCAACATATTATTTTGTCAAGCTTGTAGGATGTAAGGTCAATATACAAAATTAATTTTGTTCTCATACACTAAAAATTAACATTTAGAAGGTGAAAGTAAAAATACCATTCACAATAGCACCCAAATCACGCAAAATTTGGAGACAAATCCAATGAAATATGTCCAAGACCTGTTCTCCAGCAACTACAAAACACCACTAAGAGTAACTGAAGAAAAACTAAATAAATGGAAAAATATACTATGTTTTTAGATCAAAATGTTTAATATTGTTAACGTACCTATTCTCTCTAAACCTATATATTCAATTCAATCTAATAAAAATCTCAGCATGTATTTCCATAAATATTGTCAAGCTGATTCTAAAATTTAAACAGAAATGCAAAGGACTCAGAATGGCCAAATCAATTTTCAAAAAGAACAAAGTCGGAGGGGGTCACACGACCTGATTTTAATACTTACCATAAAGCTACAATAATCAAGAAAGTTTGATAGTGGTATAAGTATAGACATAGAGAACACTCGAACAGAATAAAGAGCCCAGAAATATACCCACATACATATGGTCACTTTATTTTCAATCAAAGTACCAAAGGAATTGAAAGGATAGATTTTTCAACAAATGATGCTGGAACAACTTCATATCCACATGTGAAAAACAAAACTCTACCTTAACCTCACATAATAGCAAAAATTAAGTTTAAAGTGAACATAGATCTAAATGTAAAGACTAAAATGTTAAAAATTTCTGGAAGAAAACAGAAAAGAAAATATTTATGACGTTTGAATAAAGACTTCTGTTAGGACATGAAACATGTGAACCATAATAATAATTTTAAAAAGACAAAATAGACTTCATCCCATTGTAATCTTCTACTCTGCAAAAGAAACCTTCAAGAAAACACAATGGCATTCCACAGAACAGGAGAAAATTGTCCTAATACACATATCTGATAAGGACTTGTATTCAGAATATATAGAGAATTCAAATTCAATCATAAGAAGATAACCCAATTTTTTTAAATGTGCAGAAAGATTTGACACTTTTATAAAGGAAGATACACAAACATCCATTGTGCACATGAAAAATAATGAACATCATCAGTTATCAGGGAAACGCAAATTAAAATACAATTAAATACTATTACACAATCACTTAAAATGATAAAGACTGATTACACCAAGTGTTGGCAAAAACATGGACCAAGTGAAACTGTCATACATTTCTGTTGGGGATGTAAAATGGTACAAGCAGTTTGAAAACTACTTGGGACATTATTATTTATGAAACAAACATATACTTATCACATGATCCTGCAATTTCACTCTTAGGTATTTTCTCAAGAGAAAGGAAAACATATGTACAAAGACTTGTACAAGAACATTCATAGCAGCCTTGTTAATAGCATCCCCCAAATGGAAACAACTTGAATACTCATGTGTGGGTGAATGGGTTAAAAATATCCATACAGTGTATATCCACACAATGGGATATTACTCAGAGGTAAAAAAGGAACAAGCTACTGATAAACTCAACAACATGAATAAATCACAAAAACATGCTGAGTGAAAGAAGCCAAGTGCAAAATAATTTGTTCCAGAAAACTCTTTGTATGTGAAACTCTAGGAAAAATAAATCAAATCTACAGTGATAGAAAACACATCAGTTGTCTAGCCCTGATAAAAGTGAACATTGACTGAGAACATTCTGAGGTAATGGGAATGTGGTAGTGGTTACATGGGTATATGCATGTGTCAAAACTTATCGAACTCTACACTTAAAATGTGTGCAATTCATTATATCTAAATTACACCCCAACAAAATTGATTTTTAAAAAAGAAAGACTGGTACCTGACTGGACTTGAGGGCAGAACACAGACTTCTCGGTAGTGAGAGTGTATAGTTGGGCTGGGAAGGACTTACATTCTGGCTGCAATAAGCACCTTTAATTTGCCCAACTGCATATGAACCATTTTGTCCTCCAAGACCTTTTATTGCAGTCAAAGTACTGTCTTGTACCCCTACTCACTTGCAGAATGTGGTCTTGTGAATAATTCATTATTGAGAAAACATTAGAAGCCACTGCCACAGACTAATGTGGAAACTTCTCTCTCCCTCCTTAATCTTTTGGCTCTTGGTCATGGGTAAGACCAGCATCGAATATAGAGAGCCTTCACTTTAGGGTATCTCTGGTCCACAGATAACCAGGGCAGAAAACGCAAGGAAAGAAAAGTGTCCAGAACAGATGTTAGATCACTACCAAACCAAGGAATCTACAGAATCTGAAACAGAGAGACTAAGTGTGGTCTAAAAACCAAGACTGCAAGTAGCTCTGGGGGATGAAATATGCCAAGTATGACTTCTGAGATTGCAACATGCAGGATAACGCCTTAGAACAGTGTTTCCCAAAGAGTGAGACATACCAGTGGTGGTATATGAAATGATTTTAAGTGTTCTTGAGATAAATTGGAGTGGTAAACAAACATGATATTAACATTAAATCACATGATGATTTTTTTCTTTAGTTCTCTTAGTTTTTCTGATTATGTGTCAAAAAGCCTCATTTCATGCTCGAATATCTTAACACCTCTTTCTTCTCTCTTTTAAACAAAAGTAAAATACAAAATACCCAACTGGAATGCAGTAGGTACGTTTGTTTATTTGCGTATTTATCTTCTATCTATGGCAAGTAAAGTGGTTTTTCATTTGGGGTAGTGATGCCAAGTTTTAGCATAAAATAAATGTTCTTCAATAAAAAGGGTTGGAGTGGCTAATTTATAAAAAAATATTAGATTAAAAATACTATACTAAAAATACTATAGTGGATATTGATATGGTGATATACGAACATCTGAGATTGGATAACAGTACCTTAAAATGTTCATTTGTAAGGAAAAGTCTGTATCTGGGTAGAGATATTAACATATGAATAAGCACTGAATCATCACTTTATTAATAAATATTGAAGAAGATCCACCAACAGGACATTTTCATGTCATAAGTTAGTTTTTAATTTGAATTATTTGCCCTTTAATATCCCCCAAAGTTTCAGATTCCAGATTACTGATAAAAGGCAAGATTAAGATTTTCAGTGGCTTATAAATTAAAATAAAATACCATAAAATTGGCGAAAGGCAGGAATATATCTGAACAACAATGAAGGGTCAAATCCCATTCTACCTCTATCTTTCTGCTAATGAGTGCTCTCATTGGAGTGTGAGCAGATGAAGAAGATAAACAGAAGATCTCCATGAAAAAAAGCTTGTCTTCATAAAAGTTGGCAATCTACTACTTTTAGTTTCGCTCTTTTTCTTACTTGGTGCACATTTCAATTTCTTTCCTTTACAAGAATCCATAAAAATTTACATTTTACTTTAGGTCCATTAATCACTTCAAAAAATGCAATTCATGTGGACAAATTTCTCCAAAACTGTTATGCTCTTGTCAATGCTTTGACAGTCTTGTGCAACTGAAAAAAAAGTCAACCTCAGCTAGGCTTTAGCGAATTTTACCAGTCAAAAAAGAAAGAGAACTGTAAAACAGATTTTCTTATTTAAAGAAACAAAAAACAGTTTGATTTCTACCACGCTTATAATTTCCCAAGAGTAAAATTAAATTTGGAATGAACAAAGATAAACCCCTTACCTGTTGGAAGGTGCAGAGTTATGTTGTTGCAAAAATCTGTGAAGCAGCATTCGGTTTTGGTAACATTGTTGGAACTATGACAGAAGACTTGAGCATTTAATTCCGGGAGAGAGACACAGGACTTGATCACCTGTTCCTTTCCATTGGTTAGCATAACTGAAGCCCAACATGCTCCTTCTGTTTGGCAGGTAAAGTTTGAAGAGTCACACAAAAGACACACACACTTCAATCCTGGAAGGTGTAAGGCAACAAGCTTTAAGATACAAAAGACATCATGCAAATTTATTTCATAAAATACTTGAGTATCAAAATTCAATCTTAATGAAAATTGAGAGAGGGATAAACACAAGGTAATCCTGTCACTCCCTCTCAGCCATGTGTTTTATTTAACAGGTTGCCTAATCATTAGTTACCATTCTTTGTATTTTTGTGAATTTGTTCAGTTGCTACTATATTTAAAACAATTCTCTCATCCGTGGTCTAATTCCTCCTTCTTAAACTCAATCAGCTCATTCCTAAGTCAATAGCCCCTCTAAAATGCTAGGATATAGTAACACAGCAACCAAGGGGTGCTGTCCAGCATCACCGTAGAACATAAAGTGTGATCCCAGCAGCTGTGTAACCAAACGATCCAGTATATCCTGTTCATTTACCCTTTCCCCTTTACACTTCTGAGCAAATACGCTAAATAGAAACCTAACCATAGATATTGACAGCTCTAAAAAAAAAAAGTGTGATTCTTTACATTTATACTCTGTGGTATTTGAACATTATTATTGTCCTAGTACCTTCAAGGCACTGATGAGCCATTATACCGCCCCCTCTTCACTAAAGAATGCATCTTAAAATGTGAGTCATTTGAAAATAGACCATGACCTTCAAACAATTTTCTTTAATGAACACATCTATTCCATAAAGCAAAACACATCAATCACAGAATTTAATATATCTGCATCAACAAAACTTTCAAAAATTAGACTTCGATAAATTAATCTGTTCGCCTTATAAGTTTCCTCCACACTCCCCACTTACTACACACACACACACACACACACACACACACCCTGCACATTAACTCACGTGTTCAAAGTGATGCAGCAATTCTGTTCTAATGTAAAATATCTGTCACCATAGAGTCCAGTGGCTGTGAGCAACTGATTCGAATTTTATTTAATCATATTGTTTTTAAATAATACAATAGTGAATAAGCTTTTCGTATTACTTTAATAAAATTTTTGTTAAGTCAAAAGTGCCCCCCACAATTATCTAAAAGTCCTAAGTTTTACTATACAATCGTTTTTACTCAAACTAAAGTCTTTAAATCACTAATTACTCAAATTGGAGCTGATTTTATACCTGTAAAACATTTGATCCATAACTGGCAAGTTTTATACTCACCTTCAAATACCAATATATGGATAATATTTCTATATAACTCAGTGTATAAGAAAAAATTACATATTGCCAATAGAAATTATCTCTTCTTTTGATCATTTTTCCTGACTGGTAAAATACCATCCCTATAAACACTTTTATTATTATGTGCTAAGGATAATACAACCATAAAATAAAATACTATTTTGTTATCAACACTGGACCAAGCATAATAGCTCACTCTTTTATGTATTTCAGTGGTGATCAACATAAACAAACATATTCTTTTGCTGATATTTACACACTTTGGTGGGACTTTATAATCTAGATTTACTTGGATTCAGTAGAGCTAGATATATAAAATCTAGGTGATTTGAAAAATGTTTTCAGTCACTTTCCTTGCATAAAAGAGAGCTCATAGAATGAGGATCCATCCACCCATGTCTTCTGACAGTAGAATCTGCTACTCCAGCATCTTCCAATTCCAATTTGACAAACGCCTTCAAATCCTGATTATACTAGCTTTGCAACCTTGGGCTTTACTTGGCCCCTTGTGCCTCCATTTCCTTATATGAAGGATAAGAAGAAGAATATACCTCCTCATAGTGCTGTTGTGGAAAATAAATTAGTTAATCCCTTAGAATTAGTTAAAGCCCTTAAAACAATACCTGGTACATAGGAAATACTATGTAAATATTAGTGACTGTGTCTTCTCCTAGTGGAGGAGGTACAGCTCATCCTATGTAAACAATCGGAATACATTTGTAATCCATGAAGGAATGGCTGAATGAACTAGGGTGTACAGACCATTTAAAAGGCATAACAAAGAAATGCAACTCTTTCTGCTCTGCCTCGTGAGTCGAATATTCTCATTCTTTTAATGGTCCAGACTAGATCCCAGACAGTCACACAGCAGGGTGGTGTCTGGCAACGTTCCAGATAAAGAATTCAGGAAAAGACGAAGGTCCCAGTCCTAGCTCTGTCACCACCTTGCGGATTGACTTTGGAGAAGATACTGAACCTTACAGGGCTTCACTGCCTTCCTCTGAAAATGGGAAAAAAATTGGGGTAGGGGCAGTGGGTCCAGAAATCTTGAAGCCTCATATAGTGCCAACATTTTATGACTCCATGAATTTACAATTTATGGAAATTTACAATTATAAAATAGGGAAAACTCTTTGACAGTTAAGAAACTTACTCCACTATGGTTATTCTTCAATCTCTTATTTTAAGGGGCTAAAGTTGGGAAGAGTAACTCTCCTGACACACAATCTCAAACCATTTGTTACTAGCTTCCTTACCAGAATCTCCTTGAATTTTCTATTTCCAAGAGAAGCCTAGCCTGGAAATCAAGGAAACTAACTAATAACATGGATCCACTGGGCGAAGACAACCATAAAGTACTCAAACAGCTAAACATATGTTAGTTTCATGTGCGTTTATATTGCGTATAATTCTCAGTGCAACTGTGGGAGTTAGTTGTCACGATCTCCATTTTATAGATAGTGAAATGAGGCTCAAAAAGATCCAGTGACTAAACTGATGCGGCAGTCATTAGACTACCCAAGCAATGTTGTTTCTATCCTACCAAAGCTGATATTTAAAAAAAAAAGACGGGTACAGAAACCATTCTCCCACATCATCAGTTCCTAGCAATTGTGAATAAAATACAATTCTAAGACAGCAGAAAGAAATTAATAATTAACAACTGACATTTGAGATTTTGATCTATATAGTCCTAATTACCTTTTAAAAACACAGATTTTTTTTAAACAAATTCTACCTACCTTTTTCTGACGAGACAGGTGGTCAAATGAAAGTCAATATCATGTGCCTTGCATCTAGCATAAATCACCTTATCTTTCGGGTAGTTTGAGTTTTGTACTAAGTCTAAGCCTCTAAGTACCTAACATGATACTTTTTCTTCCAAGCACTATGAGCTCCTTACAAAAATGGTTACATGACAGTTCTCATCAAGGAATAACGTGGATACTCACTGAACATTTAACAAGCTATACAAATTTCCTTCAGTTTAAAGTAAAAGGTACCAATAAGAAAAATAACATAAGACCTAGCTGATATAGTTTCAACATAGTATACGACACCTTACTTTAAATATTGCACGATGGAAAACACTGAAAACCTGAGAATTTGTTGATGATAATGGCTTCAAATATCTGCTAAATGTTCTCATTTATTCCAGGTCAACTAGCAATATTATAGCACTGACAGAGAGCAAACAGCAACCTAAAAGATATATATCTAAAATACAACACAATCAATCTTGCATTTTTTCATTTCCCACCAATCTACTATATGGTCACATTTGGTATATAATTAAATTATATTTATGTCAACCATCCTCAACACAGAACCCTTGTGCTGCCAGTTAAAACATGTTGCCATTGATGATTAGGCTTCTGCTTTCAGATTTTGTTTTTTAAAAAACTAACGTTAAGTCAATTATTCTAGAATATTCCCTGACAGGATAAATCTGGTTGTTAGCAGACAGTAGTCCAGCCTTATGTTTCTTTATTTTATACTTTCCCATTATAATATACTTAAGTTACATGGAAAGAGATAGTAAATGACCTTGAAGAAGGAGGTAATTACCCAGAAGAAGGAGGTAATTACCCATAATAAGGAGGTCCATTAGATTTTTTTCCCCACAAAGATTGCACTTTCCTTGTGCCTCCTCCCACCCCTTTAATTAGCCCCTCTTTCCCCCTTTCTGCCAATTAGTCTGTAAAAGCCAAGACATCTGTTACCGACATGAAACCAAAGGATGTGCACATTCCTAGTCAACCAGAAAATAAACTTTCATCCATATTTACATGAGATGGCAAGCGCACCCTGGTGTCCAGAAATGTAAAAACCATCAGACTACAAAAAAAGAACCAAATTTACCTATTTGCATTTTTGTGCTATCCTTATTAAAAAGTCAAATATTTGCTTAGGAAATACTAGCTGTTTTGAATTAGATACGGTTTTCAGTAAGTTGGTTTCATATTTCCTAGGTTTCCTACATTTTGGATCTACATGCTAAAATATCTATTGACCAGTGCCTTATGTAAATTTCTGACACATACTCTTTCCTCTTCTCTAGACATTACTTGATTTGACTTCCCTAATTTTAGAGCAGGCTATTAAACACAAAATATTTTTTAAATTCAGAAAACTGTCCCAAATTTGACCTGCTGCATATGTAATCTTTTCATCATTTGCAGGCTCCTGAGTTAACAAAAGGAACAATTCAAGCTGATGAGTGTGCTGAATGTGAAAAGTACAACAACAGGAAAAAAGCCAAGACCACCAGCAGGAGGGCCGGTGAAGGAAAGCCAGAGAGGGTCAAAGGAAGCCATGCAATTTCCTTTCTACTCCTTTTCAAAATTTTATTTTCTTGTCCTGCAGTCATTTCAAAGAATTTGCGTTTCTTAACAGAAGGAAAAGTAGAATAGAGAAAGAAAATAGCTTTAATAAAATATGGGCAATATAAATGCAAAATTTTAGTCCAAAAGTGCTTTCAATAGTTTCAGCTTTTAGAAATTCTACTTGCCAGGCTGTATCTAAGAACTTCAGAACTCCCCAAATATGGGAATATACCCAGCACAAGGGAAAAGTCTTCCTTGGTGCAAAGTGGCAATTATGTTCCCTGTTCAAGAAGGCCTCACTCTTACAGCTGAGAAGGAATGGACCCACCCTCACAGAGGGAGTCTATCCAGGAGAGCGGCTTTCACTTCCAACTGCAGGGCTCAATTTACGAAGAGTCCAGCACA
Organism: Equus przewalskii; assembly: GCF_037783145.1. Lineage (NCBI taxonomy): Eukaryota > Metazoa > Chordata > Mammalia > Perissodactyla > Equidae > Equus > Equus przewalskii. The sequence continues at coordinate 38,093,141 of NC_091847.1, forward strand.
CTTTGAATTATAGCGCTAGCCGTGCTGAATGTCCTCTGTTCAAAGGCAGCGCTAAATGAAATCTGAGGTTTCAGTTTACCTCTAACATAAGCCTAAGACTTCAGACAACTTTCTCAATCTCTCTATACCTTAGATTCCTCATCTGAAATACGATGAAGTCAGGAAGTAGATCAGAAGATTTCTAAAGACTCTTCCAGTTTTCTAGTCCTCTGCGGCTCTGAGCTCATGTCACAATTCTCAATATAAGTAACTTTAGGGTTATCTTATCTATGTGGATAAGAGAGAGCTGGGGTCTGAAGTATGAGCACCCAAAGTAGGATAGATTTGCACCCTCAAATTCACACACGGATATTTCAGTGGGTGAAAGGATCCTACTGGTTTATAATCCAACAAAACTTCTCCAGTGGATTTTAAAGATGATTTATCTTGTACTATATTTATCATATGAGAATTTAATACTCTTTCCAATATCGGCATAACAATTTTGGGAAATGGAGGGAAAGTGATGGCCTGCAAATGCTTATATCCTCTCTGAGTTTGGCTAGACATCCAGAGACTCTGGCCTGGTCCCTCCATCACTAAGTGTGCTAAAGAAAGCACCCTTTAGCAATCTGATTCTGCTAAGAAGAAATGAAAACATTTCCCAATAATATTTAAATGACTGACAAAAAAGTAGAGCTCAAAATCAGCTAGAATTATGTTATTTTTTTACTGATAGCCTCAAAATTGTGACTAAATACAGAAAGGATATGTACGATGGCATAATATCATGAAGCTTTTATTGCAATTTAAAACTTTAAATTTAAAAGAGAAAAATGATCAGTTTAACATTTTTGCTTATCGGCATAGTTATTAACTGAAAGTTTCACTTTTCAAAGAAAGGCTTTTCCAAAAATACTTAATAATAACATTAGCCTCTAAACTCTTTCAGTCTGGTACAAATATAAATCAACCATAAAGGGATATAATCTAATCTAAAATGGCTGATGACAAAATTACTTGTGTGGATTCTCTTAAATTATTCCTATGAAATGGGATAATTTGAATTCAGAGATGGGGAGAGACAGCCTTTTCCTTCCTGCCCTTGGAAGTCCAGGCATCAGCGGGCAGCAGCTGGCAGCGGGAGCAGTTGTGTGATGGCTGCTTTTGGGAATAACACAGCATGTCCTTGTCTAAATTCTCGTTTCCTTAGGGAGGACACACCGCCTGGAGTCCTCCGGCCAGCTTTAGACTTTAGCTGTAGCCATGTAAAGAACAAAAGGACCCAGTTGGGGTCTCCCATCTCAAACCATCATGCCAAAGAAAAGAGTGTTCCCAATCACAGGACACATTCCCCCTGCTGCCTCCCATATAATTCTTACTTAATTTGAGAAGTTATTTTCTTACGTTGGCAGCCTAAATGGTTCCTTGTCAAACTGTTCCCTCATTCTTGAAGTTTTTTAACTTACTGTCTCCTGCTTAGGAGAAGAGTGATGCTCAACGGATTCCAATTAGAATTTATAATAAAACAAAATCCATAATGATTAATAGGACCTAACAGGCCAGTAGGTCTGTGTTCTTTCCACTTCTAGAACCTCATTTCTTATAGCTCCGCCCTCCAGACACACTGGTCGACTTTTTATAGCTCTAATATAACAAGCTCATTCCCACCTCATGGCCTTTGCTCTTGCTTTCCTTCTAATTCTTCAGGTCTCAGCTGGAATGTCAGCACCTCAGAGAAATCTTTACAGACTCCTCTTAACAAACGATCCGCTCCCCAACCTTCCTGGCACTTACTGCAATCTGTGATTAGCTTATTTATTGTATCAGCCCAACTGGAATGAAAACTCCATGAAGGCAGGGATCTTTTCCTGTCTTATCTACCATCATATCCCCAACAAGTAGAACATGATGTAGCATAAAAACCCAATAAACATGTACTAAATTAAAAAGTATAGAAAACTGCTATGTACAGAAGAATGCAAACAGCCAAACACATAAAAAGACTCAAAACCCCGTAACTATTCTCATTGCGGTATACTTTCTTCCAGTCTTTTTTTCTATATGAGTTTTCAAAGTTGAATTCTACCTATAAACACAATTTTAAATACTGCTTTTTTATTCTGTCAGTGTTATATCATGAACTTTGTAATCTCTTCTTTAGAGTCATTTAATGGCATTTATAGACCTATCATTAATGTAAATGGATGGCATATAGCATTTCCATACTTTTAGGCATTTCAGCTGTTTCCAGTTTTTGCAATTAAGTAACACTTTGTTGAATATCTTTGTGGGTTAATCTTTAACCAAATTTGATTTCCTAGGCTAGAGTCCCAGAAGTGGAATTACAACATCAGACATTCTTGATATACACTGTCAAATAGCATTCTAGAAAAGTAGTACCAATTAAGATTTCCATCGGCCCTGGATGAAAGTACCCATTTCACAATGCACTTGTCAGCATTAACTATTCTCACCAAAATATTAATAATATGATAGATAGAAGTTGTACGTTATTTTAGTGTGCTTTTCCCTACTAATGGGATTGAACTTTTTTTCAAATATTTCCTCTGGATTTCCTCTTGGGTGAATTTTTTTGTCCATGCCATTTATCTCTTGGATGAATCTTAAAATTTCTTCCCTGTTCGAAAGAGCTCTTTATAAAGATGGAAATCCTCTGTCATGTGTTACATATAACTTTTCCCACTTTCGCATTTGTTTGTTTTTTCCCAATGTACCATCTGCATTGTTTTTGAAAAAATGATAGTTGCCCTTTGTCAAAATGTAGTAATACACATGACATGAACAAGAAGGTAAAAGAAAATAAATACCCCTAATCCCACATCCCCAAAATGACTGCTCCTATCAGCCTCTCCCAAGATCTGTCTGTGGAGTTTTACATTCCCTATGCATTGTGATGTTCCCATTAAAATCCTAACACAATAGTTGGAAATTGTGTCTAACAACCTTTTACTTAGCACTTTCATTTGCCTTCAAGCTTAACAAATCACCCATCCAGATATTTTCTAATTATTCAATATTTTCTTCCAACTTATGATTTGGTTTTTTTAATACACTTAACCCCCAAATTCACACAGAATTTGTTTGCATCGAGATAATACATAAATCTCTTTGACAGATGATAAGTGAACTGCTTTATGGTAAATTCCTAGATGTTAAAATTGTTTAAGTCATTATTTAAAGAATATTTTATTAGTCGGGGTTCTCTACAGAAACTGCAGGATGTCCGTGTGTGTGGAAAGAGAGAGAGAGAAAGACTGATTTATTTTCAGGAATTGGCTCATTTCAGTGTAGAGGCTGACAGTTTCGTTCCAAAATCTGTGGGACAGGCCGGCAAGCTACAGACCCAGAGAGGAGCTGACGGCTGCAGCTCCAGTCTGAAGACAGTTTGGAGGCAGAATTCCTTCCTCAGGGGACCCCAGTTTGTTTTCTCTTAAGGCCTTCAACAAATTTGATAAGACCCACTCAATTACAGAGGGTAATCTGCTTTACTCAAAGTCTAACATTTATACGTTAATCTCATCTAAAAGAATCCCTTCACAGCAACACCCAAACTGGTGTTTGACTGAGTATCTGGCCTAGTCAAGTTGACACACAAAATTAACCACCCACAAGTATTTACCATGCATCAAATACTATGGTAAGAGCTAAGAAAAGGAGGGAGGGAAGAAAGAGAAAAGATCATTCCCTAAAGGAATTGGAGAGTTAAAGGGCCTTATGATAGCGTGGTAAACTGAGTCAGGCATGTGTACAGGCTGTGTCACAACACAGAGGCTGAGCAATACGTCATCCAGCTGGGGCTGGCGGCAAGGACGCGTAAAGGCGGCTTCTTTGAATTGAGTGTTGAGGAGCACAATTCTTCTTCACCATTCCCAACCCCTCCTCGCCCCATTTAGAGTACCAGTCCCACCTCACCCTCTCAGTCCTCAGAGACCCTCCAGCCAGTCCTCACCCACCAGGCAGCAGGAAATACCTCCTGCTGTGGGGCTGAAACGTATGGGCACTAACCTGACCCTACTTTGCCAACGGGTTCTCGTCACACTCATTGCGCAGATGGAACTCCATGCCCCACCCCTCTCCGAGTCCCAGGCCCCGCCCTCGCAGGGCCCCTGGAAGGTTCAGCCCCCATCCCTGGAGTTGCAGGTTGGGGCTCGGAGCCCTGCCCCCGTGCAGGGCCCGACAGCCTCCGCCTCCTCTTTGCTTGATCGGTTTGCAAGCCCTCCCTGGGTTGCCGGGACCCCCAGGCTTTCAGCCTGGCTTTGGCGAGAGTGAATTAGGGACCTGTCAGCTCCTGGCTCGCTTTGACCTCTGGACGGTTTCCCGGTGCACCCGGGTACCATCTAGCGGCAGCGGAGAGAGGATGCGGGCTACTTCTTAGAGAATGACCTCAACTCCGGGGGAGCGTTTCTAAAGCACTTTTTTTTTAATTTATTTTTTTATTAAGGTTATAAAAGTTAACATCCTTGTGAAATTACAGTTGTACATTATTATTAGTCATGTTGTAGGTACACCACTTCACCCCTAGTGCCCTCCCCCCACCCCTCTTTCCCCTGACAACCACCGATCAGTTCTCTTTGTCCGTTTCTAAAGCATTTTTAAAACTCGAGTCTCCTTAAAATAAACATAAAAATCTCACAGCCTTAGTTTTCTGTTATTTGGGATTTCAAAATAAAATGTATAGCTTGTCTAGAAACAAATCAACGCAGTGGTGACTTGAATGTGCTTTTCCATTTGAAAAGTAGTCTTCCCTCTCTTGAATATCATCGCTCTAGCCTAAGGGAATGGCTTTGAAAGCCACTGCTTGATAGATCGGAATTTACTAAAGGAAATCTCTTGCTTGCACCAAAAGATTCCAGCTTTCTAAATATTGCTAGTGAAGTCTCAACAAATTATAAGAAAAGAAAAATTAATAATTAAGCCCTTAATACTTACTAGAATTTGCATATTCATTTAGATCTTATTGGCTATATACCTGTTACACTGATGGTCACATAAAATCATACTTGATAGCAGTGGTTACGAGATTCCGGGATTTCATCAACCAGTAAAATTTCAAAAATAATTTTAGGACTCAACCAAAGGTTGAACTAAATTTTTGTTTTCCCAAGGGAGAACACTAAAAAACAAAGGAAAAAACACACCCTCTATTAGTATCATTTCAAAAAGAAAGGGCATTATGCTATTGACCAAGTAACACAGGGCATAAATCTCAGAATTAAGGACTGACTTTACCAGGAGCAAAGATGCTTTTTTTAAAATTTCAAATATTGAAAACCAATTGCATTTTATAATGTTCTATTTCTTTTGTCTTTTTTTGATACAAATTGTTAATCCGGGGGTTGACTGTGCATCAGAAACTGGAGCTTGAGTGTCCAACCTGTTCCTGTACTTTGTTTTGTTCACAATTAATGGCCACAATATATATAGAAATGTTCTGTAAAATGAAAGAGGCAATCTTCCATATGCTATTTTTACTCTATATGGAATGTTCTGGAAAACTGAAAAAAGCTGAATAACAGTAGCCACCCACCTCAAGCTACAAAGAAAGCTAGTAGTGGGAGACCAGTGTCTGGCTAACAAAGGACCTCCTTGCTCAGGGAACGGGCTCCTGGGCCTTCTGGGCGCAACTCAATGAGTTCACACTAGGCAAATGTTCACCTGCCAGAAATTCACCTTGCAATGCCTCCTCCAGGACGGGGGCACAGATCTTAACAATGTATTTGATCAATGTGCAACTCAGGTCTATTTTACAGGACTTGGAGTATGGTATACATTTTTTTGAATTATTACAAGCCTGTGTTAACTATATTGCTTGTCAAATCTATGATTTACTTGATGATAAACTCTTGATCAGGAATACACCATATAATTTTAACATGGTTTCCATGCGAAATTATCACCAGTTATAACGAACTCCTGAAGGATACCATTTCCAGCAACATCCTATAATTATACGTAGAGATTGCTACCTTGTCTTGTAAAGAAATGAACCTGTGTAAAGAAAAGAACAGTGCAGGAGTTCTGATACAGTCCAGCACTGGTCAAAGTTAGGAGACTGGGGGTTCTAATCCTCTTCTATTCATGTGGCCTTTGAGCTTTCTTTGTCCTCAACTGACCCGTCCAAGAAAGAATTCAATTAGATGATCTCTAATGTCTTCTTCCAGCTCTAAAGTTCTATGACCCTAAGAGATGAACGCATCAATGGCCACCATGCAGTATCAGAAAGAGCAATATGAGTGACTACACACCCAGGCAACAGAGAAGTTGTCGTCCTAGAATCACAGTTCACGAAGAAAGCTGTTCAGGGGAACATCGTATTAGTCTGATAAAGATTGAAGTGAATAATCTAAGTTCATACTTTGGAGGCCCATTAAGTCATAGAATCTAGTTTTGTGTTTTCAATTTCCATGAAGTAGAAAAAGTGGAAACCAAATGGGAGAGGATCACAGAGAATTTGCTAACAAAAGGAGAAGAGGAGCACATGACATGGTCAACCTATTTGGGAAAGATGGAATAAAATACAAAAGATTAATGATAAAAACATAAGGTTTTAAAAGCTAAGGAAGCTTTCACTTATGAAAGGAGGCAATTAAAAATATCAGCAAAGAAAAAAGTAAGCAATTAATAGTCAGTCAAACTACAGGGCTAAAAGAATATACAGATAGAAAAAGAGACAGAACTGTCTCAAGTTTAGAATGAAAGTAACAAAGAAAATTGAAAAGTTAAGGTCCTCAAGAGTTCTCGGGGGCTCACTTGTCAGAAATTTTTTATCACAATCCACAGTTATTCATTTATATGATCAGACATGGTAAGGAATACATAATTCTCAATCTAGAAATAAAAGGAAACTATCCAAAATAAGCTGATCTAACCAAAAATAGAATGGCAAGTGATGAGTTGAAAGGGGAAGAGGAGGGCGAGTGATTTAGAAGGAACGCTTTTTTTAAGGCTGATCCCAGCTGGGCCTCTTTCCAACAGTGACCCCAACACTCAAGGTTTAGGTTTGATACTCTGGAGAACTCATATGGTGCAGGCATGAAAAGGGCAGCATTGCCTGCACCTCTGCTCCAAGAAGATGGGTGGGAGCGGGAGCTGAGGAGGGGTAGATGAAATTTTTAAATCCACAATTTAAACTATATATATATATGTTTACTATATATAATATATATAATTCTCAGACTTAGGGTTTATCATAGCTGCTTTTAGAAGTTAGACACATGGCTTTCTCTGGAATTATATTTTCCTTATGTTTATCAAAGCACTATTAAACAAAATAACTGCTTTTTTTTTGCAGCTACAAAATATATTTCAAGACATCAAAGCGAAGAATTATACAAAGAAATTAGAGGACCTGAAAGAAGTCTCAAAGAATTCACATTAGCTAGAAAAAAAGAAGTCTAAGGCAGGTCATCTGTCTGAGTTTTGCTGCTTCTCCTGTGATAAGCCAGTATAAAACAAGACAATTTTAAAAACTTTAGCAAAGAAACAAACACAAACCTTGTCTTTGTACCTCTGTTCGAGTTTCATATTGTCGGAATTCCGCACCGTGTCATGCAAGGATCCCGTGCTACAGAGACTGCACACCTGTAGCTGAAATTCTGACCCACTGCTAGAGCAGCCTGGTGGCCCGGGAAGTTACTCCACCTCTGTAAATGTGACTGCGTGCACATAGGTGAAGCCCGGATAATAATTCCTATCTCACAGGTTATTATGTGATTAAGCGATATCTTAGATAAAATATTTGACACACAGCAGATATTTTAAAAAAAATGAAACATTATAAGCTCCTGATATGACAAGTTATGACCTACTCCAAGTTCAATATTCAAGGCCCAAACGATACTCCTTAAAAATAACATTTAGATGAATCTAGAAGGTATTATGCTCTGTGAAATGTCAGACAGAAAAAGAATACAGTATGATTTCACTTATATGTGAAACCTAAAAAAAAAGAACAAACAAAACAAAACAGAATCAAATTCATAGTACAGAGAACAAACGTGGTTGCCAGCGGTGGGGGGGGGGGGGGGAGGGCGGAAGGGTGGAATAGGAGAGGATTAGGAGGTACAAACTCCTAGTTATAAAATAGTCACAGGGAGGTAACGTACAGAATAGGGAATATAGTCAATAAGATTGTAGTAAGTTTGGGTAGTGACAGTTGCTAGTCTTATCAGGGTGATCATTTCATAAAGTATATTAACATCGAGTCACTGTGTTGTCACCTGAAACTAATACAATACTATATGTCAACGATATATGAATTAAAAAGAAAAAACTTTCGGTGTTTCTGACAACCCTTTCGGACTTGGATTAACTTTTTCTTTGGTAGCGACACTGCCACACTGAGGTGATAAAGTCAGCAGCTCCCAAACAAAACGGACATTTTTGTTAAAAAGAAACAAAAAACTGGCATCGGGGCATGATTAAAGGGTACAAGTATCCAGGATGTTAACTCTCATTAGTGGTTACCACACTAATTTTTTTTCCCTTCTAAGCCAATTATTTCTTGGGTCTGACAAATAAACGTGGGAAAGACAAATATGTCAACAGAAAAACAAAGTAGATAAACGGAGAAAGAAAAACTGTCAATAAACACGAAAAGGCTTGATTTCATTAAGATTCAAAATGGAAAATTAATACAAAGACGTTATTTCCATTTGCTAAATTGTAAATTATTGTGTAAATCATTGTAAAACACCCAGAAATGGTAAGAGGTGATCAAAAAGCTTCATCTTTATTCACAGTTGGTAGAGGATCAATTGGGACAAACTTTCGGGAGTACAATCTGAACTATTTGTCTCTAGAGTCCTAAAAATGTTTGTGATCTTTGTGGTTGTAGTCCCACTTCCTCTAAATGAAATAATCATAAAAATAATATTTTATTTAAATTTCTCATTGCAAAGTTATTATTCATAAAAGTAAAAAATAGAAATAATCTAAATGTCTCCAAATCAAAAAGTTTAAATAAATGTTGACAATACATATAATGGCATAATATCCTGCTTTTAGTAATTTTTAATTAGAGTGGCAATTGTTCACTGTAAATATTAAATGAAAAGTAGAATTATAAAAGATACAGGATATGATCTCAATTTGCATATTATGCATAGAAATAAGACTAGAAGGAAATACATCAAAATATGATAGTAACTACACGTTTGGTGGTGATCACTTTGTAGCGTATACAGATGTCGAATTATAATGTTGTACAACTAAAAATTACATAATGTTATATACCAATATTATCTCAATAAAAAATATATTAATAGTTGTCTCTCAGGTATAAAACTAAAGATGACTTAGACTTTTCAACACTTTCCCTAATTTCCTATAATGAACATATGTTGATGCTATAATCAGAAACTAACATTATTTCGTTAAAGTCATTTCTTGCTCTGTCAAGTATTTTGTTCACAGGGAGTTGTTGAGGATGTCACAGGCATATCTTCAGTCAGCTCTCCTGCACAGGCCTGTAAAGTAACACTGATGGTGGAGTCTGGTGAACACCCATCTCTCTGCCGTGCTGGCCCATAGCTTACAGCAACTCTATTTTCAAGACCAAAACTTGGAATTCGTGGTCCGAAAACAGGCTAGCCTATTTGAAAGCAGGGCTGTCCCTGAAAATTCAGGTACGTGATTATTACAGAATGACTCCTGTTCCACACTGGAAACCTACTTGATCTCTGGGACATTAACCAGCAGACCAGCCTAGCCTCTAGATCTTTCCATAGCTTTCCCCTCATCTTTAAATTTGTCTTGGAAACGGGTCAAAAACAGGCATAGTGACTTTCCATGATTGTGTAGAAGACAATCAAGAAAAATGCTGACTGCCCACTGTGTATATGACACTTTACTGAACAACGGGTACCTCTCATCTGACTCAGCAAAAAGAGGTTTGTTAATGAATTAATGAGCCTGAGTATAGACTGCAGATGCAAGCAAAATTCTCCATAAGCAAGTTTAATGCTATAGCAAACCAACAAAAAGAGCCCCAGCAGCCCGTAAGTGCTCCCTTGCAGGTGATAAATGACCTTTCAAGTTGAACCAAATGCTTTCACCTAAAAGAGCAGGTGAGTAATGCTGTATTTACAGTGGCCTTTATCTATGTATGGATAATGTCCCTCAGTTGCAATGTCCTTTGCTAAGAGAAGAAATCACTAATCCATGCTAATGAATAAAACATAGCCTAATTTATCGTAACTTGATTTCATTTCTATCTACTTTATGCCATTTTACACACTGAAGATGACACACACAAAAAACATTTTAACATGGACAGAAATCCCTTACATAGAAGATATATAACAAAAGAAAATCAATCATTTGTAATTTTAAAGTATTTTTATTTGTTTAGTCAACATTATAAATACACACGGTAAAATAAAATAGTATAGGAAGAATTAAAATGAAAAGCATTTATCTAGTGACCCATATCTCCCCAGTCTCACTTTAAAGGGGCACTTTGAACTATTTTTGTTGTTGTTCTTTAGGACATTATCTTAGACATTAATTTTAAAAATATACTGCTATTCCTGCTATTCCGGATTAACCACTTTGAAATCTTATCTGCTGACCTCCTGATTTACATAAGATTTCTTAGTTCACATACATGCCCTGCAATTTGGGGGCGAGGGTCAGGTTTATGAAGATGTAATTTGCACTTAGTAACATTCACCCTTTCCAGCGAACAGTTCTATGAGTTTTGACAACAGCAGTCAATCACCCCTCCCCCCAGATTTCCTCATCCTCTCTTTTAGACAACTCCTCCGGCCACTCTAGCCCCTGGCAAGCAATGATGTTTCCTGTTCCTATACATTTGCCTTCTCCAGAATGTCAAACGAATATAGCCTTTCGAGTCTGTCTTCTGTCATTTGCCTCAGGCATTTGAGGTTCATTCATGTTGTCGCATCCATCAGTAGTTCATTGAATGAATGCACAACAGTTTGTTTATCCATTCACTGGTTAAAAGAATGTTTGTGGAGTTTTTTCCCAGTTTTTGCTGATTAGGAATAAGGCTGTAATAAACATTAATATACAGATTTTTATGTGAAATAAGTTTCATTTCTCTTCGCTAAACATCTAGAAGTGACATTACTACATTTAATATAAAACGTATGTTTAAATTTATATAAAATTGCCAAAGTGTCTTCTAAAGTAGGTACCCATTTTATTTTCCCACCAGTAAAGTATGAGAGTTCTAGTTACTTAGCATTCCTGCCAGTACTAGGTATTGTCATCTTTGTTTTTTTGGGGGGGTCTTTTTCTTTAAGCCTTTCAAATAAAGATGCAGTGGCATGTCATTGTGGTTTTAATAAGCATTTCCTCAATGACTAATGGCCTGAGCACTTCTGGTGTGCTTATTTCCATTTCCACAACTGACCATATATGTATGGGTCTATTTCCAGTTCCTCTTTTCTATTCCATTAATCACTGTGCCTCTCCTTTTGCCAGTAACACACTGTCTTGATTACTGTAGATTTACAAGCCTTCAAATCAGTCACCATGAGCATTCCAACTTTGCTCTTCCTTTTCAAAACTGATTTGGTTATTCTAGTTGCTTCACTTTTGCACATAAATTTTTTAAACAGTTTGGTGGGTTCTGAAAAAATCCCTGCTGGAATTTTGACTGGGCCATTGAACAGGATTACATTGAATCTACAGACTAATTTGGAGATAACTGAGATTAACTCTGAGCCTTTGATTCTGTAAATATAGTATATCATTCCATTCTTGTAGGTCTTCTCTAAATTCTTTCACCTCTGTTTTATAGTTTTCAAGATACAGATTCTCCACGTATTTTGCTAGATTTATACCTAAATATTTCGCAGATTTTTAGATGCTATTGTAAATGGCTCCTTTTTTCCCAATTTCTAATTTTTCATTGTTCTATATAAAAATACAACTGATTTTTTTTTATATTAACTGTGTATCCTGAAATCCTAAACTTGAACTACAACTTATTAGTTCTAATACCTTTTATGGAGAGTTTTTAGTATTTTTTATATATAAAATCAAATCATCTGTGAATAAAGAAAATTTTGCTTATTCCTGTCCAATCCAATGGCTTTTATACATTTTTCTTATCTTAATGCATTGGCTAGAACTTTCAATGCAGTATTGATTAGAAGTGGTCAGAGCAGACATCCTTGCCTTGTCCCCATTCTCAGTGAGAAGCATCCAGTCTTTCACAGGTAAGTGCAATGCCAGGTGTAAGTTTCCCGAAGAAGCTCTTTATCATGTTAAGGAACTTCACTTCTATTCCTAGTTTGCTGAGTTTTTATCATAGATGTTGAATGTTGTCATCTGTTTTTTATGCATCTATTAATATTGTCATATGGTTTTTCTTCTTTAATATGCTAAAATGGTAAATTGTAATATTAGATGTTTGAATGTTGAACCAGCCTTGCATTCCCAGAATAAACTCCATTTCATCATGGAGCATTATCCTGTTATTTTGTTGGATTCAATTTGATAATATTTTGTTGAGGATTTTTGCATCTCTATGAGAGATACTGGTCTCTAGTTTTCTTTCATTGAGATGTCTTTACCTAGTTTTGGTCTCAGTGTAATGCTGGTCTTATAAAATGAGCTGAAAAGTATTGCCTCCACTTCCAAATTCTGAAAGAGTTTGTACAGAATAGATAATATTTCTTCCTAAAATTTTTTACGAAATTCACCAATAAAGCCGTCTGGGATTGGAGCCTTCTTTGATAGAAGTTATTCAAGTTATCTATTACTCTTTAAGTGGCCTTTGGCAGTTTGTACTTCTCAAGGAATTTGTTCATTTTACGTAAATTTTTTAATTGTGGGCATAAAGATGTTTGAAACATTCTCTTATTTTTATTTTTATCTATGTAGGGTGTATAGTGATCCTCTCTTTCACTTTTGACATTGATAATTTGTGTATTCCCTCTTTTCCTTGGTAAATCTAGCTACAGGTGAATCAATTTTATTGATGTTTAAAAAAATAAGAGTTTTCTGGTTTCCTTGATTTTCCTTAATATTTTTCTATTTTCAACATCATTGATTTCTCTCCTTACCTTATTATTTCCTTCCTTCTGTTTGCTTTGAGTTCATTTGTTGTTCCTTTAAATTTCACTCTAATCACAGCTTTATGTGTTTCTCACAATTTTTATAAGTGTTTTCCCTAAGTACAGCTGGAGATTTTTAAACAGACTTCTTCCAGTAAAAATACAGACAGTGGGTACAACACTATCAACAAACTTCACCTAACTGGTATTTACAGAACAATACGCTTAACAGCCAAAACTAATCTATAGTAGAAAAAACAAGAAGAGCAGATGCCTTCAGGAGTACAGCATTAAAGAATGACCAGGTAGGGACAAGAGGAAACTCATTTTGGTGATGTTTATCTTTAATAGCTTGAAAAAAATCAAGTGAATGCATTTCTAAAACTCCATGAGTGCATATATAAGACTTGTGAACGTCATTATATGTAAACATTTCATCAAAAGAGAGAAATGTTAGCAAATATTGAACTTGTGTAATAATATGTAAGCTGAAGTATTTAGAGAGCGTGTAGGGCTATTTATAACTTATTTAGAAATGCATCAAAAATAATATGTATTAATGAAGAGAGGGATAGATAAATGGATATATATGTGATAAAGCAAATATAATAGTATAATCTAATTGGTGGATGCATGGGTGGTAACTGTAAAATTCTTTTAATTTCAGTGTCTGAATAGTTTCATAATAAAATTTGGGGGGAAAATGAAAATGAAATAAAAACTTTTCCAAAAACAAAATAGATAAGAATTCATTGCCATCAGAACTGAACTACAAGAAATGTTGAAAGAAGTTCTTCGGGCTGAAGGAAAATGATACCAGATGTAAATTCAGATCTATACAAAGTAATGAAGAGCAGTGAACTGAAATGATAAATAGGTGGGTAAATGCAAAATATGACATTTATTTTTTAATTCATATAAAGGTAATTAAATATTTAAAGCCAAAATAACTATTTGTTTCAAGGTTTATAAAACATTTAGAAGGCAAAGATATAAGATTAATAGCACAAAGGACAAGAAGAAGAAAATGGAGGAATATGATAGTAAGGCTTTTAGATTAAACCATGATAATTTAAAGATGGATAGTATAAATCTTGGAGAAATCACTAAAAATAAAACAAAGACATGGAGCTTATAAACTAATAATGTAAATAATACAGAATACTAACATTAGTCAATTAAACTAAACGAGGGCAAAAACAGAGGAAGAAATAAAAGGAGAGATATAAAAACACAAGATGACAGATTTAAACACATATATTGTATAAACACAACCATTATCAATAAATATGTTAAATGTAAATGGTCTAAATGCTCCAGTTAAAAGACAAGTATGTAAGACTAGATAAAAAAGCAAGACCCAACCATATGCTCTCTTCAAGAAACCCAATTTAAATATATATTTTAATATACATGTCCATATACATATAAGCTAAGAATAAGAGGATGGGAAATCTATCATATGCAGTCATTCAGCACAAGAAAGCTGGAGTAGCTATATTAACAGTAAAAAAGAGAGAGAGATACAAATATTAAATATAAGAAAGCTGGGGTGGCTATATTAATAGTGACAGAGTAGACTTTAAAACAAAGAATATTACCAGTGATAAAGACAGACATGTCATAATAATAAATATTACCAGAGATAAAGCAATAATGGGGATGAAGGAGGTTTCCTAATGATAAATATGCATCAAGAGGACAAAACAATCTTAATGTGAATGTACCCATTAACAAAATTTTCAAAGATATGAAGCAAAAATTGGAAAAACTAAAAGAGAAACAAACAAATTCAGAAGTAAACTGGAGATACAAACAAGCCTCTCTCATAATTGATAAAACAAGAAGACAGAAAATCAGTGAAGATAGAGAAGACTTAAATAACACTGTCGAGCAACTTGACCTAAATAATATCTATAGAACATTAAACCCAACAAACTGCAGAAAATACATTATTTTCAAGTGCACATGGTACATTCACGAGGCACAGGCTAGACTCTAAAACAAACAAAAAATGAATTCAAAAGAACTGAAGTCATACAGATTATGTTCTTTCATCCTCCCAATGGATTTAAATTAGAAGTCAATAACAAAATAATCTGGAAATTCCAAAAATATTTGGAAATTAAACAACAGACATCTAAATAACCCACAGGTCCCAGAAAGTCACACACACACACAGAAACTAGATAATATTTTGAACTCAATGAAAATGAAACACAACATAGCACAACTTACAGATGAGCTGAAGCAGTTGCCGAAAAAAAGAAATTTAAAGCTTTAAATGCTTATATTAGATAAGAAGAAATGTCTTATATAAATGATTTAAGAAAGGGTCAGCACACCACAGCCCATTTGGCTGGCCCATTTATAAATAAAGTTTTACTGAAACATGGCAATACCTATTTATGTATTGTCTATGGCTGCTTTAATACTACGAAGGCATAATTAAGTAGTTGCAACAGAGATTTCATGGCCCACAAACCTAAAATATGTACTATCTGACCCTTTAAGAAAAAACTTGCCAACCCTTGATCTAATAGGTACCATCTTAGGAAGCTAAACTAAAAACGAATAAATTAAATTCAAAGTAAGTAGAGGAAGGAAATAAGGAAGATAAGGGCAGGAAACAATTGAAGGAAAAAACCCAGAGAAAATCAATAAAACCAAAAGTTATTTATTTGAAGGAAATCAATAAAATTGATAAACCTCCAGCTAGACTGATCAAGACAAAAAGAAAGAAAATCCAAATTCACAGTGTCAGGAATATAAGACGGGACAGCACTACAAATCCTAGAGATATGAAAAAGATAATAAGGAAATATTATGAAAAACTTTATGATAATGACAATATCCAAAGCAGAGTTCAGTAAAAGCAATTCCAAAGGAGCACGTTCACCTCAATCTGGTGCAGCAACTCTCAGTCCTTTTAAAGTGGCCCAGTTGTTTTAACGAAGTCAACTTTCTTCTCTGTGCAAAAAAGTAATGGCTTTTAATATACAATAGCTAACATAATACAGCTAGAGAACAGCTGTAGGAAAGAAAGATAAAAAAAAAGGAGGGAGAGGGCTTGGCCCCGTGGCCGAGTGGTTAAGTTTGCGCGCTCCGCTGCAGGCGGTCCAGTGTTTCGTTGGTTCGAATCCTGGGCGCGGACATGGCACTGCTCATCAAACCACGCTGAGGCAGCGTCCCACATGCCACAACTAGAAGGACCCACAACAAAGAATATACAACTATGTACTGGGGGGCTTTGGGGAGAAAAAGGAAAAAAATAAAATCTTAAAAAAAAAAAAGGAGGGAGGTTCACTCAATTATGCATTTATTATCCTGTAAGGAATCCTCTGCTAATCATATAATTATTCTTTATTCAGTGTTTCAAATTTACAGTGTACTATTTCCTGGAAATGCACACTTCCGATTGTAAGTGGAATCTGAGTGAGAACGCAGTCTCACTGTGGTTATTAGAGCAGGCAAATATTCACAAAGTAGGTCTTCACTCTTGAAGAGCAATAATGGGCACAAAGGAAAGGAAAAGACACACTTCTAGAAGAGTAGGCCAGGAAAATGTCATCAGATCAAATTGTGAGATGTGATGAGTTAATAGTCTTTAACATATTTTGGCTCTGTTTTAAAACAATCTGGTTCCTTAAAGCTGTGTTAATCTGGATTGCCACCCTCTGAGTTCTCTCTTGGATAAGCATGTATTTATGAAACTAAACATACTGCATTAAAATTATCATTGTCCAGATCCCGATGGATTAAATTATTTTCTAATCCTGTTTTTGACCACAGAGCATTTATTTCAGTCAATCACGGTGTTGAACAAAAAATTTACACGGGACTTAATCAACATAGAGAGATGTGGCATCTATCTCGGTCATTTTACCTTACCATGAGGTTAAGGAAGATAAAATAGACCAGCAGAAAATGTATGTGTTTCACTTTCAAAATTAGAGCATCCTAATCATTTCAATGTGAAAAGTTTAATGGAAAAGTAGATTGATCTAATCTGGGGTGCTTAAGTCACTGGCAAATTTAAATTGTTTAAAAAAAATAATAAGCCAAGCTCTTGAGTCATGCTGAATGATTCACCCATGAATTCTTGAGGGGATTAATTTAAAACAGTACTAAAGAAACAGTCTTCATGCACCTACTCTAAAAAGACAGAAAAGAACAACAGACAAGGGAAGTTATTCCAGAAGAGAAAAAGCGAAGAAACAGGACAGAGCAGAACCTGGTTAGTCTGGTTGGCCAATCAGAGCAGACGAATTCAAAAGCCACGTGATAAGGCAAGGGAGCGTCCCCTGAGGAACAGCGGAGTGTGGCTTCTATGGAAATAAAGTTTTCCTTGCCTGTTTCACACTCCTACTCACCTCCTCCCTCTCTTTTACTTTTTACTGGATCCCTAAGTGAGAGGAGTAGTGATTTGTGTTGTTCAGATTCCAGGGAACCAAGAGGCTCACACACTTTAGGGATCCAGCTTTGAAAGAACACGAAAGGCACACGCTCACAATCACGGTCTTGTCTTCTACTCTTTTCATAGCAGGTGTGGGAAGGGCAGGACTTGCTTCCTCATGGAAAAGAACCAGCCACCTTTCTCCACAGACTCTGTCTTTTCCTCACTTAACAGTCGGCCCTGAGATTATAGTCTGGAATTCTTATCACAAGGGCCATGCAGCCTGCACTAATGTGAGGTACTGGAGATGGAGGTCCTCTCCTCTGGATTCAACTGGCCAGGCATTGCACAGTCTTCCAATGGTATCACAGTGTCAGGATCCAGGATTCCAATTTATCACAACCCCTCTTTCTTTATTCTGAGGCTATTTAATTGTTTATAAAAGTTTAGAAAAGGGGAGTGTATAGAGTTCCACTATGCAATTTGGAGCCAAAGTACCAGGTAACAAGAAAAAGTTACTTTGCCTCCCTTTTTTAGGATATCCCCCTTAGTATAGGACAGAATAACCCCTCTTAGACTGGCGGTGAGGCACAGCTGAGCCAAAACAGTATTTAGGTATTCCCAGGTTCCTTCACAAAAGTAGCATTTCTCTATCACTTATGAACATATTCCAATATTATCCCAATTTCTTAAACAACGTTAAGGATAAACCTTGAGATTTTGACTATCGGCTATGAAAAACTTAAAACAAAGAAGTCCAAAGCAATGGAAAATCCAGAAGAAGCCTCACAGATATAAATGATAAGGAATGATACATAGTACCCTCTTTGTGCTTGGAATTTTTCTCTTTTTTTCTGTTTAGTTCTGTTTTCAACTTACATTTGAAAATAAACTCTCATTTTTTATTTATTGAAATCAACTCTTTAGATACATGTGAACATACCTGTTTGAGCTTTTTAATGTTCTATGCGTACAATTGTTCATTTCTAGGACACTTTCCCCTACAAATCTCAAAATGAAGCCAACGATAATCATTTGGTAGCAGGTCCAGACCTAGCTCGAGCAGGCACTAAACAGCCTGTGGCTGATATTTACGTCTCCCTGCCCCTCTCCCAAAGGACTTGCCATCACTGTTGGGGCAACATGATCTCAAACCTGAAACTGTGTCAGATTATCAGGTCCTGGGGGGCTCACGGCCTCTCTAGCCCCAGCTCTATCCACTCTCCTCTCCTCTTCACCCTCTCTTATTTACAATAAGAGATGCA
Source organism: Equus przewalskii (assembly GCF_037783145.1). Classification (NCBI taxonomy): domain Eukaryota; kingdom Metazoa; phylum Chordata; class Mammalia; order Perissodactyla; family Equidae; genus Equus; species Equus przewalskii. The sequence continues at coordinate 38,111,833 of NC_091847.1, forward strand.
AGTACTGCCAAGAAAAATACAACAAACTGGATCTCAACTACCGCCTGGAAGCGTTTCTCCTAAAAGGGAAACATACGAATGTTTATTCAAAAGGAAAATACGCTAAAAATGCATTTGAAAACAGCAATCACATTCAAAAGACAGTTAATTTGGGCAAAACCAACTGCTTTCACATAACAGTCATTTGCAGGGGGCCTAGAGAGGTATTCTTATCTTTTGCACATATCCTTTCATGTTCAGATACTCATGTAAGATAGGAACGACTAGGGATCCCTCCCCGCTTACTCAGAGCAGTGGAGACAGCCAGCGCAGAGAGCTGGGAGTGCCCCATTCAGAGATGTATGTGGGGACGGCAGAGGAGCTGGAACAAAAGTTTTAACAGACGAGGACTAGAAAATAGGTCTATCCTTCTCTTTCTAAAGCAATAACTAGGAATACACGTATCAGACACAGTTCACCTCATCACAACATTTCTTTAATGTTGGGTTGCCACATAAAAGTACAGAATGCCTAGTTAAATTAGAATTGAATGGCAACTAATTTTTAATATATGTATGTCCCATGTCATATTTGTAACATGCTTAAACGCAAAAATGATTTGTTGTTTATCTGAAATTCAGTTCAACTGGGTGTTCTGTGATTTGCCAAATCTGTAACCCTATTTAATGTCTTTTAAAATTACCTGTAATTGTCCTTGGGTTTAGATTTGTTATCTTCGGGTCAGACTTACCCCCTGAACTCCAGACCCATAAAATCAATTGTTGACTTGACATCTCTGCTTTAGTGTCTAATCGACATTTCAAACTCAACCTATCCAAAACTGAGCTCCAGCTAAATGCCACTGTCCCCTTCTTTCCCCAGATGCTCCTCCTGCAGTCTGCTTCATTCCACTTAAGGGTCTACTCTTTGCCTGGGTTAACAATTTGGGGTCATCCTTTGCTCCTTTCTTTCTCTCACATCTCAAATCCTTTATTTTTGTATGACTGTAGCGAATGAGAAGAACTCTCTAGTTTACACTTCTATAAGTTTGAGGCTAGAAAATGGCTTGAGGCAGTACAGTCAGTGAAGAAATATGCCCCCAAAGACTTGTGCACAGAGTTTCTGCCTCCTGTGGCAAGAGGCTCCCTGGTTCCAAAGAAGTCTCTTCCTTGGAACCAGGGAGCCTCTTGCCACATTTGTGTCAACCAACCAGTAAATAACTGTGCTTAAACAAGGACAAAGGGGCTACATCTTTTGCATTTATAAACGCAGTCAGCCCAAGGTTTTGACTTTCCCTTCCAGTACCACTTAACATTTATAGTGGGAACTGCTAACAGTTGTTGGGGGGAAACTCTCACTACCTGACACCCCCACCTCCACCCTGGTTATTAAATGAAACAGTTATCTTTTCACTTTTAAAGTAACAGCATCTAGCTTTCCAGATTCTTAATAATGCCAAAACCAAGGAGTTCCGTGAAATTGGTAGAGAATGCACAATGTGTCAATCTATATAATATCCAAATCACAGTTTCAAATTTGAGAACTCCAGGACACTTCTGCCAATTCTTTGTTTAGTACACATGATAAATGTTAGGAGGTCATGTCAGGTCTTTCTTATCAAACATCAAGGAACCCAGAAACTAGATAATTACACAACTCAGAGCAGACTAATTTTTAGGCCACTCCAGACCAATATATATTTTCTCTAAATTGCCATCAGCGGTTACCCTCTGAGATTCTCATCAAGGAGCAATAGTTTCTACTCTGCTGTTAATGCATGCCGCGCCTAAGTAATAGGGATGCTGTTAAGAACAGCTAAAGCAAAAAGGGTGTATTGGTTTATCAATGTCTTCAGATATTTAAGGTTCTAGGCTTGGTGCTCAGCAGAGCCAAATTGGAATGTGATGTTTTCTGTCATACCGTTTTGCTATGTCATCATGTCAATAGCAACTTCTCATATAACATGTCAACAATGGTATGTACATTTTCAAAAATGGTCAACATGATTAACAAGGTGATTTTTAAAAGAGAGCAAGACAAAAATAATGTGGCTAACCACATGAGAAAAACAATTTAAAAGAGGAAATAAATAAATTACCTTAAATCCCTCTGTCAAATAATCAAAGATTTATATAAAAATTAAGAATCAAAAATGTAGATAACAACAAACGTTTTTTCTGTGGGACAAAGAGAGGTAAAGTTTCTTAAAGAGATTTGAAAATGATAGCATTTGACACAGAAAAGTTCATTATAAAAGTTCCATTTTAATAAGTACGTCTCTACTATATTGACACATTATCTCCATATCAGGCATTTTTCTTAGCCTTCAAGTTTTGAGGAAACAGTCAAATTTGAATGGATGATCTATTTTTTTTTCTTTTTTGCACATTTCAATGTCCAAATTTTCCATGTCTTTTTAAGAACATAGTGGGGCATGTTTACCTAAGTTGCTATGCCCAGGGTCTCTGAAATTTTCTAAAGATTCTGTCCTATAACAAAATATACCTTTCAAGCTAAACAAAAAATAATTGTCTATTTTTTAAAATGTCTGCAGCAAAGTTATTAGCTCCATAAAATCAAAGGGTTGTACAGACAGCCTGTAGCGAGAATTTCACAGGTGCCCAGTCAAAACTGTGATGTTTGGAAGACTTTTTGCGCGCGTGTGTAAATTCTATTAGATTATCACGAGCACTCTGAGTACTCCAAGTTAGTGGAGTTTCCACCCATTTTTTATAAAGACTTTCTGATAATCAGTTTTCTTCCCATTGATGGATTTCCTAACTCTGAACGCAAACATTTCACCGTATCCCATCATCTTCCTGACAGTCTCTGGGTACCCGCTTTCCTAAGGGGCTGTGCCTTTTCAAAGATAAATGAAATGCTTTAATCCTCATATTGTACCAATTCATCACTTCCAATAATCAAATTTTCACTTGAATATTGTATTTAGCGATTCTCTCAGGCCATCTGAAACACTGAAATATGTACAGGGCACAAATCATACTATTCAAAACATTCTCCTGCACACGTCACTAAGAGAAAAACTACCCACCCCGAGCATAGCTATTAATGTCAAACAGATTGTCATCCAAGAAAACAAAAATGCATCAAAATCAGCTTCGGACAAAGTACAGCTCTACGGAAAAACACCAGGTTTTTATGTGCAAATGTCTTAAATGTCTGTTTGAAATGTTTAAAGAACAAGTTAGCAAGGAAATCTGTTCCTGGTCTCCATAACCCAGGATAATGTAATAATGAAAATAATTCTAGAGTTAAAGGGTTTCTCAACATAGCATACTATGATTTTACCAAAGATGCATTTGCCCCAGTTTCTAGTGAACGTTAGAAAGAAATGGGTTTCTAGCTTGGGCCGAGGGCTCTATTTAGCCTTTCAAGGCACAGACCTGTTAGCAACGCTGGGACGCCTGCCAGAATTTTTTCAACTCTTAGTAAAGATCGTACCTCGAAAGCAATGTGCGTTGCACACGACATAGATTTAAGCTCCCACTCCCGCCTACATAGCTTGGCACCAGTGGCTTTTGAGGTATCCCCCACCTCCCCAAATTCAGACTGATTCGTTACCACCGTCCCCCACCCTCCCACCACCGCCACGCCAGCATCCTTGTTCAGCTTCCGGAGCTCGGCACAGAGGGTCCCCGAAGCCCCTGCAGAGTAAACTCATGGTGCCACCCCATGCCCAGCCCTGCGCACACCTACAAACACGCTCTCCTACTCCCGTCGCGGCAAACTGCCCCCAATCTGTCACCCATCTCACTCATAATACTCATACCCCTTCATCTCTGTCGCTTTTTCCCTCCTCCTGGTGTCTTCGTCCCCAACACACCTGTCTACCCCTACAGCTGCCAGACTCAGGGGCCCACGCTGCGCCCTATCCCGCGCCCCCTCAATCCAACAGGCGCTTCCCACTCGGCCCCGTGGCGGAGCACCTTCTGCCCCTACCCCAGCGCCCACTGCAGAGAGCCCCCGACTCCCACCCTCCGGGAGCGGGGGAAGGGGCGCCCATCCTACCTGCCGAGAGCGCGGCGGCGGCGATCAGCAGGAGAGCCTGGCGGAGCGCGGCGTGCAGCGCTCGGGTCATGGCCACCAGGCGGCTGCCGGGGCTGCGAGGCCCCGGAGCGGAGCGACGTGGCCGGGACAGCGCGGGCCGCTTTGAAGTTCCCGGGGCGCGGGAGGCAAGCACAGCCCTGACACCCTTTTGAAGTGTGCGGTTGGCTCTAATCGGCGCGTGTGCCCCCCTCCTCTGCCTCCCCCATCCCACGCCCCCCGCGGCGGGCGGTGCGCGGCGCTCCTGCCACTGGCCCCAGCAGCCGCGCTCGGAGAGGGGCGGGGGCGGGGGCGACAGAGCCCGCCCCTGCCGCGCCTCCGCCCCCTGCGCCCTCTCACAGCCGCCCCGGGCCTGTCGCTGCCCGGCAGGCGGGCAAAGGCAGCCCGATGGCGAGGCAGTGAGATCACCTAGAGCTGGGGGGAAGGAACGGGATGGGATGGCGCGGAACCCCAAGACTGGATACGGTGGGGGTGGGTTGGGACGGGAGGGAAAGCCCTGCTGAGACTTTAGGGAAACTTAAACCCTGCAGCAATTGCTTCTTGGTGGTCCGCTCTCTAGTCTCCTACGGAAGATCCAGCCGTCCAGATCGCTTGACATTCGTTTGTGGTCCAGTGCCCTAAAGATTTTCTAACTAGACTGAGCCATGAGACACCCCTAGTATTCCTCCCCGTGTCGTCCCACCACCACATCCTGGCTGTGCGTGCGTCTGTGGAAGGGCGCCCTCTCTGTCCAGCCTTGGAAATAACCAGCTGTCCGACCGAATCGGCTACCTAAAGCTTTGGTTTAACAAACTTCATTTCTTGTCTGATGCCTTCCAGCGACTCTCCCCTGTATGAATGGCTACCAAGGCTAGACCACCTGCGCCAGGTGATGTGATCGTCTGCAATATATAATCCAGGTTTGGAGGTAGAGGCCCCGACCTATGGAAGCTATCTCTGCAGCTACAATTTCAGCAATTGAAAAACTGGACGCGGGGAAGGGAGAGGGGGACAGTGGGGGAGGGGGGATTAGATACACGGATTAAGGGGAGGTGAAGAATGATTTAAAGTAATATATTAGAAACTTGTTTGAGTATTGTTTAAGTCCCTGGAGGCTTATTATCAAATAGGTGTGCTTCCCAGGTGGATTATGATTGAAAATGTAAGGGCAACGTTACCAAAGAATAGAAATTAGCCTAAATTCAATCCACGTATGTAGCCTATACATTAAAGTGAATGGGATTCTTTTAACCTGCACAACACAAAAAGCCGAGAATCCAATACTGGTGTTATCGCTACTGTTATGGGCCTCCTTGGAAAGTGATTGCCATTTAAATTAATTGCTTTAGAGTAAGAGATATTACTTGCTTCACCCAGCTCAGCTCTAAATAAGGCGAATGTTCTTTCTGAGGTCTAGGAAAGACCTATGGTGGAATGGTGTATACAATTGCCTTTACCATCAAAGGGCCACAGTATTGGAGGTAGGATGTTTGTTGGACTTTGATGCGTGACTGTGACAGTCCTGAGGCTCTCAACCCATCACCACCACCTTGGATGAATCAAAACATTTCTAAGCATAAAAAGACTTTGTTCTCATTTTATTCTGGATCCAAGCAAACAACAAAAAAAAATGGAGATGTGGGACAAGCCTGAGCCCTTCCAGACACCCACAAAACAGATGCTTTTTTTAAAAAAAGGCAAGAAAATGCTAGGACACATTATATTTTGGCTGACTTGGCTTGCTCATTATTTGGTAACTGTACCTAGATTGTGATCTACCATTGGATCATGAGATTTGGTGCTGAAAGAGCAAAACTGGTGTCCTCTGTGGGCCGGCTTCCTCAAAAATAAATGGACCGTCATCCCTCCCAATTTCTTAGAACCATGATCGGGGTTAAAAAAGGCAGTGAATGTGAACACACTGTCAAATCATAAAGCATTACACTCATGTCAGGTATGTACTCCCTACAAATTTATTTTGTCTCTTGAATGCAGTAAGCAATGTCCCTGCAAGTCGGAAAGCTCTCATCTTCTAAGGAAAGCAAGGTTATTATCCTGAGAAGTCGGCTATTGAATAACTTCAACATTCTAAACAAACTCAACCCTTTCCTCTTAGTCCAGCGGTGCATTGTCCGCTATGGTATCTGCTAGCCACATGGTGTGGTATTTGCCAGTCACATATGGATAGTGAGCACTTGAAATGTGTCTAGTCCAAGTTGACATGTGCTGTAAGTACAAAATACACACTGGCTTTCAAAAACTTAGTACAAAATAAGAATGTGAAGTATATCATTAATAATTTTTATATTGCTTACATTTTGAAATAATATTTTGGACATACTGGGTTAAATGAAATCTATTACTAACATTAATTTCACCTATTTCTTTTTGCTTTTTAATAAGACTACTAGAAAATTCTGAATTACATATGTGGCTCGCATTATTTCTTTATTGGACGGTGCAATCCTCATCAGATGGCAGAGATCATTACCTTTGCCGTAAGTACAGTATAAAAAAACCAAGAGTTATTAGGTGCCGTGCCAATCAACATATGGCCAGCCAATGAAGGAAGCAGGATGTTTTGAGTTCTTAGTGCAAAGTTCTGTAACGCAACAAAAAAAGGTTAATATGTAAAAAAATCTAAGTACTTAATCTGTAGGATTCTTTTAAACTACATCTTCAAATACTATTTCCCTCTGTCCTCTTATGCATGTTCTTCTTCCAATATCAATACTATGGAAGCTTTGAAGTTAACCACTCTCAATGTATTGAATCCCAATAGCGGGCAAAGTATATTCTTAGGCAACTTTAAATATTTCTGATATGCTTGAGTCCTTAATGCCCTCTTCATAACAACCAAGAAAAGACCTTCATCCTTATGTGTCCCAAATTTTACTTAGGAATATTCTTTATTTATACACACACGCAAACACTCCTATGGAAATTAATCCAGTCTTAATCCAATATCTTTTTTTTTTAAAGATTTTTTGTTTCTTTCCCTTTTCTCCCCAAAGCACCCCAGTACATAGTCGTATATTCCTCCTTGTGGGTCCTTCTAGTTATGGCATATGGGATGCTGCCTCAGCGTGGTTTGATGAGCAGTGCCATGTCCGCGCCCAGGATTTGAACCAGTGAAACACTGGGCCGCCTGCATCAGAGCACGTGAACTTAACCACTCGGCCACGGGGCCAGTCCCTCAATATCTTTTTAAATGAGCTATTATTAAGAAAATACTCTTTGGAGCATACTAAGTGACTCCTGTTATTTAATATAAGCAATACAAATGCATTGTTCAAGATGTGATATAATACATCTTTCATGCTTTTTGTTCATAACAGAAAAAAATTTACATGAGAGTTTTTTTAAATTTCATTGGAAAGAAATTTACGTGCAAATGTTTTTCTCAAGATTTAACCTTCTCCCCACCCTTAAATCATCTATTTGTACATATTCGTTACCATAGCAACGTTACATCATGACTCCTGGATTCTCATAATGAAAAGAAAACAAAAACAACAAATAACTGAGGAGTTCATCAGCAAAACAGATTTTGGGTAAGTAAATCTTGCGTAACTAAGGGAAGCAGATATTGGGACTTTAAACTGTAAAAATTTGATACAATTTCAGAATAACATTCCAAATTAATAAGGCAAATAAATGTGTGTAATAAGTGAACTTTCAAAATGACTGTTTGTTGAACTTTAAAAATGACTGGGATTTTTTTATCATATGGGTTTCTTTTATTATTATCCTTTCCAGAATCTCCCATGCCATGCATCTTAATTTCTTGTTTCATCTTGGAACGTGAACTTATCATGGAATGAGCATATGGTGAGGAGGCATACTATGATAATTTGCTGTATACTATCAAGGTCTAATCTTTTCTCATTTTACTGAATTTTTCCTTCCCTAAACTCACATCCCCCCTAAAGAATCACTCGTCTCCACTCATCTCATCTCTTAATCCCAGAAATCTTTCCGTTGGGGACTCTCAGTTTCACTTGTTGAATATCATGTTGAAATGATAATATTTTGAATATATTAGGTTAAATGAAATAAATTATTAAAATTAATTTCACTGCATGGACCGTCTGGGTGGCATAGTGGTTAAGTTTGCATGCTCCACTTCAGCAGCCCCAGGTTTGCAGGTTTGGATCCCAGGAATGGACCTACACACCACTCATCAAGGCATGCTGTGGCAGCGTCCCACATAACAAAACAGAGGAAGATTGGCACAGATGTTAGCTCAGGGACAATCTTCCTCATCAAAAAAAAATTAATTTCATTTTTTTAATGTAGCTATTAGAAAACTTAGAATTATTATGTGACTCTCATTATTATTTTTGTTGGACAGTGCTCATCTCATGAATCCTCACTGAATGTCAAGGATTTTTCCTGTGCTTGAAATGGTAGGAGAAGCAAGACTTTTACTCCTTTTGTCTCTTCAATAGCAACCCATATTCAGTCAATAATAAGGTCACATTTATTTTTCTTTCATGTTGTCCATTGTCATTCACACTGTTATTTCCATAGTCCAAGCCCCAAGTAACAACGTACTGAGTTGTTGTAATTACCAGCTAAATCATCTCCACAGCTTCATGTTATCCCCATCATAATGTATCCTCAAGGCTGCCATCAGAACAACTTTCTATTAACATGACTCTGATTATGTTCTCCCCTGTCCTCAAATCTTTAATGATCACCCTTGCCTATAGAATTAAGGCTAAATTCTCTAGCATACTGGTTCTCAAACTTTTTTATATCATGACCCCTTTACATTTCAGAAATTCCGAGGACCCCAGAAAGCTTATGTTGGGTTATATCTATCGACATTTACAATGTTAGAAATTTACATTGATAAATTCTTAAAACAAAGGAATACAAAAGCACAAATTCCATTAGCCTTCTAAGAGATGACCTCATTACACACCATGTAGCCTCTGAAAAGTTCCATTGTCTCTTTGTGCCAGAATGAGAGTGGAAAAGACAAATTACATTTTAGTATTACCTACAGAGGTAGTTTTCACCTCGTGGACCCCCAGAAGGTCTTGAGAACACACAGGGGGCCCTGAAGCACACCTTTAGAACTGCTACACTAGCTCATTTCTCTACATTCTCCCTAGGTGACCTCATCCCTTCCCATGACTTCAGTGTTTATTTCTGTGTTATATGCTCAAGACCCCCAAATCTCCATCGCTAGCCTTGATCTTACTCCCAAACTCTGGATTTGTATGTCCTACTGTCGTTTCTCTCTATACAACCCAAAAGTGGTCGAAACCAATTTGTACAACAGAAGCTGCTCCTCAAACCTGTTCCTCCTCCTGTCCTACTTCTCAGTAATTGTCACTGCTCAAGCCAGATACTTTGGATTTTTTCTTTATCTCTTCCCTCTGTCTCATCGTTTACCTCCAATAAATCAGCAGTTTCCATTGATTCTAACTTTTATAAAAATCTCTCAAGTTTTTTCACTTCTTTCCACCTCACTGGCACTATCCTATGTCAGATTATCATCTTCTGTTACTTGAAATGTCAAAAAAGCCTCCTAAGTGGTGTCCCTTCCTTGAGGTTCACTCTTCTGCAATCTATTCCTGCCAACCCTTCAGCCAGAGGAACCTTTTTATAGCACTAATATGAGCATATCACTGAGAGCTATCTAAGACATATGGCCAGTTCTAACACTAGCAGGTCTAACATTGGCATCTGAAATCAGCTTGGCACATAGTAAGCACTCAATAAATACTTGTTGAATGAGTGAGTAAATGACATTTAAGATCCTCAACCTGATTTTCCAAGTGTATCTCCATCTTTCCCTCTGCTCCCCACACATCAACGCTGTGTTGAATAAATAAATTAGCTCAACAACAGCAGCATTTTTATAACTAGGTGTTCACGTCCTTTGTATTCACATTGTCCAACCACAGATGGTAGTTTGGGTAAAGTATAGCTAATGAGCGTGAACGCTAAAACTGAGAATGAGTAAACCTTAAAAGTGACCAAAGAATGTTCGTTACGAAATTTTCTGACTTGGGAGCTAAGTCATCTCAGTAAAAAGAAACTTGAGCTCTATATCAGTCAAGGTTTTTAATCGCAAAGAAAATAAATTTACCTTAATAAGTGTAAGTGGGAATTAAATTTATTAAAGAATGCTAAATAGCTTATAGCTTCTCCAGAAAAGCCCATGAACCAGGCTTGGGAGTTACACAGCCGGGGACAGCATGCCACATGCTACTACAGACCTCAGAGATGCTGTGCCCCATCCTTCCACTGGGCACAGACAGTGCATCTTGCACCATCAACACCCTGAGGCTGGACAGTGGATGATTCTTCTAGAACCTCTCCAACTGCTGCATCTGAACACCAGCTGTGGCTTTCTGCACTCTAACTGTAGCTTCAAGGTGGCTTGGGAACGGAGCAGCAGGCTTTTATAAAGAGAAGTAAGGATTCACAAGGTGGGGAATTCCCTCCAAATAGGATGAATGTTCAAAAGTGCTACTGGTCCAAAAGGAATGACAAACTGGGATCCAGAAGCCCAGGATTCTAATCTCACTTTTCCAGAATTTGGGCAAATTACCTAATCTTTTCAAAGTTACTGTTAGAAATTGAGGCTTCAGACCTCCCATCAGCCTTGTTTAGCCACAACTTTACCACATTTTATATTCTTCACCTATAAAATGGAGAAATGTACCTCCAAGACTTATTTTGTGAATGGAATGCTTTTAGATTGTTATGAAAACGTGTTAATACTATTGTTATCACAAAATGGGCATGATACTATTTTCCCATGCACAAAACCTTTGATAATGAGATAAACATTACATGGAAGTCTTTTGAATTTTAAAAAAAGTTGGACAAATACAAGGAGTAGATTTTTTAATCACTTGTGTGAGAAATAGAAGTGTAGAATACTTAAATATAATTAAAATTTGCAAGGATTTAGTACTGTTGTTGGTGAAATTGTTTGGAAAATGTTTGATCTTTGTTTTCCTTTTCTGCTATGGTGATAAATGCAGTTTATGTGCAAATATTGGTGGCCATGAGTGACCTATTCCCAAATGAAAGGGACCACATGATTGTCCTTGTTCCTTTCTATTTCCCTGTTTATTTGTCTGGCAGGGCCTTGGTTCTCCTTGTTTTTCAAAACAAAATGTAAAACATAAAATGTACAAAATAAAAAAGATTGCAAATGACAACAGCCCTCAAAAATACTTAGCAAAAATAATCCCTTTCTATCTCCTCAGAGTAAGTCAGTTGTTCTTAAACTCAAAAGTCAGAGGTTCTTCTAGAACCTAACAGGGCAAGAAACTGAAGAGAACAATGATGGAAAGCACAACTGCCCAAGCTCCAGAGGTGCAAATTTAAGAGTGGTGAGAAGGTGAGATGCTGGGAGATCTCTATAAAATCCCAACTCAATCATTTCCTGTTGGATTGTCTGTGTGACCTATAGCTTTTACCATCCTGCCGCCAAGTGGGGTTCTTTTCTTGTGATAAGGGCCCCCGAATGTGTCTGTACTCTTAAAAGCTCACAGTAAGTCATTATCAACCCACCCATTTCCTTTGAGATGACTCCTAAATTCGAATTATTAACTATATAGCAAACCATAACATTTTGGAACAGGGAGTACATTATTTTCTTGGTTTCCCCTTCTTATTTATTGTGTGGAGATGTAAAATACACTGGTACCTCTGTTTGTGAATTCTCTGGCAATCAGATTCTCCTTAAGAAACCCTGCTATGGCTGGGGGAAAAACGTCACTGAATACTTGGTCCTTCATTGAAAACCTAGTTGTCTCATAGCTTGCCACTCCTCACACAGGGCAGAAGGAGTTGGAGCAGGACCTGTTGTCCCAATATCCAGTTGAAAGTACATATGCCTCATCTAAGAGAAAAGGCAAAGTAACCCCACATGGTCTTTGATATTTCTAAGCTGTCTTCTTTCCCACCCTTTTGCTCCCTCTGTCCTGCACAAAGGGCTCCTAGTCTCTGACCCATCCCTCCCATTCAAACAAGAAAGGTTATGAAATCCTATGCTTATTGGTTGATAAATTATATTTCAGAATGAACAAAATTCTCTCAGGCTACTACTATAGCCAGGTATTTGTATATTGTGCCTTTAAGCCTTTTTTGGAAGAAAAATTTTTTTCTTAAATGACTTTCAGACAACAGCAACATGATCAGGGAGAAATCTGAGGACTATGGAGAAACTTGAAATCTTATGTAAAGAAGACTCTAAAGATATTCCTCTAAGGAGACCAGAGTCTGGCTTAATAAATCAAGTCTAATATTTTCTGAGGTTTCAATGGAGAAATATTGTCGTGTGGGGAAGAGGTGGATGGATAGACTTTTCAATAATCAATTCTGCTATTAACACATGGGCCCAGAGAGTTGGCACACAGGGACACAAGTAGAAAATGTTCACCCTGTAATACTCCAGCTCAAATGCAGAACACAACTGTTCTCTAAATTCCTAGTACTAGAATTGACACGGGGCGAAGCGTTTAAACAAACTCCACTTAAAGCCCAGATAGAACGAAAAGGGAGGGGCTGGCCCCGTGGCCGAGTGGTTAAGTTCGCGCGCTCCGCTGCAGGCGGCCCAGTGTTTCGTCGGTTCGAATCCTGGGCGCGGACGTGGCGCTGCTCGTCAGACCACGCTGAGGCAGCGTCCCACATACCACAACTAGAGGAACCCACAACGAAGAATAAACAACTATGTACCGGGGGGCTTTGGGGAGAAAAAGGAAAAAATAAAATCTTTAAAAAAAAAAAAAAAAAAAACGAAAAGGGAAACAAAACCAGATAGGAACATACAACCAGGCAGCACAGTTCATAAAATATCATTTGCTCGTGTTTTGTCTTGTGTTCTCCTAGAAAGGCGTTTCCCCCCAGCTCCAGGCTCATTTCCCTGTGGCCCATTCAGCAAAGGTCATCCTTTACAAGGGGGAGGCTGACCCCAAAGAGCAACAAACATTCCCTCTTGCCTTTTTAAAGCCTAACTTCTACATGTTCATTCTCAAGAATGAACACTTCTTCACCACATTGACTCCAAGAATATCCGACTCTTGCGAGGAAGACCCCTCACTCTCCTCCCACCCATGTCGGTGTGGCCTTGCACGTCACAGGAGAACCATGTCAGAATCCAGAGCAAAGGAGACACACACATGCACACATACACACTGTGGCAAGGGACCCAATTCACTGCAATGCCAGATTTCTCTCTTTGTGGATGCTTGATAGTCAAGTCCGCACTCAAAGGCACCAAAGATGAGTTTCCCTGAGGAGATTGGCCTATCCATTACCCTGCTGCAGCTATCTCTTAAAAGACCAAGCCCAGAAAATGAGAAAGAGGCAGAGAAGTGAACAACATGCTGTCATCTGCTTCTTCAAGAGTCCTGGAACATGTCGTGCTATAGTACAGACACATCTAACAAGCTCTTATGTCCTTAGGATAAATGAAATGGAGAACAAGGGTTTTTTAATACGCTTTCATAAACTTTGAAGGTCGAAGTACCCAATAGCACATAGCATAGGAGCAGATAGAAAACTTGCTATTTTCTATCTTGATTTGATTAAGACTGCTTCCACAAACCCCCAAAGTTTCACTTAAGCTTTAAGTTTTCTGTGCTATTAATACATCTTTAGTGTTTATATCAAAACACTACTGCTAATTGCTATCTTTTCTTCATTCATCCCATAAGTGAGTGACCATTACGTGATAGAAATGGCTTCTTGACACTTGAGTCAAACAGACCTAGATCCCAGCATGTCCTTTTGTTAATAAAAATCTAACTAAATCAACATAATTACTCAGAAATATTTATTTAATGCCTACAACTTGGAAGGTATTATTCCGTAGTCCTATAATACACAAGAAGATAAATTTGGTCCCGTTGTTTCAAAAAAATGGACTTATTTTGTTGAGACATTTGAGTTATTGTCATCTCTGCCATTTGATAACTGTGTAACTATGGTCAAGTTAGTCCTTGGGTCTCCATCTCCTTTCTCATGAATTCTCACCGGGAAATTCTGAGACTTACACTAGAATTAGTAACATGATGTTTTAAAGCCCTTTTACATTGTAAGCACTCGATAAATGTAAAGACCCATCCTCTTCTTTCCTAGTTTTTGCCAAAAATTGTGTTTAGAATTGTCTTCTCCCAAAATGACATAGAAATAGTTAGTAACATTAATTTTTAATAATTTCCACGAGGTAAAATCATGTAACTGATTGGCATCTTACACCTAACTCATGCAGCTGGCACACCACTTGTCACTTAATCCATTCAATTCCTACTTTGTGCCGTGCACTGTGCCATATACTGAGTATGTAGTGTGAAAAGAGAAATGTCATCCACTTTTCATGAAATTTATGTCAAACAAAAAGATGTTAAACATCTACTTATATAATTAATTAAATTTGATCAGTATTTGAAAGGGCATATATAGGATACTATAAAAATTATAATAGGTTGAATCTGTCAGAAGTAACAGGGAAAGTGTCTGTTAGGAAGTGTGTTGAGCAGAGCTTGAAAGTAGAACAGAAAGTAGTTAGGTGTTGTGTGTGAGAGTTTGTTTGTGTGTTTGAAGGACTCAACGCAAGAAAGCACTTGGTTTTAGAGGAACCTGAATAACGCCAGTGTGGAAAGTGCTAGAGATGAGTCTGAAAAAATATTCAGCTCAGGGGGGTACCTTTTAGGCCACGTTAAGGATTTAGGTCTTAATTTTTAAAGTAATGGGAAGTCACTGAAAAATTTAAATAAAATCAGATCGTAACGTTAAAATATCACTGTAGCTTCTAATGTGGAGAATGGGCTGTGCCTAGGCAAGAGTGAAATCTAGGTCACTAGCTGGGAGGATTATTCAGTCATCTGGGTGAAAAAAGATTTCTGGCAGGAACCAGTTTTGGCAGGGACGATAGAAGGGAATTGTACTGAGGGAGGAGGAGACGGGAAAGGAGAGGAATGACTCAAGGTAACCCCCAGGGTTCTGATGTCTGCACTGGGTGGGCAGAGATGCTGTGCACTCAGAGAGCGAACACTGAGAAGAGTCAGGTTGGATGTGTATGAATTCCACTTAGATGTTGAGTTCCAAATGACTGTGAGACACCCAACTAGAGCTGAGGAGCCAGTAGTTAGATATATAGGTTTAGGACTTACAAGATTAGTTTTGGCTAGAAGCAAAAATTTGAGAGTTCTCTTGGTATGCAGGGGGTAACTGAAACCAAGGCTGTGGATAAGATTTTCCGGATACATGTTTTCAGACCAGACAGTCACTGGAGCTGTCTTAAGCTTTTTCCTGATTTTTTTATAGTCTCCTAGCAAAGCTCACAACTGGTTCAATCCAACTTAAAATGTTTTCAAGAGTCATATTCTGTAAGGTAAGGCTTAGAATTTTAACCAGTTACTGATTGTAACTACTTGAGAAAATCCAAAGTTTTTTCCTGAGAAAAATGTTGACGCTACGCCTAAATACCACTACATTGCCCAACTCCTGTGCTGGCGTGTTGATCTTTTGATCATATACTCAAGTGTACACAAGTGAAAGAGAACTTTGCCCCTTCAAATCCAAGGTTTAAACCATATGGCTCTCATTTAATTCACAACACAATATAGCTGCATAACAGCTATTTCTCAGAAAATCCGATCATGAATGAAAAAAATCCATTTTTGCCTGAGATGAGTATTTACAGGGGGGAAGGGAAGCAGGATGCAGTCCTCTGCTAAGTCAATAGAAAGAAAAATGTCACTGGAGGTGATTGTATTATTTCAGTCTGCTGTATAACCCTAACTGGGGATCATTTCCTTGTATCTTTGAAGGTTAAGGTATCAAAAGAACAAATTTCTACAGGATTTTAAAGCTCTGCCTCCTTCTTAGGCATGGAGCTGCAGAAAAAGAAGGTTTGAAAAAGCTAAATTTTTAGTTTACATTCTTCTGTGTTCCATAAAGAATCTGAGATGCCTTACAAGAATACATGGACTGAAATATATATATTCAAAACAAGAAAAAATACAAACTGGAGTAGATGACTATGACTGAGGGAAAGGTCAAATGCAAATATAGGCCAAAGACCTCTAGACAAGTACCAAAGCCGGATTGCAACTTTGAGTCTGAAATTTTGACTTCTAGGTAAAGGGATACACCATTACATTCTTTAAAGAAAGACGTTTTTTCTTTCCTCCAAAGGTAATTTATTGCTTGGGGTTTGTTTAGAAGACGTTGAAGGATATATTTAAAAATACACTCAAAAATATCCCTAATGTAAATGTGGTAGTAGATTTTATATAGCTATTTCTGGCAGTAGTCTTCATTCAAGACATAATTCCAAAAACAGCTCAATAGGAGCAATTTTGTGAGGTGAGAGAAGTGGAGGGAAGATGATCAATGTGGCCCAAACACGTGGCTCTGTGATGACCTAACTTAATCCGTAGCTAAAAATCTGGCATCACTAGATGACGGACTCTCCACTACTGTAGATGAAATATCCCAAAGGAATCTGATTAAAGCTCTGGATCTCCAGAAAAACAAACATAGCATAGACACACAAACAATGTAGCATATAAATTCAGCAGGCTCACTAATCTTTCAAAGCCCAGCTTGGAATATGGGATCTTAAGTGCCTATAAAAAATTAAATTAAAAAAATTAGAGGTAGTATAAAGGAGTGTTTAAAAGTATATGCTCTGTGGGCCGGCCCCATGGCTGAGTGCTTAAGTTGGTGCGCTCCGGTTTGCGGCCCAGGGTTTCCCTGGTTCGGATCCTTAGTGTGGACATGGCACAGCTCATCAGGCCATGCTGAGGCAGCGTCCCACACAGCACAACCAGAGGCTCTCACAACTAGAATATACAGCTATGTACTGGGGGGCTTTGGGGAGAAGAAGAAGAGAAGAAGAAAAGATGGACAACAGCTGTTAGCTCAGGTGCCAGTCTTTAAAAAAAAAAAAGAGTATATGCTCTGGCCTCAGACAGACCTCAGTCTGAGTCCAGGCTCTGCCACTTGCCAGCTGTAGAGCTTCAAGCAAGCTACTTAACTTCCCAAAGCCTCAGTTTTCTCATCTGTAAAATGGGGTCAATAATATTGTTTACTTCATTGCATCAAGAGGAGGATTAAATGAGATAATGTATATAAAGGGCTTAGCACAATGCCTTTAACATAGTAAAGGCTTAATTAATAGTAGCTATTAGTTATTATTAGCTTAATTAATTAATAACTAATTGGAGCTATTATTGCTAGTCATGTTGTTTCCATTTCCCTGTATCACCAAGAACATTAGCAAAGTGGTGATCGATCCACAAAACACTATGCTTCTATGTGCATTGCTCTAGGAAGGGTATATATAGTCTTTTTTCAGATTTTCAGTGAGGTCCACGAGTGAAAGATGTAAAGACCACTGCAAGAAAACAAACATAAATTAGCTCTGTTCTTTCTGAAGGTACTGACTCAGCCTCTGTTCCTCACTCTCCATTTTGACAGGGCGCTCAAGAGATCAGGGCACGTATTTATCTTATATGTTGTTTCTCTAAGAAACAATAGTGGCCTCATTTAGTGGTCGCTAAATGTCACTAAGCTCTTATATTAATCTGATTCTGTTTCTGGACACTCCGTTGTTGACCTTAATGTGCCTGACCCACCTGATAGATCCTTGGATGGGTCAAAGATATATTAACACAACAAATGATAGAAAACCTCCCAGGTAAATTACTGAGCTATGCAAAATTACTTTAAAATCCCTCCCATAATGCTGGCAGTTATCACTGCTTCCCTGTTTGGGGCTACTTTCTCTTTTTCTGTTCCCTGAGTTATTTCACCCAGGCCTCTACTGTCCTTTTCTTGCCTAAACCAGATTCCCCATTTTTGTCCTTTTTAAAATTAGCATTTGCAATAAGAATATTCTTTTTTGTTGCCCAAACAACCAATGAGGGTAAATCTCCAAATCTTAACTCTTCTCCATGGTGTTTATTGCATCATATTCAAAGATTCTTTTTTGTTTGTTGCTAGACATGAGACATGGCTTGTTTTATTCTTTTCCCGATTCAGAACCATTCTGGACACTTGAAAGAGTCTCCTTCCACACAACCAAGAATTTATTGAAACGGCATGAAAATTTAAAAGCTTTAGGAATTGGAAAACTTCCAAAAGTCTTGCAAAATAAGGGTTGAAGATGAGACCTGTGGACCTAGGGGTCAATGAGCTTTGCTTTCTGAAGCTGTGCCATGCTAATGTGTTTATCATTTACATGACTCAAATAAAAACCATGTCCAGCTCACACCATTGCTATTTTATCTTTGATTTGGTATCATGAATTTTGTTTTTAACGTTCAATGCTTACATTACAGCCATGAATTTCTTAGCTCAAATAATTACTTAATATTTGGACTGCAAACAAATCAGGCCCCTTATGAGTGTCATGATAAAGAATAGACTGACTAACCAGGAGGGATCCGGTTAATGTCATCAGAAACAATGAAAGAATTTTATAAAATCGTGTATTTTTGAGCCAGTGAAGCTTTTCATTCAATAGAGCTAGGTGGAACTTGGAAAACTGGTAAGGATTCAATTAATGGTATCTATTGTTAATTTTTAGCTATGCTGCTTCAGTTTTTCTAATAGGACCAAGAACATTGGAGAAGAGGTTATTAATATTCAAAACATTGAGTGAATATGCAAATGTGCATCTCTCTGGGAATCATTCCATAACCTTGTTCAAATTCTCAATGAAGCCCTTGAACTGAGAAAGTTAAAAACCACTGGATAGAGGCAAACACAAGTTGGTTTGTTCCATCTTTTTAATGAAGATTTCTACTCACACCTGACTACACTTTAATCACCCCTTAAGAATACCAATGTACTCAGGGCAGGCGTGTTTGTTTTATATATTGTTACTCTGAACTCTATAGGTCACAAAATGTCTCTAGGCTTTTTTATTGTTCAAATTACAAATACCTTGGACCATTCTATTGTTCACACTAATGCACTTCAGCTACCGCATAGCCCCTTGGAATTTCTAAAGCCCGTGTGATTCAGACTCACAGCCTGGTTTGGGAACAACTAGTATTTACTGAACCTCTTGGTGTAATGCTAATCTTATTTATTAACTAAAACCTCTTTATTAACTAGCATGGCCTGAAATAATAGAAGTTTTTCTAAATATATCTTATAAATGCATAAATGCAAGAGCAGTCGTTCAGTAGAATGCATCTTACTATCACAACTAAATTCATAACAGTTATTGCTTTTGTGCATCTTTTATTGTCCAAGCTGTTTATGAACGTGAATGCCTGATCATTAGGAATGCCGTCCTTGGCGTGAAATAACACTGATCATCCTAGCACTAGGATCTGTTCTTTGAACTGATTTCTAGATGTGACATAACATACACTACACACTGTCGGTTACTTTCCCATCACTCATTCCCCCCTCTTTCTGATTTGTTGATTACAATGTGTCCAGCCCCATAGGATGAATTGTAATTGGTCCCAGTCACTCCCCATTATTCACCTAGTGGTGGGCATATAACACAGTTCTTATTCATTAACAAGGAAACTGGAGGTGGGCAGTCTCAGTGTTGGTTTGGTTGATCACATTGTCATGAAGAACCAAGGTACCATGCCAATGTCAACTCTGTACAAATAGCATACATCCCTTTTTAAAAAGGATTTAGGTTCCTACCATACATTGATCTAAACCTGTAATTAAGCATTACTGTTTTCAGTAAAAACAGAATGATTTCTGTCAGCTTCAAGGCTAGAATTATCCAAAGATATTTGATCATATCCTTTAAAACTGATTAATTTTAAAAATAGTATATATTAAAAACTGATTTGTTTGATTATATGGTTAAATTAATTGATTTCCAGTGAGTATGGCTAACATGAAATGATATCTAGAAGCCTTGAGAGAGGATATTGTAGGCAAGGCAAGGAAATGGATGCCAGAAATTACATCAAACAGAACATTCTGTGTAGTCATGCCCCACATAACGATGTTTTGGTCAACATAGATGATGTTTTGGACTGCACATATGACCATTGTCCCATAAGATTAGTACCATGTAGCCTAGGTGTGTAGTAGGCTATACCATCCAGGTTTGTGTAAGTACACTCTATGATGTTCGCACAGTGACCAAATCACCTTAATGATGCACTTCTCAGAATGTAGCCTTGTTGACGCATGACAGAGCCAAAGAGATGCACAACTGGTTGCCACACTGTAATAGTGAAATATTCCTTATTTTCTTCAGATTAATGAGAATCCTGAACAACTCATTTAAAAACAAGAACTTCAACATACGAAATGCCACAAGGTTTAGAAGAATAATTTATTCACACTATTCACAATGACTATGGCTCAAATAATTGTCATGATTTTAGTAAGGACTCGCAAGTACTCACCATTTTATAAGCACAGTGTCATTGAGAGGACACAGCCAGACATGTTTCCCATCAATTCACCATGGATGATTTTTTTAAACGATTGTAAGCAAACTTGGTTCAAAATGTATTCAGTGGCTTATATAAATGCTTTACATAATATATTACATGCAAGAAAAGGAATTTGTCTATTCATTTAGTTCAACTTTTTTTGCTGTTCTCATTTTGTTTTGTTTTTGCTAGAGAACACTTTCCCTTCACCTAGCACTTACTTTTAAAGGCTTTAGCAAAAAATCCTCATCTGAGAAAACAGTAGTCTTAGGTATTTGGGGTCTAGGCCAATGTGACAACTAGGAAACATCTAGTCTGCCATAGAAGAGGATCAACTAAGCTGTCGAAGTAACTGGAATGGAAGTCAGAAAACTTGGGCTCTTGTTCTGGCTGTTTCACTAACTACTATGTATTTCAAGGGCAAACTACTTAACCTGTTATGATAACTACCATTTATTTAGTGCTTGTAACATGGTAGGAATGTTACCAAGTGTTAAAAAGAGGTTTTCTCATTGAACCAACATATTATCCCTATTAAGGACCTAATGTTATTGGCATCATTCTCACATCAGAAAACTGAAGCTCAGAATTTACATCTAAGTTCGCATAGCTAGGAAGTGGTGGAGACAGGATTTGAACCCAGGCAGTCTGAATCCAGAAACCAATCTTAACCCATAATCTTCCCTCCTCTCTCAACCTCATTTTCTTCTTGTATACAATTATAAGGGAAATATATTAATAAGATAATTTGTAAGGAGCTTTTATGCTTTAATATCTTTTTAACGTCTTTGTTTCCAGGTACCTTGCCCTTAAGCAAGATGTAATTCAGCAAGAAAGATAAGTCTTCATTACAAACATATATACTACAAGTTTATAAATAATAAACATAGCAAAGTTCAATTTAATAAATATTAATTCATCACTGCAGATGTCCTAGATGTAGTTTAGTTATATAATTGATAATACATTGTGCATTTATACATATATGAATAAAATATTCAAGCAGGGAAAGGTTCCAGTTTAGGGAGGAAATGGCAAGTATAATCCGATCATTTTAATAAAATGAAACAAATGCTATGATGGAGATATTCTTAGGACACTTACAAGGAAGCACAAGGCACTTAATCCATCCTGAAATGAAAAAGGAAGGGAGAAGAGGTCAGAAAAATCCTCCTCTGGAAGAAGATATCCAAGCTGAGCCCTAAACAGGAAGTAAGAGGCACCCAGAAAGGGAGGAGGTCGGGGATGGAAATGGCACGAATAAAGCTACAGAGCAGTAGAAGAGAATGATACGTTGGGAAGCAACAAATACTTTGATATTGCTGGAGCTGCACATATGAGGCAGAATAAAGTGGATGTTGAGACCAGAGAAGAGAGTGGGATCACTTTATGGAGGGATTTAAATATCATTTTTAGAAGCATAGATCCTACCAAATGAGCCATAGTCAGCAAACAACCTGTGCACGTACCATCTTTCCATTCACCTATGCCCAAGGTAGGCATCACTAAAAGATCACCAATCTTTCCCCACTGAACCAGGTCACAATCTGGCAGTCCCCCTCTAATCAGTGCTCCAGGCAGTCACCCATTAATGGCTTGGAATTTGCATTCAAGATGGATTCCATCTGCCATTCCAGTTATAGCTGATGGGCTGCTAGCCAAAAGCTCTTGTTGGGCTAGCTTATACAGTCAATAGGGGAGCTTGTTAAAAGTGTAGTTTCAAATTTAGTACACTGAGTGAGGCCTGATAGTCTATATCTTCAATAACTTCCACAGGTGGTCTTTACGCACTGCCATGTTTGGGAATCTGTGATGCAGAGCACTCAGGGGAAAAGGAATGACGTAAATCCGAAGTTGCAAAGTGGTGGCCCATAAGCTAAATTTGGCTTTCGTATGTTTCATAGGGTTGGCTAAATAATTTTTACATGCTACATTTTGTATTTATATTTTATATTTATATTTCCCTATCTATAAAAATTGGGGGGAAAATCACATAAAATCAGGATATTTTCCTTCTCTTTAAAAATTAGAAAATCTGGATGTCATGTAAGCTCTGACTGTTGGTTTTTCTCCTTTTTGTAATGCAAGTGCCTGACTTAAGTTTGGATTGCCAAGGCATCCATTTCAAGGAGGCATCAACTTTGAAGATGACTATCACAAATAAACACATTGCCAGCCACACCACTAGATAAAGAGCTAGGCCACCACCATCACTTTAAATTTCTGCTCTTGTTTTAAATTCACCGATAAACAGTGAACCCAAGAAACCCTAGGCTCCCATCTTCGACCCCAATAAAAGCAGGACCCCAGGCCCATGCACACTCTCTCTCTCTACCAGAGACTTCGTTGTGTGGCCCCAGGTGAGGTTGAAATTTCTAGGTCTTGTGAGTAATAAATCTTTATTTTCTCAAAGTTTCCTGATGATTATTGCTGAAGGGCCTCTTGCAAGCATATTAAGAACCACAAGGGCCAGTCCAACCACCACATTGGTTATTGATAGGCTGACACTGGCACACAACACTGCACCACGAGACTTCCATTCCAACACGGTAACAACTAGCTGGAACTGAACGGCCCTGCCTCTTTTGGGTGGAGCATGAACTTACCATTTTGTCACAGTCCTCTTCATTCCTTGATGTCTCCCTTCTTCTGCAGATGAATAACACTGCTGTTTACCATTGTGTTTTCACTCTTGTTTTGTTTATACAGATAGCATGTACAGAGAAGAGGAAAGTGAAATTTTTTTTATAACCTCATCTTTGTCAAAAGCAGGAAAACAAAAGACGGATCAAAAGGGCCAGTCTCAGAGGCAGAAAATTCAGGGATATTAAGGCATCAATCTCTTTCTCATGAAGTTTCAAGAAAGATTAATGATGTCCTTGTGCAACAACTTTGCCAAATAACTGTGTCAGTTTCACAATCTTAATGACACCAGGGAAGTTTCACTCTGCCACTGTTTTTCTTATATGTTAAAGAGCAAAAGTTCAGTAGGATTGCAGCAGAGAAAGAAAGTCCATCTCAGAATGTGACACTGCTTTCTGCAGCACAGAATTTAGTATGATGGGGTTGGGTGCAGTTTGTCAGCAGAATCACCTCATTATAACCTGACTCCAGCTCTAATGAGGACCTCGGCATTGTCTTAAACGTGTGCTATGGCAGGCCGGTCCTAAATTTAGTGATTTGTGAGCAATCCTCTTATACGCCCTGATTATTTGTGATCTCCTAATTGGTTTTCCAATTGTATTCTGAAAAATATAAATTATATTACGCAAGGTTTTACAAGTAATCATTCCATTAAACTTTATGGCAAGCAGTACTATGTAAGGATAACCATGATGTCATTTTTGAAAGTTTTAGTTATGTAAGTACACTTGAATACATTGTTGTCATAAACTTTTTAAACAACAAAGAGGTATGGAGAATGAAAAGTGAAAATTTCCCATATTCTCTCTCCTACCTCCTCACTGCTCCACCCTCATGGATTCCACTCTCCTTATCAGAACCATTCTAACATGAGGTGTGCATTTTTCCAGACCTTTTTCAACATAATTATACATACGATATATACTTTGGTCTGGATAATTTCTTATCACTTTTGAAATTGCACTATACATTTTATTTTACCACTTGATTTTCCATATAATTCCATAACTTGAATTCTGTATAAAATTTGATTTCCATATAATACGTTTGGAAAATCTTTCCTCGTCAGAATTTACCACATGATTTTTAACCATTGTGTAGCGTTCCATATCAACCATTCCTCTATTGATGGATATTTAGATTGTTTTAACTTCTTCTTTATGGCGTGGCAATTAATTCCCTTAATCATATATCTTAGTGCACACCTGTATGTAAAAAAGATATCTAGGAGTGGCATTTGCCGGTTCAAAGTGTATGTATAGTATAATTTTTTTAGGTACTCCCAAATTGCATTCTGCCTGCAATGTACCCATGATCTTGGCTATTATAAATATTTTAATGTTTGTCTATCTGAAGGGCAAAAATATATCTCTGTTTTAATTTGCTTTGAACATTTTTTCACAGGTTTATTAACCATTTATAATTTTAAAATTTATATTAGTTGTTTTTTTCTTTCTTAATTTGCATGGAATCTTTAGATATTAAGGCTGATATCTTTTTACATATATATATTCCAAATTTTTTGTCAGGTTGACAATTGTCTTTTGTGTGTGTGTGTGTGTGTGTGCACGTGTGAGGAAGATTGGCCCTGAGCTAACATCTGTTGCCAATCTTCCCCCTTTGTTTTTTTTACTTGCGGAAGATTGTCACTGAGCTAACATCTGTGCCAATCTTCCTCTATTTTATATGAGATACTGCTACAGCCTGGCTTGACCAGCGGTGCTAGGTCTGCGCCAGGGATCCAAACCTGCGAACCCTGGCCGCTAAGCAGAGGGCGCAAACTTAACCACTACACCACCAGGCCAGCCCCCAGAATTGTCTTTTAACTTTGCTTTTGACATCTATTGAACAGAAATTCTGAACTTTCAGTTATTAAAATCAATTGACACTTTCCTTTATGACTTCTGTATTTTGTGAATGCCCAGGAAGGTTTTACCTACCTCATGGTTTTAAATATCTGCTTCTTTATTTTCTATACATGTTACTCACCAGGCCTATCAGCTTGGGTTTGAATCTGATAATGAGATGGTTATGAGGATCTTCAGCCTTCGTGAACACTGGGTGGACACGGAGTAAGCAAGGCTCTTCGGGGCCCAAGTGGCAATGTGAACTGCACATTAGGGAACACGCCCTTTCCCTACCTGTTAACATAGTCCAGCTCTATCAGCTTGTGGCTTTGGGAGTGGCATGTCTAGAGACAGCACGTTAGACAATGACATTCACATTGTATGTCCCTTTGGCATCGCTCAGCCTCCTGTCCAGATCAGCAGAGGAAGCTATCTCAATGGGACTCTACCCAACAAACTGACTTTAGTGATAATAACAATAATAACATTATTAACTATTAATAATTATATTAATAATGATGATGATAATCATGCCTAACATTGCCAAGCACTTACTGTGCACCAAGATGACGTGCATCATCTCATTGAATATTCCCAGCAACTTTATGACGTAGGTATTACTACCACTATGACCATCAGCATCTCCTCACATTTTCTGAAGGTGCCATAGCTAGTAAGTAGCAGAGCCAGAATTTAAATCAAAGTCTGTCCAACTCCAGAAGCTATGATTATAGCCCAGGAATTATCATGCCTCATCCTCATATGGTTCATGAAATAATTCTTTGAGAATATCCAAACACAACTGAGGGAGGCTAGTGAAGCAGCGAAGCTCCTCGAATCCAGTAAGGAGGGGTTTGTGTGACGTAAGCTGAACTTTAAATCAACACGAGTAGATTCAAAACTTGATATGGAAAAGGAAATAGAATAATTTCCAGATGGATATAAGATCTAGATGAGAGAAAAAATAATAATGCATTGAAGAGCTAAAAAGATCAAGTGATTTTTGTTAAACAGCTTGGAAGAGGAAATGGACTTTCCAAATATCAAACAAAACTCGGAAACAACTAAAAACAGACGATACACTCTGCTATGTAAAAATAAAAACTTACTGCATTGCAAATATGACCAAAAGTCAAATGACAGAGGACAGCTTTGGGAAGAAGCAGGGTGGGAATTTGCAACCAAAATCACTAATAAAAGACCAATGGCCTTAAATGTAACGAGTTCATATAACTCAGTAGGAAGAGTCTAAAAATCAAATTGGGAAAAATGGAAGATAAATATTAATAGAAAGGCTAATACAGATGGTTCTTGAACACATGAATTATTGTTCAGCCTCACTGATAATCTTTCAAAATAGTAAATAGAATCATAATGAGGTTACATTTTCATCTACCGGTTTGGCCATGATAAAAGAGAGAAAGAAAGAGAGAGAAACTATGTTGGACCGAGTTGAAGGGAAAATGCATTATGTAAAATGAATTATGAAAATGTATATTTTTTTAATAAATTGTTGGTCAAAAGTATGTGGGTACAGCTTCTCTCCACAGGAGGCTTGAATTTAAAATTTTTCAGAATAAAATTCCTCATACTCTTCGATCCAACAATTCCACAATTAAGTGTGATGCTACACATACATGGTCACCTCTAAAAGTGATATGCGTACGAAGATATTCACTTTATTGTATTAGCAAAGATGGGAAACAAGTTAATAAAGGACTATTTAATATTTAATAAGGTGAATAAATTACACTATATCCATACAAGGGAATACTTCAGAGTCAATAAAAAGAAATAAGCAGCTTAAACAGACTGACCTGTTAGCAAGTTAAAAAGCAAGGTACAGAGCGGTCTATAGATTATGCCAGAATATGTGGGGAAAATTTTGTATACACACACGTGCATACATACACAGAAGATCTCTGGAAGGATTCACAAGAAAGAGAAGGAAACTGAGTGGTTGGGAAATAAGAGTGGGAGATTTATTTTTCACCATATACTCATGTATAACTTTTAAATTTGGAATCAAGTATAAATGTTACCTATTAAAATTTTAATGATTAATGTTGTGGGAAATTTATAAGGATGTCTTCAACAGGAAGCATTTTTTATAGAAAAAATATTGAAGACAACTTCAATATCTATTAACAAGGAAGTGATTTTTTTTTAATTTTATTTTTTTCCTTTTTCTCCCCAAAGCCCCCCAGTACGTAGTTGTATATTCTTTGTTGTGGGTCCTTCTAGTTGTGGCATGTGGCACGCTGCCCCAGCGTGGTTTGATGAGCAGTGCCATGTCCGCGCCCAGGATTCAAAGCAACGAAACACTGGGCCGCCTGCAGCGGAGCGCGAGAACTTAACCACTTGGCCATGGGGCCAGCCCCTGCAAGGAAATGATTTTTTAAAAGATGATACATGGAATCATGCACAGCTGTTAAAAATTAATTTAATCTTTATAATAGTGGATCGCTTTTAAGATTAAAAAAACCCAAGTTACCATACAATAAGTATAATTTGGTCCCAATGTTTATAAAACAAAAACCACACTTCTGTATGTACGTGCACACATCTAGGGATGTTTGTGAAAGAGGGCCTGGAATCTTACACTCTATGGATCCCTGAAAGACAGGGGGGAGTGGTGCGGAATCATTCTCATTTTTTTATTCATTTCTGTTTTGTCTAAATTGTACAGGGTCATGTGTTGCATTTCTCATTAAGTGTGTATGCTCTTTGTAATTAAAGTCACTGAGACCTTATTTGTATTTGGAGAATGGAGAAGTCATGGATCTGGTGGTTATATAATATTGTTACTTTATTATTTTTTTCTGAGTTTCCCAGATATGTATATTCTTTACTTAATATGCTCGGTATACTCAAACATTAGGAAATGTATATAAAATAAATGAAAAATATTTACTTGTTTATCATATGTTAAAGTTTATATGCTAAAAACCTACAGTCGACATTTAGACCTCAGTGAAAAGAAATGTTTGATAAAGAGCTTAAAATAAAAGGTACTTGATTGGTTTAAAAAAAAAAACCCAAGAACTGGGATTTCAAATTGAGTTAAGAAAACAGCCTCAATTCTAACTCAGAATTTTTTACTATGTATTTATTCTTTTGAAGCCCTGTGTCAAGCCAATTTACAGATGGTCTGGTGAGCCACAGGAAAATAACCTCGCTTAGCTCATGAATCATAAACAGTTGCTCTAAATAGTTATTAATGCAACTTCTCAAAGCATCTGCCTCACCCAAGGGAATATTTTACCCGTAAGTTTGAATCTGCTCAGAAGCAAAATAGGTAGATTGATGCTCTGCTTCTAAGTGAAGCTGCCTTGTAATGAAGTCCTCTGGGTACTCACACTCTAAATTCCTCACCATAAAGAAAGGTTAAATTTAATTCAATTTCATACTTGGAAATTCTGTCCTGTAATTAACAGAGTTTATGAGAAAGACCATGTTCTATAGTTTTCACAATTAAATACCATTGAGCACCTTAAACTACTAGGAGACCTTCACTTTCAGATTTTTCAGAAAGCCAGCTATTAAGGGGCAGAAGGCACGTATTCCACATGTTCTTAATGTACTTGACTCTACTTGTAGTTAACAGATGTTAACCAACAATGAGTTTTCCATTTTCAAAAGAAGTCACTAATCCAGATAAAAAGTAGACTTTCGGTGGTGAACACGATGCAGTCTATCAAGAAACTGAAAATAATGTACACCTGAAATTTACACACTGTTATAAGCCAATATGACTTCAATAAAATAATTAAGAAAAAAAAAAGTAGGGTTCCCTGGCCTGCCTCAGCCTCCGGGGGACCCTGGAATCTGCATGCTGTGCCAGGAAGAGCAAAGGTTCTGCTAGCCGGCATGCTCTGTTACCTTCCAGAATCTCAGCTGCTTCTTCTAGAGCAGGGGTCTCCAGAAGCAATCCACTGGGTTGCAGACAGAAAAAGTTAAAATTTCTATTTATTTTTCATCTCAGCCTATAAAAGTCTAGTTTACGTATTTCTGTTATAGTGGATATAATGCACATAATAGGTTAATGCAATGGTGTGTATGTGTGCATTATGTATATTTTTAAATTTAGAAAATATTTATGGAGATTGTATCCCTTAATTTTTTAAACAGCTTTAATTCATATATCGTACAATTCATTCATTAAAAAAGAAAATCACTTATTTTGCCTATGCCTAAGAAACTAGTCCTGGATAGGAATGAAATCTTCCAAGGATTGAAGAAGCAAACCTAGTCCAGTTCACAGTTACTCAAGTACTATTCAACTTTGTTCCAGGGATGTGGATGTTTAACTTTATCGTTTTAGATATGAGGAATGTAAACTACCTGTTTTTGCAATATAACTCAGCATGACTCATTTATGAATGATATTAAAGAGAATGGATGTGAGAACCCTGGACTATAGCCCTTCACAATTAAGGACACTGGTGGGTGATAAAACGGCTTCCCTAACAGGCCAAATATGGGTGATATTCTATGCCATCTATGAACTATCCAGATTGACAGGTCGTCACAGGTAGCAATAAATATAGAAATATTCCAAGAATCCTATTTTAATCAATAGGCTAAGTCTCCACCCCTACCAACCATTTTATTTATGGAAGAGTGAAGAATTTTGGTTTCAACAGTTTTTCCCCTGTAAAGTGAACATTCTGGCAAAGATTGTATTACTTAGAAAATAAGAGCAAAGTATAATGTTAGAAAGATCACTGTATAGGAAATCGGGGAATGTGAGTTCTAATCAAAGCTCTGTCAAGAATTGGCTGAGTGTCAAAGGAAAGTCAGTTCTTCTATGTAGAGAGAAGAATTCACTTTGCAAAATAAAGGCCTAGATACAATGAAAATTTCACTAAGATCTCACCAGATCCAAGGTAATATAGAATAACATTTAAGAGACTCTCCTCAGTAATATATACTAGTTGCATAAATTTTGGCAAATTATTAACTTTTGTGCCTCATTTTCTTCATCAGGAAAATCAGGATAATGATAATATCTACCTTATTGGATTATTGGGAGCTATGAATGAGTTAATATGTGTCAAGAGCTTAATACATTCTCAATAATAGTGATGGCAATGCTGAAGAAGACGATAGTGGTGATGGTGGTGATGATGATGATTTTATGAAATGAGCCTTTATGAGAGAAGAAGATAAGGTAAAAATATTTGGATTATCTACAAACTGTGTAAAATCCAAGAGAACACAAAATATGATTATATATAGTGGTCAAAGGAGAAATTCAGTTGAGGAACTTTATAATGTAAGTCTCATCCATGTTTGAAATTTTTAAGGCAACTTGTGCCTTAGGCACTTAATCATTGGGTAAATAAATCCCTAATTCTATTAATTGCTTTAAATACAAAATTACATCAGATTACATATTTAATTTCAAACATAGGCACTGAAAAACAGTCAAATGTAAGTTTTTCTTTTTATCACACATAGAGACTCATTGAGAGTGATACCAGGTCTATCATTCCCAGTCTTGTTCTCATCCAGTGGGATCCCTCATACCATGCTTCTCTCACCATCTTGACCCAGAGATGGATGTTTCTCAGTCATTTCATTGTAAAATGTTAATCTTTGAAGAGTGGGCAACTTTCCCAAATGAGTTATATAAACATGAGACTAGCATGTAGAACATGTTAATGCAAGTCAAGAGATCCGTACTGTATTTCTAGCTCTCCCCATTTTGTCTTACTCTACTACCCTTGGTCAAGATTCTGAATTGCTCTGTGTTCACATGTGTGATTCTTAAAAGTGACAAGAACATTACACATCCCTTTCCTACTCATTCAAAGAAAAACAAGAATTTATACTTGATAGCTCATCTTCAGATTCAAAGATCCACTTTTCCTTAGGTAACTAACATATTACAATTCTTCCAAATGTCAAAATGAAGTCCTCCTGGTACACTTTTTCACTTCTTCTTTTTTCCCCTTCAAGAGAAAAGCCACTATTGGATACTATATCACTCTCAGAAATATTTAGTCACATAACTCCTGCAAAAAAAAAAAAAGACTCTTCACAAGTCAATAAAGTACCCTGTGTACCATTTGGAAATGGAAGTTCCTAAGCCAAGATCCATAATTCCTCTGCCCAGATGGCCAGCAATTCCACCCTTGAATTTACTGTGTGCATTGGTTCCCCTTCTGATTCATAGGGCCTCCTTTCTCATTAGTGTAGCTGTTCGCTGGAGAAGCCAGGTCTAGTGACTGACAACATGAAGCAACTTAGGCAGACCTCCAGGAAATACTGTTTTGCCAAAAGATGGTGAAATTCTAGCTAGATGTTTTCCACCTCAAATCCATGCCCCTGTGAAACTGTGGGAGTGTAAGATTAAAAGCCATTCTCTTTTGGTTTGCAGAAACTCTGTAGTTAATAATTGACTGAAGCTGTTATCGACGCACTAGAACCATGCACACAAAGCAATGAGAGATGAGAGAGGACGAAGCAAAAAGGTAAAAGATGCACTCGTTTTCAGCAAAACTGTTAAACTCAATCACACCCTTCCTGGGAAAGTCAAATCAAACGTACTTGTTTTCAATTCTTTTATGTTGTTAAACACATTTTCTGCACTATCTCCCAGTTCAGGTGCACAAAATCAGCCCTCAGCAAAATTATTAATGGTTTTTGGGGTAATCAAATCTCTTCTTTTGTCCAGCCAATGCCCAAGGATAAACAAGCTCCTTTTTTCATTTACTATAAGCTGCGAGCAGATATCCAATCATGTTAAAATTCTGGATGAGAGAGGAGTAAATTGGCTCAAAGTGAGGAGCTGAATTGTTTCCCTGCAACTAGAGCACATGAGCTTGAGTAAATAGACTCCGGGACTTCTATCTGGGTGCTCAGAGGTTCATTTTTACTTATTAGATGTTTGCGATTTTTCAGAATTTGAGATTCTGGAATTAGTGAGCTGCTGTAGCTAATGAGCACGTTTGCCACTGCCTTACAGTTGTTCCGTCGTCCCCGTGTCTGTCTGTCATGAAGTATGAACATTCAGAGCAAAGCCTCTGCCTAAGCCAGTTCACACAGGTCCTGCTCGACATGGGCTATATAACAAGAAACAGCAATAAAAGGGGCAGCAAAAACAACAACTCAAGTAGGTAATGAAAAATAAAACCTACATCTTGCCATTTGGCATAGATCCCCCTGGGGCAAAAACAGTGACCCACTTACCTTTGTATCCCCAACACTGAATACAGTGCCGAGCATATTACATATTAGCTGCCTTAATCATTACTTGTTGACAAAGAATAAATAAGTGAGGTCTTTTTAACCCACTCATACCACCGTACAGCATAGTGTAATGGCTGGAATACTTAGCGTGTGGGAGTCTGCCTCCTCATCTGTAACTTGAGTAATAATATCCACCCTACAGAGTAACCATGAGGAGTAACCTCAAGAACATGTGCTGACACAGGACCTGGTCCAGAGCGGGTACTATTGGCTGAACTAGCATCTTGGACACTTTTAAATGAGTTAATAGGCAAAGAAAGAGAGTGAATTCCATCATTCACAGAGTTTATTTGGATCAGAACAGCCTGCTGCAGGAAGAGGAAAGGGACTTGCCCTCAATATGGGAACAGTTATAAGCAGTCCCCAGTCTCTAGATACGGAGCCTACATTTATATGAGCAAAGGATTTGACAAAAACAACTTACAACAGTCCAGAATATTTTTTTTTTCTTTTTTTGCAGAAGATTAGCCCTGAGCAAACCACTACCAATTCTCCTCTTTTTGCTGAGGAAGACTGGCCTTGAGCTAACATCCATGCCCATCTTCCTCTACTTTATACAGGGAACACCTACCACAGCATGGCTTTTGCCAAGTGGTGCCATGTCTGCACCCGGCATCCGAACCAGTGAACCCCAGGCCACCAAGAAACGGAACATGTGAACTTAACTGCTGCACCACTGGGCAGGCCCCACAACAGTCCAGAATCTTAAATCTGTATATATGCTCCCTGAGCTACGGGACACCAAGTCATTCAGAGGTACAAGAGAACACAACTGAAATTTAGGTCTGTAAACCCCCCTGGGCCAGCATCGCCAACCCAGCCCAGCTGAGAGACTCCTTCCGTGAATCTACACCAGCAGCTTCATAGTCCAAGGGCCTGAGCATCCATTCTGGAGTATCCAAGTCTCTTCTGTTTCTCCTTTTTTCTTTTAAATGTAATTTTTATTTTAATGGACTCATTTGAATCTGCATCAGAGAAATGGTAAAATGAGATAAAGAAAATTATGTCAAAATCAATCAAATTTATTATTTACCAACTATAGAAATGGGTTTAGTAAGGGCAGAAAAAAGTGCCGTCAAAACCATGGTTTCTAAACCAACCCTGTCCCCTGTTCCTGTGGTGAATTGTGAGTAACTAGGACTACTCTTCTCAGGTTCCAAAAAATACACAGTGTACTTTTGCCCAAATTAATAAGCTAATAAATTTAAAGTGTTCTCTCCTCTTTGATAAAGGAATCTGAGCTCAAGGTTAGCGAAATAAAATCCTGAGCAAAGCAACAGCAACAAAAACAGCCAAACAAAACGAACTTCTTACGTGTTCCTCACTGTGACAAATGTTACAGCGATGGAGGTGATGATGAGATTTATTAAATTCCCCGGGTTGACATACTGGAACCGCTCATTTACCACAACAAGAGAGCACTCTGCGTCCATGGCTTTTGAATTTTCATTTTGGATTGTTTGGGGAGGGTAAACACATCTCCTGCTCTAAGGAAGAACACTGTGTGCTGTTGGAGACATTCACTGCCCTCCCACCTAAGTATCTTACAGAATATTCTACAACTTTAGCTGGTATTCACGTACAGGCATTGTTTGATGGCAATCAACTTATTTCTTGTGTTGGAACAGGCACTGACATGCTGTCCTGCTGCTCAGTATGATTCTTGCAGAGTTCCAGGAATTGTCCCCAGTGTGATGTCTCAAGAGTAATAGAAAAATGGCCTTGTTTTACATGACTTTGTGGTTTTCTTCATTTAAGAGCCACCAAAACAAATTATGGATAGCAAATAACTTTTTTGTTCAATTCACCAAACCTCTCCCCCTCAAAACTGTTAATACCAACTGTAGCCATAGAGGAAATGAAATCAGAAATAGTGAGATGGACAAAGAAAGAGTGAGTATTTTTGTCGTTGCAATAAAATAGAGCAGTGAAGCTAGTAATAAAACAGCAACTGCTTCTGACCAGCATCGCTAATCCCCACAGCCACCCTTGGGCTCAAAAACTGCTCAGGGTTGACTGCCTTCATAGCCAAAGCATGTGGCTGCCTAATGGTGCAATTTGAGGAGTACTTGGAGTCTCCCTGGCCCTAGCGTATTCACCTTGTCAGTTTCCATAGTCCTGAGATTCATTGTTAAGGTTTTATTGTTTGGGGTTAAGAACTATGGCTTGTTAACATAGTGATACTCCTGCAACCCGTAAACATTAGGCCACCAGCCGGACTCTCTCTACATCCTAGAGGCAACGCCTTCTCAAGAGTGAGTTCTTCTAGGGGTTCTCCTCAGTCTCCAGAGGTACCTAGATCAGTGCTCTCCAACTGTGATGTACACATGAATCACCTGGAGATCTTTTAAAATACAGTCTCTGACTCAGTAGGTCTGGGGTTGGGCCCAAGATTTTTATATTTATAATAAAATTTTTGATGCTGTTGCTTCTGGTCCACAGACCACACTTGGAGTAGCAAGCTCCTAGGTTCCTCCCAAGGTTTCCTTGACTGGGATACAAGACCAGAGGTCAGCAAGCTTTTACCGTAAAGGGCCAGATAGTAACTATTTTAGGTTTCATGGGCTGCAGGGTCTTCACTGCAACCACTCAACTCAGCCATCATAGCAAAAAAGGATCCATAGACAGTATGTAAGTAAACAGGCATGGCTGTGTTCCAATAAAACTTTATTTACAAAAGCAGACAGCAGGCCAGATTTGGCACCCAGGCCTTGGTTTGAGGAGCCCTGCTCTACCCATGCCTAAGCAAGGCAAAGAATAATACATTCAGAATGCAAACAAGAGAGCAACCAGGAAACAAAACTGTGGGTTGGAATATCCTCATAGAAAATTTGGACTCCCCTTCAGAAGGCTAGTCTGGTGCCCTAGACAGAGAGGACACGAGAAGTAGAGGTGCAAGAGCACAACCACTTACTGCCTCACACTTTACACATAACTTGCCCCGTGCTCGTGTTGGGTTTTCCCTAGCAGAACAAGGGGCCTAGGAGTGGGAAAGGAACAAGGCAAGTTTATATCCTGTGAGCTCATGCCCCAACCACCAGCCTTTTGCTGATACAGGTGAAGTCACACATAAAAATTTTTTTTGGCAGCCAGGAGAAGAAAAGATATTCCTGAAAGGCACTGTGAGGTCTACTGTACAAGTAACACAGATGGTCCTCCCCTTTGTCTTGCTGACTGTTAAACCCTTTGTAACTACCCACTCCATTCTTGAGAGTCTGGATATGTTGATACTCTACTAGACATTCTCATATGCCCAGAATCATTCATTTACTCATCAAATATCTACTGAGCATCTATTTTGTAACTGGGATAGCACTAACTCCTGAGGAAAACTTGAACAAGACAGACCCAATCCCTGCTATAGTTTCTTGTTTAGTGGTGACTTCAGACAAATATATTTGTAATTAAGCTTCAATGTGGTAAGAACCATGAGGACAGAAATATCAGTGCTCTGAGTGATGATAAGACAGACATATAACTGAGCTAAGCTGTGACCTGCAGAATGAGCAGCCATTAGCCAGGGTTGAAAGAAGATGCAAAGCGGTCCAGGAGGACAGGAGTATATGGGCAATAGTCAGGAAGCAAAAGAAAGAGTGTATGTCAGAAGAATTAAAGGTGTTTGGTGAGACTGGAACAAAATTTAAGTAAGGAATGGTGAGAGATAGGCCTAGAGAAGTATGCAAAACCCAAAAAATGAAAGGTCTTATAAATATGGTGACTTTCTAATTTATCAACCAAACCGGAACACGTTTGTGAGTGAGAAGAGGGTCTGTTAATAATTATACTGAAATAACGAGCATAAACTGAAACTATTACAGGAAAGTGGGACATACGGTCAGCCTACTTATAAACCACAGGAAAGATAGAGATCTGTATACAAAGGGCAAGGGGAAACTGTTAAATATTTAGGGCAAGTGGTGACATGACCAGATTTGTGTCTCAAACAATTACTCTGGCTGCCGTATAGCAAAATTGCAGGCAGGACAATCATTAGGCAACTCCTGCAATAACCAAGTGGGGGATAATGGTAGCCTCAATTAGAGTAGTGACAATAGGCATGAAAGAAGTGGGTGGAGTCAAGAACTACTTGGGACTTAGAATCTGCAGGACTTAGAATTGATTAGGTTGGTCTCCATCCTGAGCAAATGGATTCATAGTGGTGCCATTCAATAAGATTAGGAAGCACAGACATCATAATATATTTGGTGGAATGATTATAAATAAAGTTTTGTACTTATTAAGTTTGAGAGGTTGTGGAATATCTCAATGGAAATGCCCAGTAGGCAATTAGCTACACATATGGATCTGAAACACGTAAGAAAAGATCAGGCTGGAGATATGATTGGATGGTCATTGTCTTGTAGCTGGTAATTGAAATCATAAATTGCCATGTAGAATGTGCAGTAGGAGAAAAGAAAGTTGCCTGAGACTGAGCAGATGTGAATTTCATAGGCCCCAGACTAAGGCATACAAAATGTTCACTTCCTTTATTTTGGGAAACATTGCATTACTTTTTACTGCCTTGGTTGAGTGAATTCCTTTATGAACAGTTGCCATTTATTAACTGTATATTCTATAAAAGATGTTTACATAGCTTAGCAACTCAAAGGCTCTTTATTTTTACCTCTAATGCTAACAGACACTCAGACCGTGTATGATCCCCAGTAGTGGACCTAGCCATGCCCAAATTAGAACTTCTGCTGACTGCAGCATTGATCTAAAATGATCATTCCTACAGAAATAAGGCAAAGAGTGTAAGCTCTGAGACTGTCAGGACAGGATCAGGAACTTTCCTCCCTCCCCAGAGTCTGCATTGGAGATCCCCTCTTATACGTTCCCAGAGCAACACAAATTTAATTCCATCCCGGCAGTGGCCCCTCTGTACTGTATCATCCGTTTCCTTGCCATCTTTCCCACTGGACTGGAAGCCTTTGATGGCAGGGACTGTATCGTGTTCACTGCTGTTGCCCAGACCAATCATAGAGCCTGATAGGTAATAGACTCCTTAAATATTTGCTGAATGAAGAGAGAATGGATGGAAAGGAGGCGTTTATGGTATTTTCCCCTCTGCTGTTCTTCAACAGAGTGTTGTGCTTGCTGATCTCCTATATAGGTCATAGCATCTGGTATCAGGGTCTCTGAAAACTTTCAATTGGACAGGAAAAATCAGCTACATAGAAGAGAAACCCAGTGTTATTTCAGACAATGGAACTACTCCTTTGGGGTCAGATCTCATAAGCAGAGACTCACAGGTACATTTCTAGCTCATGATCTTGGCAAGTTAACTATCCTTTTGGTGCCTCAGTTTCTGTCATTGTAAAATGAAGATAAAACTCTCTTTCAAGATGGTAAGGCTGACTCGAAGACGTTTGTGTACAGCACCAGCACGTGATGATGAAGGCCTGCTCTGTGCCGCACCGTGCCAGCAACCAGAGGATGAGCACACGGTGCATGGTAATTATTAATGTGGACCGTGTTTCAAAATGCGGGTCATTACTCACAGTGCTCATGTTTTATTGGTTTGGACAATCATGGCTAGTTGCTCAGTGCCAATAAAATGTAGCATTGACTTTGCATAGCCTTGACAAAGAAAGGAACAAGAGAAGAAAAGAAATGGAAGTAAAAGAAAGAAAAAGAGAGTAAGAGTGTTCAAAGTAGGTTTCTAATACCAAAAATTAATTATCAGTGGTTCCCCATTGCAGAGATGTAGGTTCCAAGAGCTTAGCAGATTTGCTTGAGATGACTGAAGCATCTAACGTAGGGAGGAACTAGAGAGTAGAATGTGAGGTCTTCATCCTTCATGCATGAAGAGGTGCTCATCAGGGATGGACAGAACAAGACTGTATTTTTGACATGGAAATTGCTGGGTGTTTGTCTTGACAAATCTTGTACAGTAAATCATGTGTAGCTATTGACTGACTCCCCACCTGGGCAACAGATGACAGATTCTGGAGGCATTAAAACAGCAATTTACTACGTAAGGGACATTAGAACACGAAATGGAGACAACAGTTGTGATACTGCTGCTAGAGAACTTGACCTACCTCTTTCTTCTCTCTAAGTACTCATATTTCAGAAGGAGGGATGCATTCAAAGTACTTCAACCCACCCATTCGGCAAGCTTCACTCGAAACAACTTTTCCCAACCTCTAGAATAGGGTCCTTTGATGTGCTGGGAGGTGAGCATGCCCACACAGGTAACCTCACCGATAAGAAAGATTAAGTAGCCCCCATTCCAAGAATATGTCCCTCAAATTCTTGGGGGTGTAAAACACCCCTCATTTATCCAACTTTGTATGGACCTTTTTAAGAACACAGTCAGAATAAAACAGAGTAGGCACTTAAATGTATATTGATGAATGAACAAATATAATAATAAATACATGGCTGATAGACCAAATGAATGAATAAAAGATTAAGATATTTTGTAGCCAGAGTACAGAGAAGATAGTATGGCAGAATATTAGTGTCCCAAGATCCATTTTACTCCTCTTCCTGCATACATGGCCAAGAAGCTAGACAACACAGTAGTCCACCTTATCCACAGGGGATATGTGCCAAGACTCCCAGTGGATGCCTGAAACCACGGCAGTACCAAACACTATACATACTATGTTTTTCTATGAGAAAGCTTAACTTATAAATTAGGCACAATAAGAGATTAACGACAATAACCAATAATAAAATAGAACAATTATAATGATATACTGCAATAAAAGTTACCATAGATCTTAGCATATGATTTTTTTCTTAAGTCGAAAACTTTCACCTTTTCACTCAATGAAGCACTTTATGGCTTCTCTTTGGCATATCCAAATTGCCAGCATCACTACTTTTGAGCTTTGGGGCCATTTTTAAGTAAAATAAGTTACTTGAACACAAGCACTGTGGTACCATGACAGTCAATCTGATAACCAAGAGGGCTACTAAGTGATTTATGGGCAGGTAGCGTATGTAGTATGGATCCGCTGGACAAAGAGACAATTCACCTCCTGGGTGGGATGGACAAGGATGGCCCAAGATTTCATCATGCTACTCAGAAAAGCATGCAATTTAAAACTTAAGAATTGTCTATTTCTGGAATTTTCCATGTAATACTATTTTCAGACTGCAGTTGACCGTGGATAACTGAAACCCTGGAAAGCGAAACTGCGCATAATGGGGGACTACTATATATTTCCCCGTCTCCTTAGTCACATCTAGATGTGGCCATGTGACCAAGTTTGGGCCAACTTTTGCGATATGTGTCATCTTTAACTTAGAGACAAACTGTTTTCCTGGTTTTTGGCTTTTTCTCTTTCCATGGGCTGGAACTTTGACCTGACAGTGACTCAGCTTCAACCACGCAGATGCGGACCATGCCTGGGGTGGGTAGAGCTATGATTAGTAGAAACATGGATCTCTGAACGTCCTCTTAAAGCAGAGCTGCCTAGCCAACCTAGACAGACCAGACTCTCATGTGAGAGTAGAATGAACTAAAATCTTATGTAATCCACTGTATTCTGGGGGTTTCTTTGTTATACTAGCTAAGCCTTTACCATAATTAGTATAACAAGCAGCAGTATCCATGAACATATAGAAATAACTGAGGAGCATTGATAAAAACCTTGATCTTCTTCACAAGTAAACATCTTTCGAAGGTTCAAGGGAGATTCAAAAATAATTCACAGAAGTACTTCAAGGACTTTAAAGATTCGATGGGAAATAGAGAGAATGGGAATGAGAATATAAAACATTTTGAGGAATTTTGAAGAATCAATAACATTTTTGTGAGAAACTTTTTTATATAGGGTATGAAATAGAAGTTTCAAGATTTTGAATCTGGGGAACTGAAAAAGTAAATTTATCAAACTGGAAAAGTTAGGAAAGGAAGACGGCCAGTTTGTAGAAAAAAGTAGTGAGTTCAACTTTCCAAATGTTAAGTTGGAGATGCGGGTTTAAAAAAGTGGGAAAATCTTTCTGTGATTGAGTTCCTTTGGGTAACATTTGGTTAATAGGTTTCTTTCGAACAGAACTTCTCAATCCCTTTAATACACTAATGTGCAAGGGGAATCTCAAGAGAGAAGGCAGCGTGCTATCCAAACTCAGCTGATCACAGACCACGGTCTCAGAGAAACTGAGCTGGGTGTTCTTTTATTCTATGTTACAGTCTCTACCGAGGTTCAAATTTCAGTTGCTGTGGCAGTGCCATTCAAGGGGAGTGGCGCCTGGCTTTGAAAGTGGTTGGACTGATTTAAGGCAGTCATATGTTAGGGGAACATTCTAAGATTCCTGAATCTCAGTCCCGGCTGAGAGCGAGTTACCTCTTTGTAGAGATCAGCTCTGACATGCAGATGTAGATAGGGGAGTCTTGAGATGAAAACCAAGAGAAAGCAAACTTCTTGGTGGCCCAGTAGTCATATTATAAAACACCAGTTAGGGATGGCTTTGGAACTTTCTAGGGTTATAGAAATGTTCTATAGCTTGATCTGGGTGATGGTTACATGGGTATATACACAGATTAAAAAACAACCATCAAGCTGCACACTTAAGAGCTGTTCATTTTGCAATGTGTTCACTAGACCTCAACTTTTTTTTAAAAGGAAGACATATAGGAGGAGATTGCCCTTGGTTGTCAAATAAAGCATTTGGTGGCTAAAGACAGTATTTAAGTCAGATTTTCTTTATTGAAAACATAAGCAAACCTCATCATCTGTGATACCCCATAGGCCCCCACTCAGGTTTCACACCTGATTAACCAGGATGCCTAAAGTGACTAGGGTCTGGAAATTCATCACATCTGATAAAATACAGCCTGAATAAGGATATTAATGCAGGTTAGCTCTGGGTTTTCAAAAAAGAATAATAATATTAGCTAACATTTATTGAGTGCTGCTATGTGCCAAGGAATGTAGAATTTAACATGCTTTAACGCATTTAATCCTCACAATAGCCCTGGGATATAGATACTATTATTATCCCACATTACAGATGAAAAAATTGAGACACAGTAAATTTTCTAAGTTTTATTAAATCTAGGCAGATTGGCTTCAGAACTGCACTTTTTACCATTATGCTATACAGCCTCTCATCAAAGATGGCCATTTCCTTTGGAGTTCAAATTTACATAAGGATTATAATACTATCTTTTTATCGAGAAAAAAGAGTTTGCTTCTATCATGTTACAGTCTTCATTTTGTCTCTAGATTGTACTTTGTAAATATGCAATAAATATTTGGCAACTAAATTAAAGTGCACATAAGACATGACACCAAAAGTATAAGCAACAAAAGCAAATATAAGGTGGACTACCTCAAACTAAAAAGCTTCTGCACAGCAGCGAAAATAATCAACAGAATGAAAAGGCAACCTACAAAATGGGAAAAAATATTTGCAAACCATATATTTGATAAGGAGTTAATGTGCAAAATATATAAAGAGCTCCTACAACTCAATAGCAAAACAAACAAACAAAAACAAAATAATCCCAATGAAAAAATGGGCAAAGGACTTGAAAAGACATTTCTCCAAAGAAGACATACTAATGGCCAACAAGGATATGAAAAGATGCTCAGCATCACCAATCAACAGGGAAATGAAAATCTAAATCACAATGAGATATCACCTCACATATATTAGGATGGCTATTATCAAAAAAACAAAAGATAACAAATGTTGGTGATGATGTGGAGAAATTGAAATCCTCATGCACTGTTGCTGGTAATGCAAAATGGTGCAGCCACTGCAGAAAACAGTCTGGCAGTTTCTCAAGAAATTAAAAATAAAACTATCAGATGATCCAGCAATCCCATTTCTGGATCCAAAAGAATTGAAATCAGGATCTTGAAGAGATATGTGCACTCCCATGTTCATTGCACCGTTATTCACAATAGCCAAGCTGTGGAAGCAACTTAAATGTTCATTGATGGATCGGTGGATAAAGAAAATGTGGTATATACCTACAATAGAGTATAATTCAGCCTTAAAAAAGAAAGTAGTCCCAGGGCTGGCCTGGTGGCGCAGCGGTTAAGTACACGTGTTCCACTTTGGCAGCCCAGAGTTCTCTGGTTCAGATCCCAGGTGTGGACATGGCACGGCTTGGCAAGCCATGCTGTGGTAGGCGTCCCACATATAAAGTAGAGGAAGATGGGCACGGTTGTTAGCTCAGGGCCTGTCTTCCTCAGCAAAAAGAGGAGGATTGGCAGCAGATGTTAGCTCAGGGCTAATCTTCCTCAATTAAAAAAAAAAGAAGAAAAAAAGAAAGTAGTCCTTCCATGTGCAACAAAATGGATGAACCTGGAGGACATTATGCTAAGTGAAATAAGCCAGTCACAGAAGGACAATTGTTGCATGATTCCATTTATACTAGTTATCTAAAATAGTTAAACTCACAGAAATAGAGAGTAGAATGTTAGTTGCCAGAGTCTGGGGGGAGGGGAAAGTGGGGAATTGCTATACAATGGATATAAAATTTTAGTTATTCAAAATGAGTAAGTAAGTTCTAGAGATCTTCTGTACAACATTGTGCCTATAGTTAACAATACTGTATTGTACACTTAAAAGTGTGTGAAGAGGGTAGATCTTAAGTATTCTTACTACAATAATAAAAAAGGAAAAAGAAGTAGTCACCATATAACATATAATTAGATCATTCTATTTACTCAAAGCTTTATATCTCTTCCTTTGATGTTCAGCACTCCACTAAACAATAGGCAAATTCTTTTTTTTTATCTCATTCTTCCTTTGTTTAGCTCCTTGCTAACTATACCTTATCTATAAAAAAGCTAAAAAAAAAAAAAAAAGATTTTAAATAAAGTTAAAGCCCACAGGTGAATCAGGGGAAATTATGGAGCCAAGAGCATTTAGTCAACCCTTAAAAGCTTGTCTCAAATGTCACGTCCTCTGTGAAGTATTTCCTAAATCCCTAGGCAGGACGAATCTCTCCCTCTCTGTCTTTGTTTCTGTGGCGGTAGGTTATGTTAGCATTTATTACACTGAATTATTACAATTCTGACTCCACATAGGGAGGAAATATGTCATAAGCAGCTTTGTATCTCAGAGCCTAGCACTCCTGACATATAGTAGTGGCTCAATAAGTGATTGATTGCTGAATGAAGGAAAACACTTTTGGAGGTGCTTGGGAAATTTGTGTTATCTCCTATATAAAGCAGCATCCTTAAGTTGATTGAGTGGCAACTGAAACGGACAAATACATTAAAATTAGGCAATGGCTGTTTGCTAATGAGCAATCTGCTCTTATAGTCCTTACATTTATTCGGTTACTAAGCACAAATTCTTTCCTAAAAACTCACAAGTGA
Source organism: Equus przewalskii (assembly GCF_037783145.1). NCBI lineage: Eukaryota > Metazoa > Chordata > Mammalia > Perissodactyla > Equidae > Equus > Equus przewalskii. The sequence continues at coordinate 38,155,312 of NC_091847.1, forward strand.
TTTTTGAAGTTGTTGGATAATCCTTTCAACGTGTCTTTCCACGGATTCCCCTAAACACCACTCTCCAGCCAACCATCTTGAGGGATATGTTAAAGTGTTTCTCATCTTAATTCCTACAATACCTGAGTGATTAAAGCATTTTATAATTCTAATTTCCTGTCCATGAAGCAATCTAAATATTTGTGCCTAGGTTTGAGTTCTAGATATTTCCTTACCATTCTACCAAATGCCCTTGAGAGAATTACTGGGGCGGTACCTCTGCTACCTTGCCCCTGACTGATCTTTTGAACCAATTACAGCTTTCTTCCCTGCAGCTTCTGAAACTTTCTCAACACATTGCTCAAGACAGTCACTACTAAATAAACAGACAAGGCCTAAGCAGTATTTCTAATGCCCAAGATTTATCTGTCCACACCCTTGGTCTACCTTCCAAGTCGTGTTTTCCCAATCATTACCATTCTCTCTCCCATTCTTTCATTTATACCTGAACCACCTAAAAACCCTGAATCTGCAAAGTTACAATAGTTATCAAGGTTCTTCCTTGTCCCAGGGCCTTGAAATTTCCCCTCCTCTTTCAGCTCTTGCAGGTCTCAAGGCCTCAATCTTTTGCCTGGACTTTGAACCACTTACATTCCTCTCTCCAAGAGTATTTTTTTCCTCCTGACATGGGATTCAGAAGATTTGCTTCTGCTACTAAGGCCTTACAGATTGGACTCCATTAAAAGTGCAATTCCCTATGCTTCTGAATCTCCAGGAAAAAAAAGAGAGTGTGAATACTCAGAAGACTCCTGGCAAATAGGAAGAACAGAACCCAGAAAGAACCATGAGGTCCTGTTGAACATATTTGTTCTTCACCCTCTTCATTAGCACATTATCTTTGTGAGTGCCAGATTTGCTAACGGTCATTAATAGGAGGTAGGTCCCCAAGAAGTAACATATTCTTAAGAGTGTCATCTTTAATGATGGGAAATACCTAAAAGATGGGATAATTCATATCTCAGATGTGTAATATCCCCAATTCCAACTCTCCATCCTTTTATTCATGTCTACATTAGTGACTCTTACTATGTACAACCTGAAACTCAAGAAGCAGCCACATCTAAATGTTTATTGGCACAAATTAAGGTAAAATGAGTAATTTCATGTCTGTAACAAAACTTCTTGTCTCTCTCTTCCCAGTGCACCTTTTCACTGAGAAACTGCTCTTCCCTTATGCCGTGTGATTAAGACTCAGTCAGTCATCCTCTGTCCATCATGACTGGTCCACAGAGCAGGCAGAGCAGCTCCCAGACACTTCCTATATATGAGTGCTAAGAATAATTGTTCTCTAATCTTCTGAGAGGGGAAACTGTACGGGCCACGTAAGACCTGAGTTGACCATAATTCCCACCACATGGAGAAAGCCTGCCTAAAAATCAAGTCAACATATAGGAAAGCAGAGCCAAGAGGTAGAGAGAAATTCCTGATGACATTATGTGAACATCCACATCCATTCAACCTGATTCATTCTGACATTGACCTTGTCAATCAGATTAGTCAATAGAATTTCTTTTCTTAAAGTAGTTTAAAATGGGTGTCTGTAACCAGAAGAAACTTGGTTAATATATACAAATATGTGATAAATATATTATTATATATGAAATGTGATCTTGAAATTTGGGAAACCCAAACTGTACATTATAATATGCTCATTTAAGCTGCCTCTGTATTCCAGCTTGCTGCATCTAAACTGCTGCCCTGAGTTCCGACCACCCGAGCACTAATGATGAGCTAGGAAACAAAAGCAAGAACTACCTAATTTATTCCTCCTCTGGTTTGGTGGATCCACCTACCTCTTGAATGAAGTCTTCTACCTCCTTTATATTTCTCCTAAAGTCATTAATATCCCTGCCACTAAAGTGACATGTACCCCCTTACTTTTACTTATATTGATTTATAACATCTTTCTCCTTGACTAAATTGTAAGACCCTCAAAACAAGGGCTCTGTTTTATACTAGTTTGGGTTTCCCAGAGCTCAGAAAAGAAGGTGTGCCTCAAAAGCATTTTCTTGGGATTTTTTGAATTGTCACGTGAATTATTGATTTTTCATGGCAGATTGCTTCAGTAATTCTTTGCGATTCTGGAAGTTTCATTAGAGGCAGCTACTGCAAAGCAGTTACTAAAACAGATTCTGGATGAAAAACAGTTTGCTGCTGTTGAATGTGGCCTCAAGCCTACAATTTTGTAGACTCAGCTTCTTCCAACTAAGCAATTCCATAGTTAAATATTCTGGGCAATTGTTTACTTATTTACTTCCATTCCGTAAAGCTAGAATAACTTTGGGAAATGGAGCATTCTGGTGAATGGCTTACAGTTAAACTAAAATCCCTTCACGTTCTATTCTCATTGTTAAAAACTTTTCTGAAATGTCTATTTCCACCTTATAAAATAAAGAGAGAATATAATTTATTTGATAGAAGACATTATAGCATCTTAAGGTAATCATTTTGAACATCAATTCTCTTTGTCGCTTAGATATGGAAAGTGTAGAATGTGGCCCCACATCTCTTCAGCCTCAGGACACATATCGGAACGTTTATTTTTATTTTGACTAAATACCTGATGCTGTTGATATATTTGAACTTGTTTCTCTCACCTAGAAGCCGAGTGCAGAGAAAAACAAGCAAATCAATTGAAGGACTTGCCATTCTACTATACTGTATTTAGATGGCATAAAACTTCATGAATGAGGTCTTATTTTATATGTCATACTAAACGCACAGTCTTTTGTAATTTCTCAGTAAGCCAGAATTGACACATTAAGAGACACAAATTCTATTGTGCTACAAACACATTGAGAAGACCTAAATTTTCCAAGACACAAGGAACAGTGGACTTGCCCCTGGACTTAGTTTGGTCATCTATATTTGTTAGAGTGGGAGAAAGAGTAGCCTTCAAATGTACATTTACCTTCCATGAGAAGAGATTTGGAAAAGAATACCACAAAGAGAACAGGAGAAGAGATTTTAGTCGCAAATTTTTGGAAGCTAAAAAACATACAGATAACTTCACAGACTCAAGAAGCTAAATCCTAAACTGGCAGTGAGGACAGCTGAGAGGCAACCCATTTCACACTACAGACCCCTCAAAGACTCAGGAATTACTGGCACTAGCTACCTCTAGAGACGGCGTGAAGGTGGGGTTAAAATCAAGATGTTTGGTTCCAACTCTGTTTAAGAACTAGTTAGCCTCCAAGATCCCCTCCCCTTCTTGAGAGAAGGCCAGAGCTTAGTCTCTGAAGAAAGTAAAATAGAGGGTCTCTCGCCGGAGAGCCCTCGACACAGTTGACAGTGGGTGTCTTAACCTGAAAAGGAAAAAAGAAGATGTGTGCAATTTTGTGTATCAAATGTTGTGACTCTCAGCCTTTTGCCCCATTTGGATTCCTGAGCACTGGCAGCCTGGCATATAGCTTCCAGGTCAAAGATTACAAGAGTTTTCTCTAAGGAATCTGACCAGCCAAAAGAAAAGTCTTCAAGATAACGACATTGGAAGCTTTTGTTCGTTTGTTTTTTTGAGGAAGATAAGCCTTGAGCTAACATCCACCACCAATCCTCCTCTTTTAGCTGAAGAAGATTGGCCGTGAGCTAACATCTGTGCCCATTTTCCCTCTACCTTATATGTGGGATGCCTTCCACAGCATGGCTGGATAAGCAGTGCGTACGTCCGTGCCCAGGATCCAAACCAGTGAGCCCCAGGGCACCGAAGTGGAGCACTGGAACTTAACTACTATGCCACTGTGCTGGCCCCTTAGAAGCATTTTAATTAAATGGCTCACCCATGCACAGAGAGCTTTCAATCAGCTTTTCAGGGCCCCATTTTTATATATACTAATCAGCAAAAGCCTGGAGAACAACTTTAATATGAATACAGAGGTCAAAACCACAAGAAAAAGATAAAGTATAAAGGAAACAAAGGGTTTCTTTTCATGAAGTATAAAACAGCACATGAGCTATAATTAATATGCAGAGAATTCAAAGACAAATGCTGCAACCACTGAATAAGAAGAGAAATGTGTGTGTGTGTGTACATACATACATGCATATATTCAGAAACAACAACAATAAAAATCCTTTGGGAATTTAAATGAAATGAAATGAAAGCATCCAATGAATCAGAAGGTAGAGTTGAGAAAATCTCTCCAAAAAGTAGAGCAATATGGCAGAAAATGGAAATAGAGAGAAAACATAAGATTTCAGGAAGAATCCAGATGGTCCAAAATCCGATTAACAGGTGTTCCAGAAAGGGAAAACAGAGAAAATGAGGAAAGGGAATCATCCAAAAAAAAATTGAGAAATTTTGCCAAAACTGAACAACATAATTTTCATGAAAGGGCTCATGAAAAGCTCAGCACGATGGAAACAAAAAGACCCAGACTGTATCAGACACCTCTAATGTAATACGTCAGATCTTCCTGGTTTCCCTTGTCTCTTTTTTCAGTCACTTCTATGGCAACCGGATCTGCCAGGCTCCGACAAGCTTCACATATGTCTCTCCTCAAGCCAGCACTACATGCCTCTTAACTCCTGCCCTGCAGCTTTTCTGCTGACACTAAAGAGTGTGATGCCCCAGAACCCTATTTAATGCTTACACATGTACTGATGTTCAGGGTAAACCTTTGACCAGTGGGAAATGGGAGCTGATGGATAAACTTCTTTCCTCTTGCTTACCTCAGATGGATGATCCTGAGATGTGTTGCATCATGGATGACAGTTCTGTGATATCAGACCAGTAACGCATCTTCGTATTGGCTCTACTTATTTTTTCCTCCACTCCCCTTGCCGCTTACCCCTAACTTCTGGATGTGCACTACCAATAAAGTAACAGCAACTAAGCCTTTGCCTCAAGTTCACTTTCTGGGAAACTGATGTCAAAATACACCAACATATATCATCGTGAAATTTTAGACCTCTAAAGGATAAAGCATAAGAATAAAGAAAAAGTCCTAAAATTTTCTGGAGAGAAGAAAAATAGATCACATACAGAGGATCAAATATCACAACAACAACACTGGAAATCTAGAAGAAAATGAAACAAAACTTTCTCAATTCGGAGAAAAACAATCCAACTTCTTTAATAAGATGCTAGGGATAGAATATCTGAAGTGTTCAAACATAATAAAAGGAGAAATAAACAACTAGAGGAGATCTGGAGATGAAGAAAACAAGATAGTTATCAACTCCAGGGAAACTAAAAAATGTGGACAATAAATAAAAATAATTGTAACATATTATGTGATCAGCTATTTAAAATATTCACATACCATTACAATGTAAACACAATATTTATCCAATCAAAATTTGTATGTATGGAGTAAGGGTGGAGAATGTGATAAAGAACCAAATCTATGTATTCTCTGGTGGAAAGTCAATGTTTCAAAACTAAACACTCAAAAAATGGCAACATAAGCAAAATGGAAGTAAATATGAAAACAATCAACAGAAAGGTTTGAAAGTGATTGCCTTTGGGAGTGAGCAACGGGGTCAAGAACAGGGAATTGCTATTGTTTTGTTTTGTTTTATTAAAACATTGGAAAATTATTTCACTCTTTAAACTTTGTGCCTGGGTAAAAATTAAAATTAGAACTTCTGCTTCCAGCCCTTAGGAGGAAAAAGTTTGGCCTTACTGTCAGGACATACTCAACTAGAAAACTGAGTGAAATATATGAAACAACAATTCTCAGACATTGAACAACAGGTAGCACAGGACTATAATGGCTGAGATGGGAAACTAATAAAGTAAACCCTGTGAGTGCCTAGATGTAATTTCCAAAACTCAGTGTGGAAAGAAAGAACCCAAAGACACTCCATCAGTTTCACTGGGTAGGGGAGACAGAATTCAGAGTTCAAGGAGGCTGAAGGAGCTAGAGTGTGCAGGGAAGAGTAATGGAGAATAGAAGAGAAAGAGCTTCAGAAATATTTATAGGTTCCCCTTTAGTGTTGGGGTAAATGTCAAACTGCACATGCAAAGGGTGAAATTCTACAAGTCTGTGCAAAGAACAACTTCTAAGGTGATAAAAATTGCCAGGGAGCCACAAAGAGAACAACCCCAGAGTTCACACAGACTTGGGAATATTTTGAGTTCACAATAGCCAGAATAAAATATCCTTGTTAAATACAAAGGGCATTCAGTAGAGACCACTGAGGAGTCAACATTTAGTAGTGGTGATTAACCAGCCAGAAAGTAAAGTCTAGTCTAAACAAGCCCTAACAAAGTCTTTTAAAATAATCTTTGAGGGCCGGCCACATGGTTAACTTCACGCACTCCACTTCAGTAGCCCAGAGTTTCGCTGGTTCGAATCCCGGGCATGGACGTGGCACTGCTCGTCAAGCCACACTGAGGCAACGCCCCACATGCCACAACCAGAAGGACCCAAAACTAAAATAGACAATTATGTACTGGGGAATTCGGGGAGAAAAAGCAAAAAAAAATAGTACAGATGATCTTTAAGAAAAAAAATAGTCATCCTTGAAAGAATGAAATTGATTTGCCAACAACCTAAATAACCTCCAGAACAAAGGCCAACAAACACTTTTTAAAGGAATACAACAAAATCCACCAAATAACATAAAATTTATAGTGTTAAGAATCTAATTAAAATCACTACACATGTATAAAAACAGGAAATATAACCAATAACCAGGAGGAAAGTTAGTCTATAGTAACAAATCTAAAAATTACAGAGATGTGGAATTAATAAACAGGAACTTTAAGACAGCTATGATCATTATGCTTAAGAACTCAGGGGAAAATGAATACAAAGAGGAGGGAAATGAAGGATAGAGAAAGGGACCAAAAAAGAACTTGTACAGATGAAAACTATAACATCTGAAATAAAATTTCACTGGATATGGTTAACAGTAGATTAGAAACTGAAAAAAAGAAGATAGTGGACTTAAAGACAATGCAATAGAAATTCTCCAAAATGAAGCATAGAGAGGAAGAAAACTAAACAAGAAGAAGAGGAAGAAGAAGAAGAAATATCCTCTATGACATGTGGAACAATATCAAGGGGTCTGACGAGACAAACATTTGACTGAAATCCCAAGAGGAGAAAAGAGACAAGGGGACAGGTAGGGTGGGGGGGAGATATGTGAAAATATAATAGCCAAAAATGTTTCGAAATTTGAAGAAGTCTATAAACCAAGACTCAAGAAGCTGAACAATCTCCAAGTAGGGTGACTATAAGGAAAACCACAGCACATCACAATCGAATTGCTAAAAAAAAACAGAGACAAGAGGGAAGATATTACAGGCAGCCAGGAAAAGGAGGCCATTATATAAAGTGGAACAAAGATAAGAATTACAGCAAGTTTCTCATCAAAAACTGTGAAAGCCAGGGGCCGGCCCTGTGGTGTAGTGGTTAAGTTCGTCATGCTCTGCTTCAGTGGCCCAGGTTCACAGGTTTGGGTTCCGGGTGTGGACGTATACCACTCATCAGCCATTCTGTGGCAATGACCCACATATAAAGTGGGGGAAGAGTGACACAGCTGTTAGCTCAGGGCTAATCTTCCTCAAGCAGAAAACAAACAAAACAAACAGGAAGATTGGTAACATATGTTAGCTCGAGGCTAATCTTCCTCAGAAAAACAAGCAAACACAACAACAACAACAATATGAAAGCCCAAAGACAATATAACAATGTATTTAACTTCTAGGGGAAAATGTCAATCCAAACTTCTATACCTAGAGAAGTTATCTTTCAAAAATGAAAGAATTTTCATATAAGTAAAACCTGTGTGACAACATTGCCAATAGAACAAGAAAAAAAATTATATCAGGTGACTACTTAAATAGGGAGGACCAGAAATGATAAATGAGTAGATAAATGGAAAAGATATTCTTTTCTCAGTTTTATATTTCTTTCAAGATAGCTAACTGCCTAAAGAAATGATGAAAACAATATATTTGGAGGCTTATAGCATATTTAGAAGTAAAATGTGTAACAATAATACCAGAAAAGAGAGAAGAAAGAAAATAAGTTATACTGTTGTAAATTTCTTGCATTATATGTGAAGTTTTGTGATGTAATTTGAAGACAGACTGTGTTAAGTTTAAAATGCATATTGTAAAGCTTAGAACAAACACTTTAAAAGATAAAATACAAAGGTATAGCTAATAAACCTCCAGTGGAAATTAAAAAGAAGAGCAAAAATAATGAATTAATCTAAAAGAAGATAGGAAAAGAAGAAGAAATAGATAAGGAACAGATTGGACAGAGAAAAAACAAATTGCAAATTGCTAGATTTAATCTCAAACATATCAATAAACACATTAAATGTAAATAGTCTAAACTCAACAATTAAAAGTCAGAGATTGTCAGACTGGATAAAAAAAGCAAGATTCAACTATAGGCTGTCTTCAACAAACTGACCTTGAATGTAAAGACATCAATGGGGTAAAAGAAAAAGCGTGGAAAAGATATAGATTGCAGATAACAATCAAAAATAAAGCTGGAGTGGCTAAATTAAAATTGACAATGTAGACTTCAAGACAATGAGTAAAGAGGTTTATTTCATAATCATAAAGGAATCAATTCTTCAAGAATGTGTAATAATCCTAAATGTGTATACACATAGAGCTTCAAAATATATGAAGCAAAAACTGAAAGAACTGAAAGGAGAAATAGAAAACCCATGATTATAATTAGAGACTAAAAACTCTTCTCTCAGTAACTGATAGAATATGTAGACTGAAAATCAATAGGTATAGAGAATACTTCAACAACACCAGTAAGCAAATTGACCAATTGACTTGAATAGAACATTCAACCAAAAACTGCAGAATACACATTTTCCTTAAGTGCACGTGTTTGATTCACCAAAGTAGACAATATGCTGGGCAATAAAATAAACCTCAATGCATTTAAAAGAATTGACACATATAGAGTATGTTCTCTGAACAAAATGGTATTAAACTAGAAATCAATAATAACAATTCCCAAATATTTGGAAGTTACACAAGACATTTATAAGTAACCCATAAGTTTGAGAAAAAAATCACAAGAGAAATTAGCAAATATTTTGAATTGAATGAAAATGAAAACACACATATCAAAATTTGTGGGATGCAGTAGTATTTAGAGATGTTTTGTCTAATACGGTAGCCACAAGCCACATGGAACTATTTACATTTCAATTTTAATTATATAAGATTAATAAAATAAAAATTCATTTCTTCAGTCAAACTAGCCGTATTTAAAACATTCAAAAGCCATATGAGGCTAGTGACCACCTTATGAACAGTACAGAGAACATTTCCACCATCACAGAAAAGCCTATTGACCAGCACTATCTTAGAGGAAACAATCAATCATTAAGTGATAATTTTGGTGGAAAAAGTGTCTGAAATCAATTATGTAATCTTACCTTTTAAGAAACTATGAAAAGGACAGCAAATTAAACCCAAAGTAAGTATAAGGAAGGAAATAATAAAGATAAGGGTGGAAATCAATGAAATAGGAAACAACAAACAAAACTCAACAAAATAAAAAGCTGGTACTGTGAAATGATCAGTAAAATTGATAAACCCCTAGGGAAGCTGAACAAGATAAATGAGAGTAGACACAACTTACCAATATCAGAAATGAAAGGGCATTTTACTATAAACTCTGCAGACACTTAAAAAATAATGCGGGAATGTTATGAACAGATTTATGCCAGTAGATTTCACAAACTAGAAGAAATAAAAAAATTCCTTGAAAGGCACAAATTACAAAACCAACTCAAGAAGAATTTAAAAACTTTAAATAGCCTTATATCAGTTTAACAAAATGGATTCCAATTTAAAACCTTTTCAAACAGAAAATATTATCAAATTGAATCCAGCAATGTATAAATGGGGTAATGAACCAAGACCAAGTGGCATTATTGCACAAATTACTTTCATAAATGCATAACATTTTAAATATAAATTGATATAAATCGTCACATTAACAGAATTTAAAAAATGACCCTATCAGTAGATGTAAAAACAAACATTTGAAAAATCTTAATACTCACTCACGATAAAAATTCAGCAATCTGGAAGAGAAAGGAACTTTTTCAGCCAAATAAAAGACATTTACAAACAATATACAGTTAATTTAATGGTAAGAGACTGAATGCCTTCTCTCTAAGATTGAGAATAAGACAGGATATCATAATTACCGGTTCTCTTCAGTTGTTATACCAGATGTCCTGGCAAATGCATTAAGGCAAGAAAAATAAATAAAAGCATACGTATTAGAGAATAAAAAGTAAAACTGTCTTTATTTGCAGATGATATCATTGTCTATGTAGACATACTAAGAAATTAACATTAAAAAAATCTCCTGCAAGTAATAAATGAATTTATCAATGTCTTAGGAAAGAATATTAATACACAAAAATCATTGTATTTCTATATTCTAGCAATAAACAATTAGGATGTGAAATTCTAAAAGAAAAAACCGTTAAAAATAACATTTAAAACATTTATGAGTAAATTTTTCAAGAGATATCTACACTAAAAACTAAATTATATCACCAAGAAAAATTAATAAGATCTAAATAGATGAAGAGATACATCATGCTTGGATAGGAATACTCAATACTTTTAAAATGCCAATTTTTGTCAAATAGATTAAATGCAACCCCAATGAAAATCACAGCAGGCATTTTCGCAGAAATTAGCAAGTAGATTCTAAAATTTATGTGGAAATTACATGGAAATTTATGTGGAAAATTTAATTAAAGTCATCAAAAGATTGTATCGGAAAAAGAAAAACAAAGTTTGAGGTCTCATGCATACCTGATTTTAAGACTTATAAAGCTACAATAATCAAGTGAGTTTGTTACTGGCATAAGGATAGACATATAGACAATGGGACAGAAATAAACTACTATATATGGTATCTGATTTTTGACAAAGGGGCCAAAGTAATTCAATGGAGAATAAAAAAGGCTTTTCATCAGATGGTACTAGAACTGGGTATCTATATGGAAAAAAGCGAGACTCGTACCTCACATCATGTGAAAAAATTGACCTGAAATGGACTGCAGGCCTAAATGTGAACCTAAAAGTATACCACTTCTAGGGAAAAATGTATGAGAAAGTCTTTGCAACCTCGGAGAAGACAAAGATTTCTTAGGACACAAAGAGCATGATAAAGAAAAAATAACAAATTTGGCCTTCATCAAAATTTGAAACTTCTCTTTGAAAAATGACAAAAAACCCCCACCAACTGGGAGAAAATATTCGCAATACATATGTCTAAGACAGAACTTACATCCAAAATACACTCCAAACTTATACAGCTCAGTAATAACAAAACAAACAACCCTATTAAAAATGGGCAAAATATTTTAACAAAACCCTCAGAAAAAATATACAAAAGGCCATTGAAGCATGAAACACTGCTTAACATCATTAGTCATTAGAAAAATGTAAATTAAATCACAATGAGATACTTTCTCTTCACACCTACTAGGATAGCTAAAATAAGAAAGACAGACAATGCCAAGTGTTGGAGAGAATGTGGGACTACTGAAATCTGTATATTTTTTAGGTGGAAAGCAACATGATATTGGCATTTGCTTATAAAGTTAAACATACACAACATATGACACAGCAATTCTACTGTATAAGAAATGAAGACCTATATCCACACAAAGACTTGTACATAAACATGCATAGCAGATTTATTCATAATAGCCAAAATTTGGAAACAATCAAATGTCCAAGATCTGGTAAATGGAGAAACAAATTGTAAAACATTCACACAATAGAATATTGCACAGCAATAAAAAGGAACAAACTCTGGTGCACACAACACTGATAATCTCAGAAACATTATACGGAGAGAAAAAAAGCCAAACAGAAAGGAGCACATACAGCAGGATTACATTTATATGAAACTCTAGAAGAGACAAATCTGATATGGTGATGGAAAGCAGGTCAATGGTTACCTACGCTGGGATTGTAGGGTGAGGATTGACTGGAAAGAGGTACCAGGCTACGTTTTGTGGTGATGGAAGTACTCTATACCTTGATTGTGGAGGTGGATTAACGTGTATACATTTTTCAAAACTCACCTGTACAGTTAAAATGTATGCATTGTATTTTATGCAAATTATACCTCAACAATAATGATTAAAGGACTAAATTCAACTTAACAGAAGATGACCAACAGAGAAGGAAGAGGAAAAGGAACATGAGAAATAAGAGAAAAGAAAATTGTGACCAAGTTAGGAAAAGGAAGAGGAAAGAGGAAATTGGAGGAAACAAGAGGGTAAAATGGAGAGCGTCTCAGATTATCTCTTAAAGGGCTCATTACTATGGGTTTGGCACTTTATGATAGCCCTTAATACTCACAATACCCTGCAAGTTAAAGATAATCACCCTCATTTTACTGATATGGAAACTGAGACCCTTGAGAAATCAAATGCTTTTCCACATTTTCATATTTTGTCAGTGGCCCCCAAACTCCTTCTCCTGCCTGTAACTGACATCCTTTGGAAATCAGTTTTCAAAGGGGGAGTTCTCCAGATGCTGAGATGGAGTTGGCACGAAGAGTGTTTATCGGTGATCGACGTCTGTGGGAGAGAGGAGGAAGAAGCAGGTTGAGCAGAAAGAGAAGCCCAAGGGCAGTGCAGCCCAACAAAGCTTCTGCCAATACCATGGGGGTAGCTGAAGATTGTATGGACCTTCAGAGTGTCCCAGGTGGCATCTGCTGTCTTGCAGGTCTGTGGAGGGGTCCTCTACTAGAAATTACTGACCTTTCACTGAAATGATTTCAAGACAAGAAGAGAAAGGAGGAAAAAATCACATCAATAATACATTAACAAAACCAGGTGCTAATATCTTTTATGTGCCAGGCATGGTTCAAAGCACCATATATGTTTTAACTCGTGTAAAACTCACAACAACCCTCCGAAGTAGACATTATTTTTTAATCTTCATTTGACATCATAGAAACTGAGGCAGACCATATAGCTAGAAACTGGAGATGCTAGGACAGGATCCCACAGTCTGGCTCTAGCCTATGCTCTGCCATATCAAAAAGACACCTAGCCTTTATTAGTGACATACTCTAGATATACTTGATCAAGCACCACCTGCAGTCCCATAGCTCCTTCTCAAAGAAAACCCACCCACTGAAGTCATCAGGTTGCTCTTCCATTTAAAACAAGAATCTTCTGATTAAACACGGTTTTCTTCTCAGGCAATTTGTTCTGACCCAGTTGGCCTTCGAGCCATCAGCTTTGCACATAAGAACCTCCTACGGTAGCTTGAAGCCGTGAGGAAAAAGTTCTAGCTAAAGCAAAGAGCCACCTTGAGGGAAATGAGAGTGAATTTACTTTGAATTTGAAATGAAGGGTTTTTGAATGCTGATACCCTGCCTCCACGGAGCCCAGATTGGTCTGTAACACAATCTGACTCTTGAATACCTAAAAATAGAGATAATTGAACACCCCACGCTGTGATGTGGGGCCTTGAAATTCAGTGCTGAATTCGGTGGTGGGAGTGCTGATTTGCATTAACTTAGTCATGCCCACCTCATCAACTTAGGTAACTGATGTTAGGTCACCAGAGTTTCCTAGGAACCAAAGTGTTCCTGGGAACACACTAGACTAGGAATCAGACCAGGATTTTATTCCTAGTTCTGCCTTTAACTAGTTCTATAACCTTAGACATTTCACCCAGTTTCTCTGGGCTTCAGTTCTGTCATTGATAGACTTTGGGGCGTGGATTGGCTAAGATCCGTTTCAGCTAATTCTGCAATTCTCAGAAATCAACCAGGAAACTTAAAGAAGATTTGAATATAAGAGCTAAAAGGTTTTAATTGGAAAACTGTCCTTCCTTAAAATGTTTTTCTGGGGCTTGCTTCCTTACTACGAGAGTTCAGTTCCTTTTCTTACACCATAATAAGACTTGTAAAGAATACAGTGTCCTCGATGTTCCTGTGTTGAGATAAATGAGGTAACAGACAAGCTTCAAAGGGGTTAACATGTTGTCGGGAGGCAACATGATTTGTGGGAAGAGTCGAGACTGAGAGAAATTCAAGCACAGCTCTGCCATAACTCAACTTACCTTCCTCATCGTTAAACAGGCTTCAATGTAATTGTGTCCTCCCAGTAGAAAGGATCAGAGAACAAAAAGAAATACGACATAAAGAACTCCTAGAAAATAAATTTTGCCTATAAAATGATTCGAGCTCAAGAACAAAGAAAACAGAGTTTACTTCACTGAGTGAGTAGGATGTATTTGGGGTTCACTAGATTTCATTCACATCAACAGAAGGCAGGTATTGAGTATGGTTACCTTCAACTCAAAAGACAAAGAGACAAAAGGGAAAGCTGAATTGGGCCTGTATAGACCAGCTTTCCCATTTTACTGTTAGGGAAATTGACAGCCAGAAAGAAAAACTGACTTGTCCAGAGTTACACAGAAAATTAGCTATAGGTCTATTACTAGGATCTGGGTCTGTATTCATTTATTCATTCAACAAATATTTATTGGCACTTAGATAGAACAAACCCCATCCTACTCTTGCGGGTAGTCAATCAAATAATCCCATAAATAGATGTAGAATTAGAGCTGTGACAAGTGACTCAAAGTAAGGCACACAATGCTATGAGAACATACAATAGAATTTGGCCTGCCCTTAGACCTGAGGAACTCTTCTCTGAGGTTTAAGCAGGCAAAGAGGGAGGAAGAGAAAGTGTGCTCCTTGTAGACAAAATAGCAGGCACAGAAGGCCCTGGGGCAGGAGTGAACATGGCGTGTTTTAGGAGTTTCAAAAAAAAATGTAGAGGAAACAATTCAGGCAAAGGTCCTGAGATGAGAACATGCTTAGAATATTTAAGGAATAACAGAAAATTCAGTGTGCCTAGAGCCCAGTCAGCAAGGGGAAGAGTGAGAATCTGGGAAGAGATCTCACAGGGAGCAGGTTATCGGGTCTGGGAGCTAAAGTAAAGGCTTTGACATTGACTTTGAATGGGATGGGAATTCCTTGGAGCATTTTGAGCTCAAGAATCAGATGATCTGACTTATGTTTTGGAAGGATCACCCTGGTTGCTCTGTGGACATAGACTGTAAGAGGGTAAGGGTAGAAAGAGAGAAAACAGTTGGGAATCTATCGTAATAATCCAAGTTAAGAAATGATAGTGGCTTGGACGATGGTGGTAGTGAAAGTGGTGAGAAGTGGTCAGATTCTGGATACATTTCAAAGATAAAGACTGCATGATATACAGATGAATGGAATGAAAAGTCTTAGAGAAAGAGAGGGAGTCAAGGATGACTCCAAGGCCTTGGCTTGAAACACTGGTTGAATGGAGTTGCCATTCACTGAACAAGGGGAGGCCACTAAGGCATTTTAAGTTGTAGGGGTGGGGGTGGCATGACCACATTCGTGTGTCAAAAAGATCACTCTGGCTGCAACATGAAGAGTGGATTAGAGATGGACAAGGGTGGATATGAGGTGCCTAGTTAGGAGGCTAAGTAGAAAGTCCAGACAAAAGAGCCATTAGTGGGCCATCCATGAAATTTTTCCTATTTTAACAGCTTCATTTAGTAGTTATAGATTTATATTAACGAATATTAGAAAAAATAAAACATACCAAGTCTGTGACTTCAGGAAATTGCTTAGGAATCAGGTAATATCATACCTTAAATTTGATGTAAGAAATATATTTAGTAAACAACGGAATATTTGGCACTTGGATATGCAAATACCAAAGTTTGGGGAAAATAGACTACATAATATTGCCTGTTTGATAAGCCTTGCTGGTTAAATGAGATACTTTCAGTGAGTCACATTTTGAGTTATAAACCCAGCCCACAAACTAAATTATCCCATCTTGTCTTGGGAAATTTTCTCTACTTGAACTGCAGCCATGTTTGTTCAATGTGACCCAGCCATCTGGCTAGGGCAAATGGGACCAGGCAGGGACCAATCAGATGCTCTCTTCTGGAATGCAGACTTATGACAGTGATGGTAAGCTAGCTTCTGTGAATGGATTCAATGATAATCTCTAATTCAGGCGCTGGGAGTGGTCATTGTTCTGTGATCTGGAGAAGCAGAGAAAACTGGTTGCAAAAAGAAAGAAGGAAGCAGATGCATAGAGAGATGCCAAGACAAGAGAGAGAGGACTGAAACATTTTCTATATCTGGTTCTGGTCCCCTCCTCAGGCCTAGTGGCCTTTCTGCATTGGATGACTAAGACATTCTTCTATGGTGATAATAAATACAATTTTTAATTTAGATCTTCCAAGAGTTTTTCTTACTTGCTACCAAAGGGTCATAGCTAATGGCTATTTCTATAATTAAGAAACATTAGATAAAAAGCTTTATTTTTCTTTATGACCACCTAGGGAACTCTTGGGGTTCCTGTATCCAAACTTATCACTCTAACAAAATAAAGTTCTAAATTGTCCATTTTCAGGATAGAGGACTCATATGGATTTGGACTAGCATACAGAAGCAGTAAAAAGAGAGTGAGTCTAATTAATGGAAGTAAGCCAATACTAGTTGAGAGAAAAATTAAGAGAAGATACAGTAGTAACCCCATTTAGGAAGAAGAAAGAAGAGACCCTTAGAAAGAAATCAATGATGAGATTTCAAAGGAATTATTTTAAATGAGCAATTTTATCAAAGTATGTTGTAAAATTAATTGCTAACATTTAAAAAAATCAGAACACCACATAAAAATCACTATTTGAATTCTCACATTGTATGAGAGAAAAATTTCCCATCAAATTGAGAACTTTATTCCCAGATAAAGCAGTGTTTTGATGTTTTTGCTTAAAAAATATTATAAAGCATTGTGTACTGGATTCCCTCACCTCATCCCTGACCCCACCTTATCGCCCTCAGCAATGACCATTTTCCATCTTTCACCCACACACAGAGGGAAAGAAAATTTGTGGCTGACAGAAATATTAGAGAGCCCACTAGGATATATGAAACTGCTCACAGGTTGTGAAATGTAAGTCAGTGATCTATTTCTCTACTACAGGAAAAATTCACGTTTTATTTTCTTTTGTTTATTAAGATGAAAAGTAGGAATGAAAGTAAAACAATGAGCCACGTTGTTTGATTGACATAATAAGATTTAACAGACTATGCAAAATTTTGAAATTTTTCTACTTTTTAAGACAACCCATTGAGAAATACCAACCAAAAAATTTGTTTAATAAACTGTGCTTAGTTACCTATGTTGCGCTTGGGGAAAGATCCATCACAATTGCATCCAGAGCTTGTGCATTGCTTGTGCATTGCCTATGAGTGGGCCTCGAGGATGGGATGGAAGAAAAGGAGGGGTAGAGCAGTCCAGGATGGCGTGGGGCTTGGATGGTGTAAGAATGAGTGACAGCACGGGATGGGTTATGGAGTACATTACTTGATAACTTTTCAAAAGCTGAAAATATAATGTTTTGTTTCAGGGATTGAAAAATAGGTAGACGTGAACATCAAAATAGCCACATTGTTAAAATGGCCACATCAAAATGTCTCCTGCCCATTCTATGATAGGTTTAATTATCAGTGGGGTCATGCAGAGGTTGCAACCTGGTTGACAATAAGACAGAGCAGGCTCTCACGTATGTTTTATTTTGCCCACATGGCATTTTTCAAAAAATGTGATCACCATATTTTAAAAATGTGAAGATTTCAATATAAAATTTGGATTTTAAACTTCTCTTGGAAAACAGGATACTGAAACTCTGGGCCCTTATTCTCAGATGGCGTTAATTGCCTGGGTCTGCGTATAGGCTGCCCAGGTGTGGGTGGAGCACTCTCCCTTCAATCCACCATATGCCAGGGCTCCGTTTTGGCTCACCACACTCACTTCTGTACCCCACTAGCATCAAGTTGACTCAGCTGGGACAGTGGGATCTGGAATCTAAAGGTGGGGTCAGAAGATTTTTTCTGTGAAGGGCCAGATTGCAGAGCTTTTTTTGGCTTGTGGGCCGTACAGTTTCTGTCAAGACTTCTCTGTCATAACCAATCAACTGCTGTTGTAAGGTAAAAGCAACTACAGACAAGAGTATACAATTGGGGGTAGCTGTGTTCCAATAAAACTTTATTTATAAGATCAGACAGTGGACCGTATTTGGCCT
Source organism: Equus przewalskii (assembly GCF_037783145.1). Lineage (NCBI taxonomy): Eukaryota > Metazoa > Chordata > Mammalia > Perissodactyla > Equidae > Equus > Equus przewalskii. Next base: position 38,173,430 of record NC_091847.1, read on the forward strand.
GAAGACTGTAGTTTGTCCATCCCTTGTCTACACTTAGCCTCATAACAGTTGTGTGATTCTGGAGGAAGTCACTTCAACTTTATGAACCCCACTTTCTTCATCAGTAAATACAAGGATACTGCTACCATCTTAACTAATTTGTAAACATAAGGAAAGATCAAACTAGATAATTTACATAAAATTGCTTTGTAAACTGCCTAGGGCTGGAGTATGTAATTGTTTAATAATTAGTATACAAGCACTGAAGCTTAATCAACTAATATTAGGCCTCCTGGCAAACTATCATCTTTGTTTTCTTTTCTTCCTTCTCTCCACCCAATTCCCTACCTATTAATCCTTGTTCACAATGCCTCCTACACACACACACACACACACATACACACACACACAAGTACCACGCCCCTAGAACTGTATTCTTAACTGCCTCAGCTGTACCCTAGGGCCCTCTTTCCCCACCCATACCCACCAGGCTTGATTTTTGCATGTTCCCTCCCAGTTGTCCCTCTTCAGATTAGACCACTAGTGGCAGAATAAATATCATGACTGGTCCAACTTTCTTGCTCAAAGGAGTGATTTGGAGATAAACGACTTGTTCTAAGATGCCTTTGGAACATTTCACAAGAAAACTCTAAAAATTCTAGTAGAGCATGTGATTCTTTGTACAGTACGTTAAAATACTTCTGAGAAACTCACTTATATCCCAAAACAGCAACTCAGCTCTAGGAAACTAGGAGAAGTTCAGGCCTAGAGGATACCATGTGAAGATACCTGCACACATAGGCGTTGCATTTACAGAGTGGCAGCCATTGACACCATGCACAGGCAGGTGGGCTAGAGAGAAAGGCTGAGTCTGGACCCAGCATACCACCTGCCAGTCCCTAAAATGTACAAAATTAAAGAAATAGTGGGGCTTGTGGCAGTGGTATGCTGGTAAACCGGCTCCCCGGGGAAAGCAAGAAAGCAAACCAGCCCTGTCTGTGGCATGTATCAATTTCCCCAGTGCGAATACTCCCACCAGGGATGCGATCCAGCTACCAATGGTTTAACAACCAGCTCACAGAATTGCTAAGTATTTCACAGTAGCTTGTTCTTGCCAGATCCAGCACATCACTAGCTCCATGGCTTCAACTATTGGGCAGTTTAGATAAGATAAAACAGTTTACCTCCAATAGTCCCCAGAGGAATGAAAGCCCCCCAATTTTCTAACCCAGAGCAGACAAGTTCAAAGGCAGAGGCTTTTCTCCATTTATTGATCCTTGGTCCTAAGAAAATGCATAAATATTAAGCTCTTCCTCTGAATGAAATAGTATAACTAGTTAGTGAGCTATTTCATACACACACACACTTTACTATATTCTTCATGAGCTAATGACTGTTTTTGCCCCTAAGTTGTGTACTCCATATGCTCTTTTGTACATGTTAGGAGGATTTTTGATGGTTAGAAATCTTGGTCCTTGCTATTCAAAGTCTAGTCCTCAGATAGGCAGCACCACATCCCCTGGGAACATATTAGAAAGCAGAATTTCAGATTGCACCCTTGATCGAATGAATCAGAATCTGCATTTTTTTTTTTAAAGATTGGCACCTGGGCTACTAACTGTTGCCAATCTTTTTTTTTTTTTTTTTTTTTCTGCTTTATTTCCCAGTACATAGCTGTATATTTTAGTTGCAGGTCCTTCTAGTTGTGGGATGTGGGACGCCGCCTCAAGGTGGCCTGACGAGCGGTGCCACGTCCGCGCCCAGGATCCGAACCCTGGGCTGCCGCAGCGGAGCATGCAAACTTAACCACTCGGCCACGGAGCTGGCCCCTGAATCTGCATTTTAACCAGATTTGTATGTGCATTAAAGTTTGGAAAGTGCTGCTCTATGCTGCATTCAATTTACGCTTAGGAGCCAGACCAAAATGCTGATGAAATTTGCTATTTACCATACACAAAAACAAATAATCAGTCTTGTCCCTTTGTAGTGATGATCTGAAAAATTCCGTATAGATTTTTTTCACTTAAGACATCAAACTATTTCAGAATTATTCTGATTTAAAACACAAAAGCAAACTGTCCTTTGCAGAATCATGACAGTGTACTCTTAGGTAACTATCAAAAATAAGGCAAATTAGAAAGATGTTCTTGTCTTGGTTCCAACCTTCCTCTTCAGCCTTATGTCTGTCGTTTAATTACATGCTGTGATAGAAAGAATAGTCCCTGTCCCCCAAGATGGCCACATCCTTATCCCCAGAACTTGTGAATATGAAACCTTACATGGCAAAAGGGACTTTACAGATGAAATTAATTAGGGATTTTGAGACGAGGAGAATATCCAGGTGTGCCTGATGGAATCACGAAGTTCTTAAAAGGGAAAGAGGACGGCAGGAGAGTCAGAGGAGATGTGACCACAGTGGCAGAGATTGGAGTGTTGCAGGACCGCAAACCAAGGAATTGGTCTCTGGAAGCTGAAAAATGGCAAAACAACAACAATTCTCCCCTAGAACCTCCAGAAGGAACAGAATCCTGCCAACACCTTGATTTCAGCCTGGGGAAACCTGTTTCAGACTTTCAACCGCCAGAACTGTAAACTTAAAAAAAATTGTATTGTTTGAAGCCCCAAATTTGTGGTAACTTGTTACAGCAGCAATAGAAAACCAACACATATGCCTTTCTCCCCAGTTAGATTGTGAGCTTTTCAAGGACATAACTATATTCTCTAAAAATTGGTTGTCTGCAGTGGTTTTCCATTACTCTTAGAATAAACAAAACCCTTAGACGTGGCTACAAGGCCTACATGGCCAGACCCATGCCGACTGGTCTAGCCTGGCTTCCAGCACTTGCTCCCAGCTATGTTGGCCATTCTTCCTGTGTGAGTCCCTCCCCTCCCCTTCCAGCTCCCCTGTGTTTGGTTAACCCCTATTTCTTCCTTCAGATCTCCCTCAAACATCGCTTCCTCCGGGGAGCTCATCCTTCTTTGCTTTATAGATTGCATTCATTTCTTTTATGGCACTTACTTCCATTTGTAAACGTAAAAAGGTCTCCCTCTAAGCTCTACGGAGCAGAGACCATGTCTATTGCACATTTCAGTACCTGGCATAAAGCAGGGATCCAGTCATTATTTGTTTAATAAAAAGTAGTCATTGCATGTATAAAAGAAAAGAGAAAATGCTTTACTGATTTATGAGTCTCTAACTCATAAAGAATTATATATTTGAAAAAACAATTTTAAGAAAAACAAATTCAGAAGTCCCTAGAGTACACCGTACTCTCTTTAGATTTCAGTCACTGACCTCGATTTAAAACCTTCTACGTTGAACTACTGCCTACATTTAACAATAGTTCTTACCTGTCTGTTAGGGAGCTGCTACATGACAGCTTCCTGCTTCTCCCTCCTCCCTTCTGCTCTCCTCTCCTCCCCCCTGCTCTTCACTCCCCACCCCCCCCCCCACCAGTTGTTAAACCTATACCTACACACCACTACCTGGAGTCTTTTCTTTCAAAGGTTTATCAAGAGGTACAGAGCCTTGAGACACTACCAAGAAATTCTACCATGGGGGCACCAACTCTCAATTAACTATATCAGCTCAGGCACTGACACAGTCATCTTCCCTCAAACCTCATTCTATTAAGGAGCTCCAATTTCTCCCCAGTCAAACTCAGCTAACTTTGAGGGGCCTTCAATTCCCCTTAATGTTAAACATTCTTCAAATTCAAATATAGCACTTTTCCTTGATGAAGCCAGGCATCAGGTCCTCCTGGGCTCTGAGGTTGTCGGGAGGAAGAAAGGGTATGACAAGTCCCAAAGATTTATTACTTTACATTCACAACTTGTGTATTTCCATCATTTAATATTATAATCTAATGGATGCATGACTCAAAGAGTTTAGACCCTATAATAATAACCACGCATAAGTATCTTAGCCTACATTTCAAGGGGTCTTCTGATTTTGGTCAAGCAAAAAGCAAATATTCATTTATCTTCCCCATGAAAGTCTTATACAGTTGTAGGAAGATAGACAGGACCCCACAGTGACCACCAGCTGAGCCATTGCATTAAGTAGTCTTCTCTCAAGGTAAAAAAGCTCATGTAAGTGATTTTTAGGGCTTCAGTTTACTAAAGACCCTGATCTCACCTAGTAAATGCTTAATGGGGTGATAAAGTACACAGTTTCTCTAAAGCCTATCAGTGTTCTACACACAGTGGGATTTTACTAAATGAGGGAGAGTGATTTTAACCAATTTTTTATCATTGTAAGTGCCCATTAGCATTCATTAATATAAAAGTTAGAGTTTGTTTTGTACCACTCCCACCTGGTTGAAAATCTTACACTTCCAGCCAGGATATTTCGAATGCTGCTTTAGCTCTTAGCATTTGTTGGATATAGAAAAGAGAATTCCATTCTTAATGAATTCAGTGCATAAAGGAAAAATTGCACTGGTATACACTTAATCGGTAGATAAAGGAGAACATATCTCAAACACCAAGAATAAGATTAGAATCAAGAAAATGAATTCTACTCATAGTCTCACTTATACCTGTATTGATGTCACCATTATAAAAAATGGACCCCCAGATGTTTCTAAATACTTGGAGCAAGAAATGCTCAATAAATAACACCTAAAAATGATATTTAATGTTCCAAGATTAGGGTCTTAAACTTGAAGCTACAGAGAAGCTGATGGTGTGGCCCCTTAACTTTTCCTAACTAATCCAGCTATAAGCAAGAGACAGAAGCTATTAGAATTTAATAGCCAGTAGCTATTAGAATTTAAAATTTTATTTCTAAAAAGTAATTCTAAAGAATGACTCGCACAAGTATATAAAAATGTTAACATGTTCTGCAACTATGTAATTATAAAACCCTAATAGCCTAATTGTCTGTTAATAGGAAATCTATTAAATAAATTAAGTACCATCATCATCTGTTTGAAAAGATAAGATACTGACACAGGTATGTCCATGCTACTTTGTGCTGTGGTAAAGCAGGTTATATTAAAGTTTTACGGCTTCATGTATGTGCTTAGTTATACATTAAAAAGTCCAGAATGATATATGACAAAGTATTAACAGTGGATATATCCAGAGAATGGGATTGGGGAGAGAGACAATATATTCCCTTTCTGTTTGATATACTTCTTTATAGTTCAGATTGTATTTTAAATTTTCTACTACAAACATTAGTGTAAAAGTCTTTAACACTATTTTTATGTGGACATACATTTCATTTCTTTTGGGCAAATACCTTAGAGTGGAATTGGTGGGTTGTTACATTCTCAGCAGCAATATTCAAATTTAGTGCTTTTTGATGCTATTGTTAGTGGCATTGTTTTTCCATTTCAATTTCTGACTGTTTGCTGCTACTAATGTAGAAGCACAGTTGATTATTGTAAATTGACCTTGCTAAACTCATTGTTCTAGTGGCTATTTGTATATTTCTTGGAATTTTCTATCTACCTAATCATGTTGTTTCTGTGTTTTTGATTTCTCTTGCCTTATTGCCTGGCTAGGACCATTTATACAATGTTAAATACAAAGGCTGAAAGGGTATGTTCCAGCGTCAGGGGGAAAGCAATTTAATATTTCACCATTCAGTATGGTGCTAGCTGTAGGTTCATTGTAGATGCCATTTATGAGGTTGTGGAAATTCCCTTCTATTTCCAGTTTACTGAGAGTTTTTATCACACGTGGATATTAAGTTTTGTCAAACACATTTTCAATATCTACTAAAAATATCATATGGCATTTTTCTTTTATACTCTTAATATGATGAAGTACATTGATTTTTGAATGATAAACCAAACTTACACTCCAGGAATACTCTCCACTTTTTATATATGGCTGGATTCAAAATTTATATTGCTGGACTCGATTTCTATTTTCCCCACTCCCTAGTTTTACTGAGATATAACTGACATATAACATTGTATTAGTTTAAAGTATGCAAGATAATGATTTGATATTTACATATATTGTGATATGATTACCACAATAAATTTAGTTACATTCATACCTAACATTGTCACAGGCTTTTTTCTTGTGATAAGAACTTTTAAGATCTGGGTCTTGGCAATTTTCAAATATATCATACAGTATTATTAACTATAGTCACCCCACTACACATTACATCCTCAGAACTTATTAATCCTATAACTGGAAGTTTATACCTTTTGACCACCTTCATTCAATACTCTCACTTCCCCCACACCCACTTCTGCCAACCACAAATCTGATCTGTCTCTATGAGTTTGGTTTTTTATATTCCACATATAAGTGAGATCATATAGTATTTGTCTGTCTTTGTCTGACATTTCACTGAGCACAATGCCCTCCAGGTTCATTCGTGTTGTTACAAGTGGCAGGATTTCCTTTTTTTTTTTTATGACTAAATAGTAATCCATTGTGTATATATATACCACATTTTCTTTATCCATTCATCCATCGATGAACACTTAGGTTGTTTCCATGTCTTGGCTATAGTAAATAATGCTGCAATGAACATTGGGGCACATATATATTGTTGATTTAGCATTTTCATTTTCTTTGGATAAATACCCAGAAGTGGAATTGGGGGATCATATGGTGGTTCTATTTCTAATTTTCTGAGGAAGCTCCATACTGTTTTCCATAGTGGCTGCAACAATTTACATTCCTACCAGTAGTGCACAAGGGTTCCCTTTTCTCCACGTCCTCGCCAACACTTCTCTCTTGTCTTTTTTTATGATAACCCTTCTAAAAGGTGTGAGGTGATATCTCACTGTGGTTTCCATTTGCATTTCCCTGATGATTAGTGATGTTAAACACCTTTTCATGTACCTCTTAGCCAATGTATGTTTTCTTTGGAAAAATATCTATTCAGTTCCTCTTCCCGTTTTTGAATCAGACTTTTTGTTTTCCTATTCAGTTCATCATAATTTTTTTGGATATTAACCCTTTATTAGATATGATTTGCAAATATTTTTCTCCCATTCAGTAGGTTGCCTTTTCACTTGTTGATGGTTTGCTTCGCTGTGCAGAAGCTTTTTAGTTTGATGGAGTCCTGCTCATTTATTTTTGCTTTTGTTGCCTTTGCTTTGGGTGTCAAATCCAAAAAATCATTGTTGAGACCAATGCCAAGGAGTTTACTGCCTATTTTCCCCTATGGGTTTTATGGTTTCAGGTCTTATGTCCAAGTCTTTAATCTGTTGTGAGTTTATTTTTGTGTATGGTATAAGATAGTGGTCCAGTGTCATTCTTTTGCAGATGGCTGTCCAGTTTTCTCAGCACCACTGATTGAAGAGACTATCTTTTCCACATTCTATATTTTTGGCTCCTTTGTCATAAGTTAATTGACTATATATGTGTAGGTTTATTTCTGGGCTCTCTGTTCTGTTCCGTTGCTCTACGTGTCTATTTTTATGCCAATACGATACTGTTTTGATTGCTATAGCTTTCTAATATAGTTTGAAATCAGGAAGCATGATGCCTTGATCTTTGCTCTTTCTCAAGATTGCTTTGGCTGTTTGGGGTCTTCTGTGGTTCCATACATATCTTAGGATTGTTTGTTCTAGTTCTATAAGAAGTGGCATTGGGATTTTGGTAGGGATTGCATTGAATCTGTAGATAGCTTTGGGTAGTGTGGACATTTTAGCAAAATTCTTCCAATCCATGAGCACAGAATATTTTTCCATTTATTTGTGTCATCTTAGATTTTTCTTTATCAATGTCTCACAGTTTTCAGGATAGAGATCTTTCACCTCTTTGATTAAATGTATTCCTAGGTATTTTAGTCTTTTTGATGCAACTGTAAATAAGATTATTTCTTTCTTTCTAGCAATTCGTTGTTAATATATAGAAAGACAGCTGACTTTTGTACATTGATTTTAGTATCCTGTAACTTTACTGAATTTGATTAGCTCAAACAGTTTTTAGTTGTCCTTAGGGTTTTCTATATATAATATCATATTATCTTAAAATAGGGATAGTTTTACTTCTTCCCTTCCAATTTCGATGCCAATGATAAACCAAACCTGCATTCCTAGATGCTCCTCACTTTTTATATGTCTACATTCAAAATATATATTGCAGAATTCAACTTCTATTATCTTTTTAAAGATTTTTTGCATCTACGTCTGTGAGAAATTTTGGTCTATAGTTTCTTTGTAATGTCTTTGGTATCAAGATAGTGTTGGCTTCATAAAATAGACGAATAGTCTTCCTTTTTATTTTTGAAAGAGTTCGCATAGGATTGGTATTATTTCTTCTTTAAATATTTGATAAAATTCACCAGAGATAATATCTGGGCTTGAATTTTCTTCACAGCAAGGTTTTTAAATGTACATTCAATTTATTTAATTGCTATCAGGTTGTTCAAGTGTTATATTGCTTCTTGAATCAGTTTTCATAATTTGTATGTCTCAGGGAATGTGTTTGTTTCAACTTGGTCATCAAATTTATTGGCATAAATTTGTTCATATTTCCTTATCTTTGGAATGTCTGTAGTATCTCTAGTGGTATTTACTTTTACATTCCTGATACTGATAATTTCTGTCTTTTCCTTTTTTTTGACCAGTTTTTATACAGTTTATTGTGCTTTTCAGAGAAGCAGATATTTTCATTTTTATGTTTGTTTTTTGTTTTGATTTCTGCTCTTATATTCCTTTTTTTAAATTTTGGATTTAACTGCTTTTTCCTAACTTCCTGGGAAAGCTTAGATTATTTGAGCTATTGTTTCTGTTCTGATATAAGCCTCTAATATTATATAAATTTCCCTCTAAGTACTGCTTTTGCTGCATCCCACAAATTTTGATACTTTGCATTTTTATTTTCATTCTCTTCAAAATATTTTCTAAATACTCTTGTGATTTCTTCTTTAAACCATTGGTTGGTTGTTTAATTCCAAATTTAGGAAATATTCTAATTTTCTTTTTGATTCCTAGTTTAATTCTGTGGATGGTCAAGAACATAATCTATATAATTTCAATTATTTTTAATCTATCGAGACTTCTTTTATGGCCCAGCATATAGTCTCTTTTGGTAAATGTTCCACGTGTACTTCAAAAGAATGTGTATTCTATTACTGATGATTAGAGAGTTCTATACATGTAAGTTAGGTCAAATTTGTTGATAAAATTGTTTAAGTCATGTAAATCTCTACTTGTTCCTGCAGTTACTAAAAGAAAGAATATTGAAGCCTCCAACTATACTTATAGCTTTGTGACTTTTCCTTTTAATTTTTTCAACCTCTGTTATTAGGGCCATACACATTTATGATGTTTTATGTCTTTTTGATGAATTGATCCCTTGTGAAAAGTCCCTCTTTAACTTTGGATATATTCCTTGTCCTGAAATCCACTTTGTCTGATATTAATAAACCAATAACACATTTCTTCTAATTGAGATTTGGATGATTTATCATTTTCCTTGCTTTTACTTTTACCCAATCCATATCTTTATATTTAAAAAGAATTTCTTTTAGGCTTTCTTTTAGAGTTGAGTCTTGCTTTTTAAGTGGATTCTTTAGACCATTTACATTTAATATAATTATTGATATGATATGACATGATTTGATTTAAATCTACCGTTTTTTCCCCCTACTTATTCCTGCCTTCTTTGGACTGATCCTTTTCATAGGGAATAATTTTTTTTTTAATTTTATGTTAGCTCCACTGTTGGCCTATAAGTTATACATGTGTGTGTGTGTATGTGTATTTAGTGATTGCTCTAGAATTTACAGTAGGCATACCCCCAAATAATATTAATCCCTTCATATATAATATACACTTATAGAAGTTTACTTCTCTTCTCCTTTGTTTGTGTTCATCTCTAGCAATTCCATTTGGTTCTTTAGCAATTCCATTTGGTTCTTTTTATATCTTTCGTTTCTTTTCTCATTATCCTGATGTTTTCTTTTAAGTGTATGAACATATTAAGCATATATTTTTTTAAGATTTTATCTTTTCTTCTTCCCCCCAAAGCCCCCCAGTACATAGTTGTATATATTTTTCAGTTGTGGGTCCTTCTAGTGGGGCATGTGGGATGCTGCCTCAGCATGGCTTGATGAGCAGTGCTAGGTCCATGCCCAGGATCTGAACCCCGGGCCCCCAAAGAGGAGTGTGTGAACTTAACCACTCAGCCACAGGCCTGGCCCACCCACTTTTTTTTTTTTTTTTAAAGATTTAAGCATATTTAAAATAGCTGTTTTAGCATCCTTGACTTATAATTCCATCTCTGCCATTTCTGGGTCTATACATATTGGGTTTTTTTTCCTCTTGGTTATGGGTTACATTTTTCTTTTTCTTTATATGTAAAATTTTTTATGTATGCCAGACATTATGAATTTTACATTGTTGAGAGTGGAATTTTGTTATATTCCTTTAAGAAGTTTTGGACTTTGATCTGGAGAGTATTTATTTGTGAACTACTTTTAAAATTAGGAAAATTGTTTTATTCTTTTTTAGAGAGGCTCTCACAGGTCTACTATTCTAAACTTAATTTAATTTAGCCACACTACCAAGGCCTACCCCTTCTAAAGTCTTTATGAGACGTTTCATTTATTCAACGAGGATTCTTCACCCTGGCTATTGTGAACAATTGCTATCACTGTGTGAGCTTGGGAAATTACTTAGCTTATAGCTCCCCCATGGTCACTTTTTAAAAGTTTTTATTGCCAACCTCATGAGTTTTTGCCCTAAACTTGTGCAAATTGTTATGCAATAAAAGATTTGAGCACACGCCTATAAAGGATTTTTTTTTAAATGTCCTTTCTCTGCATAATTCCCTCCTCTCCAATAGTATTTTAAATTCAGGTGATTAGTAACCTTAATTCCATCTGCACCCTTAATTCACCTTTGCCATAGAATCTAACATGTTCACAGTTCTGGGGATAGGACAAACACATATTTGCAGGGTTATTAGTCTGTCTACCACAAAGGGCAAATAAACAATCCACCACAACATCTTCCAGTTTTGGTGCCAGATTTGGCTTAAGACCTAAACATTAAAAAGTAACTTCTTGTAACTTTAAAACCTTACTGTTTATAGTCTTAAGAATATCATTGGCAATAGGCTTTTAAAAGCATAAAATTAACTACAATTTATATTTTTGTGAGCTAGAATATAGATGTGAAAACAAATTAAAAATTCTTATTTATAAATTTCTATAATGGTCACTTTATTTTTCTTATATATTCACAAGTTATGTTAAATATATAAATACGTAAATGTAGATAGGAGTCACTATAGTATATCTCATATATAGTAATTTCAAACTTTGCTATAAAGCTGTGTGCTTATGTGAATGCACAGTTCCTTTTCCTAAGTGTGATATTGCTATGGACTTTTTCCAGTTTTATTCAGATATAATTGACATACAGCACTGTGTTAGTTTAAGGTGTACAGCATAATGATTTAACTTATATTGTGAAATGATTACCACAGTAAGTTTAGTTAACGTCCATCATCTCATATAGATTCCAAAAAAACCAGAGATTTTTTTCCTCGTGATGAGAACTCTTGGGATCTACTAATAACTCTCAAATAAACCATACAACAGTGTTAACTATAGTCATCATGTTGTGCGTTACATCTCTAGTACTTATTTATCTTACACAGGAAGTTTGTATCTTTGACCACCTCCATCCAACTCTACCCTCCCCCAAACCCCACCTCTGGTAACCACAAATCTTTTTCTACGAATTTGGCTGCTGTTGTTGTTTTAGATTCCACATATAAGTGAGATCATACTGTATTTATCTTTCTCTGTCTGATATTTCACTTATCATAATGCCCTCAGGATCCATCCATGTGTTGAAAATGACAGGATTTACTTCTTGTCTGTGGCTAAATAATATTCCTGTGTTTATGTGTATCACAATTTCATTATCCATTTATCTATTGATGGACACTTAGGTTGTTTCCATGTCGTGGCTAATGTAAGTAATGCTTCTATGAACATGGTGATGTAGATAACTCTTCTACATAGTCTTGTCATTTCCTTCAGATATAGTCCCAAAAGTGGAATTGCTGGATCATATGGTAGTTTTGTTTTTATATTTTTGAGGAACTTCCATACTGTTTTCCATAGTGGCAATAACACTTTACAGTCTCAAAAACAGTGACAAGAATTTCCTTTTTTTCTACATCCATGCCAACATTTGTTATCTCTTGTTTTTTTGATCATTGTGAATCTTAACAGGCATGAGGTGATATATCCGTGTGGTTTTGATTTGCATTTACCTAATGTGATTAGTGATGTTAAGCATCTTTTCACGTACCTGTTGGCCATTTATATATCTTCTTTGAAAAAAATATCTATTCAGGTCCTCTGCCCATATTTCTAATTGGATTATTTTTTTTGCCATTGAGTTGTATGAGTGATATCAACCTCTTATCAGACGTAACATTTGCAAATCTTTTTTCCCATTCCGTGGATCATCGTCTCATTTTGGTGATAATCACTTTTGCTGTGTGAAAGCTTTTAAGTTTGATGCAGTCCCACTTGTTTTTTTATTTTGTTACCTTTGCTTTGAATGTCATATTCAAAAAGTCATTGTGGGGGTCTGCCCAATGGCTGAGCAGTTAAGTTTGCATGCTCAGCTTCAGTGGCCCAGGGTTTCACTGGCTGGTATCCTGGGCATGGGCCTAGCACCATTCATCAAGCTGTGCTGAGTTGGTGTCCCACATAGCAGAACTAGAAGGACCTACAACTAGAATATACAACTATGTACTGGGGGGCTTTGGGGAGAAGAAGAATAAAAAAAAGACTGGCAACAGATGTTAGTGCAGGGCCAGTCTTCAAAAAAAAGTCATTGTCAAGACCATGTCAAGAAACTTTTTTTTAATTTTTCTCTTAGAAATTTGGGATTTCCAGTCTTACATTTAAGTCTTTAATCCATTTTGAGCTAAATTTTGTAAGCGGTATAAGGTAAAGGTCTAGTTTCATTCTTTGACATGTGGCTATCTAATTTCCTAGTCCCATTTATCGAAGAGATGGTGTTTTCTCCATTGAGTACTCTTGTCATCCTTGCCAAATATTAGTTGACTGAATAAGCATGGGTTTATTTCTGGGCTCTCAGTTCTGTTCCATGGGTTTCTGTGCCTATTTTTAATACCAGTACCATACTCTTTTCATTACTATAGCTTGAAATCGGGAAGGGTGATACCTCCCACTTTGTTCTTCCTTCTCAGAGTTGCTTTGGCTATTCAAGATCTTTTGTAGTTCCACATAAATTTTAGACTTTTTTTCTACTTCTATAAAAAAACTGCCGCTGGAATCTTGATAGAGATTGCCTTGAAGCTATAAATAGCTTTGGGTAGTATGGACATTTTGACGATATTAATTCTTCTAATCCATGAACATGGGATACCTTGTATCTTCTTCGATTTTTCTTCATCAATGTGTTATAGTTTTCAGTGTAGAGATCATTCACCTCCTTGGTTAAATTTACTCCTAAGTATTTTGGTTTTGATGCTATTGTAAATGAAATTGTTTTCTTTATTTCTTTTCCACATAATTTGTTGTTAGTACGTAGAAATGCTACTGATTTTTGTATGTTGATTTGGGTCCTCTCTTTTTTCCTTCGTTAGTTTAGGTGAAGGCTTGTCACCTAAAGGTTTGTCCATTTTGTTTATGTTTTCAAAGAACCAACTCTTTGTTTTGTTAATACTTTCTATTTTTTGTTCTCTATTTCATTTATTTCTGCTCTAATCTTTATTATTTCCTTACCTCTGCCTAATTTGGGTTTAGTTTGTTCTTCTTTTTCTAGATTCTTAAGGTGTAGAGATAGGTTGTTTGAGATCTTTGTTTCTTAATGTAGGCATTTATTGCTGTGAATTTTCCTTTGATTTTGCTGCATCCTGTAAATAGCAGTATGTTGTGTTTCCATTTTCATTTGTCTCAAGATACTTTATTTCCCCTTTAATTGCTTCCTTGATTCATCAGTTGTTCAGGAGAGTATTTAATTTTCATGTGTTCATGAGTTTTCCAGTTTTTCTCCTATTAGTGATTTTTAGCTTCATACCATCATGGTCAGAGAAGATACTTGATATGATTTCAGTCTTCCTAAATTTGTTAAGACTAGTTTTGTGGCCTAATATATGGTCTATCCTAGAAAATGTTCCATGTGCACCTGAAGAATGTGTGTTTTGCTGTTGTCAGAATGTTTTGTATATGTCTGTTACATTCATTTGGTCTACAGTGTAGTTCAAATCTCTTTCCTTATTCATTCTCCATCTAGATGATATATCCATTATTGAGAGTGTGGTATTAAAGTTCCCAAGTATTATTGTATTGCTGTTTATTTCTGTTACTTTTTGCTTTATATATTTGGGTGCTCCAATGTTGGGTGCATAAATATTTACAATTGTCATATCTTCTGGATGGATTGACCCTTTTATCATTATATAATGACCTTTTTTGTCTTGTTAACATTTTTAACTTAAAGTCTGTTTTGTCTAAGTATAGCTACCCCTGCTTTTTTTGTTGTTGTTACCATTTGTTTGAAATTTTTATTCCATCTTTTTGCTCTCAGTCTGTATGTGTCTTTAAAGCTACAGTGAGTCTCTTGTGGACAGCATATTGTTGGATCTTGCTTTTTATCCATTTATCCATTCCATGTCTTTGGGATGGAAAATTTAATCTACTTACATTTAAAGTAATTATTGTTACTTTATTACCATTTGTTAATTGTTTTCTGGCTGTTTTATAGGCCCATCATTCCTTGTTTCTTTTCCTGCTGCCTCTTGTGTTTTGATATGTTTATCAGTATGCTTTGGCTTCTTTATCATGTTCTTTTGTTTAATTACTACAGGTTTTTCCCTTGTGGTTGCCATGAGCCTTACATAAAATATCTTAAAATTATACACCCTATTTTAGACGTATAACAACGTCATAGAATTCCTCACTTTTACACTTTTACTTCTCCTCCCCCTCACATTTTAGGTTATTGATGTTACAGTTTAGATATTTTCTATACTGTGTAATAACAGTTTATTGTTATGGGGATTTTTATCACGTTTGTTTTTTAACTTTCAAACCAAAGTTGTAAGTGAATTATGTGTAACCATTAACCATATTATAAAACCAAACTTTGACTATATATTTACCATTGCCAGTGAGTTTTATGCTACCTACATATATTTTTACGATGATAATTAGCATCCTTTTACTTGCACTCAAAGAACCTTCTTTAGCATATCTTGTAAGGTAGGTGTAGCAATGACCAACTCCCAGAGCTTTTGTTTGTTTGGGAAAGTCTTTATTTTTCCTTTATTTCTGAAGAATAGCTTTGCTGCGTATAGAGTTCTTGGTTAAGTTTCATTCTTTCAATCTTTTGAATATATTATTCCATTCTCTCCCGGCTTGAAAAGTTTCTGTTGAGAAATTCACTGATTGTCTTATAGAGGTTCCCTTTATGTAACATCTCTCTTTTCTGTTGCTGCTTTCAAAATGCTTTCTTTTTCTTTGACTTTTGACAATTTAATTATAATGTGTCTCAGCGTAGCCCTATTTGGACACAAACTATTTGGGACCTTTTGGGCCTCATGGATCTGGATGTCCATTTCTCTCTCCAGGTTTGGGAAGTTTTCTGCCGCTGTTGCTTTAAATATACTTTCTGTCTCTTTCTCTTTCTTTTCTCCTTCCGGAATTCCCATAATGCAGATGTTGTTTCTTTTGATTGTGTCTCCTAAGTCCCATAGGCTTTCTTCACCCTTTTTCATTCTTTTTTCTTTTGCTCCTCTGACTGCATAACTTCAAAAGTCCTGTGTTCTAGATTACTGAATTTTTCCTTGTGCATGGTCATGTCTGCTTTTGAAGCTCTCTACTGAGTTCTTCAGTTCAGTTTGTATTTTCAGCTCTAGGGTTTCTGTGCTTTTTTTTAATGGTTTCCATTTGAACTCATTTTGTTTATGCATTGTTCTACTAATTTAATTGTCTATGTGTTTTTATAGTTCACTAACTTCTTTAAGAGGATTATTCTGATTTCTTGGCAGTCACAGATCTCTATTTCTGTAGAATCAGTTATAGCTTTATTAGTTTCCTTTGACATCATGTTTATCTGTTTTTTTCTCTCTTTTTGTTGATTCTTGATTCCTTACATTGGTACATGCACATTTGATGAAGTTGTCTCCTCTTCCAGACTTTACTGGTTTGCTTTGGCAGAGAGACTACTTCACAAAAGTTCTAGATGTGTCCCCTAATAACATCCTTGGGCCTATGGGGCTTGCTATTAGGATCTATTATTGGGCAAGTTCACTGCCTGAGCTCTGAGTTCAGGGGAGGTGCTCCTGGCTGAGGAAAATCAGATCAGTTTGCTGGCTTTGTTCCCTGCCCAAGTGAGGCTGTAGGATGGGCTCTGCAGTTGCTTTGGTTCTCTAGTCAGGCTTACTAGATGGTCAGGACTGGGTACTATTCTTGGTAGTAGATGGGGCTGTGAATTAGCCTCACTGCCCTGTCAGGGAAGCAGAACAGGCCCAGGGCCCCCATGGCTCATTGTTTGGGGACTCAAATCAAGCAAGACTGTGCACTGAATTCTCTGGCCAGACGGGGCCACCAGTTTTGCTCTGCTGATGGAGAAAGCCATGTGCTGTGCTCTCTATTTAAGTGCCACTATAAGCAGGGCTATTGGATGGGCTACACAACTTCCTGTGTGCTCTGGTTAGGTTTCCTTGTTGGGCAGGCTGAATGCTTTATTTAGCAACGTGTGGGGCCATGAATTAATCTCCCTGCCTGGGTGGAGTAGGAGAACTGGCTCCAAGGCTGACCAGACTCTTTGTTTGTGGTCTTGATGCAAGCTGATTCATGCCCCAAGTTCCCTGGCCAAACGCGACCACTGGCTTTGCTCTTTGGACAATCAGCTCTGCCTGTCAAACTCTGCTCAAGTGTTGCTGGGCTGCATATCTTCCAGGTGATCTTGTCAGCCTTTCTGGTTGGGTGGGCCAGGAGCTACACTCAGTAGTTAACCAGACTATATCTTGGCTTCTCTGTCTGGGTGGGGGCAAGAAAGCCTCTTCATTTGAAGACCCAAATCAGGCAGACCTGCACCCCATTGTGTTCCCTGGTCAAACTACACTACCACCTTTGTTCTGCAGGTGAGCAAAGCCACTGGTTGGGACTTCTGTTTGGATGCTGCAGGTAGAAACTGTCTGCCAACATCCAAAGCTGGTTGTGGCACGCCCCTTCCCCATTTTTCACGATAGTCAGATTTCCAGTGGTCAAGCCCCACAAATTTCCCTGCAATCCATGTGGGGCAAGACCAGAGTGAGGGCTCCCAAGAAGAGACTCACAGTGCTGGAGGGGCTCTGGATGTCCACCCTGGCCTCTCTTTTCCCCCTAGAGGAACAATAGGCTCAGGGAGACCTCTTGGTGTGGTGCTGCCCTGGCCTGGGGGAGGGGCAATGTGCTCAGCATGTAGCCACTCCACTTAACCTTCTAACGTGGCCTGTTTGGTCTCTATTGTGCAGGGATGTGTTTCAGCCTCACCCCCCGTGTTCTAGGATTTTCTCAGTGGTATCTTGTCCATGAATAACAGCTGTTAGTTGTTCTTGATGGGGAGCAAAGTCAGGATTGACCTATGTTGCCATCTTGGCGACATCACCCTGGTTTTTATTTGGTTATAATCTAATTTTTCATGTATGTCAACATCTAATCTCCTGACCTTAGGTACAATATTCACAGTTAGGAACATGATCTGAGAATGATGCTATTTAGAGGCCATATTAAGTTTTTGCAGCAATTGGCAAAAGCTAAAAGGGCCTAGACCTTGTTGAGTGTTAGGAGGAAAAAAATCTGACTTTGTTTCGCAATATTACAGATTGCAAGAGAATGCAAAGTAAATAAGCCTTTACGTGTGAGGAGAAATTGGCAGAGAGACTCTCAGCCAAAAGTCAGAATGCTTGTTCCCTTCTCTGATTTCTGTCCTTCCTCTTTCTCATTTTGCAACTTCTGTGAACACACTCCCCTGTGGCTGGCTCCATTGTACATTTTCTTCCCAGGCCAATTGTAAATTTCTGAAATACAGACATCATAGCTTTTATTTCTTATTACCCATCAATCCTCAGTGAAAGTCACTTACAACCACACCTGCTGCATAATAGGTGTTGAAGAAACATTCATAAAAATCAGCAAGTGCTTATCACTCTCCTGAAGATGGTGCCATATTCCAGGAAATTCTTAACACATTCAAAATGAACCTATATTTTCAAAATCATGTTTTTATGAAAAAATTCTTCTCAGCTCTTGTGGGTGTTATAGGCCTTGCTCATAGCAAACATTAATAATGATTATAGGTATGATTGCAGGCAAGAGGAATTTAAGGAAAACACTTCCAGAAAGCAGCAGCTTCCCAAGCAAGCAACCCAGCAAAGATGTTCCCCTGAAATCCAAAACAGATGAAGTCACCACCCTGTCACATTGACAACACAATGACAAAGCACCACAACCCCTTAGCTATATCCTATGTACTGCCACTTTAGTGAGAGAACAGATTTAATGAAAGCCCTATTTGGGCCAGAGGTTAGATTTTCTGCACTTTCCCCTTCATCCCAGAGCTGTTCTTGTCGGTCTCCATCTTTCCCTACCTTTGTTCGCTCTCCTTTTGAAATCTTTGCTTCTGTCTACTAGCCTCATGATTGCTTCATCCGCTCTGGTTCTGTTACAGGATATCATCACAAACTACCATTTTTTTTCAATCTTTTTTTTTTTAAGATTTTATTTCTCCCCAAAGCCCCCCAGTACATAGTTGTATATTCTTCGTTGTGGGTCCTTCTAGTTGTGGCATGTGGGACGCTGCCTCAGCGTGGTTTGATGAGCAGTGCCATGTCCACACCCAGGATTCAAACCAACGAAACACTGGGCCGCCTGCAGTGGAGCGCGTGAACTTAACCACTCAGCCACGGGGCCAGCCTCACAAACTACCATTTTTTGAGTGCTCATGTCTGTGTCTGTGTCTCTGTATGCTAAACAAATCATCAAAAAAGCAAAACTATTATTTAGCTCTTTTACAAAAGTAAAACATGTAGAATTCATGTAGAAAATTTGGACCTCAGATTTTCTTGGTTTGGCACAGTGTTTTTAAAAATCAGCAAATTTTAGTAACAATCCAGATTTTTTCACTTATCTTGAAAAACTGGAAAATTTGGCAACACGAGGTCATCATTCTTGTATGGCAGCAATCAGCTGGA
This sequence comes from Equus przewalskii, assembly GCF_037783145.1. Taxonomy (NCBI): domain Eukaryota; kingdom Metazoa; phylum Chordata; class Mammalia; order Perissodactyla; family Equidae; genus Equus; species Equus przewalskii. The sequence goes on from NC_091847.1 coordinate 38,192,573, forward strand.
AGCAAATAAGAGTTGCCCCCATTGACTGGATACACACTCTCTAGTATGTCTCAGGCCCCACCACTCCCTCTTATATTACCCTCAGCCTACATGATTTATTTAAATGTAAGAGCCCTGGACAAGACAAAGCTGACAAGTAAGGCAGGCACCACAGGAAGGTCCAGAAGCATTTATGACACGTCCATTCAAGCATCTACTATGAAGGGCGGAAAAAAAGAACATTTATTAGGTATCAAGTTTGTGCCGTTTCTGCTATCAGATAGCTCACAGTCTAGAAGGAGAGACAGCCAAGGAAACAAACAGCCCAACTACAATAAGATACACACCAAGACCAGGTAAGGATCAGCTTCTTGTTTGCCACCAGCCTCCCTCTAGGCAGGTACTGACAGAGTGCTTCCAGCAGCGAGTATAAACCCACACATGGGAGGCTGCCTTCAGGACAGAAATCCAAAAACTAGAGGAAATTGTCACTGCAAGGCAGAAAGGAGGACTATCTAAATTCTCCACACCTCAATTTTCTCATCTGTAAATGGGAATAATAATAGCCTCTCACTAGGTTTCTGTGAGAATTAAACGAGTTGATGTATGACATGAGTTAGTGGGCAAGCCCTTAGAGAGAGTTTGTGCATACTAAATGGTTTATAATTGCTAGTTATTATGATTATAATAACTTTTGAGACAGGGTTCTAAGGTAGCAACTTGATTCTGGTGGCAGTGGTGAGGTGATGGAGTGTGGGGATAGGAGACAGACACTTGGTTACAGGGAACATGTGCAGGGCTCAGCGACTGCACCCAGACAGAAGAGACTATACAGACCTTGCAGCAATAAATAGCTCCAGGCCCAGGGCTCCCAGTACCGCCAGAGTATCCTTTGCATTTTTGCATGGCTGCCTTCTTTGAAAGATGGGTGACACTTCTTGTTTGATGCTTCCTAGCACCTGCTACAAGTTTGGCTCTTAATAGATAGCACTAAATTGTTATTGAAAAAGTATATGAACAATCGAAGAAACTTGAAACTGGATTGATACCAGAGCCTTGGGAATGGCAAGGGTAAAGGGGACCCAGCAGGCGGACTGAACAGCTCCATGGGCAAAGGATATGTGGTACCTATTTAAACAATTCCTGAGTACTCACAACCCTGGGGCAATTGTTTCAACTGTGTGTATTGCCCTGTCATTGGTCAAATCAACTATATATATATCTATATCTATATATATCTCTATGTATATATATATATATAGATATATCTCACTTTTTCACCTACTCAGGTATTCCTCAGGGTACCAATTTTTCCTTCCCAAATTAGGGTCTGTTCAGGAAGAGACTGTTTATTTAAATATGAATAAATGTACTGTTTGACAAAAGGGAAACAAACCACTTACAGGAAAAAATAGAGCAGCAACATTTCTCTTTCTCTTCTCTGTCCTTCTTGTCCCATTCTTGACTGGCAGATAGGAGAGGCAGGGCCATCATGTGGCCAAAAGAGACAGAGTGAGGCCTTTTGGACAAACAAATCCGCCTGTCTGGGAACCTGGCCCACTGCTGCTGAAAGACCAATTTTCTCAAGATAAATGCTTTTGCCCAACATTGTTGCAACTCTTGTCCAATGCACGCTGCCCTATGGCATGAACTCCTCTCCCCTTCTTTGATGCTGCCAACTTCCCCTCTGGAGTCAATAGCCTGTTTACCAGACATGGCATCAGGGACCAAGAAATCCCAAAAGCAGGGGACATGGTCCCTGAGCACAGTCACTTAGCTCGTTTGCCTTGAAAACCTTTTGTGCATAATAGGATTAGTTACTACCGGTGCCCAACTCTCTACAACCCTCTCATCTTCCAAACTCCCTCTGCTATGAGGGAAGAGGGAATTTGGAAAGAATTTTCCTAACCAAGAAATTCCCCAAGAAGAAAGACCATTTTCTCCTTCCTATATTCTCTTCAGCTTGATTAACTCCTATCCTCTCCAATTCTCTGCCTAATTAGGGCCAACTGGTGTGCAAGTGAGGTTGGCAGCTGCCTACTTATGAGGATTCAAAGGGCTTTGAAAGGTTACCTAAGACTCCTTCACTCCTTACTCAAACTGTGGGTTCTAAGGCATTAGTTCTCAAACTTTAGCACCTATCAGAATTATCTGGAGGACTCATTAAATAGATTGCTAGCTGTGCACAATGCCTTCCCACCTAGAGTTTCTAATTCTGTAGATCTGAGGTGCAACCTAATTGGTATTTCTAATAAGTTGACAGGTGATACTGATGCCATTGATCTAAGGACCACGCTTTGAAAACCACTGCCCTGAGGTATCAACTCAAAATCAAAAAACTTAATCACTTAGCACTAGGGAAAAGGTGTGCTGTGTAAAACACTATAAAGATTTCAAATGAGATCTTCTGGAGCTAAAATCTTATAGTTGTATGAAGAGTATTCATCTGGGTACTGGATCGTGCATGTGTGTAAGGAAACTACCCAAAGCTGGGGAAAGAACAACCTGACAGCATTAGAGGCAATTGCCCTTGGTCTTCACACAGGGCCAGGAATAATGCCTATTTCTATGTTCACTAAGGTTGAAAAAGTCGTGATTGATGGGGCATTGGGAAAAGTGCATGGGAGAGTCTTTTCCAGTTGTGGGGAATAACTATCCCTAGGCTGAGCACGGCTCCAGGCCCATCTACCAAATCTTCAAAGCAAGAACCAAAAAGGGCTAAGCTGTTTCCAAGCAGCTTAACTGCGTCCTAGAACAAAGTTGAGGAATATTTAAAAGTTTACAAAGACATCCAGCACTCAGTAAGGTAAAATTCACAATGTCTGGCATCCAATAAAAAATTACTGGAATCGTAAAGAAGCAAGAAAATATGACCTATAATGAGAAGAAAATTCAATGAATTAAAACTGTCCCAGGATTGACACAGATTTTAAAATTAGCAGACAAGGACATTAAAGCAGTTATTATAACTGTATTCCATATGGGCAAAACTTTAATTAGAGACATAGAAGATTTTTTTAAACACTCAAAGTGAACTAGAATTCTAGAGGTAAACTACAATATGTGAGATGAAGAATATGTTAGATGGCATTAATGGCAGATTGGATTGCAGAAGAAAAGATTAGTAAACTTCAAGATAGAGCAATAGAAACCTTCCAAAATCAAGCATAGGAGAATTATAGAAAAATGGGCAGAACACCAGAAATTGTGGGACAATTTCAGGTGGCCTAATATATCATTGAAGTCCCAAAAAGACAGGAGAATTACATAGGGAATTGAAAAAATATTTGAAGAAATAATGAAAAATTCCCAAATTTGATTAAAAAAAATATATTCACAGATTCAAGAAGTTCGACAAAGCCCAAACACAAAAATTAAAAACAAAAACCTATACCAAGGCACACCATAATCAATGCTCAAAAACAGTGATAAAAAGACAATCTTAAAAGTAATCAGAAGGGTTAAAAAGACATGTTGTTCTAGAAAGAACAAATTAAGGATGGCAGCATATTTCTCATAGAAAACAGTGCAAATGAGAAGACAGTGGAACAAGAAAAACTGTCAACTGAGAATACTATAGTCATGTACCACATAAGAATGTTTCAGTCAACAGTAAACCACATATATGATGGTGGTCCCATGTAGCCTAGGTGTATAGAAGGCTACACCACCTAGGTTTGCATAAGTACACTCTATGATGTTTACACAACAACAAAGTCACCTAATCACACAGAACGCATCCCCATCATTAACCAATGCATGACTGCACAGGCCTACCTCATTTTATTACACTTCACTTCATTGTGCTTCACAGCTACTGCATTTTTTACAACACCCTCAACCAGCAAAAAGATTATGACTTGCTGAAGGCTCAGATGATGATTAGTATTTGTAAGCAACAAAATTTGTGGGGTTTTTTTTGAGGAAGATTAGCCCTGAGCTAACATTCACCGCCAATCCTCCTCTTTTTACTGAGGAAGATTGGCCCTGAGCTACCATCCGTACCCATCTTCCTCTACTTTACATGTGGGGTGCCTGCCACAGCATGGCTTAAGTGGTGTGTAGGCCTGTGCTCGGGGTCCAAACTGGCAAACCCCAGGCTGCCAAAGTGGAGCATATGAACCTGACCACTATGCCACTGGACTGGCCCCAATAAAGTATTTTTTAATTGAGGTGTGTGAATTGTTTTCTTGGACATAATGTTCTTGTGTCTTAATAGACCACTGTTTAATATTAACATAACTGTTATATGCACTGGGAAATAAAAAATTTGTGTGATTCTTCTTATTGCAATATTTGCTTTTCTGTGGTGGTCTAGAAGCAAACCTGCAATATTCTGAGGTATGCCTGTACTCCAAAACATCTTTCAAAACTGAAGGTAAAATAAAGACTTTTCCAGACAAGGAAAAGCTGAGAGAATTCGTCACCAGCGGATTCACACTACAAGAAATGTTAAAGGCAGAAGGAAAATGATACCAGATGAAAGCATGGCTCTACCCAACGGAAAGGAGAGCACTGGAAACACTAACTATGTGGGTAAGTATAGAAAAATGTTCAATTGCTATTTAAGTTTATTGAACTTATCAGCCAGGTTTATGTAGGTAACTAGGAATTATCTTGATAAGTTCTTTTTCCTCAATTTCACACACCAACCCAGAAGAAAATAAAGGAGAGGAGCAAGGGGCCGAGGAGGACTTCTGGGCGCATGAAACCAGCATGCCTTAGTCTTCAAATGCAATAGGAAGCATTTCAGAATAGAGTCCTCATTAACTTAAGAAATAAGGGTCATGTTTAATGATGATATAATGTTTATAGCCATCATTATGCAGTCAGCTTTTATACTTAAGTTGACTTTTAAGGATCTGCCCACTTTCTGGAGGGTTTCAGGTATGCCTTGTTATTCTTCTGAGAGGAAATTACTTTTTCCTTCTGTTCAGCTTCTAATCTTAGAGTTCTTATCAAATCATCCTTGGGCATGCATATTCCAAACATCTGGTCTTTCCATCATCCACACCCAAATCTACTCTTATGAACAAAAGATTATTTAGCTTCTTGTTAAACAACAAACTACAGAAAATCTGGACCTCTTAAATGAAAGATTTTTCATGGAAAAACAAAAGACAAATCATTCATGAGGATTTTTAAGGGTTTCTTTGGGATCTCCATCCTCCCCAGAAATAGCCAGAATTGCATTAACCATTCATTATAATTAGAAATAACCCTAGTCTTCTGTATGCAGGAAATTTCCTCTTTCAGTCTGTCTCCTGATTCTTCATAGTTGCCTTCAGACTTGCCCAGCCTATCCTGAGTTCTACATATCAAAAAATGACAAATCTAAAGGAACTATCCTTTGATAGGCAATAAAGTGCTTTATTTTAAGAATATAGGCTTTGTAGTCAAATTAACCCAAGTAGTCATTGTTACCATTTTCTTGCCCGAACAATAACCAACTTCCCAACTGTAGCATATATTTCTTTCCTTTGAGCCTAAACAAAGCCATACTTGATCACATCTGGCTAGTCAGAATTTCAGTCTTCTATATCATGTCATAAGTGACATTGACAATATGCTCCATTGAGAAGGCAACTTCAGAAACAAAATATTAAAAGTGGAGTGAGCCAAATAGTACAGGTATGTATTATACTCTAAAAGTATAGGGCCAGCATTATTCATAATAACCAAAAGGTGGAAGCAACCCAAGTGTATATCAACAGATGTATTGATAAATGTGGTATATACATATAGTGGAATATTATTTAATCTTAGGAAGGAAATTCCGACATACGCTAAACTATGGATGAACCTTGGGGACATTATGATAAATGAAACAAGCCAGTCATAAAAAGACAAATACTTGGATGATTCCACTTATGAGGTACTCAGAGTAGTCAAATTTATGAGACAGAAAGTAGAATGGTGATTGCCAGTGACTGGGGATGGGGAGGAGAATGGAAAGTTGTTTAATGTAGTTTCAGTTTTCCAAGATAAAAAGAGTTCTGGAGCCAATAGACACATGAAAAGATGTTCATCATCGCTAATCATCAGGGAAATGCAAATCAAAACTACACTAAGATATCACCTTACACCCGTTAGATTGGCAAAAACATCCAAAACCAAGAGCGACAAATGTTGGAGAGGTTGTGGAGAAAAAGGAACCCTCATACACTGTTGGTGGGAATGCAAACTGGTACAGCCACTATGGAAAACAGTATGGAGATTTCTCAAAAAGTTAAAAATAGAAATACCCTATGACCCAGCCATCCCATTACTGGGTATCTATCCTAAGAACCTGAAATCAGAAATCTCAAGAGTCCGTTGCACCCCTATGTTCATCGCAGCATTATTTACAATAGCCAAGACGTGGAACCAACCTACATGCCCAGAAAATGATGATTGGATAAAGAAGATGTGGTATATATACACAATGGAATACTACTCAGCCATAAAAAAAGACAAAATTGGCCCATTCACAGCAACGTGGATGGACCTCGAGGGTATTATGTTAAGTGAAATAAGCCAGGCAGAGAAAGACGAACTCTATATGACTCCACTCATAGGTGGAAGTTAGTATATTGATAAGGAGATCTGATCGGTGGTTACCAGGGAAAAGGGGGGGTGGGGGGAGGGCACAAAGGGGGAAGTGGTGTACCCACAACATGACTAACAAAAATGTACAACTGAAATCTCACAAGGTTGTAATCTATCATAACATTAATAAAAACAAAAAAAAAGTGGTTGCCAGGATCAAAACAAAAAAGAGTTCTGGAGATTGGTTGTACAATAATGTGGATGTATTTAATACTCTCAAACTATATGCTCAAATATGGTTAAGACGGTAAATTTTGTGTTATGTATATTTTACCATAATTTTTAAAAAGAGAATGAAATTCTGATACATGCTACAAGATGGATGAAACTTGAAACATAATGCTAAATGAAATAAGCCAGACTAAGGGATAAATATTATATGGTTCCACTCCTATGAGGAACGTATAATAGTCAAATTCATAGAGAAAGAATACTACTGGATAGTGGTTACCAGGGGCTGGAGGGAGGGTGGAATAAGGAGTTATTATTTAATAGGTACAGAGTTTCTGTTTGGGTTGATGAATTCCAGGAATGGACAGTGGTGGTTGTACAGCATTATGAATGTACTTAACGCCACTGAATTCTACACTTGAAAAGAGAGAAAATTGTTTTATGTTGTGTATATTTCACCATAATAAAAAGGAGAAAAAGTACATGATCTGAAATTTTTCCATTTAGTAACAAGGATGCTTATAAAAGAGAACATTTAGATGTTACATGTTTTATATCCACTGATTCTTTTCCTTTTAATTTCACATGTTGGTTTGTACCCAGCTTCACATTTAAAAATTTTATTTGTTAGATTCTTAGCCCTGATGCCTATTTTTGCCCTTCCTCAGGAAGTCAATAATAGATTGCACCTAGCAGCATTTGCCCCTTTTCTAATAGCAGCCCAAAAATATATTTGGGGCTCTTTCCTAAGATGTGCTTACCTTTGCATATTATTAGCTTGTGCCTATAGAACTTTTTGCTAGAGTGTTTATAGAGGTGGATCCAATGGCAGGAGAAGAACAACCGTCCTAAGAAGGATACTTTAGCGTGAAAGAAGATGCTAGTAAGAAGATGGTTTGCAAATGAAGGCTTTAGGATACAAGCACTTTCCATTGAAGCTGAGCAAGAATGTGAGAACAAAGTTTACTCCTTTCCTCTTGGTGAAATAGATATTTGTCCTCTGTGGCTGTAACAGCTGGAAGTTGAAGCCTGAGAAAAACTAAAGATGATCAAAATGATCGGCAAATGCCAAGAAGGCAGCTGCTTTCCTGAAGGCAGTTGCCTGCAGAGAGAGCCTCTGAGTGTCTCGTAATCCTGACCACCCAACCATGTACCACTGCGTCCTTCATAGTTCTGAGCTCAATCACAGTTCTTCTAAGAATCAAACCAAACATTCATGAAACTGCTATTCTACAAGAAAAATACAAGGTGCAAAGAAGAAAGAGAGAAAAGGATTTCATGAATCATGCTGGTCCTCAAAGAGTACCATTCTTCTCTCTATTGTAGTTGGCAGAGAGCATCTACCAGACCAAACGGATTGGTTACAAAGATGTGTTACGTCTGGCTTCATGACTGTTTGACTTAAAAAATCTACCATTGGGAAGCATGGCAGCAGTTAAGGGTTCCTTCGACTCAAAGATTATCTCTGCTTCAGGGTTCTGTATTTTATGAGCCCCTTCCTGCACATGCACCCTCAACATAGTTTCTGTGGAGTCTAGCTGCCACTCTGCAGGATCAGGCCCAGAAGCGAACTTCAAAGGTACTATAGCACTACCCAGTTGGGTATACGATTTCTCCCTGTTGTTTTGAATTTATTTCCAGTTATTAAGCATAAACTCCCTGCCATTGCTGATGGGGCTCTTCCTAACTTCACCTCACCTGCATGTCAAACTCACTGTAGCCACCTGCACATTTCTGTTCGTCTAACAAGTTCGAAGTCTCTATACTTAATTCTTCTTCCCTCTTTCTTCTCCAGGTTCTCCTAGGCAGGTGGTTCATTCAGGGCTCTGCTTAAAAGGCACTGCCTTGACCCGTCACTGTCAATGTACACTGTTGTATTTGTGCAAATAAAACACCTGTTGACTGACCTTTTTAAAAATCTACTATTGGATTATGAAAGGTTGATGTGACTAAATTCAATTTAGGTTCAGTTCCTGACTATGGATTGACACACTAGTTAACATTTAAGGACTATTTTCTCTGGACCTCAATTTTTAAGTTTCTATAAGAATAGAGATCACCTGCTGCTTCAAATGTCTTATGAGATGGAAAAGTTAATGTTAATTTCAATAAATAATTTTCAACCCATCGAGGGGAAGAAGAAAGGACAACTTCTGCAATGTGGCTAATTAATGAAATGTTAGCATTGAGGAAGACCTTAAACTAGGTTCTCTCTCACCCCGTCTCCTGGATTTCACTGAACAGAGACATGAGGCACAGTCAAGTGCTTGCCCAGATAAGCAGCCTGGCAGGCAGGTACCTGAACTTGGGTCTCCTGATTCCCTATCTAGTGTTCTTTCCTTACCAGTGGTTCCAAAATGAACGTGTATGGCAACAACTAACTCTAAATCACTAAGGTGACGTCAAAAATTACAAACTCCTGGACTCTAGCCAAAATGATATATCTGGTGCTTTAATCAGAGAATCCGTATTTTTTAGCTCCTTACCACCAAAGAACTCTGATATGAAGGTAGGTTTCTAACTACTGCCTCCCAACTACCTAGAATCTGAGTTAACTGGCCCGGTGGTGATGAGAAAGGAGTTTCCAAGAGGAGACTCTGGGGTCCACACATCACAAAGGTGCATAACATGATCCACTGGGGGGTGGGAAGGAATTTCTATGTGTACATGTACTTATTTTACATCTAGAAAAAAAGATTTTAAGCATTACTAATACTAACCCAAGGGTGGGCACTGCAGAATGGGCACATTAGAGAAGCGTGGAGGATCCCCAACGTAAAAGAGCTGACAAAGCACCCCTCCCCCAAGCATTTGTTTGCTTGCAATGTATTGAAATTAATTGCTCTTAAGGTTTATCCAGTTAAGTGGATTTGTGAATTATGTATATACTTCTAGCCAAATTAACTGGCACAACATGACAATTGACTTAAAAGGCTTCATTCAAGTCAAGTTCAGGTTAAATGTAATACTAATAAGGCAAGCAAAGGTGAGCAAAAACATGGTGAAGATAACACTTTTCCTATTCTTAGTATGTTATGCATCAGCTATATTATCAGGTAAAAGCATGATTACCAAACAGGATTAAGCAAGTTAGCCAAAAGACAAGAAATTATCAAGAAGACTTTTAAATATGAGTTGACACACACTAGTGTTTTTGTTTTCTTCAGGTATAGTCCCAGAAGTGGAATTGCAGATCATATGGTAGTTCTATTTTTAACTTTTTGAGGAACCTCTATACTATTTCCAAAGTGGCTGCACCAATTTACAATCCCACCAAGAGTGCACAAGTGTTTTCCGTTCTCCACATTCTCGCCAGCATTTGTTATTTCTTGTGTTTTTGACGTTAGCCATTCAAACAGGCATGAGGTGATAGCTCATTGTGGTTTTGATTTGCATTTCCCTTATTATTTAGTGATAATTGAGCATCTTTTCTTGTAACTGTTGACCATTCATATAGCTTCTTAGAAAAAGTGTCTATTCAGGTCCTTTGCTCATTTTTAAATTAAATTATTTGGGGTTTTTGCTGTTGAGTTGTATGAGTTTCTTATATATTCTGGATATTAACTCCTTATCAGATATATGGATTGCAAATATTTTTTCCCATTCTGTAGATTGTCTTTCATTTTGTTGATTCCTTTTGCTGTGAAGATTTTTAATTTAATGTAGTCCCACTTGTTTATTTTTTATTTTGTTTCTTATGCTTTAGGTGTCATATCAAAAAAAAAAAAATCACTGCCAAGACTCATGATAAGGAGCTTTTTCCCTGTGTTTTCTTCTTGGAGTTTTTGTGGTTTCCAGTCTTACATTACTCATTAATCCATTTCAGGTTGATTTTTGTGAGTGGCATAAAATAGGGGTCTAGTTTTGTTCTTTTACGTGTGAGTATCCAATTTTCTCAGTACAATTTATTGAAGAGACTATTTTTTCTCCATTGAGTATTTTTGGCTCCCTTGTTGCATATGGGTTGACCATACAGGCATGAGTTTATTTCTGGGTTCCCGATTCTGTTCCATTGGTCTGTGTCTGTTTTTTGGCCAGTGCCATAATGTTTTGATTAATATAGCTTGAAATCATGAAGCGTGATGCCTTCCACTTTGTTCTTTTTTCTCAGGGTTGCTCTGGCTATTCAGGGTCTTGTGATTCCATATAAATTTTAGGATTTTTTTTCTACTTCTATTAAAAAATGCTATTGGAATCTTGATAGGGATTGCATTGAATCTATAGATAGTATGGACATCTTGACAATATTAATTCTTCCAATTCATGAACATGAGATACCTTTCCATTTATTTGTCTTCTTTGATTTCTTTTATCAACATCTTATAGTTTTCACTGTAGAGATTTTTCACTTCCTTCATTCAAATTATTTCTAAGTATTTTGTTTTTGATGCTATTCTTTTTCATTGTTAGTGTGTAGAAACACTACTGATTTTTGTACATAGTTTTGTATCCTGCAGCTTTACTGACTTAGAGGAAAACCTTTCACCATTGAGTATGATATTATCCCAGGGCTTGTCTTATATGGCCTTTATCATGTTGAAGTATGTTCCTTCTATACCTAGTTTGTTAAAAGTTTTTATCATGAACGGATGTTGAATTTTGTGAAATGCTTTTTCTGCATCTACTGAGATGATTATATGATTTTTTTCTTTCATTCTATTAATGTGATGTCTTTCGTTGACTGATTTGCATATATTGAAGCATCCTTGCATCCCAGGGATAAATCCCAACTGATCATGGTGAATACGAATAATCTTTTTAACATGTACAGAACTTGGTCTGCTAATATTTTATTGAGAATTTTTGCATCTATATTCATCAGGAATATTGACCTGTTGTTTTCTTTTCCTGTAGTATGTTTCTCTGTCTTTGGTATCAGGGTAATGCTGGCATTGTAAAATGAGTTTGGGGAGTGTGCCCTCCTCTTTAATTTTTGGGAAGAGTTTGAGAAGGATTGGCGTTAATTCTTCTTTAACAGTTGATAAAATTCACCAGTGAAGCCATCTGGTTCTTGGTTTTTCTTCATTGGGAGACTTTTGATTAGTGATTCAATCTCCTTACTAGTAATTGGTCTGTTCAGATTTTCTAATTCTTCCAGACTCATTCTTGGTAGATTGTATATTTCTAAGAATTTTTTCTAGGCTGTCCAGTTTATTGATGTATAGTTGTTCAGAGTAGCTTCCTATGATCCTTTGTATTTCTGTGGCGTCAGTTATAATGTCTCCTTTTTGATTATAATTTTGTTGGTTTAAGTCCTCTCTTCTTTTTCCTTGGTTAGTCTAGCTAAAGACTTGACAATTTTGTTTGTTTTCAAACAACCAACTTTTGGGGCTAGCCTGGTGGTGTAGTGGTTAAGTTTGTGTGCTCTGCTTCAGCAGCCTGGGGTTTGCGGGTTTGGATGCCGGGCACAGAGCTACACACTGCTCATCAGCCATAATGTGGTGGCATCCCACATATAAAATAGAGGAAGATTGGCACAGATGTTAGCTTAGGGACAATCTTCCTCAAGCAAAAAGAGGAAGATTGGCAACTGATGTCAGCTCAGGGCCAATCTTTCTCACCAAAACAAAACAAAACAAAACAAAGAACCAATTCTTAGTTTCATTAATCTTTTCTATTGTTTTCCTCTTCTATATTTGATTTATTTCTGCTCTAATCTTTATTATTTCCTTACTTCCTCTAACTTCGGGCTCAGTTTTTTCTTCTTTTCCTAAATCCTTAAGGCATAGAGTTAGGTTGTTTTAAGATCTTCCTTGTTTCTTTTTTTTTTTTTTTTTGAGGAAGATTAGCCCCGAGCTAACTACTGCCAGTCCTCCTCTTTTTTGTTGAGGAAGCCTGGCCCTGAGCTAACATCCGTGCTCATCTTCCTCTATTTTATATGTGGGATGCCTACCACAGCATGGCTTTTGCCAAGCGGTGCCATATCCACACCCTGTATCCAAACTGGAGAACCCCAGCCGCCAAGAAGCAGAACATGCGAATTTAATTGCTGAGCCTCCAGGCCAGCCCCTTCCTTGTTTCTTAATGTAGGCATTTATCACTGTGAACTTCCCTCTTAATCTACTTTTGCTGCATCCCATAAGTTTTGGTATCTTGTGTTTTCATTTTTGTTTTTCTCAAGACACTTTTTTATTTCCCCTTTAATTTCTTCTTTGATTCATCGGTTGTTTAGGACAGTATTGTTTCATTTCTGTGTGTCTTGTGTGTTTTCCAGTTTTCTTCCTGTTATTGATTTGTAGTTTCATACCATTGTGGTCAGAGAAGATACTTGGTATATTCATGAACTGGCTAAGACTTATTTTGTGGCCTAACATATGAACTATCCTAGAAAATGTTCCATATGTGCTTGAGAACAATGTGTATTCTCCTGTTGTTAGATAGAATGTTCTATATATGTCTTTTAGATCCATTTGGTCTATAGTGTAGTTCAAATCTGCTGTTTCCTTATTTATTCTCTGTCTGGATGATCTATTCATTGTTGAGAGTATGATATTAAAGTCCCCAACTATTATTGCTTTTTACTTCTCCTTTTAGTTCTGTTAGCTTTTGCTTTATATATTTGCATGCTATGGTGTTGGATGAATAAGTATCTACAATTGTTATATCTTCTGGATGGATTGACTCCTTAATCATTATATAATGACCTTCTTTGTCTCTTTTTACATTTTTAGTTTTAAGTCTATTTTTTTCTGATGTAAGTATAGCTACCTCTGATTTTCTTTTTTTCGATTGCCATTTGCTTGAAATATCCCTTCACTCTCAGTCTATGTGTTTCTTTAAGGCTGAGTGCCTTGTAGTCAGCATATCATTGGCATTATTTTTTATCCATTCAGCGTTCTATATTTTTAAATTGGAGAATTTAATTCATTTACTTTTAAAGTAATTATTGATAGGTAAGGACTTACTATTGCCTTTTTGTTATTGTTTTCTAGCTGTTTGGTAGATCCATCGTTCCTTGTTTCTTGCCCTGCTGTCTTTTGTTGTATCTTGATGTCTTTTGCTACAAGTCTGCTTTGACATCTTTATCATGTTCTTTTGTGTAATTACTACAGGTTTTTCCCCTTGTGGTTACCATAGGCTTACATAAAATATCTAAATTATAACACCCTATTTTTAACTTATAACAACTTAACTTCAATAGAATTCCTAAACTTCTACTTTTACTACTCCTCCCCCTCACATTTTAGGTTATTGATAATACAGTTTAGATATTTTTTATATTGTGTAACTAATAACAGTTTATTGTTATGGGTATTTTTATCATGTTTGTTTTTTGAATTTTAAACTTAAGTTGTAAGTGAATTTTGCATCATTACTGTATTACAAAACCAAACTCTGATTATATATTTACCATTTCCCGTGAATTTTACACTACCTATTTATAGTTTTACAATGATAATTAGCATCCTTTCACTAGCACTCAAAGAACCCCCTTTAGCCTATCTTCTAAGGCAGATGTAGAATGATGAACTCCTGGAGCTTTTGTTTGTTTGGGAAAGTCTGTATTTCTCCTTTATTTCTGAAAGACAGATTCTCTGCTTATGCAATTCTTGGTTAAGTTTTGTTCTTTCAAAGTTTTGAGTATATCATCCCATTCTCTCCTGGCCTGAAAAGTTTCTGTTAAGAAATTCACTGATAGTCTTATGGAGGGTCCCTTGTATGTAACTTCTCTCTTTTCTCTTGCTCTTTCCAAATTGTTTCTTTGTCTTTGACTTTTGGCAATTTAATTATAATGTTCTCAGTGTAGCCCTATTCAGGTTCAATTTATAGGAGATCCTCTGGGCCTCATGGCTCTGTGTGTCCATTTTTTCCCTCAGTTTTGGAAGTTTTCAGCCATTATTGCTTTAAATATATCTTCTGTCCCTTTCTCTTTTCTTCTTCTGGAATTCCCATAATGTGGATATTGTTTATTTTGATTATGTCCCATAAATTCTATAGGCTTTCTTAACTCTCTTTCTTTCTGTGTCTTTCTCTCTCTTTCTTTCTTTCCTTTCTTTCTCTCTCCCTTCTACTCCCTCATGCTCTCTCTCACTCTCTCACTCTCTCTCCCCCCTCACCCCAACTGGATCATTTCAAATGTCCTGTCTTCTAGGTCACTGGTTGTTTCTTCTGCACAGTCGAGTCTGATTTTGAAACTTTCTATTAAGTTCTTCAGGTCAGTCATTGTATTTTTCACTTCTAGGATTTCTATTTAGTTCTTTTTTATTTTTCTGATGGTTTCTATTTCTTTGAACTTCTCATTTTGTTTATGCATTGTTTGCCTAATTTCATTTAGTTGTCTGTCTTTGTGTTCTTGTAGTTCACTGAATTTCTTTATGAGGATTATATTGAATTCCTTGTCTGATAGTCCATATATCTCTGTTTCTTTAGGGTTAGTTATTCTGCACATAAGGGGTTTTCTCTTCCAGAGTTAACAGGTTTACTTTAGCAGGGAAATTCTTCATAAGTCAGCTCAGTTTGGGTTTCTGGATGTGTTAGCTGGTAAAGTCCTAGAGTAGGTGGTATTTGCTATCAAAGTTTATTTTTGGGTGAGGCCACTGCTCAAGCTCTGAGGTCAGGGGAGCAGGCTGCCACTGGCTGAAATCAGTTGGATAGGGCTACTGGCTTGATTCCCTGCCCAAGCAAGGCTGTAAGATAGGCTCCATGGTCTCCTGGGTTCTCTAGTCAGACTTCCTAGATGGCCAGTACTGGGTACTATACTCAGCAGTAGGTGGGCGAGGAATCAGCTTTCTGCTGGTGGGTCAGCAGGACATGTCTCAGGGCCTGCGTGGCTTGTTTTGGGGATCTAAGTCAGGCAAGACTGTGCCCTGAATTCCCTGGCCAGACAGGGCCACTGGTTTTGCTCTGCAGTTGAGGAAAGCCACGGGTTGTGTTCTCTGTACAAATGCCCCTGTAAGCAGGGCTGTCGGATGGGTTATGCAGCTTCCTATGTGCTCTGGCTAGGTTTCTTGGTATTCAGCAATGGGTGGGACTACGAATAATTTCCTTGCCTAGGTGCAGTGGGAGATCCAGCTTCAAGGCCAGTAAGGCTCTTTATTTATGGTCTTGACCCAGGCTGATCTGTGCCCCAAGCTTCCTAGCCAAATAAGACCACTGGCTTTGCTCTGCAGACTATCAGCTCTGCCTACCATACTCTTTGTTCAAGTGTTGCTGGGCTATATGGCTTACAGGTGTTCTTGCCAGCTTTTCTGGTCTGACGGGGCTGGGAGCTATACTCAGCAGTGGGCCAGGCTATGACTCAGCTCCCTTGCCTGGATGGGGGCAGACCAGGCTCCAGGGCTGGCAAATCTCTTTAGGGCCTGAATCAGGCAGATCTGCATCCTGCTGGGTTCCCTGGTCAGACTGCACCATTGACTGGGTTGTGCAGATGACCAAAGCTGCCGGTTGAGATTACTACTTGGGAGCTGCAGGTAGGAACTCTGTCTGCAAGATCTGAGTGCTGATTGTTGCAAGCCCCTCCCCGCTTCTCCATCACAATCTGATCCCCAGTGGACGGGCCCCACAGATTCTCCTGCAATCCCTGTGGGGTAAGATCAGAGTGAGGGCTCCCAAGATGTGATCCACAACACTGAGGCAGCTGGATGTCCATTCTGGGCTTTCTTTTCCTCCTGGAGGAACTGTAGGCCCAGGGGAGACCTCTCAGTGTGGTGCTGGGCCAGCCTGGAGAGGAGTGAAGCAGACAGCATGTGGCCAATCCTCTTAGCCTTCTAACGCGGTCTGTCTTGGTCTCTATGGTGCAGAGGGGCTTCAGCCTCACCCTTGTGTTGTAGGATTCTCTCAGTGCTGTCTTGTTCATGAATAGTTGTTAAATGTTCTTGTGAGAGGGAGCCAAGTCAGGAATGTCGTATGTCACCATCTTGGTAACGTCATTCTGCAAGTATACTTTTTATTATAAACCTTATAGAACTATTAATCTTTTTAAACAATCATATATATAACATAGAAAATGATAAAATTACAAATTCACCAAAATAATCAGTCGTCACCCACTAAGTCTCTTGGTAATCAGTAGACTGACCTGAACCTCCCAAACCAGCACAAAATTGTCATTCCTTCAACATTCCATAATACGTTCTCATTATAGAAAAATGGAAAACACAACAAATTTGAATAAATAACCTAGAGTGGCACCACTCAAAGATAATGATTGTCAACATTTTTGTATAACCTGAAAGAGTTTTTTCTAGGCTTTTTTTTTCAACAACTGAGTTGATACTGGCACGTAAATGTGTGTCTTGTATGCATTTTACAAAACATTGAAACTAAACAAGAGGAAAAAATCATTTGTTGGGAAAAAAAGCAACCTCTCACCACACGTGGTACAGCATTTCAGCATGCATCTTCTACCGAGAAAAAGTCAGCGACATCATTTTCATGGAAAAATGAAAGCAGAAAAAAATGAGTAATTTCTTTCTACAAGCAGCAGCACATGTATTAATTAAGAGCACAAGTGCTGGAGTCAGTCTGCGTGGGTCCAAATTTCAGTTCTACTGCTTTCTGGTTGTGGGACAGACACCGTCACAACTGCCTTGCACCTCAGTTTCTCTTACTGTCCAATAAAAGTAATAGTATTGCCTACCTGCTACTGCTGCTGTGAGGAGTGCCTGTAAGACAGTGAGCACAGCGCCCGGCAGGCAGTGAATGCTGAGGAAATGTTTATTATTATTAAAATTATTATGATTAATAACCACTAGTGGGTAAAATTTAC
This sequence comes from Equus przewalskii, assembly GCF_037783145.1. Classification (NCBI taxonomy): domain Eukaryota; kingdom Metazoa; phylum Chordata; class Mammalia; order Perissodactyla; family Equidae; genus Equus; species Equus przewalskii. Next base: position 38,210,019 of record NC_091847.1, read on the forward strand.
ACCGCAAAAATATACAATACCAAGCAGGGTGAGGAAAGGGCTGTAGGGAAAGCCAACACAAAGGGTCATCGGTGTGAGGACGGGAGGGGCCCTGCTCTCTGGAGAGGCTTAGTGGACAGTCACTGTCTACCTGTCAAAGTGAATCCTGGACACACTTTAACGGCAGGCCTGAGGAATTCTGAACTGATTTCGGTGATGTTATCAGACTTTGTGAATAAGAAAGAATTGTATGGGGAAGGTGACAACTATTTATGGTGATTCAGCTGGTGGAAACTGTCAAAATCAGAGTGCTGCTGTGAACTCCGACTTTAGGTTTTGCAAATAGCAGGACACCTCCTGAAATACGTGCATAACTAGGTTTTGAAAAACTGTGTCTTGGGTCCCTGAGAGAAGAATATGAGGCAGGAAGCTTTGAAAGAAAGCTTGGAGCCCCAAGAAGTGCTCAGAGATAATAGAGACCTCTCATAATTTAAAGAATCCTTCCGGACATTCCAATTTAAGGGGAGAAATTCTCATTTATTTTGTGGGTGGGAGACAGGAAGAACAGCTCATCTGCGGAGAAGCTAATATCTTAGAAAAAAGATTAGTCCAGGACATGTGTCACTTGATCTTCCTGCGGAACGAGTACACAGTAAGAATAAAACAACAAAACGGCAGGCCAAATGACCTTCCTTTTTTTAATCCCCCTCCTAGGAAGATAGATGACTGGGGGGCCAGGATGGGAGTAGGTGTGAGGGAGTCCCACCTACTGAGAGAGCTTTGGCCTAAAAACTTCAGAATCCTCTTTGAGTTCTGCTACTAATTAGCTGAGCAATCACACTCCACTACTGCCTCAGTTGTCCGATCTGTAAATTGGGGATGCAACAGCTGCTCTACCTCAAGGAGAATCAGGAAAGAGGTAATAGGACAATGCTTCTAGCAGTCAGAGTTCAGTCAGAACACAGAGACCACGCCAGATTTTGTTATTTTTCTCTTTGGAGAGAATAGTTAACTACGTATAACAAATTTTTAATAGGGTAACCGAAAAGGCCAAAACGACACATTAAAGGAAGAAGCAACTACAGGAAGCAGCTACACCCCCATGGGTAGAGCAACACTATGAAGAGGGTGGAATTGTTTGAGCTTCGAGGTTTAAGGGGGAGGACCACAGAGCTGACGTTCAGATCTCAGAAGAGGGAGTGCTGTGGGCTGGTGCTGGGCCTGGAGTGGCTCCGAGTTTAGAGGTGGAGCCCCGGGCAAGTGGGACTCCACCCTCTGAAGAGTGAAGGCTTGTCAGTTGGTGCTGGTATCTTGAGGTGGGGGTACAATAAAGCTACTTCTGCAAACATTAGAACAGCTGCAAACTGGACTCACCTGTTGCTACTGGATGACACCAACTGGTGGAGTTAAGAAGGAAGACTGGAGTGATGGAGTGATGCGGACAGACTAGGAAGCGTGGTAGAAGCAGCAAGTCTCCCCTGCTCTCTCCTCTTGCCTTCCAGTCTCCCTCTGATGCCGCCTATAGCAGAGCCAAGCTGGTGTGCTCGCAGCCCAAGCGTCACAAACTAGTGTATAAAAGGGTGGGATTTAAGCTGGGAGACAATAGCTTCATATCTGCACAATGCCCACGAGAGAGATCGTAACAGCCTGTCTGTCTTTTCTTGCAGGTCGTTTGAAACAGGATATCTCCATACATTAGGAAACAACTAGGGGGCCTGCTTTAAGGAAATGAGCAAACCAAATGTGTCCTCACCCCAAAGCTTTCAGCAGTGGCTGTGCAGCTCAGAGAATGTGACCCAGTGCAAATGAGGGTAGAAGAGATTACCTTTGTGGACTGACAAGTGGCCTAGGAAAGCTTACACTGATCTTGGAGTCAAAAGGTCTAGGCCTGACACACCAGCAAACCTCATTGGGCCTCAGTTTCCATTTTGGACACCAAGATAGTATGAGTCTATGTAAACCTGACTTTCTAGAGGGGCTGGTGTGTTTTGTTGTCTTCTCACCTCACCCACTTCCCCCGCCCCCTTCAAATGCATAAATCTGAAGTGAGGTTAGGTTTCAAGGTCAGCAAATAAGGAGGAGGTCAGATGTGATCAAAATTGCTTAGAAATAGGCCATTTTGAGACCTAAGTATAACCTATCTGTCTGCACAGCCAGATTATCCTCCAGAATTGAAACGACTCTTTCAATGGGTGAGTACCAGATGAAGTCATTAGATTGTTAGAGGCCCATGTTGTATAAAAAATAACGTGTATCACTAAATGCCACCGTCACGCTCAGCCAGCACACAGGGACTGAGATCTACATATCGACTGCTTAGTATTTGCTCTCACATGGGTTCTCTAGTCACTGAGGAGAAGAGCAAGAGACATTTAAATGGTATCATTTACTCTATCCTTCTTTGCTTTGTTGAAATATGTGTACAACACTCACTAGAATGACTAAAATGAAAAAAAAATACTAAGTATTTTTGAAGATACAGAAGAACCAGAACTCTCATATATGGCTGATGGGAATATAAACTGAACAACACTTTCTGGAAAATGGTTTGGTAATGTTTCCTAAAGCTAAACATACGCCAAATCCTATAACCCAGTGATTCTACTGTTGCATACATACCCACCAGGATATATACTGTATGATCTCATAAAATGTTCAATAATATGTGAATATAATCTAGGTTGTTAGGAGTCAGGATAGTAATTACTTTGGGGTCAGGGAATGACAGGGGGCAGAACGGAGGCTTCTAGGGTGCTGCTAATGTTCTGCTTTTCTTTTTTTTTGAAATATATTTGACATATAATATTGTGTAAATTTAAGGTGTATAACATGTTAATTTGTTACATTTATATATTGTAATATGATTTCCATTGTTGCAATAATTGGCACCTCTATCACATTACATAATTATCCTTTTTTTAGCGGTTGCAATAATTAAGTTCTAGTCTCTTAGCAAGTTTGTCGTCTATACTACCTGACTGCGCATTACATCTCTAGGGCTTATTTGCTACTCTTGTAAGTTTGTAGGCTTAAACATCTGTCCCATCTCCTGGTAACCACCATTTCACTCTTGGTTTTTAGGAGTTTGGCTGTTTTAGAGTTCACATACAAGTGATATCATACAGCATTGGTATGTCTTATCTGACAGCATAACGTGCTCAAGGTCCATCCATGTTGTTGCAAAGGGCAGAATGTCCTTTCTGACAGCTGAATAATATTCTCTCTCTCTATATATATACCACATCATCTTTATCCATTCGTTCATTGATGGACACTTAGGTTGCTTCTATGTCTTGGCTATTGTGAATAATGCTGCAATAAATCTCTCTTCGAAATCCTGTTTTCATTTCCTTTGGGTATATACCCTGGAGTGGAATTGCTGGATCATATGGTAAATCTATTTTTAATTTTTTGAGAAACCTACATATTGTTTTGCATAGTGGTTCAACCAATTTGCATTTCCACCAACAGTGTACAAGGGTTCCCTTTCCTCTACATCCTTGCCAGCACTTGTTGTCTCTTGACTTCATGCTAATAGCCACTCTAACAGTTATTTTGGTTTTTATTTGCATTTCCTTGATAGTTAGTGATGCTGAGCATCTTTTCATGTACCTATTGGCTATTTAGATGTCTTCTTTAGAAAAATGTCTATTTAGTTCTTCTGCATATTTTTAAGTGGATTATTTATTTTGTTTTTTGGTTATCGAGTTGAGTTCTTTATATATTTTGGATATTAACCCCTTGTGCGATATACATATATGGTTTGCAAACATTTTCTTCCATTCTGCAGGTTGCCTTTTTATTTTGTTAATTGTTTCTTTTGCTATAGAGAAGCTTTAAGTTTGATGTAGTCCCACTTATTTTTTGCTTTTATTGTTTCTGCTTTTGGTGTTGTATCCAGAAAATTATGCCAAGACCAACTGAAAGAAGCTTCTTCCCTACATTTTCTTCTAGGAGTTTTATAGTATCAGGCCTTATGTTTAAGTCTTTGATCCATTTCAAGTTAATTTTTGTCACTGGTGTAAGATAGGGGTCTAATTTCATTGTTCTGTATGTGTTTATCCAGTTTTCCCCACACCAGTTTGTTGAAGACACTATCCTTTCCCCACTGGGTGTTCTTGGCTCCCTTGTTAAATATTAATCAACCATATATGCAGAGTTTTAATTCTGGGCTCTCTGTTCTGTTCCATTGGTCTATGTGTCTATTTTTGTGCCAGTATCATATTGTTTTTACTATAGCTTTGTAGTATAACTTTGCATCAGGGAGGGTGACACCTCTGACTTTGTTCTTTTTCCTCAGGATCGCTTTGGCTATTCAGGGTCTTTTGTGGTTCCATACAAATTTTAGGATTGTTTTTTTCTGTTTCCGTAAAGAATGCCATTGGCGTTTTGATGGGGATTGCATTGAATCTATAGGTGACTTTGGATGGTATGGACATTTTAACAATATTAATTCTTCCAATCTTTGAGCATGAAATGTCTTTCCATTTATTTGTATTTTCTTTGATTTCTTTCAGCAAAGTCTTGTAGTTTTCATTGTACAGATCTTTCACTTCCTTGGTTATATTTGTGCCTATTTGATTATTTTTGATGCTATTGTGAATGGGATAGTTTTCTTTCTTTCTTTTTCAGATGTTTCATCATTAGTATGTAGAATTGCACCTGATTTCTGTATGTTGATTTTGTCAACATAGTTTACTGAAATCATTGATTAGTTCCAACAGTTTTATGGGTGAGCCTTTGGGAGTTTCTATGTACAATATCATATCATTGGCAAATAATTTTACTTCTTCCTTTCTGATTGGATGCCTTTTATTTCTTTGTCTTGCCTAATACTCTTGCCAGGAATTCCAGTACTATACTGAATAAGAGTGGTAAGAGTGGGCATCTTTGTTTTGTTCCTGATCTTAGCGGAAAAGCTTTCAATTTTTCTCCATTGAGTATGATGTTAGCTGTGGGTTTGCTGTATATAGTCTTTATTATGTTGAGGTACGTTTCTTCTACACGCATTCTGTTGAGGGTTTTTATCATAAAACAATGTATTTTGTCAAATTCTTTTTCTGCATCTGAGATGATTATGTGATTTTTTTCTTTCATATTATTGTGATGTATTACATTTATTGTTTTGCATACATTAAAACCATCCTTGCATTCATCCAGGGATAAATCCTACTTGGTTATGGTGTATAATACTTTTAATGTATTCTCAAATTTGGTTTGCAAATATTTTGTTGGGAATTTTGCATCTATATTCATCTGGGATATTGGTCTATAGTTTCCTCATGGTGTCCTTATCTGGCTTTTGGATCAGGGTAATGCTGGCCTTGTAAAATGAGTTTGGAAGTGTTCCCTCCTGCTTAATTTTTTGGAAGTGTTTGAGGAGGATTGGTGTTAATTCTTTAAATATTTGGTAGAATTCACCAGTGAAGACATCTGGTCCTGGAGTTTTCCATGTTGGGAGGTTTTTGATTACTGATTCAATCTCTTTGTTATTGGTTTTTCCAGATCTTATATTTCTTCCTGATTCAATCATGATAGATTGTGTTTCTAGAAATTTATCCATCTCATCTAGGTTATTTAATTTGTTGGCATATAATTGTTCATAGTATTCTCTTATGATTCTATGTATTTCTGTAGTATCAGTTGTAATGTCTCCTCTTTCATTTCTAATTTTGATTCTTCTCTTTTTCTTAGTTTAGCTAAAGGTTTGTCAATTTTGCTCATCCTTTCTTAAATAGCTTTAGTTCTTTGATCTTTTCTATTGTTTTTCTTGTCTCTATTTATTTCTGCTTTGATCCTTATTATTTCCTTCCTTCTGTTAACTTTAGGTTTAATTTGTTCTACTTTTTCTAGTTCCTTGAGGTGTAAAGTCAGATTGTTTACTTGAGATCTTTCCAATATGCTTGTGTTGTATCCCATAAGTTTTGATATGTTGTGTTTCCATTTTCATTTGTTTTTATTTCCCTTTTGATTTCTTCCTTGGCCCTTTGGTTGTTCAGAAGTGTGTCATTTAGTTTCCACATATTTGGAGATTTTCCAGATATCCTCTTTTTGTTTTCTAATTTTATACCATGTGGTCAAGAGAAGATAGTTGATATGATTTCAATCTTCTTAAGTTTTCTAAGATTTGTTTTGTGCCCTATCATAAGATCCATCCTGGAGAACATTTCATGTGCATTTGAGAAGAATGTGCATTCTGGTGCTGTTTGATGGAATGTTCTGTAAATGTCTGTTAAGTCCATTTGTTTTAAAGTTTGTTTCATCTCCAACATTTCCTTCTTGATTTTCTGTCTGGATGATCTATCTATTGCTGAGACTGGGGTATTGAATCCCCTACTATTATTGTATTGTTGTCTATTTCACCCTTAGATATGTTAGTATTTGCTTAATATATTTTGGTGCTCCAATGTTGGGTGTGTTTATATTTATATTTTGCTATATCTTCTTGATGCATTGACTCTTTTATAATGATCTTCTTTGTCTCGTTACCATTTTGGCTTGAAGTCTACGTTGTCTGATATAAGTATGATCACCCTCTTTTCTTTTGGTTTCCACTTGCATGGAATATCTTCTTCCATCCCTTCACTTTGAGCCTACGTGTATCCTTAGAGCTGAAATGAGTCTCCTGTAAGCAGAATATAGTTGGGCCTTGTTTTTTTTAATCCATCCAGCCACTCTGTACCTTTTTATTGGCAAGTTTAATCCATTCACATTTAGAATGATTATTGATATGTAAGGATTTACTACTGCCATCTTATTGCTTCTGGTTGTTTTGTATCTCCATTGTTTCTTTTTCCCTCTGTCTCTGTCTACCTTGGTAAATTGGTGGTTTTCTCTGGTGATTTGCTCAGTCTCCTCTTTTTTTGCATTTCATAACTCTGTTCTAGATTTTTGCTTTGTGGTTACCATGAGGCTTACATAAAACATATTGTAGACAAATTAGTCCTTTTTATGCTGATAGCAACTTATCTTCATTCACCTAAAAAGAGTCCACTCTTTTCTCCTCCCCTTTTATATTTTTGATGTCACAATTTTCCTCTTTTTATGTTGTGAATTTGATAACAGATTATAATAGCTATAGTTATTTTTAATACTCTTTTCCTTTAACTTTTAACACATCCTTCTAATATAGTTACAGTTTTCTACTTTGAACTAATTTTCACCTTTACCAGAGTATTATGTACTTTCGTATGTTTTTTGTCACCAATTAGCATCTTTCCATTTCAACTTGAAGAAATCCTTTCAGCATTTCTTGCAAGGCAAATCTAGTGGCAGTGAACTCCCTCAGCTTGTTTGTCTGAAAGCCCTTATTTATTCTTCACATGTGAAGGATAACTTTGCTGGATACAGTATTCTTAGCTGTCAATTTTTATCTTTCAACACTTTGAGTATGTCATTCCACTCTCTCCTGGCCTGTAGTTTTTGCTGAGAAATTGGTTGATAGCCTAATGGGGGTTCCCTTGTAGGTTCCTTTCTTTTTTCCCCTGGCTTCAAGACTCTTTTTTTAAACCATTTCTTTATAATGTGTCTTGAAAGGTGTTTTTGCATTGAGATAATAGGGTGTTACATTAGCTTTGTGGACTTCTATGTCCAATTCCTTCCCCAGGTCTAGGAAGTTCTCAGATATTCTTTCTTTCAATAAACTCTCTGCCCTTTCTCCTTCTCTTGTCCTGGTACACCAATTGTTCTTATATTTACTTTTCTGATTGAATCTGATAGCTCTCATAGGGTTTCTTCACTTTTTTAAAATCTTAGTTCTCTCTCCTCTTCTAACTGAATCATTTCTAAATTTCTATCCTCCAAGTCACTTACTCTTTCTCCTATGATCCACCCTGTTCCCATGCTCTCTAATGCATTCTTCATCCCATTCATTTAATTCTTCAGCTCCAGAATTTGGTTCACTTTTAAAATTTTGATCTCTTTTGCAAAGAACTCCTTGTGTTTATTAAATTTATCCCTGAGTTCACTGGAATGCCTTTCTTGGAGATCATTGAATTTCTTCATAACAGTTATTTTGAATTCTTTATCAAATCACAATATTCTGAGTCTCTGAGTTCAGTTGCCGGAGAACTATCATTTTCTTTTTGTAATACCATATTTCCTTGCTTTTTTTCAGTGTTTTAAGATATGTGCCTCTGCTTTCACATTTGAAGTAGAAAACACTTTCCTTAGCGAAGGATTTGTTTACTTTGGCTGTTACAGTTCAGCAGACTGAGAATTAGAAACCCTTCTTTTGTGTTCCAGAAGGTGGCACTATAGCTCAAGTTTTGGTTTCTCCCACCGGGGCTGGCTCTCAGGGCTGCTCTTGAGAGCACTGAAAAAGCTGAAAGCATCCTGTGGGGAGGTGTGGGCTTAGCACTTGGGGTTTGGGGATGCCTGCAACCCAACAGGACAGTTCTCAAGTAGGGTACTCCCAGAGGCCCATAGGCAGACCTCCTGCTGAAATCCCAAAGCAGACAGCAAGAAACGTGTTCCTTCAAGGCCCTTTGGTATTCTTGTCTGCCTCCCTTCCTTTCCTCTCCCTCCTTGAGTTACAAAGATGTCTCCTCAGTAATCCAGGTGCTGCTGTGAGAAATGGGTCCCTCCAGCTGCAACACAAGCATCCAGGCAGTCTGTCACTCATCACTTCCACTTCCTGTGGCAGAGAAGTATCCACTGTGCTTTGCACTGTCACCCTGGGGAGGGAGGGTGCCTTGCGGTGGGGAGGGGGGTTCCCTTTTCCTGTGCCTTCAAACTCATCTCTATCACACTCTGATGGTGTGCTGGGATCTCCTGTCAGGTTGGCTGGACCTCTACAAAATCTCTATCTTCCCTGAGTGTCCGCCCAGTTTTGCATTCTCCAGGATCTTGTTTTCCTGATCACAGCAAGTGGGGCAGGAGCAGACCACCAACTCCCTTAGTTCTGCAGCCCCCGCTGAGGCCCTATCCACCTACCTTCAGGTACACAGGTGGATAGAAATCACCCATATGTCCTGGTGTAATGTGAGGAGGCACTTTTGTTCAGTTATGGATGTCCAATTAGCTGTAAATTAAAGGGGAGGGGAAAAAGGAACGACTCTCGCTGCCATGATGCTGACGTCACTCTAGAGAAGTCAATGTTCTGCTTCTTGATCTGGGTGCTATTTCCATGGGTGCAACCAATTTATAAAAACTTATAGAAGTGCTTCAAGCTGTAGACTTCTATATATATAGGTAATACTTCAACAAAAGTTAACTGTGACTCCATTCCACCCTTGGGTATACAGCCAAAAGAATTGAAAGCAAGGACCCAAGGAGACATTTATACACTACATTCATGGCAGCGTTATTCACAATAACCAAAAAGGTGGAAGCAACCCAAGGGTCCATCAATAAATGAATGGATAAACAAAATGTTGTATATACATACAATGGAATATTATCAGCCATAAAAAGGAAGGAAATTCTGATATATGCTATAACAGGGATGAAGCTTGAGGACGTTATGCTAAGTGAATAACCCAGTCTCACAAAAGGACAAATACTGTATGATTCCACTGACATGCGGTACTTAGAGTAGTCAAACTCACAGACGGAAAGTAGAATGATGGTTGCCAGGGACTGGGGCAATAAGGAATGCAGAGCTACTGTTTAATAGGTACAGGGTTTCAGTTCTGCAAGATGAAAACAGTTCTGTGGTAGAGATGGCAGCACAACAAGATGAATATACTTAATATCATTAAACTGTACATTTTAATGGTTAAGATGGTAAATTTTATGTTATATGTACTTTACCACAAGTTTTTTAAAAAGTTAAATGAGACTTTTGACATATAACCTCCAAGTTAATGTATTACTAACTTACCTCTGGTGACCATTCCAGAATTTTCACACCTCTTATTTGGCTACTCTCAACCCTACCTTTTCAATTCTGTTGAACACAAGAAGTGAAAAAAGCCAACAAGGACTCTTCCCCAAGCAGCAAGGTGAGATGCAGAAGACCGCCTTCCACTCACACAGGACCTTATGCTAAGCAAAATGCTTTGACATTCTCCTTCCCATTTATAACCCCAACCCCGCTGTGAGGAAGGCAGGTCAGACAGGGCTGTTACCCTCACTTCAAAGTTGGGGAAACCAACCAAGAAAAAAATAAAATCACAGCTAAAAAAAGGAACAAAATTAAAATTTTCTGATACCAAATTCAAGCTGGAAGACATCCTCCTAGAACCCTCGAGTTTGTTACTAAGACTGAAAAGCCAATTCGATTTAAGATTACTTTTGTGCTTCCATTGTTCCCATAAGAAAATGCTTTATATTATGTTCATCTTTTTCACATGTTGAAAAAAATTCACTTTTGACTTGAAAACATTTTATTTAATTTATACAAATAACTACTAAATACAAAAAGTAGATTAAAACAAAATAGTTATTTTTTTCTGGCAGAGTTTAAATGCACGTAATGGATAATTCCGAAGAAAATGCATTTTCCCCACAGCGTTCAGGACTAAAATTCTACTGAAATCTTTGCTTCTAAATCAGTAATATATTCAGTGGTGTCACGTGGGTAATGGCTAAATACGTTTTGCATATGAACTGAAAAAGAGTTACAGTCTACACACATACAAATGTGAAGCACTTAAAATGTGAATTTAACTGATAATAAAAGAAAATGTCCATTTCAGAGTATAGTGTTAAAAACATTTCGGTAATAAAATCATAAGACCACATAAAAATAAGCTTTAACATATGCACGAAGCAGTTTTGTAAAAACTGCTAAGTGCACAAGTAATAAATAATTTGCAAAGTTGTGTATAAACAATTCCTAATGTTCAGCATCATTGTAAACATCAGCACATGTGTAAAATGCAGCAAAGTCTGACATTACATTTTGTTTTGCCAAATTGAATTCCTATTATCCAAAGACAGACCAGTGGAGTACGCAGCCAACGTTTGGCAAGTTGGGTCTTCAAAATTAAGAGTAACAGTGCAAGTAAGGAATGCAAAGAATTCCTAGTGCAATAAAGAAGAGAAGCACAGGCAATATTGCTGATTAAAAATTCACCACCTCCTTGAGTTTCCCGTGGGGAATGTCTAGGAGACCTGTGAAAGATATGCAAAGCCACTGTCTTAATGCCCAGATCTCTTTTAGGATTTCTCTGTGTTCCTCCAGTTCCCTACCTTTGCAACAGTGTCTGTCCAACATTAGTCTCTGCAGTGAACAGTTCGTGAAATGCCCAGTTCACAGTCATTGAGCGAGGTTAGGGTGGTTTTGGTGTCTCCCCATCACATGGCTGGGTAAGATGTCTGCCTTGTCAAAGCAGCCTCTGGGGAGGGAGACAGATGGATTCTGTTCTGACAACCAGTCAGGCCAGCATTAGGTCCCAGCTGGACAACGGCAATATCAAATCTTCCTTCTTGACTCCATGACAATGTCAACAGTCAGTTTTCAATTTATCTAGGGAATTATCAATTTTGGTCAAAGTCTTTTTGATACGCAGAGCTGTGAGTCTCGCGGACGGATTTTGATACCAGCATTCTTTCATCAGCTTGGCCAGAGAGGTTAATGTCTGAGGAGAGAAAGAACAAACACCACAGTGAATAAGTGGCTTTTTTAGTGGCCCCAGAAGCTGGGCAGATGTCACGTCAACCATTTTGTAGAACTCTGCAGGTCTTGTCAAGTTAAAGTGGTGGTATTGCCATCCTCTTTAAACAAATAATCAAGGCCTTAACCACTGATAAAGAAGCCACTCTTGTATTTCATGAACTCTGTCCTCTGGACTCCTAATGCTTCCAACTGATGTTATCTGGTAAATTACATAGGCCAGGCTAGACCTCTTGACGCTAAAAGCACCCATATTTATCCTGTGTAACCCATTATTATCCTAATCCAGAGTTAATACTGAAATTTGTAGAAAGGGTCATTTCTCAATGTCTTAGATTAGCTACTATTCAAGAGCAGCAATAAGGATCTTCAGTGTTGAACAGCTTATGTTTGTAATTTCAGGTACACAGAGATGGAAAAGAGGTTAAAAGCATCACTCACAGCCTCTTGATTTACATATGAAACTGCAGTCGTAGGGCCTCCAGCAGAGTAAGGAGTCTCCCAATTTCTGGAGCTACTCAGTAGTAGAAATTCCTGTGACTACTGTCATTCACTAGCAAGATCTATCAGATATGGCTCTTCCAAGAAAGAGCCCATTTTCTGAACCTACCCAGCTAGGTTTAAGACCCTTCTACATAAAATAGAGAGAGAAAGCAATAGATAAGGCAGATCACTCAAGAACAATACCAGTTGAAACTCAAGAACAAGTAAATAAACAAGCGAGGATAGCTCTGAAACTAGGAAAGTGACATTCTTACCGGGTCTGAGAACCATCTGTTGGGTATGTTCGGCCTCTGTTGATCTACACAGACCACCTTCCTCATATCTTCAAAACTCGGGTCATTGGGAACCACGTCATAGAATGGCGGCTTATAATCTTCCACAATACCTGCACACAAGAACAAGAATTGTGTTAACAAGAGAGTAGGGTTCCCCCAGGGTTTTATTGATGGGTGTCACAGGCTATAATGTGACAGGAAAAAGTAGTGATCACCTTCCTCACATTGCAAGGTGATTCTGAAAGCTACAAGTAGGTCTTAAAAAAAAACAGAACAGGACATTACATAGAAGGCCTGCAGAGAACTGGAGGAAGAACGAATGTTAGAAGAAAATGTGACTACTTCTCATACAATTACAATTATTAACAAAACTCTCTAAGAGCGTCTATAAACAACTGCATAATGCCCAATATGGCACAGGAGACCCATAACAGAAATTCGTTTGGTGATCAAAAGGAGACGAGAAAGAAGGTCCATGAATCTAGTGTTTTCAGACCATAAATAAAAATAAAAACTTGTTCACAAACTAGAGCTAGAGGCAAACAAATAATCCAAGAGCATCATCAAAATACCCCTTTTTGTTATAAAATGATTAGGGGGAAACAACCATTAATATAAAATAATCCCTCCCACTGAGAGGATGCAGATAACGTAGTATGAAATAGTCACTTCCTCATTCATTCATTCTACACGCACTGAGTCCCCTCTGCTAGATGCAGCTGTCTGCTTGATGGCTCTATTATTTACTCTCAGATTGAAGGCAGAAAATAAAATGTAGAGGAGGATACATTTGGGAAGGCAGAAGATGGTTAAAAAGAATGAACTCTTCCCCTACTCCCAAGCAAACATGAAAGTGGCTAATTTCAGCTTCTGCCCCTGCATGGTTTCCAATGCCTTAAACACCTTTTTTTCTCACCAAAATTACATCAGTTCCTTACTTTTCACAAAGAATAATTCCACAAATAGAGAAACTTAAAACTTCATCATTTGAAATTAGAAAACTGATTCTTTCCCTTATAGAGAGGAAACCAAGAAAATCTGTTCTTTCCCTTTCATCATCAAAGGCTTCAACAATGAGGACAGTGGATTACTCAGCTTGACATCCTCCTTCCTTCCTCCATGTAACTTTCTTCTATTCCTAAACAGCTAACAGCTTGTTGGGGGAGATGAGAGGAGGCCGTGAGGAAAGTTGTAGTTAAGTTTTCCTAGTTCCTACTAGCCATCTGAAAAGCTTCAATCCCCATTTCACTTATCAAAGAAATTAAGAGTGAGAACCCATTCTTAAAAATCCCATATAAATACAAACATATACAAAATTAGCCATGATAAGGAGCATACGTTAAAGAAATACTATAGATCTTTTTCAAAACTTCACATTCAACTAAGTTTATTTTAAAAGTAGAACATAGTCTAAATTTTATTTTTAAAATTTCTAGTTGCTATTCTAGTCTAAATAACTTCTCCACATTGTATAACTGCACCTGTAACATGTATTAGTCGATGGATTAAAACCTTTCCAAGCAAATCATCAACAGCTCATATTAGGCAGAGACCACTGCTCTCAGAAGACAACGTGAGACACCCAACACTGAGGCCCACCCTACTTCTCTTGTAAGGATCTCAGGAAGCATTCCAGCAAAAATATTTTAATCCTTTTCAGTACTAAGAGACACCACATAAAATACAACTGGGCATGGACCTGCAAGATAATTTATACCTTTTCAAGGGCCACATGAATTAATAGGAAACAGGAAGAGATGTGCCCTCTGCCACCTCTCAATTTTTCTGAAAGAATAGTTTTAGTAGCTTGGTTTAACTCTTTAAAAATCTAGTGCAACAGCCAGCTATTTGGGGTAATTTGCCTGGCTAGCTCAGGAAGGGTTATATGATTGTCAACAGTAATACTACATTGGATTTTTTGATTTTTCTATAAATGCAAAAGAAAACGGCTGGATTTTTAAAACATAGGATCTGGGGATACTGAACATTACATTGCACTATACAAAGATGGAGTTTTCTCTTGTGTTTATTTGCCCATATTTTAATCTTATTAGATGTCCCGTGTTTTAAAAGGAATCACGTTTAAAAGGAAAAACCATTTAATTGATTACACCTGGGAACCAGTCATGCCTCTCTTTCTTCAACCATCAGCCAATTGTTGATTGTTTGCATCTGACACAAGTTATGCTTTTCCAGAATAAAATAAATCTGGGATTAAACTCCAGCAGTCATATGGAAATCCCTCTGGTCAAGGAAACCAATTATTTCAATCAACATAAAGTACATTACATACCTACTATGTGTGGAACACTGTGTTAAATATTGAGGATGACGAAAGTATAAGACATGCTCTTGATTTTCAAGGAACTCAAAATCTAGTGGAAGATGAGAACAAGCCCCTTTCTTTTTCCCTTAGATAATAGAAATCTTGTTTAAAAGAACCTCAAGAATGTTTTTCACCTCACTACTTACTCTATATCTTGAAAGGCAAAGATAGGTTAGAAATTCTCACTCTATTTTTACTTGTTGGTTCCTAAATTTACTCAATAACCATTTGATCCCTTAAACTGAGCATACCAGAGGTTGTGCTTGGCACTAGAGATACAAAAATGAAAAAAATGGGATGTTGGTAATGAGGAGCAGAATAATGGGAAAGGGAGATAAGAAAAAATAAATACATTACAAACTAGCCTTAGAGGTAGGGGCAGGGAGAAGGGGTGAGGGACGTGGTACTCATCAGGTCTCAGAGAAGAAAACATCTGTGTGGTTGGTGAAGTACCGGATATGAACTGGGTGCCAAGAAGCCTAAGTAAGCTTTCCAGGAGCTAGGGCTTGAGTGGACATAGATAAGGAGTTTGTAAGGCAGAGAAGAGGATGCAGAAAACACCAAGGAGAAGAGGCATTCCTGACAGAGTTGGGAGATACAGAGCAAAGACAAGGAGTTACAAATGACCCTCACATACTGGAGAGATGGAGGGAAGTTCCCCATGGCTGAAATCAAGTGCACATGGTGGTGGGAAGAGTGGGATGTCGAGGCTAGGCTGTGAAATGACTTGCGTTATCAAGGTAGGAAGTTACTATACTTAACAAGTGTTCCTCATCTCTGACAGAAAGTGACAAGCAATCTGGGTGGCCAGGCAAAAAAGTGAACTCGAAGTCCTTTAAAGACAGCACCCAATGAGCAACTGCCAGATCGTGAGCCAGCAAAGATGACAGCATGAATTCAGGAAAAGTGACTAAAAATACAAAGTACTTCGAGTGCCAAATGAGTGGTACAAACAACAAAGGATACAGGAATGCAGCGGAAGAGGAGCTCTCAAATAGTGGAAGGATGGTCTGAGCCAGGCCTTGCTTTCTATGTAAGCAGGCTGGTGTGACTCAAAGGGCCACGAGAAAGAAATCAGATAAATTATTCATAACTTACTCCCCCACAACTTTTGGCACATGTATCTGATTTATACAATCATTCTTTCCTAGGCATATGTCTAATTGAAAGTTTTCTCTGGGGCAAATGTATCTTTACCAACCAATATCTCTACCATTAATTTGCTGCATGACTCTGAGTAAACCCCTTAGTTGCCATGCCTTAGTTCCAACACCTTTAAAGTATGCATCACAGAGCTGGCATGCAGATCAACAAGAATGCCCTGGATAGTGCTTCAAAAAGCACGACACGCCAGAGTGGTCTTTCTAAAACGCAAGTCTCCAGAAACAAGGGCTTCCTTGTAATCTTCCCCACCAATGCCTCAACTAGGGCCCCAGTCTTCTCCCCTCTTGACAGTTGCATCTGGGACTTACGGGTCTCTCTGCTTCAAGTCCTCCCCTGTAGCCCTCCACCATATCCTACTGCCTCCTTAAGATCTTTAGGAAAAAATGGAGGAAAAGCTCATTATGTCCCTTCTTCGTGTATTCCATCCATCTGTGGTACCCATGGATCATGCTCATTCCCCAGTAACCTCATTCCCCACCACTGTCCTCCTTCACATACCTGGCCATCAGCAACACTGAAATTACTTGCTGTGCCTTCAATATGGCACCTATACCACTTCCTACAGCTCTTCCTTTCGCCTGGGATCCCAATCGTCATCCTTGTCTGATTTTATTTCTCTTTCCCACTTGCATATCCTCCCAAGTTTGTCCAACCGAGAGGTGCTATTCATCTCATTTACAACTCAGTTCATGCTTTCTCTCTTCTAAGAAGACCGACCCACCTTGCTGCCACAACTCCAGGCCCCTAGACAAAGTTCAGTGTCTACTTTGTACTCAAGTCACCTCCCTGTACACCTCAGCCATAATGGCTTAATCTATTAATTTATAATAACTTGTCTGTTCAACTAAAATGTCAACACCTTTAAACTGTATATTTCTCTTTTTTTTGCCCAACTTTTCCCCAGAGCCTGACAGAATACCTTTCATGTTATAGACACTAAATACAAATTAGTTGAGTATTAATTATGTGTACACAATCCTTTATCCAAACCCCTTGGGGTTAGATGTGTTTGCAGAATTTGGAAATTTTTTTAACATTTTACAAAAGTAGTAAGTGGCACACACCATATTTTATGTGACACACTAGCAGAGTCTGAGGAACACCCCACAGCCAAACACATTTCTGCAGCAAAATATATGAACAGTCACACAAAATGGGATAAATAAAGGATAAAAATAGACTCATGTCAGTCCAGGTCAGGTCTGACTGCTAAGTGAGTTCTGACAAATAAGTTATAAAAGAGTTTTTTGGGTTTCAAAGCTCAGTTGCAGATAAGGGATTGTGGTCCTGGCTACACTCTGAATAATCTGAAGGTGAGGTGAAGAGACATCGATGGGATGTTAGAATCATGTAGATCACAGCCTTAGTTTCCTTTGGAAGAAGAAACTGAGGACCACACAGGAAAACTTATTTTTCCAAGTTCACAGCTAATTAATGGCAAAGCTAAACTAGAACCTCATTCCCTGTTCATATTCTAGAATTCTTCCCAACAAGCCAACAGTGACATAATGAATATACCTTTCTCTGCATCAATCTCATGTCACAGCGTGCTCACTTCACGTTACGCTATCTCTCATCACTGTCCTCCAACTTAGGTCATCACATCTGATATCCAGGGAACAGGTTAGGAGAATAGAATCCCTGGCATCTACATCCACACAAAGAGCTACTGTTAACAGTTAACTCCTATGGAAATTCTGAAATCCTTCAGGGTTTAGAACATTACAAGTAAACCTATGTTAGAGAGGATTAGAGAGAATGGTTCACATTTGGCTTCGGAGAGGACTATTCAGTTAATATAGTGTTTCCTTCAGGGGTGGCATGTGAGAAAATGTGATGTGGTTCATGGACAAAACTTTCATCTTATCAACTGCATATTTATTTGTATAGTTATCTTCTACTTTATGCCACATGATACTGGTTTTCCCATTTCCAGTAGTGATATTAATTTCCCCTTTAAAACAAAATTAAGTTTACAAAAGGTTAGCCAACTTAAAGGAAAATAATGGTACAAGTGGCATTTGGTTATGGAAAAAATCATAAAGGTAGTATGTATATGAATAAATCTTGGGAAGAAAGGCATTCTTCCTGGGGAGACAGGACTCAACAAGGTGTATCCCATTTTTGTGTTACTTCGCTTAACATTTCTCAGAGGAGGACTTTAAAACATTTTTTCATGTCATGGACCACATCAGTAACAATTAGTGGATAAACGGATGAGGTTCCTCCCAGCAGAGGTGACGAAAGCTCAGGGGTTCTGGTCCTCCTTGGCCCTGCCTCATTGCCTGAGATTTAAGAGAATCAGTACCTCAGGCATTCCTGTAACCCAACAGAGTACACTTGCTGGGAAGCCCTGCCTTACCCCATGGCAGGTACTCCTTTTGGAAATTGGAATTTAGTTGGAAGGATGGCTCTGTTCCCTGCTAAGTAAAGTACCTGTGTGGCAGCTATGACCTCATCCCTCCATCCCCACCGCCATTCATGGGCATATGGAACCATGCACATCACTCAAAGTCAAGACTAACCACATTTTCAGAAATCTGCTAAAATTATAAAAGTATGTTCTATTATTGGGCTTCTCATCAATGTAACATAGCCAAAGTAAATGGTTCATAGATCGCTGTGGCGTCAGACCCTACTAAAAACATTTATTAACGCTACAGTTGTCAGAGGAGAGGGCAAAAGCCCTAGGAGAGATGCACAGCCATGCTCTAAGTTAAGCTATGGACAAGATGCCTGAGACCTGGCATATCCCCAAAACCTAGAGAGAGAAGCCCCACAAGAGTTCCAAACATTTGGCAGCTGTGGAGGTCTCATGAGAAGAATGTATCATTCACTGAATGGTGGGCCTGTTACAAGGTTTAAGATACTGTTATTTGTCTTAATGGAGGGCTGCTCTTAAAGGGGTGTCAAGGAAAAGAGACTATAAGCAGTGAACAGCATCCAATAAAATTCTGCTAGCTTCAGGTGACTTTACCATGAGGTCAGTCAACTGTGCCTTACTTTGGTCTGGATCTCTACATTAGGGACATGAAATTCCAGGAATCAGTGGGACAAAAATCCTCCCCTCCTGTTCCACCTCTATATTCCTGCCCCCAGCTACTTACCTAAAGCCTTTTTTAAAAAATGGAAAGAAATCACTTTAATGAATACGAAAAAATTTTCCCAAATATGATGATTTTTCCCTTTGTTCAAACCTTAGCATACACTAGAGTAGTGAACTAAAATCGTGAAACACGGTGGATATTAACTTGAAGAAAATAAGAGTTGTCATGGTTTCTGTACACAACCCATTGTGCTTAGGAACGGAAGCACAGGCAGTTCCCTGGCAAGCCCAAGGATTAATTAGAAGGAGTTTTCCAAAGTATGTGTGCCAAACATAAGCTTATTCTAACAAGTATTTCCTAGTCCCCACCCCACAAGATGCAGCCTGGCCAGCAAGGATTTTTCTATGAGAAATGAATACTTCTTGACACATTTTAACACTGGATTCCATCACAAAATAAAGCCAGTAACAGTGAAACAAGAGCGTGTCCACACAGCCCTCTTACAGGCAGCGACAAGGGAAACGTATTTAGACTCAGGGTGAAGGATCAGCATAACGATGCGGGGGGAAGGGCAACTGAGATCTGCAAGCACACGAGTGGCCTCCATTACTCATTTTGAATGGAATGGAAACAACACCCATGGCTGTGATATGCATCACTTACTAGAGCCAGACACGCACTAGATGCTTTACATACATTATCTCACTTAATCATCAGAACTCTTTAAATACTATTACTATCAATATTTTTTGGATGATGAAATTGATCTAAGTGATCGAGTCAGAGAGTATGATTTCAGAGCCTGAAATATTAACAATTACATTTCGTTGCCTCTGGCGGGCCCAGGAGAAGCACTGCACAGCTGCAGAGACGGTGCCACCTGTCACAAAGGACTTCTATGTGCAGTGTGATGGCCCGAGGAGAGCCACAGCAAGCAAAGAAACACGTCACAGGGGCCTGCCCTCTGGCATACTGGTTAAGTTCAAGTATTCTGCTTCAGCAGCCCGGGGTTCACCAGTTCAGATCCTGGGTGCAGACCTACGCACTGCTTATCAAGCCATGCTGTGGCAGGCGTCCTACGTATAAAATAGAGCAAGATGGGCACATATGTTAGCTCAGGGCCAATCTTCCTCAAAAAAAAAAAAAAGAGAATACATCACAACAAGGTGTGCGGCAACCAAACACGATAAAGGAACATGTCTGTCCTGTCTTCTAAATGTGTTTCCCTGTTCCATCTGGGTACGCTGCCTTTTCAAAAATTCTGGTGTGTATTCTGATGGGGACCTTGGTACCACATGTTCTAATCTCCAGGTACTTTTAAGATAACTGGGTTATTGATGATAGTGAGGTGTGCCTGTCACATAAATGACAAATTTATATGACATTTAAATCACGATGAAAACTGTGTGTCTATTAAAATAGACAGTAGACTGCGAGCCCCATGAAGGTAACACAGGCTCGTGCTGCTCAGATGATGCTATAGTCAAAGATGTGCTGGAGGATGGACAGTGAAGATTATTTTATTTAGTTTTCAAATCCATAAGCAGATGACCACAGTATCAGAGCAACCCAACTATGGACTTTCTGCATTCAGGGATCCAAACAAGGTATAACACGAGGGCTAAGGCTCCAGAGAAAGGACTTCTGAACTCAAGAGGGAACAGCTGCAGGATGCCTGGAATGGGCTAGGGAAGGTTTCTGACCAGACCACAGCTAAACGGCACGAGCCCACGGTTATGATGTACCCACTTATCTACAGAATCCTATAAAGTTCTTTCCTCACAGCGCACTGAACTTAGGTAACCAGAAACAAATTTGTCTGCAGAGCTATAAAAGGAGGAGGAGAAGAAAGAATACCGCCAGAGAAGTAGTCAAAATCTAAAAAGAAAGGGCGAGGCCTAGATACCAGACTCTTCAAGGAGAAGTGGACCCCTTTTTAAGCTTTGAAGATAGAGCAAGTTTCTCCTGACACATGAGGACACAAGTCACGGACATCCTGCTTGGACAGGCTCTGTCACATCCTGGGGCAGTCTTTATTTCCTGGTCTAGGTGAGACTGAGTGAACATACCCCATTTGAACACGACATCTCAAGAGTATGGTCCCTGACCCGGCAGCGTCAGCATCACCTGGGGCTCTCTAAGAAAAGGAGATTCTCGGTCCAACTCTAGACCTACTAAATCAGAAACTCTGGGGGTGGGCCCAGCACTCTGCGTTTCTACGTGATTCTCACATGCGCTCCAGTTTAAGAACCCCTGCCTTAAGTTCATATAGAAAATTCACACAGGAAAGGTGAGAAAACTGTTTTCTTTCCTACCAATTCCAGATTCAGTGTCAAACCAAACACAAAAAGTAAATTCCAAAAGACACTTGAGAAATTTTCAGCTGCGAGAATAGACTTAACTCTCATTTCCTGTAAAGAAACAGCATGAAGTTTATTGGTAATAGCAAATAAATATAAAATTCCAATGAAAATACAAAATGCAACATATTTTTATACTCATGGTTCACTTGAGGATCATATTGCTCCAGGAGAACTATCTGGTCATCAATTTTTATAATGGGCTCAGAAACTCAAAGGACGCATAACTGTAATGACCTTCCTAAGATAAGATATTCATATATTTAAATGAGGCACATTTTATATGCAATAATTTCAAAAAAATATATTCTTTTAATGACAGTTCTTAAAGCTGGTAAGACAGCGAAATAGGTACATCACACCCTGGGGTGAGGGGATATTGTAAATTCGTACGACTCTTATGGAAAGCAATTTGGCAATATGTGTCAAGGCGTAAAAACACCCAAACTCCCTGACCTGTTAAATCTACTCCTTTTCAGATTAAGAATTAATTCCCCAAATGAAAAAGTTTTATGAACAAAGATGTCTACTATAAGCCCCAAATGGAGGAGACAGGAGATCTAATAATATGGAAACAGTAAGTTAACAAAATAGCATGTGACCATTTAAAATAAAAACAGACTATTCAACATTAAAAACACACAAACGAAAAAGATGACACAGAATTGTATCTATACCATGATTACAACTACGTCAAAAAATAGATACGTGGAGGCTTACAGAAGTGGAAAGAAACGAGAACATTGCAATGTAAAGGCACAATTTCTCTTATTTTTCTTTCTACTCATTTCTTCTGTTTTGGGGGAGCAATGATTAAAATGTTAATATTAATAAAATAGGTTTGCAAGCAGCAATAAACACATCAAGTTTAAGTTTCAATAAACATTTCTGTGTGTGTGTGTTTGTGTGCATGTGAGCACATGAATATTAATGCAAGAAGAAGGAGTAAAGAGAAGGGGGAAACAGCAAATTAGTCATTGCCAAGGGACAGCAGTGGATTTCAAAGGAGACATGACATACACCCCAGAACAAAAACTCAACCACAAAGTGTTAGGAACTAGAAAATAATCTAAATGATGATGTAAGGTGGGGATCAATCAAAAAACAACCGAAATATTCTCTCTTCCTCTATCCTTCATGATTTAATCAAAAGTAATGTTGAACACAGGACAGATCAAGCAAACTACCATTTGTGATGCTAAATTTTAACCTGATGACTCCAATTTCACACTGACTGCTATTAATCACGGCTGATCTTTAAAGGCCAATTGGGTTTATGCCCATAACACAGGGAACTAGTTTGCAACATGAGTTCTTACAAAGCCTCAGATCCCAAGTTTTTGCCAAGTTTGGCTTTCATCACACAGACTCGCTTGGCACCACTCCAGCACACCCAGAGCTGGATTGCTACCATCCTGGCCTTGGACTATGAGCTTCCTCTTAGTCTGGGACAAGTTCCTCATCAGATGGTGTATTATGACACCAATCCTTCTCTAAAGTTTCTGTTATGATAAACTAATTAGAATTAGATTTTTTCAGTTCCAAGGTGCTTAAGAATGACAGGGGAGGGGGAGGGGGAAATGAAGTTGATGTGCAATTTCAGGCAAAGTTCATAACTTTATAAATCACCAAAACAATCTCTCTGTTGCAAACAATTCTCAAGGCACTTGAATGGCACAAAATGCAAGTCAGCAGTTCCCAATGATTGAGAAACAATCACCAAGAAAATGTTCATGACTCCATCAAATAAAAAAAGGACTTTACTTTGAAAGAACTGTCAGGTTACAATGCATGTGTGTTTATGTTTAACTGGAACTGGCTTTGACACCCTTAGAGAGTTTCTTAAAAGCAGAAACACTCTGGTGTTAGGAAAAAAAAAGCTACCACGAAGGCATGCCAATTTTCATTATTGCACACTAAGACTATCTTAAATTACCCCGATTTCACTTCTCTCACAGAACCTCCCATTCTCCGGCTGTGTTATTCATGAAAATTATGATTGTCCTAAGAATTTCAATCCTTACAAGAAAATATCAGTGGAAGGTAGGATGGTGCATAGATGTTAGAGACTTCATTATTTCTTTAATACTTCAAATCCAGATTTCCAATGGATCCTAAGAGAGCAAAGTATCTTGTGTAAATGAATAGTAATCTCTCCTTTTATGGCATTTCCTTCTGTTTTTCTGGAACAATTTCAGACACAACCTCTGTGAAATAAGATTTCCAGTTCTGAAGATATGAAAAGCTTGATTTAATCAAGTCAAGAGATTCTGGTATGATGGCCACTCTGTAGGTAGAGGGGGCATGTGCAATTTGAAAGGGAATACCTAGTGCTTCCAGAATACAAAGTACTTACAGTAAAGTTCAACAATGTATTTGTGGCTGCTTTGGATACATGAGAGACGAGAGAGTTTATTGTTCAAAAGGGTTGACATATGCTTCCCTAACTGCTAAGGCAACACCATTTCATAAAACCCACTGATAAGAGGACCAGCACAAGCCGCCTATTCAAGGCGTCCTAAATTTAAACTTCACTTATTCAGAAGGTACAACCTGAGCCTTTTTCAAAAATCCAAACTTAAGAAGTAAAAATATCTAATAGCTACTTAAGCCTTCTCCTCATGTTAAACCTCACCTGTGAGAAGAGCAAAGGAGGGAGGTTGGGAAGAAAGACTACGCACATGGAGGAAGGAAGGAAGGAAATACAGACCAATCAAAAAAAAACAAAACAAAGAATAACTAGTCTCTTCCGGAAATACTCTTTTTCAACCATTATTTCCTCCAGTGTAATTAAAACACAGTGCCATTACATTCCACCTACCATAAATCATAAATCAAAATCAAAAGCAATAAATCAAATATAAATGCTGATAGCTTGACAAGTTATGATTCATGGACCAATGTGGACTTAAAGATTCCCTTTGCCCTTTTAAAGGTAACACAATCAAGAGGCTGCGACAAGGACAATATTATATTAGATCAGATACCTACCGTTGCTCACCATCCGCCTAGCCACTTCCCACAAGACAAGTCCAAAGGCCCAAATATCGACTCTCTTGTAAGAATCGAAACAATCCACCTGGATGGTTTCATCTAGAACTTCGGGGGCCATGTAGCGTTTGGTGCCCACACGGGGGTTGTTCCCCACGTCAAGCTGATTGGTGCTCTGGGAATGCATGACTGCCAGGCCTAAAAGGAAGGGGAAACAGTGTCAGTCAGCTCACTTCATACTCATAGAGGGTTGCTGAAGAATTTTAAACCAACTCCAATCAAAAGCACCCTCTTGTGGTATCCATGGTCACTGCTGCATTACACCCACAGTGATCTCTGGAACGCTTGTTTTGATGACTTCTGTGAGAGCAGCAAGGAGGAGTAATGCTAGAAACACTCTGAGGCTATTAGGTTAACATATGAACTTCCGAGACAAAAAGTTTCGGGTAAATAATAAACTAATCCATCAAAGCAATATGAGGCCAGTGTTGGAAGTCCACAGGAAAACAGACCCACAGGTTAAACGGGAGCCTCAAAGTATCTTAACAAGAAGCAAATTAAGCTCTCAGGCTGCACCCCAACTCCTACTAGTCTGCGAACACAAATTTCAAACAGTGTGAGACAGAGAATTTGAGGTAATTTATCACTCCATAAAGCGGCTACTGCTACAGGAACCGCTCCATCCCAAAGGGAAGAGCTGCTCCTCTGAGCAATAACACTGCCCAAAGCCACAGGCCTTTCTCCACAGTCACATGTCCAGAGAACACTAAACTGGACCTCAATTCAAAGCACAACTCTCATGTTAAATGGTTCTGAAGCACCTTCTTAAACCATGACTCATCTCGGAATTCCTCACTCAATTAGAGAGAGCTGGCATTCCTCACAGACCAGGGAGGAATAGGCAGATATGTGCATGGTTTATTTGAAAGTAGAATTACTTTTTGATGCGTATGCAGACCAAGTGAAAATGATTCTTGTCACACTCAAAATAATGAAAAATGCCAAAATGGAGCAAGCAGTCCCTGTAAACGTTTGCAACCCAATGATCCTTTGGGGATCCCTCAAGCCATCTAAGGAGCATGCTTCTCCTTCACTCTATGGCTTTGAATGTATGGGATGAGGACTCCGTATAATGCCAGGGAGACAGCACATATGTCATCTCAGCCTTCATAATTAGCAAAGATATTGGCAACTGCATTCAACTAAATCAGCCTGGTTCCTCTTCCCCTTATTTTTATAATCAACCCCAAGATTCTAAGGCTACTGTGTACATTTCCCAAACCACATATGCCCCTCCAACATTGCCAGAACCAAAGAATCAAAATAACAGAATATTAAAAAGGTGTAATTTAAATAGAGCATTAAGATACTAGCTGTGGTGGTTTAAAAATATGGGCACAAGTCTTTTGAAACTTCTCCCTTTAAGGAGTGAAGCTCAACTCTCATGCCTTGAGTATGGGCTGGACTACTGAACAGAATATGGCAGAAGTAAGTGCGTATCTCAAAATTAGAACACAAAAAGCATTTTGGCTTCCTATTTGCTCTCTCTTGGCTCACTCTTCATGTTACGAGGACACTCAAGTGCCCTGTGGAAAGGGCCATGATGAGGAACTGAGGCCTCCTGTCAACAGCCATGTGCGAGAGCCATCTTGGAAGTTCCTCCAGCCCTGATTCAAGCTTTGACTGTCACCCCCATGACCCTGAGCCAGAAGCATAAAGCTAAGTCATTCCAAGATTGCTGACCCTTAGAGGAATGTGTGCGATAATAAATTTGTGCTATTTTAAGCTAAGTTTTAGAGGTAATTTGTTACCCAGCAATAGATAATTATTACACTAACTAAAGAGACGGAACAACCAAATGCAATGTGTGAACCTTGGCTGAATTCTTGTTTGAAAAAACTGGAAAAGTTTGAAAATGGATATTAAATGATATTAAAGAATTACTGATAACTTTTAGGTGTGATAAACTGTGATTAAGCAGGAGATATATTTTGAAGTATTTTTACGGGATGCATTTTGACGTATTTAGGAGTAAAGTGTTGTGATGTCCGCAACTTATTTTCAAATGAATTAGCAAATATGTACACACAGCCACATAGAGATACAGCAAATACAGCAAAATTTTAAGAATTGTTAAATCTAGGTATTTTGGGTATGAATGATTCTTCTATTATTCTTTTAAACTTTCTGTATGTTTTGAATTTTTTTAATAATAAGTTAGAAAAATAAATAGAATAAATAATAAATAGGTATTTCTGCTAAAATACTGCTATTTTTGCAGTATTAATAACAGAACATGATTTCTAACAAGTGATCCTTCATTTCTGGGTATAAAGTGAAAAATTACATACAAACTGTGGTCTTCCAGCAGCTATCCCCTGTACTACCAATCTACTCCCCTGAATCACGACCCCTTAACACAGACTTCTGCACAAATCCATGTATCCAATCAGAGGGCTGCAGGCCAAAAGAAATGTAGTTGAAGAATTAATCAGTGGGACTTACTGCAAAACTCCAGCCAAGTCCCATAAACCAAAGCCAACAGCTGCCTCCCTTTGTCCATCTTCCCTGGACCACTGGACTACAACCGCAGCTACCATTTGAATGATTTACCAAGCATTTACAATAATCTCTCAATCTTATAAGAATCCTGTAAGGTGGGCATAATTGATTTTTAGTAACATGATTAACACATAAACGTGCTACTGTAGAAGTTTCAAACAATACAGAAGTACAATGCATAGTGTCAAACACTGAAGTCCCCTTTACTGAGCCCCCTACCTTTGTCCTACGTATAAGCAGGCAGCTCTTAGGGCAGGTAAGTAGATAGATAAAAAGACCTGCACAGAAATACCGAGTATATAATTGGGAAATTCAAATCACCCTGGGTCCAAAAGCACAGCGTAAGTCTACACCACAACTCAACCTGCCTGCAAAAAGCTTTAGGGCCATGCATTCTCATACTTGGAAAAAAAATACTGTAAAATAATATCTCAACATGCACACACAGACTTTAGAGGGATTCAAAAGAAATAAATTTTCTTGACATGTCAAATCCCTTGTGTTCACCAACAAAAATAAATTTTATCATTTATATAATTAGAGCTAATATTGTCTAAACTTTTATCAAACAATAACCACTATGATATGAATATAAGATAAACCACTTTTTAATCAAGTAGAGTGAGGACTCTCAATAGTCCACTGAAATGAATACCCAAAATTACAATTCAGTTCTTATCAGCATAATTATTCAGCCAATATTCTAGGGGTCTAAAATGAATATGGTTTTACATAGAATGCCACTATAAATGAAAATAATCTTATTTATAATGCAATTAAAGCTACACTAAGCATTACCCTAACACCATAAGAATGAGCTATCCCAGCAGGACAAATGGTAAATTAGTTTGGGGATTTTTTTCCTCTTTCCCGATTGACAATTTTGCCTTGGTTACAGAACAACTACTTTAGAAACAATTTTTAAGACCAACTCATTCCATAGTTTGTTGAATTGTGTACCTGCTTCATCTAAAAGTTTATGAAATCAGAATGCGACAGTACTGGTTGCCTCTGCAGGTGGTCTGAGGCAGGGACCGGCTGCACAAGCACGAGGTGACTCTCTAGGGTAATGGGAAGGTGAGCATTTCAATTGTGATTTGAATTTTACAGCATTTTTCAAAATTCTGAGATTGTATACTTTAGATCTGTGCATTTCACATAAAATGGAAATTTTACCAGAAAAGAAAAAACTAAACAAATAAGGAACTCTAGTGAATGATACAGTGGTGTGCATGCTGAAGTCTTTGCAGGGAAGAACTCTTTTGTCTGTAATTTACTTTGAAATGTATCAAAGGTTAAGACGGACTGAGGAATGGAGGATGGATAGACAGGTGATAAAGCTTAAGAACAGTAGGGTGTTAACAGGAGAATGTAGGTGGTGGATATACAGTTGTTCACTGTGAAGTTATTTCAATTTGTCTGTATGCTTGAAATGTTAGGGGAGAAAAAGGATGCAATCTGGCTAAACATTGGAATACAATAAAAATAAAAACAGTAATTAAAAACTATTTTAAAAAATTTACCCAAATCTGCTATGCAACACTGTCCATTCTTCTTAACCAGGATGTTTTTGCTCTTTAAATCTCGATGAGCAATGGCTGGTTTCCCTTGGGTCCCAAATATCTCTATGTGCAAATGTGCAAGACCACTAGCTATGGACAGCACTATTCGCAGGCAGCTAACTGTATCCAGAGTAGTGAGCTGAAGATAGTCGTACAATGATCCCATTTCATGATAATGTGTGATTAACCACAATTGGGTACTGGAGTGTCTTGACGTCATGTCTGAAGCAATGAAACCTGGAGAGAGCAAGAACAAAACGAACAGACATGTGAGAATTCCACATTGTAACTTTTAGGATGGAAATAGTGACCCATACAGGAGATATCATCTATAACAAAAAATAATTAAACTAACCAACTACTATAAAAGGTGGTCTACAGAGGCATCAACAGAGAAAAATAATAGTATTTATTCAATAAAAGGGCACTGCTAATGAACAGGAAATTTTCATATTCATTTCCATTGTAAATAATCCTTTAAAAAAATATTTTACATTGTATTAAGATTCAGATAGGAGTAATATCGTTGTGCCTACTCATGATGGTGCCAAAGTCTTCATCATGCTGACATTCCAAGCACAGATCATTCATCAACCACCCAAAAAGAACACAACCTAGAACCTGGACACCTGTGTTCTAGTCTCAACTCTGCCTGTGATTCGCTGTGTAACGTTGGGCAACTCATTTAGGCTCTTTGGAATATCTCTGCTCAGATGTAAAACAAAGGGGTGAGTTTACATTAAGTGATTAACTGATTCATCAAATTAAAAAAAGGAACCAATCAAATATAACAAGCACCTATGACGCTCTTTGTCAGTCACACAGGAAAACCAAGATGACAGTGTTTGTTGGCTAGAAAAGACAGATATAAAAAGGAAAAATTACAATATAATGTGAACAGTACTGTAGCATATACCTGCAAAGGGCAACATGAGCCCAGAGATTTTTCTAGACATTCTGAGGGGACTTTTGAGCACACTGAAAGAACTCTGGAAGTCAGAGGCACTTCCAAACCTATAAAATAAATTCTGATGTATGTGCTTGCCTTTTCTGCTACAGAGATTTTCTAGCATTATTCATATATATATATATATATATGTATGTATAGAACTATAAATATATATACATATATACATATGAACCTTATGGACAGTGAAATTTGGGACATATAAATAGAAAAGAAAATTTAAAAGAAAAACAGATATGCCTTGAGGAAGAATTAAATAACTTGTGAAAGTGTAATGTAAAAGGAAAATACATGAAAATGCCTTACACTTGCTTAGTACTTTATATAAATTTTACGTCACTTTCACATATATTTTCTCACGGGATTTTTCTCAATAGACCAGTAAGATAAAGATCACTGTACTCATTTTGCAAATAATCAAGTTGCTGCTGGGAGATGCCAAGGATCACACAGCTTTTAAGTTGCTCCCAGCTCCAAGTTTGGGGCTAGCTGTTCCGGCACGTCATGCCTTGCACAGGAAGGCTCTGGGAATAAAAGTCCCCTATCTGACCATCATTGTCAACAAGAGAAGTGGCTAATACCATTGAGTACTAACAATGCGCCAAGCACTCCACATGCCATCCTCCAAAAGACCACATGATGCGGGTAGATTACATCCTCGACTTTCAGGTCTGTAATGGTCCCCGGCACACACACTCTTACCCACTCTAGCATTCTGCCCTCAAACAATCTGACCTCCTCAGAGAAAGACAATTTGACATCTGCAGAGTGAACTGAATAACATTTCCACATCTTGATCCCCTACCTCTTTCTCCCTCTTCTTCTGAGCCAGTTCCCACAGCCAGCCTTCGTCTCTCGCTTCTTCCCTACTCTCCATTCTGTCTTCTTCTCCCTGTAGCTGTTTCTCATAGAGCCCTCAGCCGGCCATAGTATGAATCAAAATGTGTACTCAGACATTAGTTGTTCTTACTTAAGAAAATGTTCCTGCTTTATCATTTTAAGCCAAATGATATTAATCTTTAATGACTTTCTCAAAAATAAATATCCCACTCAAAAGAAATTAAATTATAGTTGTATATTTCTGTAGCCTCTACTGATTTCTCGGCCCAAGGGAGAATAGTCTCTGATTAAATAAATAAATAAATTTTTATTCTCTCACTTTCCCTAAGCTCCCTAGGTCTTAGAGAAGGATTTTGTCTGTCCTGTTAATTATGCTCTAGACCTTCAGGAAAAATTACCTCAAATAAGCAGGATTTTTTTAAACTGTTTCTCTCTCAAGTGTGTATTATATAACTACACTTGCTTCAAAATGCTAGAGCATTTTTATGGGATTTTTGCACTTTGAGTCAAAGCACTCTGCTGTCAGCGAAGGTTGAATAGGTACCCATAAGTTGGAACGCAGGCACAGCTATTGGCTATGTTTATAAGAAGCAGAGAAAGCGATTAGGTTAGAAGCCTCTTATATTAACAGCCAAAGTCATCCTCCCAGGCTCCTCGAGAGCTAAAATATAGTCAGGCCATCACTTAATGACAAGGATATGTTCTGAGAAATGCATCATTAGGTGGGTTTGTTGTTGTGCGAACATCATCGAGTGTACTTACACAAACCTAGACGGGATAGCCTACTGCATACCGAGGCTATATGGAATAGCCTATTGCTCCTAGGCTACAAATCTGTAGAGCATGTTACTGTTCTGAATACTGTAGGCAATTGTAACACAATGGTAAGTATTTGTGTATATAAACATAGAAAAGGTACAGTAAAAATATAGTATAAATGGTAAAAAATGGTACACCTGTATAGGGCACTTACCATGAACAAGAGCTTGCAGAACTGGACGTTGCTCTGGGTGAGTCAGTGAGTGAGTGGTGAGTGAATGAGAAGGCCTAAGACATTACTGTACACGCCTAATGGCTTTATAAACATTGTACACCTAGGCTACACTAAATTTATAAAAAAACATCTTTTTCAATAAACCTTAACTTACCGTAACATTTTTACTTTATAAACTTTTAAATTTTTTTTAAACTTCTTGTCTCTTTGATAATAACATTCAGCTTAAAAGACAAACACGTTGTACAGCTGTAGAAAAATATTTTCTTTCTTTATATCCTTATTCTATAAGTTTTCTATTTTTTTTACTTTTTAAACTTTTTTGTTAAAAACTAAGACAAACACACATTAGCCTAGGTCCACACAGGGTCAGGATCGTCAATATCACTGTCTTCCACCTCCACGTCCTGTCCCACTGAAGGTCTTCAGGGGTAATAACATGCACGGAGCCATCATCTCCTATGATAACAATGCCGTCATCTCCTATGATAACAATGCTGTCATCTCCTATGACAATGCTGTCTTCGAGAATACCTCCTGAAGGACTTGCCTGAGCTCTTCTTCAGGAGGCGGGTGATCTCACACAAGTCAAGTAAAACTGCCACCTTGGTTTCCTCATTTGTAAGATAAAGATAATATCATCATCTATGTCCAAGGTTATCGTGAAAATAAAAGAGTTATTAGGGAAAATGCTCCATCTCATGCGTAATACACAGTAAGTGTCCGAGAAGAGTTGGTTATTATCATACAGTCATGCACCGCGTAACGACGTTTCAGTCAACCACAGACCGCCTACACAACAAGTCCCATAAGATTAGCACCTTATGGCCTAGGTGTGTAGTAGGCTACACCATCTGGGTTTGTGTAAGTGCACTGTATGATGTTCACATGACAAAATCATCTAACGATGCATTTCTCAGAACATATTCCTGTCATTAAGCAAGGCAGGACTGTATTTTAAAATAGCTCAGGGTTCAGTTAAAACCAGAACAATTTTGTAACTTAGTATCCTCTGCAAGTAGTTTCCTTCCAACTGGTCTCAAAAAACTCTGACTAATTAAATGGTTCAGCAGTACCTTTTAAGAGTATGAGACGGTTCTGGAGATAAAGGGTGGTGATGGTTGCACTATGTCAACATACTTCATGTCACTGAGCTGTACACTTAACATGATTAAAATGGTAAACTTTACGTATATTTTACCACAATTTTATTAAAAAAGAACGTAAGACGAGACTCTGGAGTAAAATTCTCACATTACTCAAATTCCTTGGTTTTAGTGATGAGGAAAAGAATGTTTGAAACATACAATTTTGGCCTAAAGTCACACAGTGGGCCTCTAATGGTGCTGAGTAGAAACCAGCTTCCCAAACTCCCAAACCACTGCTCCTGCCACCACACAACAGAGCGTCCCATTATTCACTTATCTGTTGACTTCTACACCAGACAGCAGAAGGAACAATGGAAATCCAAACTAATTGTCTGCGAGATATTGTTTTAGGAGGATAAACAACAAGGGCCCAGAGTTTTATATGTATGCATATAGGTATGTATGTATGTATGTATATGTATATGTGTGTGTGTCCACGTGTGTGTGCATGTAATTTAATTATGTTTTTTGGGAGGCTGGAGTTAGCAATACTCAAGGGTGGGAGGAAATCATGGTCTGATATTCAAAACAATATGCTCTTCTGATAGAAAAGAAAATGACCACAGAAAACTTTAAAGTCTCTACCTCCAGAAAACTGGTAAAGCAGGGAAAGAAATTTAACAAATTTCTAACAAATTTCTAATGGTGCATTTCTACGAGCTTTCCCCACTAAAAGGACTACATGGTAAGATCAATCCATATGGCTATAATTATGATGAGGGTGGAAAGATCTCATGATTTCAGAACTTCCATGGAGCACGAGTACTAAGAAGTGGACAATGTTTTACCCTGTGTGATCACACTGAGGGAACCTAACTTCCCCCACATGAATCATACGGCAAAGGTGACTTTCAAATTTCTCTTGTGATTCAGTCTAATTTAATAAATATTTACTGAGCACCCAGCACGTGTGGGGTACTGTCATCAGCACTGAGTATGAAACCAAAAACAGTGGAAATAATTCTTGTCCTCTGTGTACAATGGAGTGTATCATTCCAGGTTATTTAACTCAGGAGCATGGATAAAGTGATTACCTGCACAGCACAGTGATATCTAGAGCATTTTGCTCAATGAACCTGGGGGCCTCCTGAGTATGAGAAGTTTTGCCTGAACATGCCCTTCCTTCAATGAGTCTCAGATCCCACATGCTTCTTAGAGTATGCGCACCTGCCCATTAAGAGTAATTCTAGTGTTTAAAGATAAGTACTTCTTGTACATCACAGCTTCTAACATAACCAATGCTTTATCCCTTGCTCAACCTCAGTCTGTTCCAGTGTCAGCGGAAAAATCAGGACATTTAAGGGTAATTTTGATTGCAGATGAATTTTCACCTCATACTCTGACAACAGAATCTAAGAAACAATTCCATTATAGCTAACTACCATGTTGGGTACAGAACCGTGATTAGGAGTTAGACTGCCTGGAGTCTATCACAGCTCCACTGTTTAACTTGCCGGGTGATGTTAACCTTTCTGTACCATGGTTACCTCATGAGTTAAAAGTAGGAAAATAAGAATATCTACCCTCTTATGGTCGTGGTGAGGATTACGTGAGAAAACGCACTTAGTGCATTTAAAGCAGTGCTGGCTGCATACTAACAGGTCATTATTGTTGTTACACATATGCATCTACCTGCAACACAAGGCTGCGTGTGGTAAGAGTCATAGCAGAGGTACACAGTGAGGGAGTGCAGAAAAGCACAGTTAAATCCACTGGGCGAAACTGGAAGGGAACTGAGAAGTTCTGTTTTATATTTTTGAGGAAGATTAGTCCTGAGCTAACATCTGCAGCCAATCCTCTTCTTTTTGCTGACCCTGGCCCTGAGCTAACATCCAAGCCCATCTTCCTGTACTTTATATGTGGGATGCCTACCACAGCATGGCTTGCCAAGCGGTGCCATGTCCACACCCGGGATCCGAACAGGCGAACCCCGGGCCGCCAAAGC
This sequence comes from Equus przewalskii, assembly GCF_037783145.1. Taxonomy (NCBI): domain Eukaryota; kingdom Metazoa; phylum Chordata; class Mammalia; order Perissodactyla; family Equidae; genus Equus; species Equus przewalskii. The sequence continues at coordinate 38,244,243 of NC_091847.1, forward strand.
AGAGCGTGCGCACTTAACCACTGTGCCATGGGGCTGGCCCCAACACTGAGAAATTCTGATTAAGGACAGGGTGGTTGGGGGAAGGGATAGGGACAGTGGGTGATCAAGAACAACATGAACAAAGGCACAGACATCTGAATGTTCATAGCAATCCCAAGGAACGGTAAATATCAGAAGTGGCTGCACATGGGCATATCTGTAGAGGAAGCTTTAGAGACTCCTTGAGACCCCAAAATAGAGAGAGTATGGATTGCCAGGACCAGAAGTCACAAACGCTGCAGGCAATGTGGGAGTCATCAAAGACACATTGAGCAGAAGTATCTCAGCTCCCCAGCGGAAGATAACTCAGTGTGGCGAGATGGATTGGAAACGGGGAGGCCAACAGCAACAACACAAGTGAGGTAATGGCTGGGGCCCAAGGAGTAAGCGAAGGGGAGAAAACAACAGCAGAAACTGGGACAATTCTGAGCCGGAACATACCACCATACTGTTGAAGCAAAGCTTTGGATGACTGTCAAACCATTATTTGCAGACAACTTGACTCAGGTTTAATACTAAAGTGACAGTACTGGAATAGAAATAAACCCTGGCAACGCCCTTCCTATAAGCCAAACCTAATCCAATAGCCATGAAGTGGCCAACACTATCCTGCAGAGAGTCAGATTCTATACAAACCTTCTATCTGCTATTAAAGAACTACTGCTCCAGCATTCATCATACATGTATTAGTATAAACACATTTAGAGAAACTTTTCAAAAATATAGAAGTCAATGGGCACAAAGAATATTCTCACCTTTTATATTTATATTTATATATAGCAGTATTTCAATGGGCTCTTCGCATATTTCACAAATGTTTCTGAGCTTTAGTTTCCAAATTAAAATGCATGCTAAATCCCTCTGTAAATCTGGGCTTTAAAAACGATGCCTAGTTTGAGGGAATGTGCATTTAATTACGATGTCCCTGGGAGCTGTGAATCTCTAGGAAATCGTCCAAAGATCTTTCTTAGTTTGATTCAAGTAATAAATATTCAAAAAGGGTGGGGTGAGTAGCACAACCAAGGAAGCCTTGAAGTGAACAATATGGGGCAAATTTTTGTTGTTTAAATAACGACCTGCAGAATAAGAATTAGCAGTAACGATTTCCTTTTCATCATCCAAAGAATCTTCAAACTTAGCTTCTTTGCAGACTTAAATAAGAAATTGGTGTTCAAAGGAAATTAAACAGTATATAAATGCTGATGATCCCTATATTGCTTTTCAGGAGAGACTCGCAAATTCACATATACCAAATCAGAGAGGGCAACGGCAGGCAATTATTTCTTTCTAGATACAATCAACGAGGGGATTATCTTTGTACTTACCTAAAATATTTTCATGCCTCAGCATCACCGTGTTGTATAATTCTGTTTCTCTGAACCATGACTTCTCATCCCGGGAGGAGAAGATCTTCACAGCGACATTCTCCCCTTGCCAGCTGCCCCTCCACACTTCTCCATACCTGCCTTTCCCTGTTGGAAAGCAACACAGAGGCGACATTGGACAGGAGGACAGAAGTGGCCAATAAACTTCATGCCTGCAACTCTTAATCCCTCCCATTGTTTACTCTGAAAAACTCAGTTCGGGGGTATAAATACCACAACCTTTTGCCTGTAAAGACATACAAAAATAAAGTGGAACCTACCCCTACAATCCACCCCATCGTGATAACAAATTAAACACCGTTGGTATCTCCATTGTACAATTAAGTGCTAATTACAAGGCTGACATTTAAATTCCTCTAGTAAAAGGTATGAAATGCATATGGTTTTTAAAAGTACATGAAAGTTAGTGAAACTTAGATAATGATAGATTATTAGACTTCAGTGTTGTGTTGAAAACCAAAAAAAGCGTATGTGGCTAAATTAATTGGCTTACTTGATTCCTTCCTTTCAGACAGGATCAACATAGGCACTTTCTAAGAGTCCAGATCTGTGAATTTACATATGCATTTATATTTTTCACAAAAGAGACTATGAAGTTTGACATGTGTGTTCTGAAGGACTTTAAAAAACATACACACACCAACAACAGAGAAAACAATACTGTGTAGGAGACTGACAAGCAGCCACTGCCATTCCTAAAGGATTTCTTGGCAGAGAATGTATTTCAAAAGAGGATTTGCAAAGTCTTAAATACATAATCCCAGAACAGTTCTGATTTCTGACATTGGTCATGGGTATTTGCTTGTTAGACAGCCCCTGTGATGCCCCAAGTGGGCTACACTGAAAAGGCCACTTGGAGAAGACGTCTTCACAAACGTGGCAATTAGTTGTGATCTGATCTGTTGGGTGCATGCCCCCTCCTACAGCAAGACCACAACTGTCAGCCTCTCAACTACGTGCTCCCTCTCCCATTCTTCTCTTTAATTATAGGTAGGGGTGATCAAGGAGGTTGGGGGGAGGAGGTAATTACCACAAGACTATGGGGATCAGCACGGGGTATAACCAAGGGTAAAGACATTTGCAGCACCTAGATAACGATGCAGCAGGAAATACAACGTGCAGGGCAGCAGGGCTCTCTACCAAGGCCAGTGGCTGCTGGGAATCTCTGCTTGTAATAAGCAGCTGCAGCACCACCTGCATAGACAGGAACGCAGCTCTTTGCTGAAAAACTAAGCCACTGAGAACCCAAACAGGCAGAGAGAAAGCATGTCTGTCCAGGTGATTATGTCTTGAAACACAATCAAAAACCACTCAATCTGGATTCCCTTAGGATAAACAATGTCCCCATTAAATACCAACAAATCATCTAAACGGGTGTTAAATGTGGCCAGTCAGTGGTCATTGTGGGCCACTGTCAGGTCACAAAAAGAGCATTTAGTGCAGGATTAATTTTAATAAAATCTAGTACAGGATTAATTTTAATAAAGTCATAGCAATTGCCCAGCATTTGAAGTTCAAGATGAAAGGTGGTGCTAAGATGCTACAAAAATCAGCTGCTAGAAAATGGTATGCTAATCTTTTCCTGCCTTTGATTCCATTCTGCATCTTTATTTGCCCTTTCTCCTCATATTGCCATTAGGAAGGAGAGAAAAGTATCCTAGAGAATTGTGGACATTACTATAAAGTTGCCTTAAACCCGTTTTTTAAAGAAAACAGAGATACATGTCAGGGTACGTAGATAGAATTAAAATAGAAACCTATTTTAATGGTTTTCAAATGTTTTTAAGTTGTCAAATGCTTTTTGTAAATGCAGCCTTATGCAGAAGTCCCTAACAACAGAAGCAGAGCTACCCAAAAGTCCGGGCCATAGAGGCCCAAAAAGGGATCCCTAAGGTACCTGAATTATAGGGGTTCACGGACCACCGTCTGTTAACAACTGATCTAGTCCAACTTCCCGTGTTTCTGAACCAAAAATGATAACATATCTCCAGGCAGTTCATCACACACGTTTTATTCAAGGCTGTACCACATGAACGCTAACTACAAGCTACTGAAAAGATACCGTTTTTATTAAAGTGTTTAGCACTACACCAACGAAACGCTACAACTGAATTTACACTATTTCAAAAAAAGATGAATATCTAGACAACCAGAAACAGTACATATTTTTAAAGCTGCCATATTATTTTGCCCTTGGACACTGGGGTTAGTCTCTGAGGGCTGATCTTGTGATCTGCTGCTCTGTGAATGGACAGTGGCCACGGGACAGGAGGGTGGGGGGTAAGCAAGACAGGTAAATGTCCCCCCTTCGCTGCCTCCTCACCACTTTCCAGACACCCTTGTTCATAATCAAACAGGATGTTAGCCAGTACAACCAGGGACCCTGGTTATATGCAATGAGCACATCTGGGGCTTTTCCATTGTTATTTTCTCTGCTCACAGTCCACTATGGAGGAGAGGCATGAAGTGGCATTCAGAAACAGCCACAGTAGCTGCAGACCTAGAGAAAAGGCCACAGGCTCCTGCTGGCCGCCTCTGTGCCTGGAGGTGGCAGTCTCTGCTCTTACTACCTCTGCCCGTTCCCCTTTCCACTATTGGGTTGTGGGGGAGGGGTGTCCTGGTTTCCATGAAAACAGTAAGAAAAGCCAGAGGCTAGCAGCTAAGTGATAGAGGTAGCTTGTGATAGCCAGCTGCCTCCCAAAAGCTTCAAAGTCCAGCCCAAAGAAAGCAGGAGGGCTGGGAGAGCACGGAGACGTCGCCAACCCATTCGACTACTGTGGCCATCCCTGCATGCCATCTACAAGGGAAATTAAAGAAAACGACCACATGGCTCTCAAATACCCGCCATGTAAAAGTAAAACTAATCAAAATCAGGACTTATAAAAAGCATTTTGCACCATCTTCCTAGAGGACAATCTGGCAATATATAAAACCAAACCATAAAAAAGTCACAAATTTTGACCCATGAACCACAATTTCTGGGAATTTATTCTGAGCCCTCAAAAGAAAGAAGCAACGTGTGCAAAAACTTTTTCAAGTAGTATTGTTAAGGTTAAACTATATTCAATAGACTATTATTACACAATCTTTTAAAATATGTATGATGTATACAAATATATTGAAATATGTGTAGGCTTAAAAGGGACACAAATGATATACACACTATGATTATATTTACATATAAATATGTTGATATAAGGGGAAAATGTGAGAGGCCATAGATAAATGTATATAGCTCTTGCTTAAATAAAGCAATTACAAAGGTAGCTTTAGCAAATTTACTTCATTTTTTTTTTTAAAGCAGAGGAAGAGTGAGAGGGATTAGAGAATTGTAATTAGCAACTTTGTTGTCCAAATACTTACTCCAGATCACTCAATGCCTACAGTCAGGAGCAGTCATATTAATTCATTTTCAAGCACTTCCATCATCCCAAAGGGTCTACCTGCAGCTGAAAGCTTTTGACGAGGGATTCTCTACACTAATGAGTGACAGATTCCTTTGACAAGAAGTTCAAAAAGATCAGGTGCTTCAACACGAGTCCCCGAGAACAGAGACATAGCTATATGACACGGCTGCCCCGCATCTCCTGACATTTAACAAGCAACAGACAACAAGACGCAGTTTGTCCAAGTTCCATCCTACTTCTAGAACCCCATCTAACATTGTACATAACCTTCAAAGAAAGGGAAAAAAGAATTACCGACACACTCCAACAGAGTGATCTGACGAGCCACTGTTCTTTGTACCAGAAAAGGTAGGCCAGAGCCGCTTCCTGATGTACACGAATGATCCAATAAATCCTGTGTGTCAAGACAAGGAGAAAAGGAAACTGTGAGAAACAGCTCCCAGTTTAGAGTAAGAGCAGGCATGTCAGTCGCACAGAGGCGGCAATCCTGGACACGTGGCCCGTTAATGTGCATGGAAAGCCCCACTGGAGGAAGGACTGATTTTATTTCTTATGAAAACCAGAAGTTGGCCCTTTCCCTAATACGTGACAGGTTTTCCTGAGGGATAAGTAGTCCTTTCTTGCATCCAGGGTTTTAGAAAAAAATATACCAAAAAAAAGAAGCTAGGTGGACAAAGTTGAAGACGCAAATTATAAAGTCCAAGTGCAAGGGCTGAGCACAGGGGAAGCAGTAAAAGAAGAGTAAGTGAAGCAAAAAGAGGAGAAAGGGCCTCCAAGTAGAAAGGCTGGGTGTAATGGACCATATTCTGCTCTGCTCATAAATATCCACCAAAGGATCCACTTTAGCAGACATGCCAGCTAAGGAACTCGAATTAGGAACAGACAAATTAGGAATAAAGAACAAACAACTCTAATATCGTTGGTAGGGAAAGCCTCCAATGGCCATGTGGGTCATCCAACTGGTATACTCAAGCAGAGAGGGGCTACCTGGATGGAGGTCACCTTTCAGGCCGGGGAGGAACAGAAGGGTCACAAAAATTAACAAGTACAACTCATTTCTTGATATGAAATTACCCACAAATCAGAAAGAGAGAAAAATAAAACTTTCATTAGAAACATAAAACCACGTCCCAAATCTACTTCTAAAACTGAATATACTGTAAAAAAGATTCCCTGTTAGTTCATTCATAAAGTTTTCCTTCTTCTTCTCAGTGCAAGCCAAGAAGCAGAAGTCTTTTTGTATCAGGAATGGATTGTCGAGAACAAACAATATGGTGCCCATGGTGATGGTGGTAAGGTTGCGGCAGTGTTGACCTAACATTCGCCAAAGCTCATCCCTTCCCAAACGCTTAGCTGGCCTGGGAAAGCCATACACTGATTTGTTTAAATTTCATCTTCCTTTTCTTACTCTGAGCACCACTGTGAAGTACTGTTGGTCAGCAAAATTACCAAAATCTGAACATCCAAAGGAGTAAATTTAGAATCCTTAAAAATCACAAAATGGATAATCAACGAGAAATTGAATATAGATCATGTAGTTTCACATCTCCCTAACCATTCTCTTTTGCTGTTATTTTTCTCTTTGTTCCTTCAATATTTTTGAGAGAATAATTCTGAAAGTTAAACTAATGTGTTGTTTATTCGAATTGTATAATCCTGGTTCTAAACCTAGTTCACAGGGGCTGGCCTGGTGGCGCAGTGGTACAGTTTGTATGTTCCGCTTCGGTGGCCCAGGGTTCACTGGTTCAGATCCCGGGTGCGGACCTACACACTGCTTGTCAAGCCATGCTGTGGCAGGCGTCCCACATATAAAGTAGAGGAAAATGGGCACTGATGTTAGCTCAGGGCCAGTCTGCCTCAGCAAAAAGAGGAGGACTGGCAGCAGATGTTAGCTCAGGGCTAATCTTCCTCAAAAATATAAAATAAGTAAATAAATAAATAAATAAACCTAGTTCATAGACTTAATGGGGGGAGAGGGGAGTCAACCGAAGACTGACAAACATCTACTTCAACTCTTGGGCTTCCAGGCTTCTTTTTCAATGTAGCAAAGCTGTTCAGTAAGGTACGCTTTGTTGAATCACGTAAATGAGGATATTGCTTAAATAAGCAAGTACATAGATCGATAATGACAACATGATTTTGTTTTCTGGGTTTTTTGTGCTGGGAAAGATTTGCCCTGAGCTAACATCTATTGCCAATCTTCCTCTTGTTTTCTTTTTTTGCTCCCCAAAACCCCAGTACATAGTTGTATATTCTAGTTGTAGGTCCCTCTAGTTCTTCTGTGAGCTGCCACCACGGTGTAGCTACTGACAGACAAGTGGTGTGGTTCCACACTCAGGAACCAAACCCAGGCCGCGGAAGCAGAACATGCCAAACTGTAACTAGTAGGCCATCAGGGCTGGCATGACAACGTGTCTTAAATAGTCCTCTTTACTGCATTATCATATCCTGATATACTGTCATCTAACACGGTTGAGTTGAGAAGACTCTTTGAGCATACACTCCCATTCCTCTTTCAAAGTAATAGAAGCTATTTAAACAGTAATTTACACTAGATATGCTTATTATTGCCCATGATAATCAGTTACGTTAGCAGTTCTGAGGAACGAAGTTTTAGAATCTTGCTTTACTAAAGCTTCGTCAGGATTCAGACTTAGATCTTCTTGCTACTAACTCAATAAACTTGCTTAATTTTCCTTAAAACTTGAAATAAACTTCTAAGTACATTTCTAGCAAAAACTCTCTCTCTACTTTTTGAAACAGAAACATCCTTAGTTCCATCTTTTCCCGGTTTCACCATACACGATTTAAACAGGTAGGTAAAAGGAAGATAAACAAGATTCCTTCTCCCTTTTGCATACCAAAAAGGACACTTGACGGGTGGCCCAGGGAGGGGGAAAGCAGCGGAATGGACTATTGCCCAGCCTGTATGGGCCACCACCAAATGTTTTAACAACGCGCCAGGCACCAGAGCAACAGAGACTGGTGAGGACAAGTCTTCCCCAGCAACAAGGAAGTCGCAGGGCAGGCTTAACTGCAGGACTACTTTTACTTTTAAGCTTGTCACCTAGCAGAACAAGACTTAATAAAGAGGATCTTATGCAGTACATGGTCATGGCATTAAATAGCATGGAATCACATGACAAAGTTATTACGTCAGTCGTTCTTCCATTCATCAGATTATGACAGAGAGAGTCTCGATTTGGTATTGGTAAATCTTTAACATCTCTCTAACACTGACTAATCTTTGTCTTTTTCAGCACAGGCATCAGACCCAGCATAGTATCCCTTTAGAATGTTAGTACTCTTCTCTTCTGCACCTTTATGGTAACCTATTTATAGTAAGTGATTCCCTTTTCTCATTCAAAGTTTCTTTAAAGTTAACACTTGAGGAGCCAGCAGTGTGGCCGAGTGATTAAGTTGGCACACACCACTTCAGCGGCCCAGGGTTTCAATGGTTCGAATCCTGGGTGCGGACATGGTACCATTCATCAGGCCATGCTGAGGTGGCGTTCCACATAGCACAACCAGAGGCATTCACAATTAGAATACACAACTATGTACTGGGGGGCTTTGGGGAGAAAAAGAAGAAAAAAAAAGAGAGAAGATTGGCAACAGTTGTTAGCTCAGGTGCCAATCTTAAAAAAAAAAAAATTAACACTTGACAATTTTAAAAAGTAAAAAAAGGAAGATGGCCACACTTTTTCATGTGATTTCATCCTTTTAAAATATGCAAAAGAGTAACTTTAAAACATATAAATAGGGACCAGCCTGGTGGCACAGTGGTTAAGTTCACACGTTCTGCTTTGGTGGCCCTGGATTCGCCAGTTTGGATGCCAGGTGCAGACCTACACACCACTTGTCAGGCCATGCTGTGGCAGGCGTCCCACATATAAAGTAGATGAAGATGGGCACGGATGTTAGCTCAGGGCCAGTCTTCCTCAGAAAAAAAGAAGAGGATTGGCAGCAGATGTGAGCTCAGGGCTAATCTTCCTCAAAAAAAAAAAAAAAAATATATATATATATATAAATACAATGGTTTCTAACCCTGTGCTATCCATTAGGGAGGGTACTAGCCACATGCTGACACTGAGCAAATGAAATGCAGCTAGTCTGAACTGACAGATGCTCTAAGTGTGAAACACACACCAGATTTTGAAAACTCAGTTCAAAAAAAAGAGAATGCAAATATCTCCATAATTCTTTATGATTATATATTGAAAGGATAATAATTATATATATTAGGTTAAATATATTGTTAAAATTAATATCACCTGTGGGTTTTATTTTTTGACTTTTTTTAAGGTAGCTGCTAGGAAATTTAAAATGATAAATGTGGCGCAAGAATTTCTGTTGGACAGCTCTGGTGTAACCAAATGACTACACTCCACAAGGGGGCAGCACAGGAGCAGGAAAAATTTAACAGCTGCTTTTTTTGGATGTCAAGTTTTAGTCTTAAATTACAGGGTGCTGAATTAATCTAGAAGGGAAAGTGATTTTTAATATTAAGCAAAAAGTGCTTTTTTGGAAAGCACTTTCATTGCTAAAAATAGAGCAACTAAGTACCATAAACTCTAACACCACCCCCCAAAATTATAGGCAGCCATTCTCTGTTCCTTTTCCCTTACTCCCCAAAAAAAATAACTACGAAGAATTTACTAAAATAAATCTCCTCCCTCATTTAATGTCAATGTCTGTCTAAAATAAATGTTCTCACACAGGGGAGACTAAGCATATGCTTCCTTAGGACGTGAGTGACCAGTGGTATGAGTGCACACCGTCCAGTCACCCGCTGACTGGGCAGCGTTTCATGCTGGAAAAGAAGAAAGTGTCTTCAGCCATCTTCATTACACTCGGGATTCCCTGGGGTCACAAACTCACTGCTAACGTGCTGTCTCCAACATTGGTGGTGATGAGCCCTTCGATGGTGCCGTACTCCACATCTCTGGGATTGAGGCGTTCTTGGTTGCGCCTTTTAAATTTTCGGAGAGCAACTCCCAGTATGCAAGCCAGAAGGCACACTGCAAACACCACGGACAGAATAATGAGGCCAACCTCCAAGTGGAAATTCTGTGTTCCAGGAAAGGATTTCCCTGGAGATGGGGGAGAAAAGGGTAATTGGCTGTAAGGAACACTATTTACGTATTATTTAGCATAACCAGTACCCTAACAAGTAGCTCCTGATCCTGACCACAAAATCTCACAAGTCACAAAGCTTTAAAACTGAAATACTTCCTAACGCCTGGCCAACAGCCCAGTCATTTTAATCATTATTCATTTAGACACACCTGGAGTTTGAAAAAATTCCACTGAGAACCAACTGTATTAATGCACGTATGCGAAAAAGCTTTTAAAATATAAAGTACTATACAAATCTCTAATACTGCTCTTATGAACTCGGATTTGATCTGTAAGGATGTTTGATCATCAAGCCCTTACAGACAGACATGGTGCTGTAATATCCCCATGAGAAACTGCTGAGTTCAAACTGAATTACCCAACCTGTGGTCTCTCTCTCCAACGTATCTTGGATGCCTACTGCTGAATTCTCATTGATCTTTTTACATCACGATTTCTGCCTAGGAACCTACTCATTCATCTGTTCTTTGACTCAGTCAACATTCATTCCCTGGTTCGCTCACTTTCCTAATCACTCATTCACCCCTTCCTTTAGACATTATTACATCACCCATTCAAACATTCGTGCATTCATTCAAACACACATCTCACTCAAGCAAATATTCAGAAAGACTTTCTACCTGCCTAGTGAGGAAAAGCAAAATTTCTTAGTTGGATAGTGATGGTCCATAATAAAAAGGTCCCGAAACAATCATCATCTTTGCATTTCAGACCGGTTCATGACATTATGTCACCAAGCCCTGCTCTTCCTCACACATGCCTTACTCTTTTCCATGTGCCTGGTGCCTTCAGCCATCAAATCTCAAGCCTAACTTCCTTTATACATTTCTTTTAACTTTCCAAATCCAAATTAATCAACGACTTGGCACGTAATACTCTATGATATGTGTCACTTATACGATAAAGTGTAAAACTAATTATATAAAACATTAAATTATAAATATTGTGCCTCCCTAATGAGAAATTCCTTAAGAAAATAAATTTTCTATTACAACAAAGTCTAGCAGAGTGCTCTGCAGATAAGAAACTTTCCATACTGTAGACACAATTTTTGTGCAAATACAGACATTTCTTCATGTCCCTTCACTCTATTAATAACATTTAACTCACAAAGTTTTAGTTTACTCCATCAAGTACTCTTTTAGTTTTAACCATTTAAATACTTGATCTCTCTTTTTAAAATCTTTTTTACTATTCAACCCTATTTGCTTATCAGAATTTAATCTTTTCTATACGCCTTAAGGTCATCACTATAACTTCAGAAATTGCTGTTAACACTTGTATCAATTTTTTTTTCACTTTTCTGTCTCCTCCCTTGCTGGCTGACATTTCTGGCAGTGGATGCTCCTAGTAGACTCTCCTACTCCATTTTTTGGTTTGTTTCTTCTTTCGTGAGTACAAAATTAAACAATTTTGTCTATTAAAAACGTACTATGTATTAAGTAAATTTGGGTTGCAGTGAGTCTACAAACACTAAGGTACATTAATATTTGTAGGGACTTTTTCTTTTTGGTGAGGAAGATTGGCCTTGAGCCAACATCCTTCGACAATCTTCCTCTTTCTGCTTGAGGAAGATTGGCCCTGAGCTAACCCCTGTGCCAATCTTCCTCTATTTTGTATGTGGGACACCACCACAGCATGGCTTGATGAGCGGTGTATAGGTCTACACCCAGGATCAGAACCAGCAAACCCTGGAGCATGTGAACCCAACCACTATGCCACCAGGTCAGCCCCTGTAAGGACTTTAAGATAGCAATTTAGGGCTCATTTTATGGGGAAACAGTTTCAGAGGAGGACTGACTTCCATTGGATATGGAATCCATATTGAATACGACACAAGGAAGATTGTACATAAACCACAAGGTTCAGGTGAAACCTTCAAGTTTCTCTGATAGATCACTGGGAACCAGATATGGGAGAAAAGGTTAGTGAGTCTTTCTTTGTCCCCTTCCTCATAAAGAAGGAAAGGTATTCCACCTAGGCAACGAAGTCCTATGTTCCATTTTCCTCCTTATATAATGAACATAGAGATGAGTACTTACTGAGCAAAATTGTTTCAGAAATTATAACATCATGGCTCCTTAACAGAAAAGGGTATGAGGAGCTGTTCACTGCTCATGCCTACAGAGAGATCTGGTCAGCCAAGCCACCCTAAAGGTGGACAGAATGTCGCTCACTTTCCCAAAAATGTCCATCCTCCTTTTAGATTCCAAAAAGCTGTGTCTTTCTCTTCCTCATCTAGAGCTACCTTCCTCGTCACCCATTGCCTCTGGTTCAAAGAGTAGGAGGAAAGCCTTGTGGCTACTTACATCTTTAACCCACACAGAATCAGGACAATATGAACAGAAACCCTTGATCTAGAAACAGAAAAGTCCATGGGAACCTTTAGTGGGCAGCTGGGCCGTGATGTTCCTGTTACACCAGTCCCCTTGGCAGCACTCCACAGCTTGGCCAGGTGATGGCGGGGTCTTACAGGTCATCTTCCCCTGCTCGTACACCTGGAAGCAGCCTTTCTGGTAGACGTGGAAGCCATCGTTGATGCTCAGCGAGGAAAAGCACTGCTGGCCTTCACAGTGGTCCTCATTCCCACAGGAGAGGCCTTCACACACACACATGTAAAGTTTGGGGTTTACCTTGGGCTTCTCATCTGCAAAGGAGAGAGGAAGTGGGGAGAAAAATCACTGCATGGGTTTCACCCGCATTGGGAGAAAAATAGAGTTTCTCCAAGACTATTACAAACACATTAACCAAACAGAAAGTCAGGCTAAGCACTGCCATTGGCCATTATGTCCACATTGTGTTATCTCGTACCTCTCACTTAACCAACCACCAAATAATAATCCCCTCTCAATGTATGAATGCATTTATATAGGCTGTGTATTCTTTTAGATCATAGTAGGCCAAAGAATGGTTATCACCTGTCCACAGTCTTCTGAAAATGAACACTGTGGTTTTCTTTTTTTTCTTTTTTCCTTTTTCTCCCCAAAGCCCCCTGTTACATAGTTGTATATTTTAAGTTGTGGCATGTGGGATGCCGCCTCAGGATGGTTTGACGAGCGGTGCCATGTCCGCGCCCAGGATCCGAACCAGTGAAACCCTGAGCTGCCGAAGAGGAGAGCATGAAGTGAACCACTCGGCCACAGGGCCAGCCCCCCACTGTGGTTTTCATGTTATCTTCAGCCTGATGGGCTCTCATATGCCAATTCTTGCATCAAAATAAAATGATTTACCAGAACATAAAGCTCATTACCTTAATATATGGCCGCTCCATACACATCTCCATCAACTAGTAATACAAGGAATGCTGATGTTCCTGCCATTACCTGTCTGCTTCAGAAATATATCAGTCTAATATGAGTTTATAAGGATGCACAGTCTACAATTACAAACCCATATTATCAATATTTTCAGCTAGATGTCTAGACTAATTTTTCAATAGTAGTAACACTGAAGTTTTTACAGTGATTACAATGGGAATTCATAGCTGCTTACACATTTTCAACTGGCAGAAAAAATTTAGCACCAATTATTGAGGACGAGGGCCCAAGGAGACAAAAGGAATAGAACAATGTCTGCACAATAAGGTAACAGGTGGGACCAAAGGAGGAGGCCACACCTGGTGGGTCCAAGGTGCAAGGGAAAGAGGCAGAAACGCATCGTCAGTGAAGCACACCTAACCAGACCTCCTAACTGTCTCTTTCTGAAAACGCTCATTTGCAGTTTCATTTTTCAAATCACTCTTTCTTTTCCCCTCCCTTGTTAGAATGATGATTAGTTCAGACTTGCTGCTCCAAACGGTTTCCACTAGTGGGAAAGGAAAGTAAGAACAGAATGTAAATAGCCAAGTCCTAGAGGCCACTGATGAGTTAGCTGAGGTCACTTTCACTAAAGCACTGTTCATACGAGGAAATTCAGCTCTCAGAGCTCCCTCCAAAGGCCTATGGCACAGACAGGCTGCCTTCTAATCCTTGAACCCTCTGTAGCAGGTCTGTGTGATAACTGCCTCTTTCTTAAAATAACAGGTCGGGTGGCTGTGCTTTCAAGAGGAGACCTTAAGGTAAGGTCTTTGAAAATGTCAAGTTCATTTACACAGATTTGTGTGGGTGTGTGTAGAGATGAGTTATCTCAAAAAGAGAAAAGCGTTCTTAATCTTTCTTCTTCCCTCTTCAAAGAAGTGAAAAATAGTTCACTGCCCACTGTAATGTGGGTGCCTCGTCCCACAGAGTAAGTGCATGCAGACACACAGACACAAGCCTTCTATTTATAATTGACTTGTTAGTTCTTTTGAAAACCACAAGGGGCTCGTCCAAGAGCAAAGACATGCCTGAAAGCAGAAAATCCAAAATAGCCGCTGACAGTATATGTATGTCACCAGTCTCACCCCTGAGAATCAAGAGCCCTCAGACATTTTTAATGAGCAAAAATTTTAATGAGCCAAGAAATAGTCTTCATTTTCCCTGCCTAGAGAAATCCAAGAGAAATTCCAGCACCAATCTATTTCTATGAGGATGAGAAACATACATATCTGTTGACATAATCCAGCAAAAAGTTTACACTTGCCAAAAGCGAGTTGAAAGATAATATTTCTAGGGAGTCTAGACATGCTCGCCACTCTTGAATGGCACAAAGCTGGGCTGAGGGTTGCCAACTATGCCGCCCAACAGGTGATGATTCTTTGGAAGGAAACGGATGGGCGGGGTAAGGAAGGGAGTTAATGGTGTCATACTGATTTGTTTGTGATGTACGGCAGGGAATTAAAAAGATGATATTTAAAAACTGCAATAATGCAATTTATTTGAAACAAACATTTATTTTAAAACCCTAAATATTTTTTAAAGGTAATAGATATCCAAGGATACATACACAACACATTAAGGAGGATGTGCCTGTTGACAGTGGGTTGGCAATGAGGGATTAGTCTTAGGATGAATGGATAAAATGAAAATAAAATAGGAGGTTAGCTGCTTTTGGACGGATAATGGATTGAGGAGGATGAATTACAAACTCGCTGTACTTACAGTCCACTAGGAACTACTACAAACAAGTTACCCCAGACCCTAGAGGGCTCGGTCACCATGGATCCTATGGCAATGGATGATGGTCCAGGATGCCAAAGAATTAATGACATTTTGTAGTTCTAAGAAAAAAAGTGTCAAATTTTAAGAAAAGAAGATAACAACAATAATAATAATTTTTCTAACGTGCTCTGAGTGAAATCTGCTTTTAAATTTCCAGCCCAAACTGAACTCTAGGTCCACAGACGGCAAGAAGGGACACTGCCCTTCCAAGGTCTCTAGTTTTTGACAGGACAAGGGAACATCTGGCAGGTGTTTGGACTGCAACCTCAAGAATTTTGCCAGAATTGAGCAGTCTCAAGTAAATACCATCCTTATTAAAATTCAACTAACTATATACCCAACTACACAGTGCACACAGGCATAACAGAGTATCAAACTTAATCAGATCTTATCCTGTGGGGTCATAATCCAAGCCAAAGGGATTCACTCATTTATTAAACACTCTCCTTGAATCTTTACATCCTTCTCAGAGTTGAGTACTTACAATCAGGGTTTACTACCTTTAAACTGGTGATTTTTTTCAGTAAGATGTCAAAAACCGGGGTTAGCATATCCTCTCCTCCACAATCAGGACAAAGAAAAATGGGGAAGAAAGACGGCTGTTAATGATATGTAATAATTAACTCAATCTCTGATACAGTGGAACCAGGAACTCAGTCCAGCAGTTAGCTAATGGACAAAACCTTCACCGACTTCTTCCTATTTTGATTCTCACCAACATTTAATCTTCTTAATTTGTATATTCCCAAATAACTAATTAGCAGAGCCTGTCATGTATCTATTTTCTATAGACAGCCAAATATAAAGGAAGACCCTAAATTCTTAAGAATATAAGAATGACCACACGCACTCACGCACACGCCTGCACACACGTTAGTTAAATGCCACCTTGGCAATTTCATCTGACAGAGCAGATTAGTCAAAGAGCTGCCAAAAGGATTTTCTGAGCTAGGATTACTAATTCAACAAAGGAAGCTAAAAGCAAAGTGGTAGCATTTTCAGATCTTAATATCCACAATCCTAAGGAACACAGCAGGCCCCAAAATGCCCCTGACTCCTGTTTTAGTCTTGTTGACATTTAGGAATAACCATCACATATGTGGGTCTGTGATATTTTATTTGGAGTGAGATTGTCAGGGAATAGGGGTTAGAGAATTATCACCAAATCCCTTTTAGGGTCACAGGTAAGGTTGTGTGAACATTGAATCTCTCAGATCATGATATAAATACAGTACACATCAAGGAACACAGCAAGGAATAGATAATCACCTTCTGGGAGTGATTTTCAACAGCACAGACAGGAAGCACCATATCTGATATGAAGTATTTTACACTTGCCTGTGCAAATAACCAGGAAGTGCCCTGGCAGAAGGCAGCAAGTCTACTCCACCTAATTGACATTCATTTCAATAATTCAGTAATTTAAATGTCAAGCCAGAGGTATTCCCTCTCCGTGGAGCTCACCCACATTGTTTGTTCTAAAAGGCACCTCCCAGCATTATTCAGTGTTATGGCTGGCACTGTTTGCCCTTTGTATCACCAGAACCAGGCCCGTGTGAACACACTTGGAGCAGCAGGGAGTTCTGGACACCCCCTGGGAGGATCCAGGGCTGGCTCCGCAACCAGAGGCGCAGGCCTGGAAACCCAGGCGTTCACCACAGCCAAAGCTTTTAAAAGACTTTTTTGTTCTGGGGAATACTCATTTCACCATCTGGACACACGTACTCTTGTAGTCTAATCCTAGATTGGCAGAGGAAGAGGCAGAGCAAAGAGCATCATGGACTTTTTAAGACTCTCCACGGTTTAGGATAATCTTGTACCTCATAGAAAAGTATTCACATTTATGTTTTAAGTGGGACTTGAGCAATCTAGGCACAACAGGATGGACTTATCCCCAACCTTCTCCCACCCACCTGCCCAGTCATGCACTCTATAATGCTTTAAGGCATTTAAACTGATTATCATTCTAAATACTGCACCAAACCCCACACTTCCCACTAAAGTCTTTGACACAAAAGACAAATGAGAAAGTGCTCCAAGGAAACCAGCCTGTAGCTATGATCCCAGGGGTCAGCAAAAGGAACAGGCTGAATTTCTTACCGGCTCACTTCAATGTAGCACAAATAACAATGCGGTTATTAGACTATTGTTATAAAAGTCCAATAGCTCAGGACTTTATGGGCTAAAAAAGGAACCCCAAACATCCCTGGACCCCTTCCAACAGTATAAACGATTCATTCATTTGAAATGACAGCTTATATTAGGTTTATAAATATGGGAGTCCTTCCATCGTCTCCTAATCCGAGAGTGCAGTTTGGCACCTCTCCAGAATCTGAAAGCATTTGAGATCTTTGGCATTAAACAAAGGCTTAAGGAAGGATTTTGCAATGCCAGGTATCATTGCCAGCAAGTCTGCTCCTAAGACAGAAACACAAAGGTCCGTCCGGAATGCCTCGTGAAGGGCATCTGACGGTCTGGCAAGAAGGCAGGCTACATGTTCAGGGATAAAACACACCAAGTGCCTAAATGCTCTCATTAGAGAACATTCGTTTAGGGAACCTGAATCACATTTTTTTTTCTCATCAGAGAAACTGATACTTGGTAAAGTTATAAAGCCAAGAAGAAAATTCTAGGAGTTAAGAGAGAGAATAAACACATTTGAATGAGATCACATATAAACTAGAATAACAGGAAAGAAATGGTCTTAGGATTTCCAAGATTTTGAACTCATGATGCCTCCACTCCAAATGTGTCCTTCCTCCAAGGCTCCCTAACTCAGCAAATGGCATCCCCATCCAGATGTGCAAGCCTGATTTTCTCTGGCTTCCTTTACTCTTGAATTCCCTCCAAATTGAATGCTCATTTCCCTCCTTGCCAACACTCCCCCTGACCTGGCTAGCTAGCCTAACTTCCCCTCAGACCTCACCTTACATGCGATAGCCTCAGAGAAGCCTTTGTTCGCACACTATAATTTAAAGTTGGAACCATCTGCATACACTCACATACGTGTGCCTGTATGGCTGTTCAACGTCCGTGTCTTTCCTCTAGACTGTGAGCATCATGAGGGTAGGAACTGAGCTTCCTTTGCTCACCATAGCCCACCAACAACCTTCGTACTTGGCAGGAGTACAAGCTTGACGAATATTTGCTTCAGAATGAATTTCCTCTTCACAGAAAGGATTTAGAGGTGGGAAGAGACATGATGCTGGTTTCCAGAGCAGACTGAGTCTATAAAGTCTTTAAATGTCAGCAGATCTTAAGGCAAGGCTTAGTCACCGAGCCAGCATGTCTGTGCAAACCACTTCTTCCTAGAAGAGCTTGCCCTAGCGTCACATCTGTTCACCTTCTCGGGCTTATGAGTGTGGAAAATTAATGCTTGTGGTGGTGTGGTGGGTTTTTTATTTGCTTGTTTGTTTGTTAAAAGAAAGGGGTAAAATACGAGAGTTCCTAAAACAAGGAATTATTTCATGCATTATTGGAACAGCAGGGCTTTTATGGGTGGTCCTTCCTTGCATGGCTGCTTTGAGGACTTCTGGCTACTAGGATGCTACAGTGATCAGGATGATCAAAACACAGCAAGTGCCTGACTCCAGTCAGTTTAGAGGGGTCATGGAGGACTTGCCTGCTCAGCAGTGAAAAAGATGCCCCTGGTCTTTGCTGCCATTTTCTCCTATCAGTGAAAATAATGGTGTTTCCAGCAGGGAGTAGGGAAGAGTGAATTACATCATTTTCCCCTTCTTGCTTTGCTGAAGGTGATAAGGATTCCTAAGTCATCCTGCATTTGAACTGCTGAAGCTGAGAGAGGGAAAAAAAAAGTGCCATCTGTTTATTTTGTGTCTGGGCTGACTCCTTGTCTCTGAAATAATCCCTGTAAATTAAACCTATTGCAGCAGCCACACCTTCTATTTGAAAGCCAAAAACTCCGTCTGGGTTTAAGTGACTAACAAGTTAAAGAACACTGTGGGGTACTGACTTAAGACAATGTTGGTCTGACTTTTTTTGCTTTTTATGATTCCCTGAATGTAGCAGACTTCACTTTAATATATCCATCATGTCTGTGAAGCAACTCCTTAATGTGGGGGAAAATAATGATGGCCTCTCTCTTCATTTTTATTTCAAACTTCTTAAATCTCTGCTTCTGAGAAACAAATGATTACAAGGCCTAATGGAAATTATCCAGTTGGGAATGCTTTTAGAGACCAGAAAATACCCCACCCCACCTCCATATAGGGACAATGCCCATGTCTGAATGAAACTCCACTTACAGGGAGAATAACAGAGTATCACAGCCTGAAGGAAGAGGGAAAAAAAACCCCAGTGAATTATACACATTTCAGGGAAATCATTCCTGGGTCCGACTCAGAAGAGAGCCAGAGATATGGTACCATCTATCAATGTCTCAGGCTACAAGCTCTGTTCACAGTGTGAGAAGAGGTGGTTCTGAGTCCTTTTGGTTGTTCCCACCCCCCCCTCCGAAGCTAACTAGGGAGTGATGGCTCTCCAGTGAGGGTTTTCTACCCAGGCTCTATGGGGAAAATTTTGTTTTCACAGGAAATCTTAAACAAGGGCTCTATGTGGGATAGGACAGTGGAGCAGGCACTGCGGGGCAGCTTCGGCACCCAGCTCCCACCTCTAGTTCCCTCCCACACCCTATTTGACCATCTCTGGGATTCAGGCGCCGGGCTCCAAGGTTGTCAGTCTTTCCTCTGCTTCCACCAGCAAGCCATCACTACACCCCCATACCCTTTCCGGAAGCTTTCAAACCACAGAGATAAATCCTTCAAAAGATGGGCAGGGCTCCAATTTGTTGAATACGTCCTAGACCGTCAGCCCCTAGGCATTTTGGCACCCAAAGCAAAAGGTGAAAATGTCTAGAATTAGTTAAATTCCTCCTCTTGAGCTCCCTACCCTACCCTACCCCAGAGAAAAGCACAGAGGGAAAAAGGTAACTTCTAGATCATTTTCTTTCCAGGCCAGATGAAGCCAAGTAGATTAAGATATCCAGTGGTGGGGGCCAGCAGGGTGACATAGTGGTTAAGTTTGTGAGCTCCACTTCAGCGGCCCGGGGTTCACAGGTTCGGATCCCAGGTGCGGACCTAGCACCGCTTGTTAAGACACACTGTGGCAGCATCCCACATAAAACAGAGGAAGATTGGCACAGATGTTAGCTCAGCGACAATCTCCTTCACATACACACAAAAATATCCAGTGGTGAAAAACCGGGCAGAGCCTAAGCTTCTAATATTGTTACTTCCCTACCCGCAATTTCCCAATTCATGTCCCAAGGTCCTACCAGGCCCAGAACTCCATGAAAGGTAAATGAAGAAAGGAGTCCTACATCTTCGATCCCATGAATACATGCTTTGTGCATCTGTATTCCAGCCTTTATAACTTGATCTTTACTTTGCATATCTTCTTTCACCTGTCAGTCTAATTAATATGGTCCACAAGAATTCATTAACTCCCAAATTCAACACACTTAAGAAGATTGGCTTGTTAGTCATAGACCAAAGATCCTACAGTTATCAAGAGATGGTTGAGTTTGGGTCTTTCTTTTTTTTTTTTTGAGGAAGATTAGCCCTGAGTTAACTGCTGCCAATCCTCCACTTTTTGCTGAGGAAGACTGGCCCTGAGCTAACATCAGTGCCCATCTTCCTCTACTTTATACTTTATAGTACTTCCTCTACTTCCTCGACTTTACACCTACCACAGCACAGCTTTGCCAAGCGGTGCCACGTCCGCAGTGGGGATCCGAACCAGCGAACCCTGGGCCGCCAAAGCGGAAAGTGTGAACTCAACCACTGAGCCACTGGGCCAGTCCCAACTTTGGCTCATTTTGAGCTTCCTTTTTTACTCCTGAGCCCACAGAAAGGCTCCAGGTATCTACACTCAAGGTAGAAACTAAAGGCACTTCTTCAGAGTGCCGTGAACCAGAACTGGCTTTCCAAACACACACTCTCGCCTTCCCAATCTCTGCAGCACAGCACACCACTCTGAGCTTCCACAATAATCTTGGGCCTTGGCAGAAGAAAGACAGCTAAATCTGAGATGTGTCACGAGGCCACTGGCTGGGAAGCAAGAATATCTAAACACAAACCAAGGCGAGAGCAACAGGCCAGAGTTTTCACAGTCTCCCTTTGGCTCCTGTAGCTGCAGAGCCCGGACGGCCTAAAGATAACCCAAGTATCTACGAAGGGTCACTTTTAAATAGTAGCTTTAATACCACCAGTCATTTCAGAAGTATTTCCTTCCAGAGTCTGCTTCCATCCACACTGGCGTGCCAAGCATGCCCAACAATGGCAAGCCCGCTGAAGAGATGAAAGCCCAGAAGGAAATGGAAGGAGTCCCAAAGGGGAACAGACAGCTCCTAACATGCTGTGATTCTATTCTGTGCCCACATTTGGACTGCTGAGAAAGAACAATCTAGCAAAGAGACACCTTGTAGAAGCGACCTCCTGACAATCACTGGGGATTAAAGAGCAGGCAGAAAATTAAATAAAATAGTTTAATTCAATGCCTCCCCTTTCTAAAACTAAGGCAGCATAAACCATGGATGGCTGCCATCCAGGAGTTTTTTAGGAAAGCCTTTCCCTCCAAGAGAAAACTTATACCTCTCAGTCTACTGGCCCACAGTTTGGCTGAGCCAGGAGAACTACATGGAGTCCTGAGCACATACTGTACATACACAGCCGCGGTGGCTACCCGCGAACCACAGAAGTGCCAAATGCACTGCTCAGATAGGCTTTTGGTTTTTTTCTTCCTTTTAAGCTAGGGTCAAAGTTCTCAAGATCTTCCTAAGAATCATTAAAATCCGCTCAGCCCCTCACCTATCCACCAAGTGAGTCCACACCGTCCTCAATGGCAGTCGGCCAAGGGCCGGTGTCCAAGGGACAGGTGCTCAGTGGGCTATTTCAGTTGCTATCAGCTCAGTCGGGAGCTGCATAGGCTCAGTAGGCAGGCAAGTTTTGGTTGCATTTCAAACTCTGGTCAGCCAAGAGACATACACCTTCCACAGCTGCCAGGCCAACCAGCTGCCCAGTGCTCCTCTCAAGACGGGAGCAACGAAAACAGTGTAACCTGGCCAGCCAACATGCCAGTGAGCAAGCCGTACCTCTCATTTCACTGCCTGGGCTATTCTGAGCTGGGCTTATTGACACTCCATGGCAACACAGGAACAAAGGGCCAGCTAGAGGGATTTAAGTGTCTCGCAAAAGTTGCTAGAAAAGTCAGCAGCTCAGGCTTGTGTTTTCACGATAAAAGTAGCAGCGGAATTATTATTAGATCGGTGTTGTTTGCCACTTCTGTTATTATTTGTGAACCACCTGTAACAAAGGTCTACTCTTTGAACTAAGGTTTGGGTTTGGTTTAGTTTTGTTTGCCACCATTAAGTTGCTATAGGTGGTATGCCTTTGACAATGCAGCATGGGGGCCTGCCTGCCACCACACTGTAGGAGGACTAGTTTTTCTCATCCCCTTACCTCTAATCTTGCCATCCTCTCTGGTTCACTTCCACCACACAACTCTTTGAAAACACACAAATTGTCCCTACTTAATCTTTCGATGGCTCTCACTGCCCTCATGACACAAGAAACACCTTAGGGATGACTCTCCACCAGGCTAGCAGGGCCTGACTCAACCAAGTCCCTTCTCGAGACCGCTCAGGCCATGCTGGCCTGTCCAGGTGGTGTCCTCCATCCCCCCAGTTCTCTGGGCTCAGCCCTTCCGCTGCCTAAAAAGTCCTCCGCACTCCTTTTGCTGGTTATTGCCTATTTATCCTTCCAAACTCCACCTCCCTGGGCTGCTGTCCCCAACCCCAGCCCAGTGTGCTATGAGGCCCTTCCTGTCGATACTCCCAGTGCTGTACTCTAACCTTTGCCTTATCCAACTAGACTGAGACTCCTTGACAGCAGGAACCACTTCTAGTTTGACATGACCAGTGCCTACCACCGTGGATGCGACTAGAAGAACGTGAGATTGTCTTAGAACTGATTCTCTTTTCCCAAACTCAGAATAAATTCTTTGAAAAGGTGTGTTCTCTTATCATCTCCTCAACCCAGATCAGTCCCTCTGTCTCTTATAATATTATCTTTTTTTATTACAATTATTATTATTATTGTAGCCAACATTATTTATTCATTCATTCCTCAAATATTCATTGAGCACCAACTACACGCCAGGCACTGTCTTAGGCACCAGGGATAAAACGACGGACACAACCAGGTCCCAGCCTTTCACACCCCAGGACTCACCTCATGTATTCCCCATGACTCCTCACAGCCATCCTGCTACAGTCCCCATCATGCCACTGCGGTAACAGGCCCAGAGAGGGGAGGTAACACACACACAGAGACACAGTAAAAAGGAAGAAGCTGGCTCATGATGGTGTCTGACTTTGTCTCACTCCTGAGAAAGGCCTGACTGCTATGCACGGCTGAGAGCCTTCCCTTTAGAAGACACTCTTTGACTTTGACTAGTAACACCATTTGACTAGCGAAAATTATACTAACCCTTCACAGAACTGACATTGTGAAGCACAGGAGGCAGGACATGATGCTCAGGATAAAGAGAAGCCATGAACATGTAAATCCACATGGCGTCCTGCAGTATTATATACATCACAGGAGTCAAAGTCTAAACTGGACCGAGGGTATTTTTTTCCTTTCCATTCTCTACTATACAACTTTCCTGAATGCATCTGATTTTTCTTTCATTCAAACTGGCTTGGTGTAGGTACCAGAATTCAGAATGTAAAACAAATGCAGCAAAAAGTAAGTAAGAGAGGCCACAACCCCCATCACCATCTGAATAAAAAAAACAGGCAGAGTTGGGTTATTTTTTTAAGGTGAATTACACCACCCTCTTCTCAAGAGGAATTTCTCCTTCTTCCTCCTATTCCTTCTCTCCTTCCTACATCCCCCAAATATACATATCCTCGGAAAGGCCGTGCTCCACTCTAACCCATAACAAAGAATTAAATGTAGCATTATGGTGGATCTAGGAAACACCCTGCTCGGCAGAGCTCAGATTCAGCTGATTAGACTGAGGCAGCAGCTGTTCCAGTGTTATGTCCGAGGCTGAGAAGGTGCAAATGTAAACTTCCCTCTTCCTGTTAAATCACTGCTTGGAGGGAGAGGATGGTCAGGCTACATGAAGTTGTGACAAAATAAAAGGTTCTAGGCCAGCTTTGTCAAAGAAAACACCAGCTGGGGTGTTTTGTCAAAGAAAACTTCAACTGGGGGCAGCAGGGAGTCCTGGGTAGGGCGTTCTTGGGACCAGACTGGAGGGGTCTTTTTTAAACTATGATTTCTGATCCATTGGTGGGCAGTGAAATCGTTTTAGTGGTTCAAGATGAGGTTTCTTTCTTTCTTTATAAGTGAAATTAAACTGAATAGAACGAGAAAGGGAAGAAATAAGAGTACCTTCAACATAGTATGAGTAATCACCGTTTCACAAAATTTTCGTTTCAGACGTGTGTGGGGCCTACTGTAAAATGTTTCTAAACGTAGATGCGCAGGGTCCAACTCTAAAATGTTACTTACGGTGAGTCACGGTGAAAAGTTTGAAAGGCACCCCGCCCTGTGTCTTACATTGACTAGGAGTCGACATGAGCTCTGAGTAATGATGACTATTTCATATAATCATTTTCTATGGAAGCTTGCCTGAGGTCATGCTGGGCTGCAGAGGGAAGCTCCAGGGGACAGTGAGCAGTGTTTGGGGAGTTGCAAATTAATTTTTACATGGGTTTGTTTTCCTTGGTGTTTGTTTCCCCAAGAGCAAAAATTTCATATATGACGTTCCTACAAATTTCCTGCTTCCCTAGTTTTTCCATAAAGAGAAGACGGCATCCAGCCTCTTGCTCTTGAGACCTATCTTTATGAAAGAGAAGCTTAGAAGCTATTGCACTCCCACTCACTGTTAACCACAAAGAAATTATTTAATAGGCCAGGGTCTTGGATTTGTTTTAATATTTGTTCAATACTTGACTTTGAATTTCTAGAGTCCCCTCCATACCCCACTGCTATCCCCTCCTCATATAAATGCATGTGGCTTTAGTTTAACGATCCACAGAAGAAACAAACATTCCCCACGGAGGAAAGGCTAACAGAAAGCTTTGTTGCAGCTCACCTTGCATCAACCAATACACTAACATCTTGCTAAATAAGAAAATTTGGCAAAAAAAAACCAAGCAATATCTTACAAGTGTGCGGCTTCATCAGATATTTTATGTCTTAATAGTGGCAAATAGCTCAGTGCATCTCATCTCTCTCCCAAAAGTCTCTCAATTGATGATGTGTCAATGAAAAAGATTTTACTCCCAAAAAAAGGAACAAATTACAGTAATGAGAAACAAGGCAACAAATTTAATATTGAGACATTTCTCTTACATTCATTCACCCCTTCAAGAACTTCCTGAATCCTCAATAATGAGAAATTCAAAGAAAGGCTTATTCTATTCTTCCCCCCAGTGGCAAAGAGGGACACCTTTGTGGACCCTAACAAATAGTCTATTGAAGTTATCCCCTTCTTCCCTCATTGGGTAATTGGGCTGGAAAGTCTGAGTGGGGATGGCTTTGGAAATACTAAAATCAAGTCAACCCAGAAAATAATTGAGGACTTAGCAACCTTCTCTAGGACAGGCCAAAATCTCTTGCAACAAAATTCTATAGAAGTCCAGCCTCCCTTACTATAATAAAGTCTAACTATGGCTTGCAAATTTCATAAAATGTGGGTCATCTTAGCTTTGAAATATTTCTGAAGAAGCAACATTCCATTTTAAGTATTTGTGTCATGGTCTTCCCCTGCAAATGTTCAAAGGGACAAAGGAAAAGCCAAACATGGAGGTTCTGGAATAAAAAGGGACTTCTCCCCAGAGGCATAACAGCGGTATTAGAGCATGATTAGTTTTATTAATGGGAAGGAAAAGGAAGGATATACGGGTAATTAGGACTCAAGTGTTCTTCTCTGTGAGAGCAAATAAAACACTTCCTGCAGCTAGAGTTGTATATATAATGAACATGAAAAATGAATACTGGTATGAGACAAGAGAAATAAAAAACACAAACCCAGGTGAAGGGGCCTCATCATTTTCTATTACAAGCTCTCATCTCTGCCTCTCAGACAGACTGGATTGAGCTGGATTCTAGCATGCACCAGATGTAATGTGGAGGTCGCTAATTTAGGACACCAAAAAAACACAAAATTCTAAGAGGACTGATAATAACTGAAATTCTTGCACACCATCCTCAAAGTATATCACACCTTTTGTTGTCTGTATTAACCTTAAGCAAGAGTTTTAAGCAGTTCAAAAGCACATCTCCCAAAATCTATCACATTAGGGTAATCATGAAGATTATGGGAAACAATGCGTATAAAACAGCCCAATGCTTGGCACATATTAACTACTCAACAAATATTACCTATAATCATCAAAGAGGTAGTTGTAGTAGGCCGTACTTTCCAAACTTATTGGGTCCTTTTTGCCCCTGAGCATTTAGGGTTCCACAGAACTTGAAAAGTTTTCTTTTCCTTTTTTTTTAAGATCGGCATCTGAGCTAACAACTGTTGCCAATCTTTTTTTTAATTCTCTCCAAATCTCCCCAGTAAATAGTTGCATACTTTAGTGGTGGGTCCTTCTAGTTGTGGCATGTGGGATACTGCCTCAGCATGGCCTGATGAGCAGTGCCATGTCTGCGCCCAGGATCCGACCTGGCAAAACCCTGGGCCGCCGAGGTGGAGTGTGTGGACTTAACCACTCGGCCACGGGGCCGGCCCTGAAAAGTTTTCTAAAGTACACTCATACTAGTCAATTCTATCAAACTCACTGTTTGGGACCCTATCATTTGAAGTGTTATCACTATTTCTAATCAATATTTAAGAGATATTTGGGAGTAATTTGGGAGACAAAGGGGAAGAAGTTATTTCTTCTAATAGACTAAGAAGAGTACACTATCCAATAAAATGTATTAGAACAAAAACCTCTGACTTTCTTCTTTATGTCCAAAATGCCATCTAGCTTCACTGAAGCACAGTTAATAAGGTGCTGTGGCTGCTCTGCAAAGATCAAACACGGCTCCAGTTCCTTTTAAACTTGGTCGTCCAAAGCTGTGCATTAGACAATCTATGGGCTAGTATAAAGATTTTAGTTATCTGCCCTATTATTTACCTCTTTTGGTCAAGTATTTTCTACTTAACATTTGCTTTATGACTAATGTTGAGTATGTTAGAGTGTATTACAATTAGGGGTTCTCAGTGGTTCCGTGGTTTTTTGGTTTTTTTAAATTCCTAGTAAATATACAAAAACAAAGAGTCTTTTCATAGAATATGTGGTTAACAAGGAATTGAGTCATGGAGGGAAGACAGGACTAAGGCAACTGCTATTATGTTTAGAGCACTCTAGGTTGTAGCACTCACTGGATATTCTGCTTAAAAAATGAAAAAGCTATTTGAACTAAAGGATGATGTGTTCTTTTCCTTACTTGTAAACAGCCTAGTGATGGTGGTATATTAAATAGCAAAACCTCAGTGGCAATCCGTTTCCATTTCAGCCAGACTAACTCGTCTCATTACATATCTTCACTGTGGCATTAAGAGGTCATTTGCTGGATTCTCTGGGCAGCTTAAGAGCTAAAAGCAGGAAAAAACAACCAGTGGCATGGCTGTTAATATCGTTCCATAAATGCCCTTTTCCCCATTCTTTCTCCTTCTCCTTCTCTAGCCATACTACATTTCCACCTCAAATTTCTCTTCCACTCTCTTTTTTTTTCTATTGTGCCTACACCACAGGTCCACCCATGCCATCAAATGAAACCCAAAGGAACTGATTAATACCATACAGAATTGATACTGCTACCTGGGAAGGGCATGGAATTTGGAGGGACTTTATTCCACAACATTCTTTAGTATTTTTATAGCGATCATAGTGTTTGGCAATTAAAAAGAGGAAGAAAAATCCTAGAAACTTGCTTGTTATGTGTCCAGACCTTGTCAAATGTGCCCTGGGAGTAAAATAGTCCCCAGCTGAGAACTACTGTTAACCCATCAAATCTCTTCAGCCTATTTCTTCTTATTAATTCCTTCAACCCAGGACTCAACCCCTCTTCTGGTTAAAAAACCTCCAATTCCTTTAACCTTGCCACACAGGATCCTTATTTCATATCTTCTTGACACTAATTAAAATGATTGCAGTATTAGTGGAATGCTTCTAACAACACTGCTTAAAGCAAGATGTAGACTATAGATACCTAAATTGGTTTACAACAGCACCATCCAATAGAAACTTAATGTAAGCCACATTATGTAATATTACATAATGTAATATTATTAGATAACATAGGAGAAAACTTAGATGACCTTGCGTATGGCAATAATTTTTTAGAGGCACGATCCATGAAAGAAATAATTAATAAGATGGACTTCATTAAAATTAAAAACTTCTGCTCTGTGAAAGACAATGTCAAGAGAATGAGAAGACAAGTCACAGACTGGGAGAAAATATACGCAAAAGACACATCTGATAAAGGACCGTTATCCAAATGCAGGAAGAACTCTTAAAACTCAACAATAAGAAAACAAACCTGATTAAAAACTGGGCCAAAGATCTTAACAGACACTTGACCCAAGAAGATGTATAGATAGCAATTAGGCATAGAAATGATGCTCCACATCATATGTCATCAGGGAAATGCAACTTAAACCAACGACAAGACACCACTACACACCTATTAGAATGGCCAAAATCCAGAACACTGACAATACCACATGCTGACGAGAATGGGGAGCAACAGGAACTCTCTCATTCATTGCTGGTGGGAATGCAAAATGGTACAGCCAATACGGAAGAGAATTTGGAGGTTTCTTACAAAACTAAACAAACCCTTATCATACGATGCAGCAATCACAATCCTTGCTGTTTATCCAAAGGAGCTGAAAATTTATGTCCACACAAAAACCTGCACATGGATGTTTATAGCAATTGTATTCATAACTGCCAAAACGTGGAAGCAACCCCAAGATGTTCCTTCAGTAGGTCAACAGATAAATAAGACTATATATCCAGGCAACGGAGGATTATTCAGTGCTAAAAAGAAATGAGCTTTCAAGCCATGAAAAGACATAGAGGAACCATAAATGCACATTAAAAAGTGAAAGAAGCCAATCTAAAAAGACTAAATATAGTATGATTCCAGCTATATGACATTCTGGAAAAGGCAAAACTATGGAAGCAGTAAAAAGATCAGTGGCTGCTAAGGGTTAAGGGGGACAGGGTGGGGATGAATAGGCAGGACACAGAGGATTTGTAGGGCAGTGAAACTACTCTGTATGATACTACAATGATGGATACATGCCATTAAACATTTGTTCAACCCACAAAAAGAACACCACCAAGAGTGGACCCTAATGTGAACTATGGATTTTGGGTGATAACAAAATATCAATTTTAACAAATGGACCCCTCTGGTGGGAGGCTGGTGATAATTGGGGGGTATGCATGTGTGGGGGTAAGCAGCAAAAAAGGAATCTATACCTTCCTCTTGATTTTACTGTGAACCTAAAAAACGGCTTTAAAAAAATAAAGTCTTAAAAAAGGAGAGGAGGAGAGAAGTGTTAAGTCTGACAGAATTAAAAACAAACTAGTTTACAGTAAGTAATAATACACAGTGTACTCATCCTACCCCAAACAGCTGTGAGCCACTGACCTTCCATGCTGGGGGAAGGGAAAGCAATCACCATCAGCACAGGAAGAATCATTACTCCATCCACCATCGTAGAACTGTGGAGGGAAAAAAAAAGATATAAGTAAAACAAAAAAATCTAACTGCAGGATGACAAATTAAATCAAGCATACCACTTTTAAACTCCCATTCAAGGCCTTTCTTACAAATCCCCCTCACATATGTTGCTTTATCTCTTAGTACATTTAAACACATACCCTTTACATGGATCTAAACAAATCATCTTAAGGAGTTAATCAGATTTACCTCCTACTTGGCCGCTCGAAGGGGACTTGCTCTGACCTGCCCTCTTATGAAGAATTCAATAGGGACGTGAAAAATTCTAGCTATAACACTAGGCATTCCCAAAGGTTTTAGGTTTGAATTTTACCTTATCCTATTGAATGCAAATGGGCACTAAATTAAGAACTCTGAGAAGCATGAATAGATTGTTCTAACATGATGTTCAAGCTTAAGCGACTGAATAATTCAAGCCAAATTACTATGTTTGAGCCTTACTTCTCCTTTAAAAGGATTAGAAGTGGAGCAGCCTACATCATAATACAGCCCCAAAGGAAAAAAACAAACAACTACAACTTATCCCTCATCTATGGCAAAACAATGCATTCTTACATTGACCTCAAATTTAACAAAAGATAGACTCAACCAAGACAGGAAGAAATCATGTAAATGTGTAATATATGAAACTATAAACTGAGAGAAAATAAGATACCTGACATAAATTTTAGGTTGATACTCCCTAAAACTACATTGGCAGAAGCTCAATTTTCTGAGTCAAAGGACTACAACAAAGAACTTTTCCATTTGAATAATTCCTAAAAAACTTCAAGAATATAATGAGAGTTTGGTTATACTAATTTTTTATTATAAGAAATAATTTTAAAAAATTAAACCTTTAACTAGTTGCGATTGTCTAGACGGTAAAATAAAGAAAATTGGTAAATTTTTTAGTGAATAGGTTCGTGTGCTAGCTTGGTCTTACAGATTCAAAGCAAAGAGCAAAAGTTTGTTGCTAACTAAGCTGTTTCGATTGGATACTTTCTGACTTTTCTTTTTTTTTGAGGAAGATTAGCCCTGAGCTCACATCTGCTGCCAATCCTCTTCTTCTTTGCTGAGGAAGACTGGCCCTGAGCTAACATCCGTGCCCATCTTCATCTACTTTATATGTGGGACGCCTGCCACAGCATGGCTTGCCAAGCAGTGCCATGTCCACACCCACGATCCAAACCAGTGAATCCCGGGCCATGGAAGCAGAATGTGTGCACTTAATGGCTGCGCCACGGGGCCGGCCCCCTGACTCCACTTAAAATTGAATTTTTTGGTTGGTGGTCTGATTGTTCACTCCCTACACCCTCATCTTACCTTACCAGCCCCCATTTCATAACTGTATTTCAGCCTACCCCTTCTCTAATAGCAAAGTGAGGGAGGGGGATAAAGGAGAGTTTTATGTACTTTTCTTCTATATTTTTAAAAGTACATGAAACTTGAGTGAGCCCCTTTTACTGTTGTTGTTGTTCTTATTATTATTTCCATGTTCACATAGATCTTTTCTATAGCAAGCCCCTATTTCTGACATACAAACCGCTTCATCTTGGCCCCCACGACCCTCACAACCAGACGCTGACTCCTCCAACACCATCTCATCTCTGTGCCTCTGCGCATGAAGACACTGTTGGTTCCCTCCGCCTCAAAGGCCCTGAGCCTCCTCCTCCGCCCCTCTCCTACCCAATTCCCTTCTCCTGTCCTTCAGGATCTAGTTCAAAAGGCAAATGCTTGCCGAAACATCTCTCCATCAGCAGTGATTTCAACCCCCCAGCACTGGTCTAACACCACTTCGAATCAATTATTTGTCTATGTCAGTCTCCAGCACTAGCCCACTTGTCTCCAAAAGGGGGATGGAAGTCCAAGGATCATGCAAGACAACTCATTGACTTATAGGATGAAAATACTAAAATTTTTATCTTATAAAAAATGTTTTAATCTAATAGAGCAATAAATAACTTGAGCCTTTATTTGGTCTCTGTCTTTTTTATGACAGTCTAGTACAAAAGGTATCTTTCAGAAAGAGTGGGGGTTACATAATGTGAAACGGTGGACATGGTTTGCTTATAGAGTACAGCCACATATTTTACCTTTGAAAGCCCATTTAAGTAGAATTACAGGTTGTGTTGGCTGGTTGTAATGAAACGAGCCCTCCCCAAATTGCAAGTGTTCTAAAACCATCAAAGAAACTACAGATTGAATATATTATTAATGAAAGCACCAGAGAAGAGTAAGAAAATGGTGAAGCTGATATCTCTTTTGCTAGTAGCTGTTCATTAATCACTTTACTAGAGAAAAGCAACTAACATTCAGTTCAATCTGACATGAAGCAGGCTCCCCAAACTCAAGATTAAAAAATTCTTGAAACATGGATTTGCACCTAGTATCACAAACAACAAACATTATTCTGAGTGACTTGAGATGTTCATTAATGATAATCCAATGTCATCACCATTAGCAGTAACTTAGATATTTCCCCTTTAATCTTTTTTAAATTTCTATTTTACGTATGTTTTATAATAAATAGTTTTTCTTTTCTATAAATATTATAGCCAACATACATATTGAGGGTACATAAAACATTTTTAAGTTTTATAAAGCTCAAAAAACTTTTTAACTAGTGGGATATATCATCAAAAGCCTTTGAAAATAACTGGACTATCTCGGTCTCATCTTTGAATTCCCAGTCTGTCCTCCCTCCCTCCCTTCCTCTTTTCCTTCCTCCCTTCCTCCTTTCTTCCCTTCCTTCCTCTGTTCCTCCCTCTGTTTCTCCCTTCCTCCCTTCTTTCCACCACTATTGAGAGCCTACTATGTGCTAGACATTAGAAACTTAAAATGATAAAGATATACAAACACAGTTCTTACTATGGAGCTTACAAGATCTGTTTATGTGGGTAATCAAGTAATCATCCAAATGATCACATAATTAAAAACTGAATTAAATGTTAGAAAGAAACACGGTTAAATACGACTGTTAACAAAACAACTTGAGATTTTCAGGAGGGCAGAGGAGCTTCCTGGGGAGGTTATATCTAAATAGGAAGCAGAAAGATAAGTAGGAACTACCAGAAAAAGGATGAGAGAGAGAAAGAGAGTATGTGAGCGGCAGAGAGAGTGCGTGTGTGTGTGTGTGTGTGTGAGCGCGTGCTGGGGTGAGTAGCACTCTGTGGTGGAGACAGAGTAGGATTTAAGAAAAAAGGCACACGGGGCCGGCCCGAGTGGTTAAGTTCGCGCGCTCCCCTTCAGCGGCCCAGGGTTTCACTGGTTCAGATCCTGGGCACAGACATGGCACCGCTCATCAAGTCACGCTGAGGCAGCATCCCATATGTCACAACTAGAAGGACCCACAACTAAAAAATACAACTATGTTCCAGGGGGCTTTGGGGAGAAAAAGGAAAAATAAAATCTTTAAAAAAAAGAAAAGAAAAGAAAAAAGGCACAGCTTCTCAGCTTCCATAGAGGCCCTGTGGCCTGGGCAAGCATGGTGTGTCCTGAGGACTTAAGACATATTTCAGAAATGAAAAAAAACGCTAGGCTAGGACACAGGGAGCCTAGAGAGAAGAGTTATAAGCAAGAGGAGAAAATCTAAGAAGGCTGGAGAGGAAGGCCAGGATCAGAACCTTAGTAAGGCATGGCAAGCCCTTGTAAGCCCTCTATATATGACCTCTCCATATTCACGGCCATCAAGACCCCTTTCCCTTAGTCCTCACAGCCCACCCCTTGACATCCCATTCTCCCAAACATTCCAACCAGCCAGCTTCCCGCCCATCTCAGGACCTTTATATACATGATGCTCCCTGTGACTGGGCCCTTCTATCAGATCTCAACCTGGCAAATGCCTACTCATCCTTCAAGTCTCAACTTCAATGTCACTTCCTTCTAGAAGCTTGCCTAGACTCTCATAGGTCCTCGTTATACTCTCATATACCACTTTGTTAAATTTCATTCACAGCACTTATCATAATTGATAATTATATATTCACACTTGTGTGTGCTTTTGAACATCTGTCTCCCTCACTAGACTGTAAAGCTCATGGTAGCAAAACTTTTAGTCCATTTTGTTCATCCTTATCAGAGCTAAGGAGCTGCACATTTAATTCTTATCGAATTCAAATCTTCCCTGAATTAATCAGCTGAATTTAAACTCAAATTCTAAAAAATTAGCAATCCTCCCCACCCCCAACACACAAGCACCCACACTTGCAAAGGAATGGTAGGATTAAGACATTACCATCTCTGTCACTTCAATCTGTAGAATTTTGTTTGGGTGATACTGAAAGTCAGCAGTCCACAAGCTTCAAGCTTTAAAATCAAGAATCCTTTCACTATTAAAAAAAATCTAAAAGACAATCACCACTGATTTTTTTTCCTGTCACAAAGCCAACAAAAGCCCATTCCCCAAAATACTTTTTAACAGATCATAACTGTGGAAGCAAATTTAAAACATTAATGTAGGTTTATAAGTAGCAAACAGAAAAAAAGAGTTATAAATTCAGTCTTCCAAGCTAATCTACTGTTTATAGATTGATGGCTCAAAATCCGCCAGAAATCTTTGGAAAAAAAAGTCTGCATCGCTTATTGGTTGCCATTTTGTTCAGCGTCTGGATGGTTGCCGCTGACCTGTTAATCCAGCTATGAAAAATGGCACCTCCTAAAGGAAAGGGGGGAAAAGAATGTACAAAGGAAAATGTTCTGGAATAAATTTCCTAATCATATTTTAATTATAAAAAACATCAAAATGCTAAAGTCCCACCTTGAAGTTCCAAGGATCTAGTTCTAATTTTAAAATACACTAAAAAGAAAATATTGTTTTTAAGAGTAAAATTTCAACTCCCCTGCTCTCAAGTATTTTTGGCTAAGGAGTTTCAGATGTGGGTTGGCAAAAAAGAGGGACTGGTGGAAAAAGAGAGTGGCAGTAATTCAACAGTTCAGCGATGGCTTACTCCAGTGGTTTTCAAACTTTCTGGTCTCAGAATCTTTTTATACTCTTGAAAATTACTGAGGACCCTAAGGAGCTTGTCTATGTGCGCTATTTCTACCAATACTTACTCTATTAGAAATTAAAATGGCCACTTTAAAAAAATACTATGTTTTAAAATAACAATAAACATAGCACCCCATTTTTTATAAATTAAAAAAAGAACTGTACTCTCTCCAAAAAAATATAGTGAGAAAAGTGGCACTGTTCTGCATTTTTGCAAATCTCTATAATGTTTGGCTTAGTAGAAAGCAACTGGATTCTCATATACGATTCTGCATTCAATCTGTTATGATATGTTATATTGGTTGAAGTAAACATAGAAAATCCAGCCTTGCACATATATGTCACCGGAAGAGGCAGGACCTCAAGGACTCCCTGAGACAGTCTTGGATACTCGAGAGGATTCTGAACCACACTTTGAGAACCACTGCCTTCCTCCTTAAATGATCAGTTCTTCCACCATAGCAGAGAATCAGATGGTAGCAGATATTTTAGGCTGAACATTTACTCAATACCTGACAAAAATGTTACTGTTCCACAGGTTTAGAAATCTCATTAGCCTCTCTAACATCAAGGAAATCAACAAATCTATGGTCAAGGAAGAAGGTATTAGATATTTTTTTAAATGTAGGAGTAACATTTTACGTACACAACTAAATATTTTTAAAATGACACATAAGTTGTGATAAGAAAATACTCAGTTGCTCCTCTCCTTTAGGTTCGACCAAATCCTTATGCAATATTCTAAGGTCAAAATCCCTAATTGAAAAATCATAGGCTACTGGGGATTACAGAATATTATATGAGGGGTTCAGAGTATGAATTTTTGCCTCTAGTATATACTACTTGCTTTCTGTTCTTGAATAAGGTCCTCTATCCCTGGTAACTATCTAAATACTTCAGGCACAAGGAAAATAGCTATTCAGAACAAGACGAGGGACTTCCCATCTTAATTAAGGTACCCTCTTTAAATCAGTACCATCTCTTACAATATCTCAGGACTACCTTCTTGGGGATGGAACATTCCCATGATGTTCTGCTAAAAACAGGCATATCACCAGGGCAGAACAGAACTGCTTCCCAAATCCCATAGTACTTTTCAAACTCCATTTATAGGTCAGACTGATATCCAGTTAGGGAGCTAGCATTTAGCTCAATTTCTAACATGTGTGGGCTTGAGACCAAGTTTGGCACTTCTGCTCATCACAATTTTACAGCTGGATAAAGCCACAGATATACTGCAGTACAGTACAAAAAAAATCATGAAGCATTTTGATATTGGTCACAGAATAATCTAGAGAATAATACACTTCCATATTCAACTTTTAGAACTCATATTAAGCAATCTGGTTGATAATCTGCCAGAGGAATAAAAGATATTTCTAAAACCTAGATTTATGAACAGCATACAATTTGTTATCCGTAATATTGAGGATGAAGGGAAAGTTATAAGATGAACTCCAAGATTCTTTCCCATCAGAAAAGTCTACAAAAATGTTCATTTGTCTGGCCTATGACACAAACTCATTTGGTTTGTCCATTTGTTCAACACATAATTTACTGAGTACCTACTCATTCAATAGGGATTTTCTTGATACTCTTCTCAACTCAACTTCTAACAATCTCCAAGTCAGAAAGAATCTTGAAAGACAGGTTGTACATTCACCCATCCCTATTTTGAATGACACCATCCACGTGAAGTCACTCACTCACCATTGGTGAGGGTTGTCACTACTATTCCATGACAGTTTTTTCTTTTATCTCTTCATACAATCTATGCTACACCTTCAATAAAGAAAAAAAAATCATTCTTTTTAATATAAAAGGTAAAGGCAAAGCAGAAAAAGAACTAGAGTAATTCTGCTTTCTCTTAATTATCTGTCAATATTACATCATTATCACCCTAATGCAGAGGCACTTACTAACGAGCCAGGCACAGTGCTTAGGGATCGTATGTACTATTTCATTCAATTTCTCCCCAAAACACTTTAAAATAAATACTCATATTAATCCCATTTTACAGATAAGAAAATGGGTGGGTAGAAGCAACTTGCTCAAGGATGCAAGGTCAAACCCAAGACGATCTGACCAGAGTTCAGGTCTTAATCAGCCACCACTCTCCCAACCTTCACTAAACTAGTTAGCCAGAGTTTAACCGCTTTTGTCCACTTTTGTCATCCTTAACATTTTATCCAAGCCTCAACACATACTGCGTTTTAACCATGTTGATTTTTCCCTTAGAAAACAATCTTTACTCTTGGTTATTTAGGCCACCTTTCAATCGTGCCCTTTTTCCATTTCTTTAACCTCAAAATTAATTTCATACACTCCGTAACCTCAGATTTTCTCCCCCTGCCCCGGATAAAAGATCTTGACGTGAAAGGAAAAAATGAGCTGTTTTGATAGTACAGAAAGTGATTTCAATCTCTCAGTTCTCTTGTAACTCACATCTCAAAAACTGAAATCAGGGTAAGTCAGGCACCTTTTGGGACAAAGTTGGACCCAGTAAGACAACTTCTAGACATAAAACTTTGAGGGAAGGTATACTTACAACTACCTCCAAGTGGAACTAAAATCAGCCATTACGCGAAAACAGTTATGTCTCTTCTATGCTCAACAGGCAGAGAGATAACCCAAGGGCAGCTTGTCCCAAACTACCTCGGCCTTTAGGAGGGGTGAAAAGAGACATGAGCTGTCAGTTACAGTGTAAAGAAAGGATAAACTGAAGCCACCGAACCATATGTTAAGTAAGTTAAGTCAGGGTCTTTTCTCCAGTTCACAAATGACCTGTGAAATATTTTTAACACCACACTCTGTCTGAACTGGCAATGTGCAAGTTGCCAGGGCTTGGTTTTATATAGACTTCACCACTGCTGGAGGGTTTCTGGTGGGGTGTTACTTTCAGAATATTAGCATGTAATTTGATCTTTCGAGATAGATGAACACAAATAGCTTCTTGGACAAGTTCTACAGAACTGAAACCCAGCCCCTGGATCAGTTCATCCTGTAGTTAGAGGAAATAATTACAGATTATTTCAGAAAAGAAAGGGTTTTGACTGAAAGAGTTACCCTACAAACATTCCAGCTGTGACAGATGGACCCAAGATATGGTTTAGAAAGGAGGGGAAAGAACAATATAATCTGGAAAAAGAGGGAGGAAAAGAAATGGCTTAACTGAATGAAAATAAGTGAAAGGTTTAAGTTAGGCTACCAAGTAAGAACCAAAGAATCCCCAGTAAATTCACTTTAATTGTATACACAATGAAATTGACTTTGCTACACCCCCACCAGAGATACAGATAATAATGACGCTAAGCTTCTGAGATGCCAGTGTTTTGATCACCCACTTCCTTCCTGGTATCTCAAGGCTAGGTTTTATTTCGACACACTTGAATACATGGAAACTGTCTCTCATTTTCCACTTCACTCCCTCTGTATCAAATAGCCATGGCTCTCCTGCTTTGTTTCAACTGATAGGACCCCATCATCTCCCAGCTGTTTTGTTACAGTCTCCTAGGCAGCTCAGGGCTCACTCCTCTCCCTCCAGTTTACAAACTATGACAGGAACAATATTTTTTACCTACTGGTAGGAAGGACCCCGTTATTCCTCCCCAACAAAATTCTTAGATGCAAAACTGTGGAGTCCATTTAAAATCTCACTTCCTCCCGAAGTCCTCAGAGAATGCTGTCTCAGCCCTCTGTCTCATTTCTATGCCTGAAGTGTCCCCTCTAACCTAACAACAGACCTTTCTATCGCTGCCATTACCAGACAAATGGTGTTGCAGGCACCTACCATCTGACACAACTGTCCCAATTCTAAGGCTAATATGTTTAACCTATAATAATGTGAAGGGAGCAGTGAATAAAATGAAAGGGACGTCAACAGAGGTATATTTCTCTCTTTTTTTTTTTGAAATGGGAGACACTAGAGCATACTTCTGTGGAGGAGAGAAAAACCACCTTTTGTACACCAGCCTGACAAGAGCTTTCCTCTCATCTACACTCCAGCCCCACACTCAAGCCCATTCCTGCCTCAGCCTTCCCACCCTCATCTTCTTCACGGCACTTAACACTGTGTGAAATTTGTCATTTATGACCAGTTTGTTGATTTTTATTATGTTTCCCCCTCTCCCACCCTTCCTTCCTCCACACACCAAAATATAAGCAGCATGAGAGTAAGAATTCTGCCCAACTCGTGGCTACAACCCCACGCCTGGCACATACGAGGCACTAGATATAAATTCAAACACATTAATTTTAACTTCTTAGTCTATGCTACACTTTGGTTTTGGTAGGGAGAGGAAGATGAGGTTTAAGGAATTTTATACAGCCTGGTAAGGAAATGACTAGGGGAGGAGGGGGCTCCATGTCCTCAATTTAATATAGTAGCAACCAGGTATTTGAGATCAATTCAAAGATATCATTTGTAACTTGGATTTCAGTTTTCAAGGGTGCCATCCAAGAGAAGCAGCCAAACAGAAAGACGGCTGGCAGACTGGGTATACCAGACAACTCCCTGGTGGACAATATCCCATTTGGAAAGGACTGCTTGGATCTCTAGTTGCAGACACCAGCTGATCCGCCCAGAGCCATCCCCAGTGACCTCTGAGACAGCTTCTGTAGCTTGAAAATACATCTCCTACAAGTCAGAAATTGACATATCATCTCCCCGCACCCTCAGTCTCCTAACAGCTATTGACGCTATTTGGAAAGCCATGCTTCCATGCCTATTAATAACCTTTAGAAAGAACCCTGAGGAAGTGTCAAGAGAAAAATAGATCTGGCTGATGGAAGCCAAAGACTCAATCAGAGGTTGCAATTAGCAATTAATACATTTGAAGAAAAAGAAAGTTGTAACATCCTCTGTATCCATATGTTATCTGTTCAGAAGGCTTAAAACAAAACACTTAGCCAATGAATTCAAGGAAGGTTGAGTCAAGAACACTGGTCTTTACAGAAAGGAATTCTTTTAAAGACCGCTTATCTATTTAAACACTTGAGC
Source organism: Equus przewalskii (assembly GCF_037783145.1). Taxonomy (NCBI): domain Eukaryota; kingdom Metazoa; phylum Chordata; class Mammalia; order Perissodactyla; family Equidae; genus Equus; species Equus przewalskii. The sequence goes on from NC_091847.1 coordinate 38,284,048, forward strand.
ACCACCAGCTAACTTTATCTGCACATCAATGATTCAGGGGGATTTTGCCTACAAGGCTATCATTAAACCTTTACAGTTATTTACGCCTTTATAAAATTTCTCCAGGTGACACCTTAAATAGCAAGCAAATCCATCTACTCTAAAACAATGGAATAACTAAATCAACATTAATGTTTAAAAAGACTTTTCTTGGTGGTCTTTCTCCTCTCCCCTCCCCCAACTAGAATGTGATTAATGGAATTCTCTCACAACTTAGCTTGAAATACGCTTTTGCCAGTCGAGCAGCTAAAGCAGAATCAGATAATTGTGGTATGACTCAACAAATGCACAGCTGTTCATTTAAATATATCCATCAAAAGTATAAATACGATCATGAGAAAGAAAATGAGCTGTGTACACAGGGTCAGTGCCCAAGTTGAACGGGTTAGCACGGAAGTAACCACAACAGAAAACACAGAGAGGGCAGATGAGGCAGGAAGAGGTTCTGCATACCAGGGAGAACGAGATCAGAAAACTGATGTCACCAAAATCCAGCCACCCAACCCAAAACACTCACTGACCTAAAAAAGAAATTAATGGCAAGTTAAAAGTAAAAATAAATGCGCTCTACTAAGTGAGGAGAATGAAACAATTTAGGAAATAAATGATGCTCCCAAGTACACAGAGGTAGAAAGCCTACAGGGTAGAAAGGATGAATCCAATCCGTTATTAAAAACAAAACAAAACAAAGACCTTGAGGCAGATGAAAACAAGAGGAACAGGATTCTCACCTCAGTCCTCTCTCCAGAACCTTCGAAGACAGTGATTACGAAATCATGAAAATGTGGGAATCCCTCCAGTCGTTGGTCCCAAAGCAAATAACTGAAAACACCACCCCATACCAGACAACCCCTTTTGGAGGTTCTACACATGACAGCGCTACTTTGACAGGAGAGAAGGAAACAGAGAAACAGAGGAAGAGAATGTGAAGACGGGGAGGGGAGCAGTGAACAAGAGGAAAGTGCCTATGTCAGCCCTGCACACCCCATTCCTTCCTCTTCCTCGGGGATGGCCCATTAGCCCAGTCAGAATCTGAGATGCAGAGGAACTGAAAAGACTCTGGTGCCATTCCTCTTTTAATATGTAACCCAAAAGAACAATAAATAAAAAGAACACCTAATCCATGATGACCGTTTCCAAGCTACCCCTGAACCATCAAAAATCAAGTTCTTCCCGGAAAAATAATCTCTCTGGTGGTAGGGAGCCTAAGCTCATGCTTAGCTTGACTACTCAGTCATGGGGAACCATTCCTGTTCTCCTCATTTAAAGGCAAGCCTCTCTTACATTATCGTAAGCAACAACTACTTCAACTACCTTCTTCAGCAACAACTACTTCAACTTCAACCACCTCCTTCAGGTCCAAGTCCTCACATACCTACCCTCTTCATCCTTTCACAGAAAACTTTCTAGAAAAAGCAATCTGCACAAGTCTCCCTCTCCTCCATCCAGTGTTTCATTGAAATGCTAAGATTCTAACTCTTTGTAGGCCTTACCTTATCCTTCAGATTTGCAGGGGAGCTTCCTCAAAACTCAGATTCCCAAGCCTCACCTCCGGAGATTTTGACTTGATTGATCTGAGATGAGGCCTAGGAATCCCCCAGCCCCCAAGCAATTCAAGTGATGCTGAGAGTGGACTCAATCATCCATTCCATAGCATGGCGGAGCTAATGACCCCCTTCTTCCCCTGGGTTCTTCCCTGGCTGGGATTTGGAGGCTCCACTCTCTCAGGTGTCTCTACTTTTATGGTTTCCTTCTTCGAAGTTTCTTTGGATGGGGATTTCCTCTTCTGCTACTCATCCCTTAAATCTTGGTTTTCCTCAAGGTGCCATATCTCAGCTTTCTCTTCTTCTCACTCAAGATGTTACCCAGTTTCTTAGCTTCAGGGTCACTGAGGCGACACCAAACCCCAAGGATAAGAATGGAATCGCCCATTTGTTACTCATTTCCGCCCCCCTCCCCCCCACCGTCTATTTCTTCCTCCCCTCCTATGTGTCCTTGTCTCCTCACTATTTATAAAATTAATTTAAAGGAGCCAGCCTGGTGGTATAGTGGTTAAGTGTGCATACTCCACTTCAGCGGTTTGCAGGTTCAGATCCCAGGCATGAACCTACACACCACTCACCAAGCCACGCTGTGGTGGCATCCCACATACAAAAAAACAGAGGAAGATTGCCACAGATGTTAGCTCAGTGACAATCTTCCTCAAGCATAAAAGAGGACGACTGGCAACAGATGTTAGCTCAGGGCCAGTCTTCCTCATACACACACAAAAAAATTAATTTAAAAAATGTATTTATTACAGATATTTCAAGTTCCATAGAAATAGAGAGAAAAGTATAATAAACTCTATTTTTGACCTCACAGTTTCAAAAATGAACAACACCTTACCACCTAGTTTCAAAAATAAGCAATCATCTCCTCTATTTTGCCCATTTTCTTCCTGAGGTATTTTAATGAGAATCTCAGATATCACATCCTTTCACCCACAAATTCTCTCTAATAGATTAGGACTTTTTATAAACACAACTATAAAACCAATATCTCACCTAACAAAATTAAAAGTATTCCTCCTCCAAATATCATGTAAAAGCTAATCAGTGTTTAAATTTGCCCAATTTTCGACAGCTATAAACATCCCCCAACTGCCCCCCAAGAAAACTGTGGTGAGAACGGGAGTGGCATACCAAAAAGAAATTGTTTTTATCGCTTTTCAGCTATCATAACTAGTCGTGCCGTGTTCGGATTGTGGTAGTATTGAGAATACTGTGTGTCTAACGTAGAAGAAAGCAAGTGAGTAGCCACTGCAAATTCAAATCCTACCCTCCCCTGCGACTCTGGAGAACCAGAACTCTCTCCGTGGGATGAAGGAGACACAGATGTAATGCAGAAGAGGTTAGGCAAGAACTTCAGAAACTGAATTTGCATTGGAAGTATCAGTATGCACTCATAACATATTTTATATATATATTTATCCTCTGTCCACAAAAAGGCCTAGAAACAATGACCTGCCCAGCGGCAGTGAACATTCCTGGTGCCCAGGTTGTGGTGTTAAAACAGTATTTCCCACTAAAAGAAAAAGAACAAGTTGAAGTGAATCAAGAGGTTGTAATCACCAAATCCAGCCAGAGGGAAAGTAGAGGTCAAATGGCTGGGTTCTTCAACAGATAAACTGCAAGGAAAAAAAAGGGCTGGAGGAGGAATCTAAGGTTTTAGAGACTTAAAAGACACAAAAAGGGGCCAGCCCGTTGGCACAGTGGTTAAGTGCACACATTCCACTTCGGCAGCCCGGGGCTCGCCGGCTCGGATCCCGGGTGTGGACATGGCACCACTTGGCAAGCCATGCTGTGGCAGGCGTCCCACATATAAAGTAGAGGAAGACGCACATGGATGTTAGCTCAGGGCCAGTCTTCCTCAGCAAAAAGAGAAGAATTGGCAGATGTTAGCTCAGGGCTAATCTTCCTTAAAAAAAAAATAGACAAATGTACTAGATGTACTAGACTAAACTACAGTGGCTAGATACGCACACGCGGGTGATAAAACCATAAAAAAGAAAATGAAGCAATTACTAGAGAAGTTAGGAAAATGGTTACTTCTGGAGGAAGAGGGGGCTATGACGGACATGGGATGTGCTAGGGCTCTAGGGAGGCCACTAATATTCTGTCTCTAGACCTGTGTGGGGGTCACAGAAAATATTCACCTTATAATAATTAACTAAGCTATGTATGCTTTGTGTGGACATCTGTATCTGTGTTTTTACACCAAAAGGTAACAAGGAGGAAAGAAAAGCCGAATGTGTGTTGTTAAAAAAAGGTGCAGACTGACACGTGCACACACACCGAGGAAGTAGCAGCATTGCGTATCATGTACACATGCAAAAATTTGCCCAAGTTTATGTTACGAATAAATTTATGCAATAAACTTCGGAAATATCAACTATTTTTTACCTTCAAACAGGAAAACTATTTTTTCAAGTTTCAAGGTTATTAATTGCTAATAGAGAAATAGACATCAGTTACCTAGTCATAATCAGAAATCAAGTATTAAAATGAACACAACAGGGGCCAGCCCCGTGGCCGAGTGATTTAAGTGCGTGCGCTCCACTTTGGTGGCCCAGGGTTTCACCAGTTCAGATCCTGGCCATGGACCTAGCACCGCTCATCAAGCCATGCTGAGGCAGCGTCCCACACAGCACAACCAGAAGGACCTACAACTGGAGTATACGACTATGCACTGGATGGCTTTGGGGAGAAGAAGAAGGAAAAAAAAAAAGAAGACTGTCAACACTTGTAAGCTCAGATGCCAATCTTTAAAAAACAAAATTAACACAACATATTATGCTAAGTTGGTTCTTCCTCTCTCTTACTTCAATTATTTAAGTTTCATGTGTCAAGGATACAGAAAGATTGCAGAGTCCAGATCAACGTTTCCCAAACACCATGCAACAATATCACCAAATACGAAAAATTAACATCCTAAAGACGTGAACCCTCCCTCACAAAGTTTATCTATACATGTAACACAATCCGGGTAACAAGATTAACAGGTTTTCTTCTCAGGGGAGAGGGAATGGTGATTTTAAACTTCATATGATTTATATGATTATTTTAAAGTTCATATATTTTTTTAAATATATTTTATAAATATATTTTTTTAAAAAAATCACATAAACAAAAACAAGAAATTCTGTAAAATGGAACTTTAAAATTCTATGAAAGGCAACTTTTAAATATTAAAATTCTGTAAAACGGAACTACCCCTACCAAAAAGAAAACAACATATTAAGCTCTAAAAGTTAAAAAAGAGTGTGATCCTGGTACACACATCAGCAGGGAGATCAATGAAACTAAATGGAGAGCCCAGAAATAGACAAAAATGTATATGTGAATTTACAACACAAACGAAATCAAAGGAGAAAAGTTGGGGACTATTCAGTAAAACTCAAATGACTAGCCAATGTGACAGAGACTGCTGATTTTCCACGACAATTCCTTCCTCACTTCTTCTTGGGTACATGCTGACCAGCAGTGGCTGCATTCCCCACCCTCCCTTGCAGCTCACATGACTGAGTTCCCACCAATGGAAGTAGAAAGGACGTATGTAACTTCTGATCACTTGCCCTGGACTCTCTCCTTTGTCCTTCACATTGAGGGAACCCAGATATGGTAGCAACTCAGCTATGACTACGCAGATAACTGCAGTGACAATTGCTAGAGCAAGAGGACAGAGGAAGCTGAGTCTCACTGAGCAGTGGAGATGGGCTGTCCTGCTTACATTGGGACTGTTAAGTGAGGGAAAAACCAACTTCTACGTTCTTTGAACTACAGCCCCATTTCAGTCCCTTGGTTACAGCAACTCAGCCCTACCCTAATTAATAGAGCCCCTAGAGAAGAACTAAGTTGGATTCATACCTAACATTCCAGATGGATCATAGATTTAAATCTAAAAAGAGAACCACATGACAGTACAGGGAACCAAGAGATAGGTTTTTAACTCTAGGAATGGAAAAGGTCTTTTAACTGTAATACAAAATCCTGAAGCCACAAAATGTTTGTTTATATATTTATCTCTAGAACCCACTTTGAACATCTTTTATTGACTGTCTCTTCTACTAGAGTAAGCTCCATGGAGCAAGAACTGGAAGCTGTTTTCTCCACTACTGTATAACCTGCTGCCTAGAACAAGTGCCTAAGACGTAGAGGCATTCAATAAATATATGTTGAACAAATAAATTGGTAAATTTAAGTATAGAAAATTTTAAATAATCTGCACAGCAAAATAATAATTTTTACACAAATGACCATATATAAATATCACATATCACAAAGAGAAAAGGGAGGGCTAATTTTGTTAATTCATAGGCGCTCCCATGAACTGATAATAAAACGATAAATAACCCAATAGGAAAATAGACAAAGGACACCGACATAGAGGGAACAGTACAGTAAATACAAATGGCCTTTAAACTTATGAAAAGATGCTCAATGTCAATCAAAATAAGAAAAAATGCAAATTAAAGCTCCACTAAACTGTCATTTTTCACCTATCAATTTGGCAAAGGAAAAAACCTATCAGTTTGACAATCATACTGTGATTGGCAAGGCTATGAGGAAGCAATGTTCTCATCCATTGCTGGTGAACTCTAAAACTTTGCAAGCTCTATGAACAGAGCAACTTGGCAATAAATTTCTACCAAAATTAAAATGTACGTACTACCCCTTGACCTAGCAATTCCACTACTAGAAATGGATCCTACAGACACGCTCATGAACATGTTTAAAATTATAGACATACCAGGTTATTCCCTTTAGCATTGTTCATGATAATAAAACTGAAAATGATCTATACGGCCATCAACATAGTATTGGTTAAACAAATTACAGCACATCTCTACAGGGGAATGCTAGGCATCCATTAAAAAAGAATGTAGTAGCAATATGGAAAAACTTCCAGGAAACATTATTTCAATGAAAAAAGGTACAAAATAGTGTATTATGTGTTGGTATATTATATATGCCCTGAAATCTGAAAGAATGCCCAAGAAATCGGTAACAATGGTTGCCTCTAGGAAGGGTAACTGGGCACTAGGGAGACAGAGGGAGGAGGGAGACTTATTTTTCACTCTTTTGTACCTTTTTAATCGTACAAACATTGATTATATTACCTTCCCAAAAGTAAATATTTTATAAAATAAGAATAATACAAATATCCATCCCCAACCCCAGATATCTGAAAACTTCACTGCTGAGTCTCACTGTCAATCACACTAGGAAACTACTGAACTTAATAATTTTAACCTTGTTTCATAATTAAGAAAAACAGGGTCAGCAATTAACTAACACCATCATCTCCTCCTCTTCCCTCGAATAAACATATATGCAAAATAAAGCCAGTCTCTTGATTCCGTCCCTTTTATTCATTACTGCCTCTTAAAACTAATTCTACCTCATGCCACCTTAAACGGGCATGAAAATATCTCAAAATGCTCCAAGGATGGTAGCCAGAACTAACAACTCTGCTAATATATTAACACAGCCTAGTGCCAAAGAAGTCGCTTCCAGGCATCCAGAAGATGAAAATGTGACATAACTGACACCTCGGCAACAGCCCAAAGCTGTGCATCATCTGCCTTGGAAAATAAAAACGCACATCCTTAATGACAGAAGTCCAATGTCAACAGTCATGGCTTTTGTTTTTCCCTAATGGGAAAGGTCTCCCCCCACATCCCCCTTTAAATTATAGGCTAACCCCTCACTTGAGGACTGGTTATTATTATGTTACAGCCATATAAGGAACACCAGGCAGTCATTTCACAGGCTGAGATTCTGCTGAAAAGGAAAAATTCTGCTTAAAAGGGAAAATGCCCACAACATCTCAAGTGGAAGGAAAAACCAAGTTGCAAAACAAAGTGTGGAGTCATGTTCTATCGATTTTTAAACATAATTAATATGCATATTTTGTTGGTACAGAAAAAGATTTGTACATGAAAAAGTGTGTGTTCCAAATTATTAGCTATGGGTGAAAGAGAGAAGGGAGGAAATTTATCTTTAAATATGTCCGTACTTTACACTGTTTTGTACTATTTGAAATTAAATAACCAAAAATGAACTTTTATAAAAAGACTAAAGCGTTTTAAAATAATAAATTAGACTTTCCTTAAAAAGAAAGCACCTGACAGCTACTAGAGACCTTCCAGAAACGTGTTGGCCCTAAGGAGGCTGAATAGACCAATCCTGGCAACCCTTAATCCTAAGTCACTAGCTTCTGTCTCTATGTACAAGTTCAAACCAGACACACCCACTAACATTCAGCCCGTCAGGTCTCCTCTCACAGAAGCATCTTATAGATATTTGTACTACCCCCACTGCTTAACACAACATTAACAGCATTTCATTATGATAGCAAGACTTCTTTACACAGATTTCAAAGTACTCCATAGGAAGCACAGTATAAAAATGTAGTTCTGGAAAAGGTAAAAGTATGGAGACAGGAAGAAGATCAGCAGCTGCCAGGGAGTGGAATAGGGAAGGATGAATAGGAGAAGTGCAGAGAACTTTTTAGGGCAGTGAAACTACTCTGAATGATGCTATAATGGTGGATACATGTCATTATACATTTGTCCAAACCCAGAGAAGGTACAATACCAAGAGCAAATCCTAATGTAAACTATGGACTTTGGGTGAGAACGATGTGTCAACAGAGGTTTAACTACTGTCATAAATGTACCACCCTGGAAGGGGATATGGATAGTGTGAGAGGTTGTGCATATATAGGACAGGGTTATGTGAGAACTCTCTGTACTTTCTGCTCAATTTTGCTGTGAACCTAAAAATGCTCTAAAACGTAGTCTATTTAATAATAGAAAAATAGTAGTGGCCTATAAGGTGAAAAGAATGGCAGAGGCATTTTATATATAGGGAAATGTTGGTAATATTTGAACAACTTGGCCAAAGTTAAAGAATAACTGAGCAGCTCCACCAAAAAAAGTCTACCTTCAAGGCAACGCAAGAACTAAGAACTATTAGGCTGGGTCCTAACTTTCTTAGATTGGATTCATATAAACCAATAAAATGATTATTGTGGCTAAGAATTTACCGTGTAGATTTGATCTCTGCCAAAGAACATTAAAAGAGGTGATTTGTTGAAATGGCTCTACTGCCGTCGCTGGCAACGCTGCTCTGAGAGCTCCTGGGGAAGAGCAGACTAGGCTACCTTAGAGCTGGCTCCCGGTCATAGCTTCCTGAAGTCCTTCAAGCAGTGTGCTCTTGTTCAGAGCTTCGCTCCCTCCTTCACCCGGAGACTTGGGGAATGGGAGAGGGGCCCCTGGAGTCTCCTGGAATAATGAGAAGTTCTCCAGTAGCTCTGGATCTGGCAACGTGATGCTCACAAGCGGATCAGGGCTGCAGAAGGGGAGAAGAAAGAAAACCAGCTAAGCAGAAGAAAATTCTGCAGTTGTGAATGTGCTGGCTAAAGGAAGTGTACACTTGACAAGCCTTTCAATTGGGACCACAAAACTAAGGCCGATTTATAAGTGAGGCAAGTATTTCACTATTGAAAAATAGTGAAATGTAGTATGTTGAGGTCACAGATCCATACTGTTCTTTAAATATTTTTCTAAGTGATACAAAACAGAGTAAGATCTGCAGTTGGTAAATTTTAAAATCAAGTGCCTTGAAAACCCATATACCATGTACTCTAGTCCATATAAAAACACACACACAAACAAACAAAACAATGGCTTTGCATATATTAATTATTACATGTACCTGGTTAAAAAAAAAAGTTCAAGCACTACATAAGCATAGAACGAAAGTCTCTCTCCAGACCCCCACTGCTTCTAGAGACACCCCATGTACAAGAGCAACCAATTTCTTGTGTATCCACCCAGAAATAATCTGGTTTTGGTCCATTTTCAACCACAATTCTCAGTGGCAGATAGATCTAGTTCAAAGGCTCATGAAACAATGGTGGGGAAGGAGTACGCAGCAGAAGGGAAGGGGGCTTTAGATAACTGACACGAAAAACAAAAGCCACCCAAGTTCCTTTTTCCTTAAAAACATCAACATTTGCCAAAGGAAGAGGAAATTTTTATTAGAACCGAACTTTCCCATTCAAATAGTTCAGTAACACAAAACATTGAAAAATTTACTCTTTTGGAAAACAGCCCCTTTTTTTTAACCTCAAGGAACATTTTGCCAAGAAAACGTTCACGTAAATAAATCTAAGCAGAAAACAAACCCAAAATACAGCATTCCTAATTATTTGGAAGGAAAATCACATCAACCTTGAAATTCAAGGGAAATGCCTTATAAATAATATCAAACCTTTCCTCGCTTGGTTTAAATTGAGGCTCACAATCAATTTGAAAAGAAAATCTAGACATGCAAAAGGCACGCTGAAAAACAAGACACACAAAAATAACCCCCTCCCTCAGAAAGGTCAACCAGAAATTTGACATTTTCAGCAATCATTCAGCAAAGTTAAAGAGTAAAAAATCCATTTCTAGAGTGGATATCCTTAAAAACAAACTCATCAGCTAAGCAGCATCCACAAACCTTGAGTTTCAGGACAAACTGTTGAAATCCTGCTATTTTCCGAGATCCTGGGGCCAGGGAACTTTGGCGGATTCACACTGAAGCGGCTTTCCCCTCTGCCAAAGACTAACTCGTTTCAGGAGGGGCCAGCGCTAGGCTGCCCTGCTAGGGCCAACCATGTCTTTAACTTAGACGTACTTTTTGGAGCGAAGCTTAAGACAAGGAAGAAAATAAGGAAACATTGGTGCATACTTTTCTGAATCTTTTTAAAAATCAGAGAGTGACATTTTTTTTTGTTTTTTAAATTACAAAGGTGCTCCTATTTCCCTTCCAACTTCCCAGCCCTATCACCATCATGGCATGGAATTCCTTCAAGACCACGCTCAGGTTCCCTTGCCTCTGTTGGGCCTCTCTAATGAGTCTTATATTTTCCATATCTTTCCATTCTAATTCCTCTGATATTTATATTCTGTATGACTCAATCTGGCACTTAATCCTCTGCCTTGAACTAGGTTTGACTCAAAACCCATTTAAGTCTAGGCAGGGATCACCTATTATTCTTCTGCTATATCCTTTCTTCACAGTACCTAGCACACAGGTGGTATTCAAGAGTTACTGGACAAACATGTCCAGTAATTACACTACAATTATTATATTATGTTATATAATATACATATATTATGTATTATATATTTAATACATCATATTTCTAATATTACATATTAATAGCTACTGATCAAGTCTTCAAATTAAACATAATTTAATATTTGCTTTAAAATTCATCACGTTCTCAAACAACCCATGGATTGAAGTCAAAACCAATGTACTACGAGGAAGAACAGGCTAGTAAAATGGGAGCTAAAGTGGAGAGCAAATTCTGGATACTTAATTCTTCAAATGTTCTACTCAGGATTCATTTCCCCACAAATACCCTTCATGCCAATAAGCAAGCTTGGCAGATTCTGAAAGGTAGTGGAAAGTAGTTGTGTTCAAAACCTCGAGTGATTAAAACAATAAAAGCAAAAGAAAAAAAAAGAGACATATGCACCAATTAAAATCAGAGCTATGAAATAAATATCTATATAGCAAACTCCAGCAATTCATCACAAAACTTTCGCTGAGCTGAGTTTTTTTCCAAAACCTTAGCCAACTCATTTGCTTGGCTATGGAGGTTTAATTACTGGCAGCTAATCGTGCCACGTGAAAATCTGACCCATAAAGGTTAGAGGCACATTCCTGTGAAGTGGTGGAGGGTGAGTGTGAGGAAGGGGAAAAAGAGAAATCCAACAAAATGTTCTAACTCCAATTGCAGACTTAACAGAGAAGTACATTTTTCTTTAATCCAATTGAAAAGAACATGCATAATTTCTTCAAAGTCATTGTAATATGATGGGGCCTGAATAACAGGCAAGCGTAAAAGATACTTAAAATCAAACCAGTTCTTGGCAATCAACAAAGCAGCTAAGCAACAAGAAAAAAAAAAAATCAGGGCAACTTTTCTATTATAACTATCTCCTTGGCTTCTAGAAATTACAGCTTCCAAATACTGCAAATCCTTGCCCTTTCAAGACATCATCCTTTGTATGTGACGAATGCTAGACTTATCGTGGTGAACATTTTGCAATGTACACAAATATCAAATCATTGTGTTGTATACCTAAAACTAATATAATGTAATATGTTAATTACACCTCAATTTTAAAAAAAGACATCATCCCATACTTTCCCTGTCTATCCACCCAGGCCCATAAAACAAATAAACCATGGTGTATCTTGCTATAGAATGATTGTTAACTGAAATTATGTTAAGCAGCAGCATATGGCAGCAAGAACATGGACTTAGAAAAGAGCTAAACCCAGTTTTCCAATCTACTAAATGTGATCTTACACAAATCATTTAACCTGTGAGTTTCTGTTCCCTTTTCCATGAAATGGTATAAACTTCTTACCTTTGAGAGTTACCAATAAACGCCAGCTATCATTATGTGACCCTTAGTTCCAGCACTGTGCTAACCACATCCTTACACTATCTGATTTAATCCTAACAACACAAAAATTGAGAGAAAGGTATTCTTATCCCATTTGAAGGATAAGAAAATAATATTGGAGAGGTTAAGTAAAATTGTCCAAGGTCACACTTTTTTAATGTGGCAAATCAATTCAAATTTTGCTGACTCCAAAATCTATGTTCTTAATTGTCAGTACGTTAAATTGCACCTTGATGGTTTGTAAGAACTGAAGTGAATGCTCATAGTAAATATTCTTAGTTCCCTTCCTTGCTTTCCATCCCTTAGAATAACAGAAGTGCTAAAGCAGCATGGTAGAAAAGCATAAAGCACACCAATCCCCAACAATAGCACAAATCATCTGCACGGTACTCCAAAGGTCCTCTTGTCCTGGTTCTAAAATCATATTGCTACACCCAAACATATAAATGTCGAGTATCCTTGAAGAATAATCCCAGATGCTTCAATATGTGGGAAACACAGGTATGATCTATTAGTTAATTCTGGAGAAAGGGGCTTTCAGCCAGTTCCCAGGATTCCCAATCTCCCAGTGGAACAAAAATAGGTCACATGCTCTAGACAACTGATAAACTCAGGGGACGCCATGGAGCAGAAAGAACAGGAAGAGCTACATAAAGTTGAGAATTGAAAAGATAAATGCTGATCGAATCAGGAACACAGAGATACAGCAAATCCTCTTCTCCGAGTGTTTCCAAATTCTCATCAGATATTAATCTTTGGGATTTGGGAATGAGAAATAAAAATTACCAGGAATTTCTCCAGAATTCTCCAAATTATAGATACTCTTCAAGTACTTCCAAACATTCTTTACTCATTATTTTGGATATCTAAAAAAAAATCTGGTAAGTAAGTAAGAAATAAACTTAACAGTATTTACAAAGAATTATAGCCTATAACAAATATTCAACTGCTGGAAAATGCCAGTGAACATTATTGGGTTGTATTCCAATCGTGGGCTAAATCCAGCCCACAGTCTGTTTTGGTAAATAAAAGTTTTACTGGAACACAGCCCCACTTGTTCATTTTACGTATAGTCTATGGCTGCTTTCACACTAAAACAGCAGAGCTGATAGTTGTGACAGAATCCATATGGCTTGCAAAGCCTAAAATATTTACTATCTGGCCCTTTAGAGAAAAAGTTTGTTGACCTCTACAATAACCTGCATTTGGATTTAAGACGAAGGTTAACAACGCTACACAGAATCACATGCTGAAACTGCCATTTTAAAGACTTATTTTGCTTCAGAAACGTATTTCTTGGAATACCACTCACAGGCGTTGTATACAATATGCCATGCATATAAACTTATACTTATTTTATTTGCGAGGATGACTCACCAGTAGCAGCAGACAGGGCCACAAACGCATTTATAGCATAGCAACAGCTACAAGCAATCGTGACCCGGTCTCTCCTCTGTGCCCCTATCCTGTCCTGGCTCTGGGAAATGTCAATTTTATCCTTCAACTCTGCAGGTTAGCTTTCAACTTGACATCAGTGGATTCCTTCAGTCTATTAATGTCTCTATGTTGACTGTCTCATTCTCACAGGAGAATTCCAACACCTTTTCCCATTTACCTGATCTCGTAACTGCTTTTTTTCAGGATTTAGAAAAACACAAATTTCCCAAGAAATCTTGGGAAGAAATTCTGCCATGGAAACACTATTCTCTCCACATATATATTTAGATACTGAGTAGGGATCAAACTCATTAGACTTTTAAAGGCTGGAAGAAAAGAGTTGGGGAGAAGAGGCAGGCAAGTCTCCAGAATGTTTTATGGAAAAGATTGAGGTCTGTCTCAAAGCCCAGAGAGAAGACCAGCCAAAGTGGAGACAGGATGAAGATTAGATTTCTTAATGCTTTGGCCCCAGGGATGGATTTAAAGCCCAAATATCAGAGCACCTTTCTCCTCTAGAATTTAAATTATAATTTGGCTGAGATGAGAGGCATCCGCTGTGGAGTGGCCAGAAGTGAATGTAATTAAGTATCAGAATATATTTCTGAAGATAACCTGCTTAAAATTTATAACCTCAAACACCCTCATCTGAAGCAGTTTGGTGGCCCACCAAAATCCCATTTATCTGTCCGCCAAAGACTCATTTATTTGTGCCAAAAATGTAAGGCTAAAGAATGAAGTATAAAACTCAGGGAACAAAGGCAGTGGGATATAGCAGCATCAAAGGGTTAGGCTTGAACCAAGGACTCTTGGGTTGAATCCCTGTCCTGCCAATCACTAGACATGTAATCTTGGGACAAGTGTCTGAGTTGCCATCTCCCACTGGCAAAACAGGCATCAGGACTTTGCACAGAGCTTCCGCGTGGGGAGTACATGGCATGTGAAGGGTGCTAATAAATGGCAGCTATTATTATAAATTCAATATTTAAGGAGCAGGTGTAAGAAGAGGAAAGTGAGAAATACTGAGAATCACAAGGGTTGAATTATTAGGTTGAATCATAAGAAATTGCCAAAATTTGACCATTTTGACTCATAAAAATAGCCATTTTAAAATAAATATTATAAAGGGCTCTGCAGAGAAGCCTGAAAGGAGAGAACGTGAAAGACTAATACCTCATACTCATTCCCCCACTGGTGGCAGCTTAGAAGAAATGCAGACACCAGATGGGAAGGCTACAGACTAAAACATAATACACCTTAGTCAACTCCTCACCAGATAGGAGGTGTGACTTCAGGGAAGAGAAGATTCCAAGAAAGACAGGCAGATAGAAAGACAAAGAAATATACATGCCTCTCTCCTAGGTAGCCACATAATTCACTCATTTTCTCTCTTCCTTCTTCATTCCTGTCCTCTCCTTTTCTTTCTTTCTTTCTTTCCCCACGCAAGGCCAATGGTGTCCTTTGTTAACCAGATTGGGAAGGAAACAGCATTTCTGGTCAGCTGATGTTACTGATTACATAGTAAGCCTTTCAGTACGCCTTGCAGAACAGCTGGTAGCTTGATAAAGAAATCCAGTGGATCCGTCACATTTTCCCCCTTATTTTTCTATCTTCCTTTCATACCATAGGTGTTAATTTTTTTCAAATCCTGGTAGTCCTCACCCAGTTAATGGGTCTGTAGTTGATTCATGGAGTCATGTCAATTTCTGGATGAGATCTGAGTTTCAAGACACCCCACTAGCCCAAATCTAAGTAGCTCTATTCCAGCATATCTAAATCTCAAAAAGGTTCTGAGTGAGGAATTAGAGTACCTGGTGTAGAAAGGGAGGAAGAACAGGCAAAGGTATGAAAGCAGCAATATGTCATTTCTTCCATCCTTCCAACCCACTCCTCTGAAACAGAATCAGACTTCACTGGTAATGATATGGCCTTTCTTAGTCTGTTGGGTCCAGCTTTCATGTATGTAAATCCCATTCCTGCAGCACTTGAGCACTCTCCATTACCATGAGGCATCCGGGTTTTATCTGCTGTCTCTCAGTAATGTGGTAATCCTGGATAATTACCCTCGCACATAATACTATGGAGCCTTTCATCAGCTGATGATCTCAAAGGACTTTTACAAGAGTTCACAGGGATGCCACCCACCTGGGCCAGAACCAGATGTTCTGGTTTTCTAATGGGGTGTCTGGCATTTTGTTTCTCCTAAACTTTACTCTGGGGTTCCTGTGTCTATAAAACCCTCATTAGACAGATACTAGGAAAACTTCAATGGGGAGCCTCTAGAAAGTAGGAACTCTCTGTATCCAGCGTCCTGGTGTATCTTCCAATGCCTGGTCTAGTCTAGCATGATGAGAGATTTATTTAAATATTTGTGGAATGAATGAAGCTTAAAACTACAGAAAAATCAAAAGCATTAATAATTTCAAGCTCATAAACTTGGTAAAGAAAACTTCTCTATCACTAAATGGCTAAATTTCTACCCCAGACTTAAATTCAAAGCAGTGCAAAAAGTACTAAATACTTGTATTTGAGTGGAATAGGTTAACACAAGAACCATAAAGAAATATATAAAGAATTATAGAAAATGTACTATTTCATAAAAGCGGTCTTCCCCTTAGTATGGCAATAAGTTTTCTTAGCACACTTATTAACTAAACAACTACACCACGGTAAGGTTAAGTTTTTCAAAACTGTATCTTCAGAGATTTCCAGAAACACTGAAAGGGGCTACTACAAAAGAGGGGTGCCAAAATAAATGGACAGAGAACTAAAGCTTTTACAAACCATTCTTGCAATATCCTCTTGCAAATATTTGTCAGTTACCAAGCTAAAATTCTCACCAGATCACTCTCCCTAATTAAGTTCTAAGGAGAATAAAGTGAATAAAAGTCAATCGACATTCTTTTTTCTAAGTGTTTGGTTTAATGTATTATTTGCCCACAGGCATATAGGCATTTCCAAGGCTAGATCAGAAACTGCTTGCCACCTGTGCAGAGAGAACAAGTAACCAAGCAAAAAAGACCCACTAAAGTTAAAAAAAAAAAAATTAAAAATGAACAACATGTTGTATGGCTTTGTTTTCTTGTTGTTGTTATTATGTGTGTGTGTGTTACATATCCATAATTATGTCAGACAACCTATGCATTTTATAAGAAGTAGTTGCCAGTCCTGTAATGTGTTATCTGAAAAACTAACCTGCAAACTTCTTGAAGAGAAAAACAGGCTCTTATTTATCTTTTAGTTTTATAATAATTGGGGTAACATCGTTTCCGGATTAGTCAACAAATATTTGCTGACTAGTGAACAGTGAGATTAATTTAAAGTAAGATTAAAGGCAAGTATCCAGGGGACTCTGGGTCTACCACTGACTGAGCAGCCTTGAGCATCTGAGCCCTTCAAACCATATCATCTGGATGGGATTACTGCAGGGAGTCATCAAGGCGCAGTGGAGAAAACACTGAACTAATGAGCTAGAGGCACCCCTGCACGATAGCTGTGTGACACCGGGAAGTCATTTACCCTCTCTGGCATCCATTTCTCCTGACTATAAATTGAGAGTGGTGGCCCAAGTTGCTAAGCTTCCCTCCAGCTCAAAGATTCTCCGTTTAGGTATTTCGTTTACAATTGCTAGCATGATTCCTCAAGAATTAGGCTAACGGGAAAGGCTACCTCTCTAATTAAAGATGGTTTTCCAACTACTCCTGTACTGAGATGGCACCCAACCCACTCACTCAAAAAAAAGTAAAAATAACATGTTTCATTTGATTTAGCAATGTACTGCTTAACTCACAGAGGTTTGCTTTTAATCTAATTTGGTACCAATAATTTGTTTGCCAACTGAAAGATAATTGAGTAAGAAAATGAACAAAAAAGAATTAGAATAACAGTGGGGAGTCTATCAAGACCAGTCTATGAGAATATGCCCAGTTTCCAAAACACGGACTCTAGATTCACAAAACTAAAGTCAGCACATCCACCTCACCCACCAACTCAAACCTGCTAATCTTTCTTTATGTTCTATTCATGCAATGGAGCCATCAATGAACCTTGAAGACCAAGTTGGAAACTGAGGAGTTCACCGGATAAACCCCACCCCTGTCTTTGTCTCCGCCCTTATTGTCTCCCACAAGCAGCACTCCAGCTGCCCCCTCTGCCATCTCCAGTAAATACCTGCCTACAGTGCAGTCAATGGCCACCGAGCTGCCTCTCCTCTGCTCAGCCGTCAGTGGCTCTCCTTAGCATGTGCAGATTCCTGATTTCCATGACCTGGCCTGAGACCTCTCCAACCTCATCCAGTCATCACCCCACAGGCACTCTGACTAACTGCACCTTACAGTTCCCTGAGGACACCACGATCTTGTTTACCTCTTGTCTTTGCACTTCTCCGCCTGAAATGTCTTTTTCCATGTGGCAAATTCCCATGCTTCAGGATCAGCCCAAGAATCACCTCCTGATGGAAGCCTTCCTTGAAGCCCCCTTGCCCGTACCCTGAGATACATGCACCCTCATCTATTGTTCTCAGACGTAATTATCATGGCACCTAAAAAGAGCATTTCAATTTTTTTTATTTCATTGCCTAGTAAGTCTGCGGATTCCTTGAAGTAGTATTTTTTCATCTCTATAGTCTTAAAAACAATTGGGCTTTAAGAAATATTGATAGGTGAATGAGTGAACCCTGATAATGGATTCAAAACATAAGAGGAACTCTCCAAGGAAAATACGAACAACAAAAATTGAGGGGCTGGCCCCGCGGCCAAGTGGTTATGTTCACGCGCTCTGCTTTGGCGGCCCAGGGTTTCACTGGTTTGGATCCTGGGCACGGACATGGCACCACTCATTGAGCCATGCTGAGGCGATGTCCCACATGCCACAACTAGAAGGACCCACAACTAAAAATATACAACTATGTCCCAGGGGGCTTTGGGGAGAAAAAGTAAAAACAAAATCTTTAAAAAAAAAAAAATTGAGAAATGCTAACGGCAAAAAAGGAGGTAGGGCTACCAGAATTCACTTTTAGTGTTGTCATGGCTTTTAATTCAAAGCAAAAACCTCCCCCAAATCCTAAATTATAGAGACTAAAAGAGAACTCAAGTGTTTATTTCATACAAAAAGACAACGTGTAAACCAAATGCATACACTAAACCACAGCTTCCAACTGATTTACATATAAAAACAAGGACGTACTCCCTACTCCAACACTTTAGAACATAATCTTTTTCTAAATTATATATATATATACAGAAAAGTAACTTGAGAGCAACATTCAAATACCATGCTAAAACTGTAATATTACTGGAAATTAAGATGTCAGTAAAATATAAGAATGGAGATGCTTCATCTTCTAAGAACAACGTTAATTTTTTTCCCAGAAAATTATTCCCGAGATGGTCACTTGGAGCCAGGCCACCATAAAATTCCCATGGCTAGGCTCTCACTCACTGGCCTCCTTCCAGATATCTTCAATGTGCTGGGGGCCAGAATGGGAAAAAGATGAGCTCTTCTTCTTACCATGAAAATGCTGTCTTCTTAATACTTCTCCCCCCCCCCCCGACACCCACTCATTTTCCCAGTCCCAACCTTTTCAGACCACATAGTGGGAAGAAAAGAACAAATACATAAACTGCTATATAATGTATTCAACTTAATTTAATGAGCATAAAAAAGGTAACAGCAAGGAGGCAATGGCCAAAGTTGAATGATAAGGAGAAGGAAGATCCAAGGAATAAACTGGCCTGTTATTTGCACTCGCTGGCTGGGATCACGTTGAGTTTACACATGAAATTGCTTAATGCATGAGTCATTTCAGATCATAACTGTATTGATTCATTTAATGTGTTCAAGCAAACCTGCAATGAAGATGACCTAGAAATCTCGAGATGCAGATAATTCTCCAATCAAAATAACGGGGTGACAGATATATTTTAGAAAAATCAAAAACATAAAGAAGTTTTTAGAAAAATGCTGAGAATTTACTGTTCTGGAGGATTCTGTGACCAGTGAAGAAACACTGGTGTCCCCTGGGAGGTTGGCCCATGAACTCAGCTTCTATCCTCACCGAGATCACATGATGACTGGCAGCCCGACCTTTGACTTCTACTTCAATGATCTTAGACTGATCTTTAAAATCAGTCTTACACGCTAATGGTTTCTTTTGGGAGTGATGAAAATGTTCTAACAGATAGTGGTGACAGTTGTACAACTACGTGGGTTTACTAAAAGCCACGGAATTGTATACCATAAAAGGGTGAATGCTTCAGTATATGAACTAACTTAATAAAACTGTTATTTTAAAAATCAGTCTGAAAGCTCTCACACCTTGTTCTATACAACTTAGACCTTGAATGTATGCTGTGCCTGTTTAACTACATGGACATACTGTCTCCCAATTCATTTTTGTGGAAAGAACCGAAGCTTTGGAATCACAGAGCTTGGGAACTGAACCTAGGTCTTCCCAGGCTCGGGGATCTTGAGCAAGTTACTCTCTGAGCCCCAAGCCCCAGCTCTAAAACAGGCAGACGCCACCTACCTATCAGATGAGAAGACTGAGAATCTGCAAATCACCACCACGCTCAGACTGGGGGTAAACGGCAGAAAATTAAAATGGAACAGACTCTACAAAAGGACGTATCAGGTGCTGGGAGAAAAATAAAAGGGAAGATGTAAAAGCAGGAAGGACGTGGCAAGTGGAGATTCAGGACCAAAGCCAGCCAGAATCAGGGTACACTCCTCTGGAATCCCCTTTTTGGTTTCAACGATGCTTTGGAATGGGGATGATACGGAGTCAGAGTGTGAGAATGGGCCTGCTCCCAGAAGCAAGTGCTGTTATCAAGACTACATAATCTACGATACCTAAATCTCTAGATTCCACACTTAAGTAATTTTATATGAGTAACCACAAAGCAGAGACATTTTCTATACTTTTAATCTCCTCAAGTGTCATTAAGCATTCTGCCCACTAATGGAATTATAACCTCTTGATTTGGGTTGCTATTAATTAGAACACGTAGTTTTGCACCAGGATTCATTTTTTTTATAGATTATTTCTATATAATAAAACATGCCTGAAGTTGACTGTGTTAACAGGCTTTTCATCTCAAGCCTCAAGATTCCACACCTGTGATTAATTTACATCAGCACAAGTTGAAACATCAGCTTTTCGATCATTTGTGATATTGCAACTCTTAAGAAGCAATTAGAACAAACAATCTATATTTACCATCAATAACCCAAATTTCCCAACAGGGTCAGAATTTCTAATGTGAAATTAATTCTCCACACAGTGGTTTTAATAACAGTATTCTCATTCAAAATGTGCTCTGTTTGTCCAAGCAACAATTAGAGGGAAAAAAAGTTAACCTTTAAAAAATACATATAGGGGCCGTCCTGTTTGCATAGTGGTTAAGATCAAACACTCTGCTTCGGCAGCCCAGGGTTCGCGGGTTCAGATCATGGGCACAGGTCACACACTGCTCATCAAGCCATGCTGTGGTGGTATCCCACATATAAAAAAGAGGAAGATTAGCAACAGATGTTAGCTCAGAGCCAATCTTCCTCACCAAAAAAAATAATAAAATAATAATATGTATATATAATACGTATGTATGTACACATATATATACATACAAACATATATATAAACATACAAACTTTATGCCACGCGTTTCTACCCTTGAAAAGAAATTCAAGAAGAGCTAAAAAGACTAGCAAGTTGCCAGCCGTGCCCTCCCCAAGGTAGAGGCCAACCTACGGCCAGCTAAACTCTCTCATTCAAAGCTCCTCAAGAGATCAACGGGTTAACAAACTAATCCTTCTGGGCTGCACATTAAATAAAGCGCCTGGAGATTGCTCTCCGATGGAGCTGGAGAGTGAGCTGAATATCACTGAGACGAGGTTCTTTCAATAGGAAGACAGGACCATGAAAGTCCAACACAAGTATAACAAGGAAATAGAAACATTAAGCAGTTGGCTATGTTTACCATTCACACTGTCAAGAATTCTGAGAAAAACTCCACTGAGTTTCAGGTCACCAAACGCTCATCCATTTCATAAACATTCGTTGCCCTGATTTTGCTTTTTCACTTTTTAAATCCCAGGGGGAAATGATAATGTTCTCTAAGTTTTAGAATGGCTTATTTTCTAAAGTTGGCAAGAATGAAAAGACTCGCTAGCTTCCGTTAGTTCTAATTTTGAATGCATTAAGTATTGGGGGAGGGAACCCTTAGATAATAACTTTTGATTAACATTTTAGTTGTTTCGTGTGTAGCATTTTCGTTGGTTCTACCAGCATTGCTGTGCAGTCAGGTTTCTTTTCAGATGACACATTCTAGTATAAATTCAATTGGGTCTCCTAGAACTTTTAACCAAATTTGGACTCGTTTAATACAGTCTAAATCTGAGGTGAGGTGTCCTTCCATCATTTCTCACTTTGGACATCTAAGTGTGGGTCAGATGGATGCCTAGAAGCTATCTTATTTTAAACATAATTTTGTATGAACCTTCCTAGCACACATACACACACACAAACATGCTTTAACTTCGACTTCAGAGTCATAGTCAACTCCTAATGCCCTTGGCAAAGACAAGAGCCAATATATAAGGTAATTCAGGGGAAAAAAAGGCAAATAAATATGACTATTCCATGAAAGTAGGGACATGCCAGGATTGGGAAAAGCTTCCATAACTTCCATATGTGAATATGCTCTTTCTTTAGAGGGAGATGAGTGATTCCCAACTCTGGGGTTTATTGTACATCAAACAGCAAGAATGGTAAGGAAACTAAGTATTTCACACACACATTTACTGCCATTTCTCAAATATAGTATGAATTCATGGAGATATATATATATACACATATGTAACATTACATGAATATATATTCAATCCATATATACTAAAAACGCAACTAAAGGCCCTAATTATTATTTTTTTTTTTAGGAAAAACCAGCACTCCATGCCCTAGCCCATCCCGGGTGTCCTCAGTCACTATCCTCTTCCTCCCCCACATTGTGGTGAAAACCCGAACTGAGGCCAGACGGCCCGAGTTAGAATTCAGGCTCTGCCATTTGCTACCTTTAGGGCCTTAGGTGCGTACCTCATGTGCTTCATCTGCAAAATTAAGATAAAAAAGTTGTACATGCCTCACAGAGCAATTATAAGGATTAAATGAGCGGATATATGTAAAGCACTCAGAACAGAAGCTGGTATGTATATAGCCCATTATTGTTATTGATGCTCTTGTTATTATTAGAAGCTTAATCTTGACTTCCGTGAAACTCATTCCCTTCTTTTTCTTAACAGTTCTTATCTTTTAACAACTGAAAAATACAGTTACTTTGACTTGTCTTTGAATTGCCTTCTTTTCTCACTCTGGAAGACACGACAATGCATAGGAGAGGGTGGTACTGAATTGGCTCTACAGTATGTCAAAACTTCTTTATGTCAATTACAAATAATAAATTATTTGCAATTCTCACAATGACCTGCAATGTAGCTATTCCCCACGGCAGGACTAAAAACCAACGGTATAACCAAGGATCCCTTAACCAGTAGAGTTTATTGATAGACTAAAAGGAAACCTTCACACTGATAGTAAGTATGCAGATGCCATCCCCTAAGGGTTATCTAGTAAGGAGAAAATGAAAGCAGGTCACCACCAACCAACGAGCCAACGCCACTTTTAATTTAATATCCGGTACTATTCTTTATCAATATGGATGCATATACGGACATCTATCAAGAACACTAAGGAGGCATTTATAGTATGAAATCTACAAATGAAAACTAAGGTGTCACATCTGAAACTCACCCATGTTCTTCAAATGTACAAAATTAACACAGTGATGCTCTGACATTTAGAAAAAGACAAGCTGCACAGTAGTATTAAGCATGACATGTTAAAGGTCACTTGATACCTAATATTAATCACTAAGGAATCGTATTTCCTAGAACAGTCTCTCTAGTTTGCCATCTAAATAAAAACCATCCCAGGAAAGGCCACATACTTTTTAAAAAATGCCTCACCTACAGGTTTTATCTAAAAGAATATGGTTTGTCCACAGACCTTACTGTGCCATCTTTAGTCACAAGAGAAGAAACCAGGCTTGAGATACTATGGCCACGGGCCACTTGGTGTGGCCTGGAAGGGACAGGTATGCAGCCAGGAACCATAAAACCATTCACAACCCACGTGTAATTTCCAAAAGGGAAGCACAGGGTGCACCTAAAATCATGGCTTATTGCTCTTCCCTACACATCTTATCCAACATCAAAGCCCTCCACCTCAGGAGCGTAACCCGGACAACCCTCACTCCCAGCCAAGCCATCACCAGGTATTTTTCTCAAGATTCACTTCCCCCAGCGTGCCAGGACACCCATCCTGGTTTTCCACTGCCCTGGCTTTGCCCACCAGGAAATGAAGGCCACCCTCTCACAGCAGGACTTTGGCCTCCTCAGCTCTGAGTCCTAAGGCCCTGGCAGGGTGCCTCACACAGGGTATGCCCACAAGGGAGTGTGTGAAAAATCAATGACTGTCTTTCCTCCTCCATGGAGCCTTCCAGGATTTAAAAGCAGTGTGTGCCCCTCCCCCCACTGCCAGTATTCTGCTGGATCTAGAGAAAGAACACCCACCTCCCTTTCTGGAGGCCCACTGCAATTATGCGCAATAAAGACCATACAGCAGTTCATATAATTTGTTTCATTCCAGCTGCACCAAGAATATGAGAAACAGACTTTGCAGCCTTGGGGAAGTTAATTCTTCAAGCTTTACCTCTCTTTCACCTGTAAAATGAGGCTACAGATATTAACTTCCTAATAGAGGTAAAGTCTGTGGCGCAGGACTTGGCACAAAAGTAAGCACTCAAATATCTCTTTCCACCCCGACATAGACCATACATTAAAAACTCAAAGGAACTTAGATTTCACACTCACAGGAAACAGACAGGACTAGGTCATTGGCTCACCTCTCTGTTGAATTTTCAAAGCTTTTCTCCACCCCTCGAATAGCACTTCTTTCCTTCCCTTCTCTGGAGACCTCAGGGCTTCCCTGGCCTTGAGATAGAAGTTCCCCAAGTGAGGTCTCCTGCACGCAGCCTGGCCCGGCCCAGCGTCCGAGCAGAGGGCTTTCAGAGAATGGACTCAGAAAGTAGACACAGAATGAATAAGACCAAACGAAGCCTTTGCCACTCTCCAAAACAAGACGTCTAAAAAAAAAATTTTTTTTTTTTTTTTTGCTACTAATTTTGAGCATGGAACTTCAAAGATATTTGGGGGAAACTACAGTGTGACATCTGTGACAAGTGACTGTTCTCCTGGTTCTTAAGGAAAACTATCCAACTTTAAGAATAGTAACCCTTGAATATATTTTATATAAATTGACAATTTCTATTGTCACAAACCCAAACTAACCCAGATAAATAGGCTTGAAAACTACCAGCCAACTTCATCCTGTGAGTAACCATTAAGTTTTAATCAGATGTGGTTCAATTTCTGGAACAGCGAGCATTAAGAAGGGCTCATCAAGGAAAATGGGCAAAAGTGGGAGGAGAAGGAGGAGGAGGAGAAGGAAGGGAACAAAGAACCGCCCCTCAAGCCAGTCATTTAACGCAGACTCCTGGCTGAATACTTCAGCCCCTCTTGGCAGCTGTTGTCTCCTGCAGTTGGCACGAAGCGCTGCCAGTCTAGGACCAGCTTCCAGTGAGGACAGCATTGTTTTATTGGCTACTTAGGCAGTGCACACACCATTAATGGAGTTTTTATCTCTCCATTTTCCTGTCAGTACAGAACCAGCCAGTCTGACTCTGTTATTATCATTAAGAAAGCTTTTTTCCCCCTCCCCACACATACTCTTTAATCCAAACAACATCTGGGAACTTCAGCCTCTATCATATAAAAAGGAAACAGATTTAGAGGGAAGGGGGGCAGGGGGAATACAGCTCCAGCCACGCTGAACAACAACCAGATTCCAACAGCCCAACTTATCTTGAGCCACCCGATCTCTCTGAAATGCTGTTCACTTCAAAAAGGCAAGGTACTTTCCACCGCATTGCTTTAAACCTCCTCCAGACCCTTGCTACAGGGAAAAAATCCCAGTCTGACAGGCAGCTTTAAACAAATGAAATGTTATTACTGCTTTCCTAGATGGGAAGTTTGGTTGTGAAATAAAAGTCAGGAATTATATTTAAAGGGTGATTTTTAAAAGAATGCATTTTTATCAAAAAGGAAAAAAATACTCTTTATGAGACATTACTAGTGAGTTTATCTCTAGTGTACAAACTAATAGGGAAAAATTGGCGCCACTGAACCCAGAAAATACGTCCTCCCATAACAGACAGCTGTCTCCTCTGTAGTTTAAGCGTGCTTTCTGCTTAGATCATGCTCTGTGCATCATGGAATCAATACAGGAAAATGCACAGAGCCAGCCACACTGCAGATCCACACAGTAGAGCAGGTCCAAACCACACAACTCCGCCGTCCCTTTCCCGTCCAGCACATACATCAGGAGAAAAGGCACACTCTTTCTACGTCATGCTCAAACATGCCTCAGGGGGTCCTCAATGCTGGTCCTTTCAGCATTACTTCTGTTTAAGCAGAACGTAAAAGTTACAGACTTCAAATATGCAGATGTCAAGCAATCTCGCATGCGCCTCATCTCCTTTCTGAGTTTTCTAAAATGCACCAACTCTACTCAGGTTAGAAGGGATTTACTTTCTCAGAAATGCTCATCACCAAGCAGAAGACACATTCAGAACTGAACATTTAGGGAAAGCCAAAATTTGAGTGTCAGCAAAGGTTAACAGTTTATTTTTTAATTTATCTTTTTGCCCCATTCAGCAAAAATGGGGGAAAATCACTGTCTAAGCCACAGGCTCCTGCTCACTGGAAGCTTTTCCTTCGAGCTCCTTGCAGTCTGTTGTTAATGACAGTCTCAGTAACCTGATCCTCGCACAGTGGGAGACTTGAGTAAGCACTGGCCTCTCTCTGGTCTCGCCTTTCCATTGTCCCACCCTGCAGGGCCAGCTGTTTCTGACAGCCAAATTGCTGCGTGCTAAGCAATGAACGCTGTCAGGGAAGGAATTTTCATTTCTATAATGCATAGGCCTCCGTGGACAAATTATACAGTTTATGGTGCTGGCTGCAGGATGCTGCTCCAGGCTTGAAGCGCTGCCAAAATGCAGCCTGTCCTCCCCTCTCCCCAGCCCCAAGCTGACGAGACAGTCACCCAAAATGGATCTGAATGGCCAGAGAGAAACAGAACACGTGTTTTCTGGGACAAACAAAACATATGTCAAGAATAGCTGTCCAGCTACAATCTTTGATGTAATGGCATACAGTTAAAGCTAATGGAGCTAATGTCACACCATAGAGCCACCGAGCATGGCATCCATTAAGATCTACCGTAATCTGATACCCTGCAGAGAGCATCCCCAGGGCATCAGCAAAATCACTGGCCCTCTGCCTCTAAGGGAAGCCAGACTCACCTAGAAAACACACCAAGAACTCACTGCTTTCTGAAAACCAAGGTGGTAACCATCAAGCAACAATCCAGGAGGTCCAAGAACAATACTCTTTCACAGTAGCAAGGGTCCCCAATACGTGCTTTATAGAATCATTTTGTAGGAACTGTTTGCCTCCCAAACTTCTATCTACACCATCCCCCACTTCCAGCACCAACCCCTGACTTTGGGGTGGGGATATGCCCCCTCCCATTCTGAGTGAATGCTGGAGTAGAGGGACTAGACCAATCAGCACACTGCATTCGGCATTGGGGTGGGATGTAGCCTAGGCTGGTCCAATCAGAATGACTCCTGGGATTTTACAGGAACTGCTAGAAAAGAAAGTTTTGATTTTCTCATTCTACTTGAACCTGGGAGAATATGCCACAGCCAGTTTGCTACCTCAAAGGGAGAGCCTGTTTGAGAATGGAGACAACAAAGGAAGAAGAATTAGGGGAAAAAATGGAGTCCCAGGGACACTGCTTGAGTTGTGGTTCCAGCCAGATTTAAAATCTGTCCAACTCTCAACTCCCCAGTATGGCAGACTCTGGATTCTCACCTTACAAAGGCTAGTCTGGGTTTTCTGTCACTTGCAAATACAAACTAACAGATGAGCCATCATTCCATCCTAAAAACACCCACTTTGTTAACACAAACACACGTTATATCTTGCCATGTGAACAAGAAAAATTTTTTGCATTTTTGGTTGTTTACTGTGAGAACTTACTCTTTAACTTTTCTCTTCTAGTCCTTATACCCTAATGTGAGCTAAAATATGCAAAGCATCACTTTGGCCCCTTTGCAAGGCAAGTCTAAATATCTAACCTGAATTCAAGGAGAGAGGAGGAAACTAAATTCATGATCTGCATTTTCTTTTGGTGCCATAAATAAATCTTAACACGACCTGGCCCACGTGGCAGAGCGAAAATGGACTCTGATTAGCAAGTAGTCCATGAGCACCATATCAATGAAGCCAACTCAGAGAAAGGCCAGGAAACCATCACAGCCCTGACCAGAGCAGGGAGGGGGACACCTGCTCTTCCGCTGGCAGTTCGGGTCAGCCAAAGCTCAAGCACCTGCAGGCTGTGAGCCGCCAAGGACATCACGCGCCACATCCTGCAGCCGTCTGCTTTATCATTAACTACTGTCTGGCCAACAAGGGCAGGGTTCGGTTCAAGAACACCAGGAACTTTAAGGCAGGAGGCATATCCAGAAAGATGGTGGGCTCACAGCCACTCACTACGACTATAAATATCCTCCTGGCTGCTGGCCCGACAGCAACCACAATTTCTGCTCCCTTGTTGGTAATAGAACTGCAGGCCTTTTCCCCCAAGAAATTCAGCATAACCAACCAGGTATAGCAAAAATTATGAAATGTGCATACGAGCTTGCTCAATGCACTGGCAAGCCTTGTTTCCTACTCTCCTCTTGGCCATACTTGGCTTCTGATCCCCAAAGATCAGAAAGAGACTATAAGGTTGAAAATCATATAAATAAGATCTCAGTTTGGTGCTTAGAAAACACTGTAGACTACACAGGCTCAAAATTGTAATACAGGGAAGAGAGGGAAGAAGGGAATAAGAAGATCAGCCCACTCTCAACCTCTGCATCATGACAGTCATTAGGAATTCCAAACTCTCACACTCGTTCTTCTACAGGAGGATGTAAGGAAGCGGGATGGGTGGGCAGAGAACTTGCCCTGACTTCTCACTTGTGGGGAGAAGAAAGAAGCACCCGAAGGCCACTAGAACTGCTTAGATAGGGAAATCATGTAAATAAATAAATGACCCCATTTCCCTAGCTGCTTCTCAGGGACAATAAAATGGACCAAAATTCTCAGGACTGACTTAGGCTTAATGGTTGAAGATCCACCTAATCCCCCAAGCCAGAGTTCACCCCAGGACTGAGGAGGGGTCTTCTAGGGAGACAGCCCTCGTTACAGCCACTGTTGCAAAACGGAAACCACAACTACCCAAACACTGCAGAAAGACCCTGGATACGGTCTTTTATACCATTTCATCTCCAGCACCTGGCACAGCACTGGCAAGCTGGCAAACAGTTGGTGTCCCAACAAGTAACTGTCTCCAGTGTGGATGGATGTCTCTTCTACCAACTTCTTGACCCTTACGAAAGGCCAACCCAGAAATAAAGTGCACAGACTAGAGACGGTGTTCTAGACCCTCCTAAGTTCACTGCCTTTCCTCCGTGTTGTCATTCCTGCACTGAACCAATACGTCCTGAGCACAGACAATGAGCCAGGCCCTGTTTTAGGCCCTGCAGGTATAACAGCAAAGGTAACCAAGATCCTACCATCATGCAGTTTACATTCAGGTGGAAAACTTCACATGGAAGCTCCTTCATACATCTAGCCATATGTCTCCTGCTATAGGCCCTAAACCTGAGACGATTCCCTCCATCGTAAGAACAATGTACATCAGGAATTCTTCAACTCCTGAACCAATTAACTCTGGCAAGTCTTCAACAGCCAGTCACAACACAATAGTCAATGTCAGATGATGGCCACGTTTACTCAATTTGTGGCAATTTGTGCCCTTTTTCTTTCCCCTAAAATGATCTGATACACAGAGGGGTTTAGGGAAAGTAATTTTAGTCCAAAATGCTGGTTCTGGGCCGAGGACTGCTGTAAGGCTCACCCACTATGATTTTTTTCCTTCAAACTGAAAACCAGGGAGGCAGTGTATGAATTTAAGGTTTCCTAGTACAAACAACGTATTTAATCACATCTCTATTATAACAGCCGAGTGATACAGAATAAACCTCTCAGACTTGAACAGTCACAAAATTATTCCTAAAAATACAAATATAACACTAATTAAACCATACTCTAAATTCTATCCTCCCACTGAGTTTGGAGGTAGAGGCCTTGAACCAATGAGAAGTATAGCTTTCTAGAGCCAGCATGATAAATGCTTCAGCTCAGGCATGTAGTCAATAAGTGTGTTTTTATTCATGTCATTTTTCTATCTTTCTACAAACTAACGAAATAAATACCATATAGCCACACTGTAATGACTGACATATTCAACACCGCATTACACAACACGCTGATGCTCTGTTTACTAAATCCTGCAAGTTAGAATCTTACTGTGGTTGACTTGGAAACATTCCTTAATATTGCTAGTGCCCCAGTTTTCCCTACAAAATAAATAATAAAAGCAGCCACAACTTTTTGAACACTTCCCAGGTACCAGATACCGCTATGCTAGAGGTTTGCATGCACATTACCACTTAATCCTTCCAACGTGAATAACAATACAATGGAATTATTGTCTCCATTTTGGAGATGATAAAATGGAAGCACAGAGAGGTTAAATAACTTCCCTAATATCACAAAGCTAGAATGGCAGAATGAAATTCAAACCCACACTTGCCTGGCACCATTATCCATTCTTTCCCATTATGATATAGTTCTCTGCATTCCTTTCTAGCCATGATATCATGGGAGAGGATTCAGAAGCACCTTATGGAACAACTTTGCTGTCGCTGTAAGCAATGGTTACATTTCACAGACTCGAGCAGTTATATTAGGATTCATGGGTGTAATAAAACTCCAAATGAAGGTATCACCAGCTTGAAAATACCAAAAAGGCTGAAAATCAGTCACTTTCAAATGCTTAGCACAAAAAAATCAGCACCACTTAAACTGTAATAGGGTTAGACTGCCAGCATCCATTCCAAGAAAAGCTGAGACTAAAGAAAAAGAAAAAAGATACTATCAGCTAACCTTGAAATTAAGACAAATGAAGAAAAAAAACTGTTTGGAAAACAGCCTAAGACCTGTGCTCCCTGCTAAGCTTTAAAGACCAGCCACGCTTACAGGGCAGGCCAAGCAGCGGGAGCCTGTAGGGCAAATGACACTGGGATGCCACCTCCTCAGAGAAAACCAGGTTAGGGGCTGCCCTTGGCACGGCCCTCCATTGTGCTGAGGAAGATCAAGTTCAGGTGCCTACAAGAACTGTCTTCTAAGTTTATAAAATCCACTAGAAAGGATTCCAGTGAAGATAAGGACTTCCAGGAGACCAGGTAAGACAGATTCCCCACACGGTGATGGATCTGCCAATCAGTGATGGATCTGCCAATCGGCCTCAACGCTTTACCTGGCGGACCTCCAAACCCATTGTCCCGCCAAGGGTTGCCCTTCCCTGCTGACGCTCCGCTCTGCAATTCCACTATCAGCTCTGCTCCCTCCCAGCTACTCACTTCAGGTTCCTGAGAAATAAAAAGCAGTTAGTTCCGCCTCCCAAAAAGATGACTACCAGAAATTAATAAACAAACAACCTGCAGTGAGAAAGATTACTTGCTATATTTCAAAACAGTACCCTGATAATCACCATGCTAGGATTTTTACATGCCTTCTTTTGTTTTATTTATCAGTTTCTTAAGCACCCCGTGGCTAGGGGTTGCATAGCAAAAGAAGCCCTCTTGCCCTCAAGGCTTATCGTCTGCTCAAAGAGGCAGGAATTATCCAAATTATCCATTAAAGGGCAAAATGACAGGACAGAGATGAGGGGTTCCAAATCGTTTAGTGATGCCAGTTACGTCAAAAGGTCAAAGAAATAAACCATGACTGCTGGCTGAGGGGGTGTAGTGGGTTGAATGGTGACCCCCCAAAAGATATACCCACATCTCAACTCCTAGAACCCGTGAAGGTGGCTTTATTTAGAAAAAGGCTCTTTCCCGATGTAATGAAATTAAGAATTTCAAGACGAGATTGTCTGAATTATCTGAGTGGGCCCTAAATCCAATGACAAGTGTGCTTATAAGAGACACACAAAGGAGTCACAGAGACCCGAGAAGGCCACAATGAGGGAAGCAGAGATTGGAGTGATGCAGCCAACAAGCCAAGAAATCCCTGGAGCCACCAGAAGCTGAGAAAGGCAGAGAAGGATCCCACCCCAGAGCCATGAGAGAAGCAGGGCCAGGCCTGACACCTGGATTTCAGACTTCTGGTCTCCACAACTATGAAAGAACAAATTTCTGTTGTTTTAAGCCACCAAGTCTATGGTAATTTGTTATGGAAGTCCTAGGAAACTAACAGAGATGGAGGGAAAAACAGATCTCAGAGGAAGACTCTGAAGGGAGGGTGCAGGACACCAAAGGCAGGAGGAAGAGTGCACATAAGGAAGAGGCTTGTTCATGATGGAAGACAGTGAGGAAACGCACACTGCTGCATTAGAGACTAAAGAGAGACAGAACAGCCTGAAACGTAACTCGGGGTGAAACAGCAACTTGAATATCTATCTAGGTCATATTAATTTTATTAGCTAATAGCGGAGCCACCAAAGACATGTGAGCAAGGGAATACAATGTACAATGTAGTGTTTTAGGAAAATGAATCTAATATTAAAAAGGAGAATGAACTAGAAGCAAATATCCAGCAGACCTTGCTTTTGTGAAGAAAGATTCTTGAAGAGCAGAAACGAAGTCTCCACATGCTAACGCCTGGAATCTGTCAGTTACCTTAGATGAGGAAGACTGCAGACGGGATTAAACTAAGGATCTTGAGATGGCGAGATTATCCTGGATTATCTGGGCGGCCCCTAAATGTAATCACAAGTGTCCTTTTAAGAGGAAGGCAGGGGGAGGTTTCACTCCAGAGAAGAGGCAGTGTGACAATGGAACAGATTGAAGACATGTGCTTTGAAGACTGAAGAAGGAGCCACAAGCCAAAGGAAATAGACTCTCCCTTCAGAGCCTTCAGAACTGTAAGAGAATAAATTTGTTTCAAGATACGAAGTTCGTCATGATTTGTTACAGTGGCACCAGCAAACTAAGTGTTCTGTTTTCTCCTCTGAAATTCAGATAAACCTTTCTTCCCCTGAATTCTTCCCAAAATGATTCTTTCTTGCTTTTTCTCTTGGCTCACCCAAGCTGGTCCTGTTTTATCCCAAAGTGCACATTCGACATCCTCTGTTTTAACATTTCCTAACTCAGTTGCTTTAGACCTTGGTGCTCTTCAAAACGCAACATTATTACCTACATACGCCATACAAGGGAGTTGGAGAGAATCTACTAATTTACTCACCCACCCACCTTGTTCCAAAAAGGATTTAAGAATAAGCTGTTTCCCTTCTGGAGTGTTGAAAATGTTTTATATCTTCATCTGCATGATGCTTACAGAGATGAATACAGATGTAAAAATTCATTGAGCTGTATGCTTAGGATTTGTGTGTGCGCTAATAAAACATAAACAAAAAAACAAAAGAATAAACTGATTCTACTCTTCTCTTGAGGGCAGGAGACTGGGTTTAAAGTCTCCAAAGGAGAAGTGGGAAGTGACATATATCACACTGGGACACTGAGGTTTATTATAAAAAGAGGCTAGGGGCTGGCCCAGGGGCGCAGGGGGTAAGTTCCCACGGGTTCCGCTTCCGCGGCCCAGGGTTCACCAGTTTGGATCCCGGGCGCAGACCTATGCACTGCTTGGCAAGCCATGCTGTAGCAGGCGTTCCACATATAAAGTAGAGGAAGACGGGCACAGATGTTAGCTCAGGGCCAGTCTTCCTCAACAAAAAGAGGAGAATTGGCAGCAGATGTTAGCTCAGAGCTAATCTTCCTCAAAAAAAAATCTTGGGATCGGCCCCATGGCTGAGTGGTTAAGTTCGCATGTTCTGCTTCATTGGCCCAGGGTTTCACCAGTTCAAATCCTGGGCATGGACATGGCACTGCTCATCAAGCCATGCTGAGGTGGCATCCCACATGCCACAACTAGAAGGACCCACAACGAAAAATACACAACTATGTACTGGGGGGCTTTGGGAGAAAAAGGAAAAATAAAATCTTAAAAAAAAAATAATAGACTAGATGGCTGAAGAAAAGATTGAGCATAAAATCTGTGTGCATGGTCCCCAGAAGGGATCTGCCGATAAGCCCTTGGAAAGGACATCAAAAGGAATAAACTTTAAAAACAGAAAAAGAAGAAATGAATTAGAACGCTCAGAGTTTAGAAGGGGCTAGAATAGGAGAGCCCCCTTCAAAATTCTTTGGCCCCCAACTGTTATAAAAAAATCTTACCTTTCAACTCACATACATACACAACTCACATTCAACACACATACATACATAAAACCGAAACAAAATTTCATGAAGCAATTCTTACCCTTGCAACATACGAGTTTTTATTCAAAACGTTTATTTCCATTTATTTCTAACGCTGAGCATGACTCACTACAGTGATCCAGTCGCAGATTGAAACCCACAGTTTGCACAAACAATAAGGCATGGGCAGCAAAGATTGAACTGGACAGGAAGATGCTGATAATATCAAAAGGCTACTCTCCTTTCATTTTACGGCTATAGGGGTGAAAAGTTTAGAAGCTCTACTTTACATGAGAGCGCCAATAAAAAAAACAAAAAGCTTTGAAACAATTTGTTTTAAAAGGAAACAATCTGTATTAAAAGGAAACTTTTTAATTTTCTCATTAAAATTTTCTACTTAACCCCTGCCAAATTCCAACCCATCTGGGTCCCAAATCTGAGACTCGGTTTGACACTGAATGTTCAATTCAAAGAACCTATCAGCTAAGAAACATGCAAAGGTAAACAAGATAGGGTCCTTACCTTTGAAGAGTTTATAATCTACCAATAAAGGACAAAAACTGAAAAATAACTTCAGAAGAATTATAAACAGTAATGCTGTGGGAACACTGAGGAAAGAGAAACAGATTTGAACCAGAGGATGAGACACGACAAAGGCTGCATGGCAAAGAAATGGCATTTGAACTGGGGAGGGGGTACAAGGGGAGAGCAGTTGACAGATAGAGGGGCTTGGACACAGCAGAGTACAGAGGAAGGAGGCAAATAGTAGACTGTGGCAGATTTAGAACATGGCCCCAAAATTATTTGCCTCTCTTCCCATCAAGAGGTGGGATCTACATCCCCTCCCCGTGAATCTGGGCTCTTTGGCTGCTTAACCAATAGAAAATGGTTAAAGTGATACTGTAACAGTTTCCAGGACCAAGCCTTAAGAAACCAACAGCTTCCATTTCCTGTCTCCTGCAACACTTGCTCTTGGAACTCAGCCGCCATGCTCTGAGGAAGCTCAAAATAGCCCATACAGAAAGACCACATGTAGGTGTTCCAGCCGACAGCCAGCATCACCCGCCAGAAATCAGAAATGTGAGCGAAGAAGCGAGCCTTCAGAGGATTCCAGCCCCCAGCTTTCAGTATTCCCAGCTAAGGCCCCAGACATTGTGGAACAGAGACAAGCTGTCCTTGCTGTGCACTTTTCAAATCCCTGACTCACAAAACTGTGAGCCATAATAAAATGGTTGTCATTTTATGCCACTACATTTGGGGTGGTTTATTGTGCAGCAGTAGGTTAACTGGAACCACATAGTCAAGAGTATAAGAGGACATGGTAGAAGAAAGATAACCATGGAGAAAAGTCTGAAGGAAGATGCCACATATCTTAAAGTCAACCTAAGCAATTTAAAATTTCTCCTCTATGCCATGGTGAGCAGTTGATGGGTTGAAGGTCAAGGGAATTATATGACTGAATTAGGAAGATTATATCAGCAGCATACAAGGGGGATTTCCAGCAAGCTCAGAGAAACACTTGATGTAGATACAACAGTCCTGTGTGTAGATCTCCTAACTGTCCCCATTTTACAAATGAAGGGCTTGAGAGGGAAAGATAATCTAGGATAATCTGACATCTAATCCAGCAGCAAATCCCATTGGCTGTATCTTCAAAGTATATCCTCATTCCAGCCAACCTCTTCTCATACCTCCAAGCCTGGTCCAAGCCATCACTCTCTCTCACCTAGACCAGTGCTTATCCAACTAAATTTACCATCCGTAACGGACTAACACTTTTGTAAACTACCCTGTCCAGTGAGTTGGGTCCACTGATCACATGTTTAGTCATGACAATGTCAAACTGCCATAACAGTTTCTAAACACTAATCTCAATTTCTGTACCAATCACATTACAGATTGAGAACAAACAGTTCTGGGGGACAAGTACTATGAACTATTGCTTTCAAATTCCCTAAAGACATCAATCTTCGGGATTTGGGAATGAGAAACTGGAATTCCAGGGAATTCTGGAAATCACAAATTGTTTTTAAAATACTTTCAACATTCTTCACTCTTTAATATTATGAATATCTTTTAAAAATTGTATTAAACAACTGAAAATAAAAAAACATTAAGTTTAGCAGTAGTCACAGAAACTGAAGCACATAGAAAATATTCAAACACTGGGAAATGACAGCAAAGGTTATTGTATAGTATTTGAATAACTTAGCAAGGCTAGCAGCATTACACAAAATCACGTGTCAAAACTGCCAATTTAAGGGGCCAGCCAAGTGACGTAGTAGTTAAGTTTGCATGTTCCGCTTCGGTGGCCAGGGGTTCACAGGTTCAGATCCCGGGCATGAACCTACACACCACCACTCATCAAGCCATGCTGCGGCAGTGTCCCACATACAAAAAATACAGAAAGATCACCACAGATGTTAGCTCAGCAACAATCTTCTTCTGGCAAAAAGAAGATGACTGGCAACAGATGTTAGCTCAGGGCCAGCCTTCCTCTCACACACACACACACACACACACACACACACAAATGCCAATTTAAGAACTTATTTTGCTTCCAAACTTATCTCTTGGCACACTATACTAGGGTTTTATTAAAAAATACTCTACACATAAATTTATTCATATTTATTTGCAAAATGACTCTTCGTTTGCAGCAGACGGCCACAAACATACCATATACATATAACCTGGCAATACCAACCAGGAAGTCTGACTGGTTAAATCGTGACCACTTCTCTCCTTCACACTCCTCTCTTGATTCCCAGAATAGTCAACCTTAACCTTCTACTCCATGTGTCAGCATTTCCTACTCTGGCTTTCAGCTTGAAGTCAGTAGATGCCCTAGAGCCAATAACATCTCTATGTAGATTGTGGCTAGTGGCTACCTTACTGGACAATGCAAGTATCGAGAATCTCAGGGGATGGAGACTGTAGAAGAAAGGAAGACGCTCTCTCAGAAAATTCTAAACTCTGAGGGAAAAGGAACAAGGAAGTCAGCAAAGAACCAGGTCAGAAAGGATTAAGTGATTAGAAGATGCTTTGGAAAACAAAAATGAGGGGGTAACATCAATAAACTACAGACACAGACCAAAGTTTCACACAAGACTTGAGACTGGATTTTAAACACTTAGCAAGTGTTAATCCCTGCGGACCCCCATACTAAGAGCAGGTCATACAAGATTAACCTAATTTCCTTTCTCAATAAGATTCTGAAACTCGAAGTTCAAGGAAACACGCACGTCTAGATTTTAGCAAGGCATCTGACAAAGTCTCTTAGGAAGTATCTGTGGTCAAGATGGATAAAAAGATAGGCAGATGTATTTGTAAGTTATTGCATTCAAAGGGTGCATTAGGCAGAATTCATGTTTTCCTACAGTGACGGAAATGGATTCTAACAAATTCAACGGGCTATTGCTATGGGTGGGAACTGGCAAACTGAATGGAAATAAAAGACAAGGACACAAGTGGAATGCCAGGGAAACAGGACCTAGCAGCAGCATCTCTGATAGGAGATGGATATTATACGAGAAATTCAGAGATTCTGTTGTAGTCAACTCAGGAAGTAGGACAATGTGGCCATCTGAAATACAGCAGTTTTGGCTGCAATTTAGTACAAGCCTGAAAGTCAAAAAATTAGAGGAGAGAATATCCAGTCAGGAATATTGCAATCAGCTCTAAACAGCAATTTTTAAAGATTTTCAATCAAACAGAAGCATGAGCAACAAGGTGGGCAGGAAGCTCTGGAGAGATTCTGCTCAGATAAAAGAATATCCAGAGTGAATACGATAGTTCTAATCATGTAAATATAGTATTATACTCTATTCCTTATAGCTGAAAAAAAGAATAACTATGACCAAGGGATAAACAGAAGCTGCATTTATTATAGACCAAAACAATACAGAAAACAGGAACTTCTGACAGCTAGTGTTGTCTCAAAGTGGAGTGGACTGACAGCAGGTACCGCATCCCCTAACTATGCAGAACTTAGCAAAGCCTGGGGGTTCTCTCAGAGGGCACAATGCAGAGCAACTGCAGGCCCTGGATGGTTGGACTAAATGACCCCTCCCAATACTATGACTCTCCCACTTAGAAGAGGCCACTGAGGAAGTCAGCAACATCCCTGAGACACTCGCATCTGCCCCAGCCTGGCACTTTCTAAACATTTAGCGAATGGGAGAAACTTTAGAAGAATGAGGAGAGAAAGACAGGATGTTATGATTTGAAGACGATGACTAGGGGCCGAAGAGGCAGCAGCAGCAATGAACGTGGACTTGTTTATGAAATGCTTCCTCAAGAAGTGGCTTAGGAAAGTCGCAGGGCTCAACACATTTTGCTTAACGATAAAGAAGACGGAAGCCTATTTCTAAGCTCAAGGGAAAAACCCAACAAAGAGGATAAAATTGGAGAGGGTTGGGGGGAAAAGCCAGAGAAAAAATAAAGAGCAAGACCTTGGGAAAGGAGACCAGACTTCAGCTTGAAAATATCTGGCACAGATTAAGTGCCAGATAACATGTTTAAGATACATCCTCACATGTACAAACAGAAGTACTTAAACTTATTCTCTTAAATAGTTATGCAAACACACACAAGATAGGTACCAATTTTACAACAAACATCACAGTCTGCCATAGTTCCATGATTCTCCAAATGGTATTGATTCCCAGTAAATACAGCTTACATGGAATTCCTAAAACCATAAAAACGTCAAGATTCCTTTAAAAACAGTCTAAATGTCACAGTATCAAAATGAGATGAAACAAGGGAGGGCTGTCTAACAGATATAACCCTCAGGCATTAGGTACTGACCATTGGGCTGCATCAATATGCAGAATAAAAGACAGTAAAAAGACTCAAGGCATTAGTGGATTAACAAAAGGTAATATGTTGAGATGTTCGAGAAAGTTCATAGCAGTGGTGTCTTAAAAATATCTCAAAACTAGATTTTTTTAAGTTAAAATGAATAGTTCCATGCTCAAATATTTTTCAAAACAAACTAGAGTAGCCAAATGATTGTTACTTACTTGAATTACTGTAATATCCTTCCTATTTCTAGTTTCACAATTACCCAAATAATGAATAGATTGTATTAGTCTGCTCAGAATGCCATAACAAAATACCATAGGCTGGGTGACTTAAACAATAGAAATTTATTTTCTCACAGTTCTGGAGTCTGGAAAGTCCAAGATCGAGGTGCCGGCCAATTCGGTTCCCAAGGACTTTCTTCCTGGCTTACAGACGGCCGCCTTCTTCTGTGTCCTCACATGATGGAGAGACAGCAAGCTCTCTGGTCTCTTCTTACAAGGGCACTAATCCCACCAGGAGGGCTCCTCCCTCATGACCTCATCTAAACCTAATGATCTCCCAAAGGTCCTACGTCCAAATAAAATCACACTGGGGGTCAAAAAATTTCAACATATGAATTTTGGGGGGGACACATACAATTCAGTCCACAGTACAGATAGATGGATAAAATTTGAAAGATCATCCTCAAAACTGCTGCCAGGGGCCGGCCCGGTGGCACAGCAGTTAAGTGCGCATGTTATGCTTCAGCGGCCCGGGGTTCACCGGTTCCGATCCTGGGTGCAGACATGGCACCACTTGGCAAGCCATGCTGTGGCAAGCGTCCCACGTACAAAGTAGAGGAAGATGGGCACAGATGTTAGCTCAGGGCCAGTCTTCCCCGGCAAAAAGAGGAGGATTGGCAGCAATATTAGCTCAGGGCTAATCTTCCTAAAAAAAAAAAAAAACTGCTGCCAGTGATTGTTCCAAAATCCAAATCTAATCAGATCCCTTTCCTACCCAAAATTCTCTAAAAGCTAGCATAGTTTGGGAGTAATATCTGAACTGCTCAGCACAGAACAGGGAGTCTTCATAATGTAGCCTTTACCCACCTCTCCAGGCTTATGCCACATCACTTCCCACGGGTACCCTAAGCTACAGTTAACCTAAACTACCTGTGGTTCCCGGCATGCACCATGCTCTCCTTATGCCTTCTACCTTTACAGGGAAACTTCCCTACTCTAGAACACCTTGCCCCTGCATTGCCAGGCTAATTTCCACTTATTCTTAAAGTGTGTATCTAATACCTCCTTAGGTCAGAACGTTCTCTACATCCTTCCCTCTAGAGCCGGCTGGTTAGGTGTTCCTCCTCTGGACTTGCTGCTGCACCTCCCGCACACCCCTGTGACAGACAGCACTTGCTGAGCTGTCCTATAACTGCCGATTCTCCAGTCTCCCTTACTAAGCTGTGAATTCTCCTGAGGCCAGGAATAGCACCTTTGGTTCCTGTGTCACCAACACACATCAGCAAAGGGCCTAACACATAGCTGGTATTCAAAAAAAAAAAATTGAACTGATACAAGCATGAGTCCAATAGACCATAAAGGAGTGTGAGAAAATTAAGAAGAAAAAGAAAGAAAATGAGAGTATTTTTTTAGTCCTAACATCTCACATCCATCTCCCATAGACATATTTCTACTTAGAAAACTCACACAAAGTTTTGGTGATTATCTCAATCATCAGCAAAATGGAAGACAACATAGAAATCACTGAAAGATCAAGAGAAAGAGAGGGCAACAATGATGGCGCTTTGCCACAGAAATGGCAAATACAAAATGTACAGCAGAGTACTTATCCATAGAAGAAACTTTATAATACTCTCCCAATGTGATGGACTAGTTTGCTGCCTTTTAACATTTTCCACAAATGCAATGAACAACTGATGGGCCCCTCACAAAGGAAAAGTCTGCCCCATTCTGAAGATGGCACTTTTAGGTTGTAAACTAATTGAAGCATCTTCCCCGGAAAAACAACTTGCCTGTGCCCCACTCCTCAGAAGCGCCAACTCTGTCAACAGGAGTCAGGGCGAAACCGCGAGTGGTCTTGAGGAAAGGCTTTATAAACTGTAAAGTCCGCTACGAACGCCAGCGGTCATTACTGTTTGAATTACTCTTGCGGGTCGATGGTGCTTCGGCAGGAGGGTGGCTGAATTAAGAGGAGGGAAATGACTTTACGCTCCGTCTGACTCATATTTTGCCTTTTCTCCTCTCAAGAGAAACAACCTCTAATAGCACATTTTCTGATGACCGAACATTAACTCATCCGCCTAAATCTACTCAGTGACTAAAAAGTTCCTCGCTTCATAATGAACCAGTAGCTTGAAGTTTCAATGTCAATACCAGTAAGGGAGTCAAATTTTTATTCCTCTTCCTCAACCCATGGCACCCTAAAAAATAATAAATTTTAATGTAGTCTAAAGTACAGATTCTTAGACATGACCCTACAAAAGAGATGATATACTCCCAGCCCTTAGAGGTAGAAAAAAAGAATTACAATGTGCTTTTGTCCTGTGGCTGTAATTAAGGTTGAAAAAAGCCTTCAGTTTTCCCGTCTAAGACATCATCAGATTTGAATTACTCCCTCTCATCCTCTCGGCGCTCTTTTAAAAGCCCCTCCACATCTTTGCAGCTTCCCCTGAGCGACTCCTTCCTGCTTTCAACTTTGCACAGCTCACTCAAAACCTCTCCTCTCTTGTCCTAAAACTTGCTGATCCCATTTCTTTATTCTCTTTCATCATTGCCCTTCCCCAAATCCTAACACTGTATCTTTAATGACCCATGGGAAACATCATTTAAAAAAAAAAAAACACGACAGTGGTCCACTGTGATAAAATCGAGATCGTGTAACACAAAATCTCATCTCCTTTGACCCAAAATAAGTATTTATTGAGGGGCCATTGTGTAGGGGTCACAAACCAAGATCAGCTCTGCTGGACTGCGAGCTTTGTGAGAGGGCAGACGCATTTCTCACCTCCCTCCAGGCCGCTCGTCAGAGCATCTCATACACAGAGGAGGGCCCCTCTGAAGTCCAGAGAGGTTTGGGCCTCTTCCACTGTGGATGACTTCTGGCATTAAAATCTGAAGAAATGCCAAAACAGTGCAACAAAAACTGCATATGTTTTAAATATTTACAAAACATGTCAGGCAATATTATTAGGCTGGTCTCAAGATAATTACATGGTCTAGTAATGAGACACAAGTTCAAAGCTGTATCATCCATGATGCCCTCTTTCACTCCTCTTGGTATATTTCTGGGGCCCTATCATTCGAAAGCTGGAGCTGTAGTGGTTAAGTTCTGCCCACTCCACTTCTGGGCTCAGGTTCCCTGGTTCGGATCTTGGGTGTGAACCTACACCACCCATCAGCCATGTTGTGACAACAACCCACATATAAAGTGGACGAAGACTGGCACAGATGTTAGCTCAGGGCTAATCTTCCTAAAGCCAAAAAAAAAAAAAAAAAAAGTAATGTCAAGACTAACAAGAAGCCCCTTGTAAGTGGGAAGCTAGGCGAATGGGCCCTCCTGCCCACCAGCACTTCCCAAGGTCTCTACATAGCAATGGGGGAAAGAATCAATAAACAACTCAACAATGAAAACATAGTCTCCACCCTCAAGAATTTACAAACTAATTGAAAAAAAATGGGCACATTCTCCACCACCTACCTCTCCCTGAATATAATGGAAGAAATATTGAGCCAGGAGACCAGGATTCCATCCTGGATCCATCAGTAAGTCATTAATCATGGACAAGTCCTCCTCAATCTATTTAAACTTCAGAGTTTTGTTTTGGTTTTTTTTTTTTCGCTGTAAAATGGAGTAACACTATTTTTGGCCCTACCTTCTGTACAAAGGTTATGAAGAAGCACACATAAGACGTGGTGTTGCTTTGATAAACTGCAGAGCCTGCCACAAATGTGAGCTACACGGGGACAAAGGTTGAATACTTAATCACATGCTGCCTTATCACCATAAAAAAATTTTTAATGGCATTTATAAATATACATATAAATTCAGAACTTGACATTGTTGTGTCCAGGGAATAATTAGAGAAGAAGGGGAGGAAAGGTGAGTGGTTATAGTTTGAAAGTAAAGCAGTTTTATGGAGCCCCAGAGGGCTCTGGCAACTTTTCTGAGACTATCTGAATATTCCTTGTAATCTTTATTCTGTGTTGAAATAACTTCCATGAGTAACCAGAAGATGACTACTCCTCAAACAAACCCACATTGATTCCCTAGGGTCCCATACCATCCCAGGCTTTTCTTCAGTTAAAACTTCTAGAAAGAGTCACTTGCTCCAGCAAGTTTCCTCCCTCGTGCTAAATTTACACAAACATGACTAATGACGTCCTAAATTGCCAAAACAAACTGCCCTCTAGAAGTCTTATCTCTTTGGTTCACAGAACTACCACGCTCCTTGGGGTGGGTGAAGATACGCTCTCCTCAGCGCTCCTCCTGCTCCTCAGGCTGTTCCCAGACTCCTCTCTCAGGGTCCTTCTCCTTGCACCCATCCCATGGACCCTCTCAACCCTTCTCCCCCTGCAATCTGATTCCCACCTTGAACTTCACTGCCACCTGGACCTGGAGATGTTCTCATCTGCCTCCAGCTTAGCCCTTTTCTGTTAAGCTATTAATTCTTTTCTTCTGACTACCCATCAGACAGCTCCGCCTGGATGTCCCAAGGCCTCTCAAACAGGACTTGTCAAATTGAACCCGTCACCTTCCTGCATTCCCCACTCCTCCCTCTTCTGTTATGTGATCACCATCTACCCCGTCAAGTACCCTGAGATTCCCCTCCTTCTACCCAACCCCACAGATCAGATCGCTTACCACCTCACCAGCTCACCCTCCTGAACAGCTCTGAAATCTCCACTATCCTCTCCAGACACTTTGTCACCATTTCTTGGTCAGACTGCCTGCTCCCCCTGCCTCCACACAAGTGGTTCCCAAAGTGTGGAACATGTCCTACTGGGGGTCCCCCAAAATGATGCTACGTGGCTCTTAAACTATTTTTTAATGGTTAATGTTTTTTCTATTACATTTTTAAATAAGTT
Organism: Equus przewalskii; assembly: GCF_037783145.1. Classification (NCBI taxonomy): domain Eukaryota; kingdom Metazoa; phylum Chordata; class Mammalia; order Perissodactyla; family Equidae; genus Equus; species Equus przewalskii. The sequence continues at coordinate 38,327,985 of NC_091847.1, forward strand.
CTTAAATGCACATCAAGACAACATTTCTACAAGTAAAATTCCTTTGAACAAACTTTCATGCATGTTAGAATAACCTAGGGGCCTTTAAAAATTCCATCACTTGGGGTACATCCGAGACCAATTAACTCACAACCTGGTGGGATGGGAATGGATATCAGGTTTGGAAACTCCCCAGGTGCTTTCAATGCGCAGACAAATTCAGGAACGACTCCATTAGAATGAGCCAGAAACAGGCATTTAAGGCTGAGCGCATCTAAGGAAAATGAAGTAAATAGTCAAAGGTATGGTAAACAGATGCCCAACTCACCCTGGTTTGCCCGGGACTTTAACACTGAAAGTCAGCATCCTGGGAAAGCCCTCCGTCCCAGGCAAACCCAGACAGTTGGTCACCCCACTCAGATAAGGCAATGTCCAAAGCTGGGAATGAGTGCTACCTTTTCCCAAAATGTTTTCAGCCAAATGCTATCCACTCCCCCTGGGGTGTTAACAGCTGTGCAGCTACAAAGGGTTCCACTGTGGAATACACTTGAAAGACCCCAGGGATATCCCAGGATAAATGATTAAGTTAATGGTTTTCTTCAATGCCAGCTTCTCAGAACTTTTAACGCACTGTGGTAATTTACATTGTCGGAGAGAAGGATAGAATATCCTGCATTTCTCAAACTTATTTGAAGCTCTTTTTTTGTGCAGCTTTTATGATTTAGGGTTCAAGGAACCTTGTTAAATGTCTCCTCACTTGTACTTCCAGACAAGTTTGGGAAAATATAAATCTGATCATGTTACTTCTTCATCATCAATCCCATGCTTTAAAAAAAAGTCCAAAGTCCTTAGGAGGTGATCTGTCTACTTTCTTAGTGCTCGCATCTTTTACCTATGTTCTAGTGTAATCTTTCTCAAACTTTTAGAAGCATTCAAATCACCTGTGGATACCGTCGCAATGCTGACTCTGATTCACGAGGGTTGGGATGGGCCTGAGACCCCGCATTTCTAGTCACACTCACTCCCATCTGATGCCTTTACTGCTCATCCAAGGACCACAGGGTTTTGAGTAGCAGGACTCTGGCCACATACAGTTCTAAAGGATGCTGTCTTTCCTGTAAGCCTCTGTGCTTTGAAGATCCTTTTCCCAACGGTAACTTCCTACGCAATCTTCAAGATGCTCAAGAGCATCATCATTCCCCTGAGAAGATGACCTCTGATGCCCTCTCAAACAGAACTGCACACCCCAACTTTACTTTATGTTTAGAGCTCCATTCTGATGCTTCGCTGTGCTATAGCTTGGCTATTTATTTTTCTGCCTCTCCCAAGCTGAGCTCTCTGACAGCCTTTTTGTCTTCATATGCCCAGTGCCTGGCACATGGTAGCCACTCAACAAATCTATAAAAAAAGGAAGGAGTAGCCACGCAAAGGAGATAATGTGTGAACTTGGTCTAGAGAGACTTTTAGAAAATAAAGTTATTTTCACAATCAAGTTTGGATCATGCTTGAGACCTTGAGCAAGACAAGTAAGTAGAATCTATGTTAACATTGCAGAAAGTCAAATCACAAAGAAATATCATCATCTGTTTTTTAATACTATACAAAAAAATAAAATTGCAAGTTTTCTTGAAATGAAAACTAAATCTAGATAATCTTCTGATTAACATTTAACAACTAAAACCACCAGACACAGCGGAAAATGAAACACTATTTGACCTCTAAATCTGTGTCCATCTACTTTACAGAGAATCCTTCTGACAGTTCTAAGTTTAAACAAACCTTTGTGAAGAGTACTCCAGCAGGTTTAATGTAGTCACGGCTGTCAAAATCACGGGCAATGTATCACACTTAAGAGAGTATTTGAAAATGTGTCAATAATTATAATTAGACACTTGTACCAGATCTAATATACTTTCACTACCCTTTAACTTCAACTGATGTGAAATTAAAACCAGTTTCTTAAAAGTGCAACTCTCAGATCATAATTTAATTCTAAAGTAGACATAAAACCTGTCACACTACAGAGATACAATACACCCTACTCAAGAGGAGAAAAGGCCACAGTATTGTAATACATCATTTTAGGTGAGGTGACCACCTTTAACGCTGAAAGGGTAAAATACATTATCGAGGTGAGTAATCTTCCAATATTTACTTCATTCATTTGTATTTAGAGAATTTCTCTTCAAAATTATGTACAACCCACAGCCCAGAGACAATAACTATTCATATTCCAGTTTATTTCCTACCAGTCTTTTTTTCTCCATATCCACACGTACCGAACTACGAATCTAGAATTGTACTATATTTTATGTTTGTTTATATTTATGGACTTGTACATAATTTCTGTGTATGGAATTGTACTGTTTTAGTGTCCTGCTTTGTCTACGTGATGTTGTTTTGTATACTCTCCGTGGTCATTCTCTTCATTCCAAAAATTTCTGTGTGCATAATACGAATACGGATAAAGCACTGGGCACAGGATGCAAACACACACACACACACACAGAGTACAAACAGACATTGTCCCTTCTCTTGGTATTCACCCCACAGGTACAATATACACATGGTACTAAATGCAAGATACAGAAAAGAAGGAAGGATCTAACTAAATATAATAGCCAACAAAACCCTCTTTGAGAAGATTAACATTTCGGATGAGACCTGTCCCTGAAAACTCATCTGAAATAATATTTCTAGTGATTACATAATATTCCATTTTATTAATATCTGTGCATGTGTTTATAGGTTATTGTAGAACATATTTCCAATTTTTCTTCTTTTTTTTTGCTACTCTACAGCTAGACAAATAAATGAGTGTTCTTAAAAAGCTTTAATAAGTGATTTGTGTGTGTATGTGTGTGTGTGTGTGTGTGCATGTAACCAAGGGCTCAAATTTTTATTTTTTTATTTTTATTTTTTTTGGTGAGTAGGACTGGCCCTGAGCTAACAACTGTGTCAATCCTCCTCTATTTTATATGTTGGACACCACCACAGCATATCTTCATGAGTGGTGTGTAAGTCTGCACCCGGGATCTGAACCCACGAACCCCAGGCCTCCAAAGCGGAGCATGCGAACTTAACCACTGTGCCACCAGGCTGGCCCCAAGGGCTCAAAATCTTTTCCAGGAAAATTACATTTATATTAGCAGCCCAAAATTTCCAAGTTTTTCAAATGAAAAATCCACGCATGTTGCTTACTTTGGAAGGAGCCAGTTGTAAAGCAAAAAATACAGTACAGGGAATAAACATGAATTTTACATTATATTTTATTTACTGGGGTTTGAATTTTTAAACACATCTAATTTGGTAACCACCAGGAAATCCAACCATCTTATTAAACTATACCCAGCTAAATACCTCAAAATTTCCAATAATCCTCTATTTTACCTTATTCATATTACAAAATACTTCAAAAGATCAAAAGACTAGTGTTCTGCTCTGCTCCAAAGTCATATACAAAATTTTGCTGATTCTTAAAGTCTGTCTATCATATGCTCATTGCTTTTTTTAAAGCTATTATAAAAATAAAACTTTTTCCATAAGTCTGAAAATCCATTGCCTCTATTCTTGATCAATAGCAGAAAGCTGACTATATGAGTTTCTTGGTCACTAAATGCCTATTTACCACTCAACGTACTAAAAAAATAAAAAAGATAATCGGCTATATAAGCTCTGCTTTTAACATAAAGCACAAACCAGACACAGAGCTTTAAAACAATCAAAGTAAAGTTGTGGTTAGCAAGGATTCCAAAGCTCAGGGTTCTTCACAGACTCAAACTTACACAAGAAAAAAAAAATCATCAAGTTCCATTTACTGGAAGGACCAAAAAGGAGGGAGAATGAGAAAGTCAACAAATTACCAAACTTTAGAAATAGCTGAGTCTATGCCCTTCTTGACAGATGAGGAAAGAAAACTACCACAAAGAAAAAGGTTAGGGAAGTGATTTTCCTGGGCCACAAAATTGGCTGACACCAGAGAACAGATTAGTGCTTGAGTCTTCTGCGTTGCTTTCTCGTTTCCACCAGGATACAATGCTTCACTAATACAACCAAAAAACCAATTCATGGTACAACCTATACCGTGATTTAAAATGTAAATGCACTTTGATTCAGCAATTCCAACCCTTGATATTTATCCCCAGGTATAGAGGAGATAGACTTTCTACCTATACATCTATATATATAAATCAATAAGTAAATACAGTAGTATACGTAAAGATAGCCACTGCAACATTGTAACACATAATGTTACCTAAAATAGCAAGTAAAAGACTGATGAAATAAATTATGATACATCAACACAATGGAATATCTTTCAAAACAGTGAGGAAACTCTGTTCATACTGATAGGAAAAAACTTTCAAGATAAAATGGTTAAGTGAAAAAAGCCAGGCATAGAACTGAAATGTGCACAATATGATAGAATACATATAGGAAAAACACATTAGTGTATGTTTATAAATGAAAAGACTCCCACTGGAAGAATATACTATTAGTTACAATGATGGTTTTTCTCCAGGAAGGGAAAACAGAAGGCTGGAGGATGAAAGCTACCTTTCACTACGTACCCTTCCTGTATTTCAAATCTTGTATTAAGCACAGGTAATATAAATATTGTTTCTAAATACAAAACAGCGTAACGAATAAAAATGTATTTTAAGAAAAAAATTACAGGAACCCATATTAACATGCACATGTAATGAAATAAAGCTATCTATGAATTAGAAAGAAAAATGCCAATTTGAATTTAAAAAAAGAAGAAAAAAGTCATATGGCCCAAAAAAAGAGACTGAAATGTCCAAGACAAATATCTCTCTGAGAACAAAAGAAATGCCCTCCTGGAAGATTTCCACGCTCAGTACTCACATCTGAGAAAGATTCACTCCATCTATACTTAGAATGTCCTGAAACAATAAGACCTTTAGGGATCAAAAAGGAACCAAGTAGGAGAAGAACAGCTGAGGCGGACCTACCTAATTAAGTAACAATAAGTTGGAGAGGATTTTAAACAAGCCAAGATAAGAAAAAACGAAACTTATCTGAATTTGAAAAGGGCATTCCATTCTAAACTAGCTAAAGACAAGAATAAATCCCAAGAAAAGTCATTCTCCTCTGGCATTTCTTCCCCATCTCAGGGATACGGCTTCCACTTTTTTTATCACCTGTGATACAAAAAACATCAACGTTAGATTCCTTTTCACCTAAATAAGGCTCAGTGAAATAGGCATAAACATAAGTTACAGACGTCACCCATCAAACAGTCTACCTGCCTTTGATTCTGAGCAGATGTTTATCAGTTCCCATGTTCAAAAATTGATGACTGTTGTTGTACTCTTTTATTAGGATAAAAGTTTGATTTATTTGCAAGATAGGGCACTTGACCCAAAAAGGTCAATAAGAGACTTTGAACTGTTTGTAGCTGATTCATTTTATCACTCAGACCTTAGCCCACTTCTTCCCATTTCCAAAAGGGATCTCTCTCCCAGATCCAAATGCTCCAGGATGGCATTTCCTTCCTCGCAATCACCAATACAAAGCCAGAGCTCTAAGCCGTTATCTCCAGGGTTCCAGGGCCACATTTCCAGCTCCTCACTAGACTCAAGTAAACCAACCCTCTTTTATGTCCTGTTCCACCAGAACCTCAACCCCAAAACCATGCCCTATCTCAAACCAGCTCCTCTTAATAATCCTCCATTTTCTAAGATCAAACCATTCTCCCCATCATCCAGGTTCCAAGTCAGATATGTCTGCCCCCGCCCCCCACCCATGTCTCCCTCTCTTCACAAAAATGATTTATTCACCCTATGGCTTCTCCAGCCCAAGGCCAAAACCTTAATCCCATCTCCTCTCCTTTCCCCTTAGCTGCTGGGCATCTACCCTCACCACTAGATTCATCCGTGGCCAACAGAAGTCTATACAACAGAGATCTCAAACTCACATGCCAGTAGGGACAATGTAGTTAGCACAGAGGGGTGAGACAGGCTAGAAGTATAAAGAAATAAGCAAAGAATAAATTAAAACCCACGCTGGGCCTCAGTGCCCAGGAAAAAACAGGATGAGCTGGGACTGTGGCAAACACAGCACCCTTGTCCCCTCAGACACACTCAGCAGGAGCTCTGGCAGGTTCCTGCAGGAATATGAGCCTTGTGCTGCCACAGCTTTCAATTTTGCAGGGGCAGGTGGAAATTTGGACTTTATATGGGAAACTTCATATTTAAATGATGGCAACCATTTAAAAAAAAACGTTTTAAATACAAAATCAAATAGGACACAAGTCATGTATATTCAGCTCAGGGGCCACCAGTTTTCAACCTCTGCTATAGAGCATGGTGACTTGGGAATGTACAGCCTAGGTTAAAGTTCAGACGTGCAACCTTAGACATTTTCCATCACCCTTGTGGGTCTCAGTTTCTCCTCCTGTAAAAGGGGGATAAGAGTAGATTCCTCATAGAGTGGGTGTGAGCATTACATGAAAGAATGCAAGTAAAGGGCCTGATCAGGGCCTCCTTTACATGTGTTATTACCTAAATCTCCCTTTCTAAGCTTTCTTCTACAGTGCTCACCTTAATGTATTCTGTACAGTCGAGTCACATCACAAGGAGCTTTTAACTTCCGGGAGTTACCATATATGCTTAGCAAAAAGAAATGAACAAGGCGAGGGAGGGTGTGTGATATAACCATGTCAACAGTCCTGGCCTTTCTACACAGGACACTTCTGCTTTGGAATTAGTGCAAAACCAGACATGAATCTGCCGTCCCTTGCACTTGTCTCAGGTCTTGATGCCTCTCCGAGAAGCTACACTTCAAGGCACTGAATCTGTTTCTAGTGATTATAATACATGTAACTATGTTTTATACAACTTGGCTCTTAAACAAAAGCCAACTACCTCATATTTACTTGCCTCATTCCCTGGTTTTGGAATGCTGCCTATTCCACAACCTACACCCATATAGATACCTCCCTAAATGATAACATCAAAATGGTACCTCTTTCCAAGGCCAGCCAAATAGCCACTTCCTCAAAGGTGTTGGTTGATCCTTATCCCTCTGTATCTTGGGACCAAGATACTTGGCGTTCTGCTGTTTACAGTTAGATGCGTAATTCTTCAGTCCCTTACTCAAGTGCACCTTAAGATCAACTTGGTTTTACCCAACTCTTCATGCCCAGCCCCAAGGACAGGACGACTTGATGAATGAAGGATGAAGAAGAGGGGAAAAGATGAAGCAGCAAGGCAGGGAAATTTTAATGATAAGGACTATGACAGTGATGACTGCTGCCACCAATTAAGCTCTTACTTATGGCCCCTACTAACCTTGTTTTGTGTTTCTGAACAATAAATGTATGGGGTCATCTTCCTCACCTCTCCCATCCTTTTGTACAGGTGACCTGCAAAAGGACTCCTGCTGTGCTCTTTTTATTGAAAATCACCATCTCATTCAAATATAATCTAAATAAACAGGGAGCTAAGTGGCTCCTGCCACCAGTTTAAATTAATTAGCCCCACCTTTGATGCTGATTAGGATCAAGATGATGATGCACTCCTGGAACTGGTCCAAAGCACATATTAGTCACTTTAATCTGATTTGGAGAAACAAGCAAAGACCCCCTGCACAGAGAAAAGACAGTGGAGTGGGGGGATGGTGGGGGAGCAGAGGGCTGTGGACCATCTGTAGAATGACCGAGACTCATACAAAAAGAAAAACAAAATTCTCATCCAGATTAGCAACTGTTCAATAAACAACGTAAGGCTGATTTCCATAATACCTTGAACAGTTTTTTTCAAACTGCTAGTAAGAATCCATTAGCAAGTTGTGAAATCAATTTAGTAGACAGAGACCAGAATTTCTTTTTAGTAAAAATTGAAAAGAAATTAGGAAGCACTGCAATATTGTTTTATAAAATTTGTAGTTATACTTTTAATATGCATTTGTGTATGTGTGTTTACTCAGTCATGATGTAAAATGAATTGCTGAGAATCAAAAATGTTTTTAAAACAATGAAATAGAACATTAATGTTTATATAATCTCTGGGGACTGAGATTTTCCATTTTTTACTAGGCCATACTCATAAAGTAAGAGAATATTTGTTCTCTCTACCTGTTGTGCACAACAGTTCCGTTCTTCAAGTTCAAAACAGAATGTAAAAAATATCATTTGGCTGGGGCCAGCCCTGTGGCAGAGTTGTTAAAATTCCACACACAACAGCTGGAATTCACAGGTTCAGATCCTGGGTGTAGACCTACTCCACTCATCAGCCATGCTTGTGGCGGCATCCCACATACAAAGTAGAGGAAAACTGGCACAGATGTTAGCTCAGGGCTAATCTTCCTCAAGTAAAACCAAAAAAGAGGAGGATTGGGAACAGATGTTAGCTAAGGGTGAATCTTCCTCATAAAAAAACAAAAACCATTTGGCACACTTGTTCCTTACCATTTACCTTATTCCCAAAAAGGAAGGAAAGGATCACTCTAGATAACCACCTACACTTTTTCTTCCTACTGGTTGTTCCTATGTATATTTCTATCTTGTTTAAGTCCCTGAATCAAGTTACAAGGCCATAAGCTCCGGCTCTCTTGGCGGTATTTGCTTATAAGCATTAACCTACCACTTAAGGAAAATGATCAAGCACATTCTATTTTCACCTGGCGTGTAACACCACTCATCAACAGCTATAATAGTGGAAGATTCAGAACTTGGTTTAAAATATCTCCTCAATCCATCCCCACTACACTAGAAATGCTTCTCCTCAAGTTCTTTTACTGCATAATTTTCTCAGGACCCCCTCTCCAACCTCCACGTATCACCCATATCTAACATCCAGCTTTGTCCAAGACAATCCCTACCTTCCTTCATCCTCTCTGTACATTTCTCATCAAACTCAAGGTTATTTTTTAGAAGTTCAATTAATAATTCTTCCAGAATTGGCTAAAAAAAGAAAAAGAAACAAGATGGCACCCACACTGCATGGTGGCTAGCAATGACCTCTCCTGGCTTTCATAGACAAGCAAGACACCCTGCCATCAAGTACGCAAGTGGAAAAGGTCTAGGTGGCGTGCCCACTCCCATCAGCCTGTAAAACCTATCAAAAGAGGGGCTTACTTTGGATTCCACCCATTCTCCAAGGAGGTCATCCACATTCCACCATCTCACATGAGCACTGTTTTCACAGTCAATTGTCTGAGAACATATGAGACAGGAGAAAGTCAGGGTAAAGGAGTCAATTCACCAAGTGTTTGAGTCCCAGCCATACACACAGTACCGCAGGATTCCTTGCTCTGTGGGACACAAAATATTAGTTGAGATATTCTTCCCCAAAAAGGAGGTGTCACCCTTAAATCCAAAAACAATCAAAAAAGGAAGCATATACTGTGAAGAACACCATAGATGCCTGTTGAATTCACTAAGTTACATATCAAGCATGAAAAAAGGGGTATCAAAAACAGCTCCTTCTACCTAGAGTGCCTTTCATCCCTGCTTCCCAAACTCATCCTTAAGAACGGACTATGGCGTCTGGTGTCACCTTCTCTGATTCTGCCTCCCTGTTTGCCTGGAGTAGCGGGTTTGTTTGCTCCCCTAATGTGCAATCATCCATTCATTCTCTAGCAATTAAAAAACGATTTATTGACTGTGTGGTCTGGGCCAAGCACTGTGTTAGGTGCAAAAGATATACAAAAGATGAATAAGACACAGTCCTTGCCCTCAAGGAGCCCAGTGAGAGAATTTGAAAGGTTTTAAATGGGTGAAGGGAGATGAATTGTGTCAAACAAATAAATGGAGGAATGAATAACTTGGAGTCCTTGCTCTCAGAGAGATCAATCAAGTCACAGAATGAATAGTGAACACGATAAAATGCTAGGAGAATGTCAAAAAGCAAAATCTGGGAAGGATTCTTGCTTGCAATGAGCTTACTCTGAGCCCTGAAGGATTTGGCTCGCCCCAAAAGTGGGGGAAGGGCAATGCAAAGGAACAGACCCACCAAGACTTGGCCATGTGATGAGAGAGCTGAATTCTGGGAGAACCATCAGGATGCCTATGCTAAACGAGACCCCTGAGCTCGCCCCACCCTCCAAAAAGCAACCTTCCTCTACTGCAGGAACATCCATGAAACGTGGAAAGACTAAAAGTTAAAGTCACTTTCCCAGTCACAGAAATAAAGGCCAAATACCCAGAGCAAACAATGAAGCAACTCTAATGGGCAAAGTGGAATGTTGGTCACAGACTGAAACCCAAAAATCAAACAACGGAGTGGTGGCGGCTCTGGAAAACAAAGCTCTCAGGGATCACAGAAGAGTCTTCAGGCACACAAACAAGCTCAGATTTCCAAAAATTCATAGAAGAGCACAGGAATATTATTCAACTGTGCAGTCGGTTTGAATACTGGGGCAAGAGGAATATTTGTTGTAACTTCAAAGAGGAAGCTACTGGGTCTCTTATTAGTTAATTTTGAGAGTGTAAGTTCAAGCAAAACTACCCCCGTCTGAACCAAAGGCCATGATGTGCCAGCCACACCAACTTGATGAAGCTCTTTCAAAAGGAGTCTTTAATTTAAACATCCTTTCCAACAGACAAATCCTGGTTTGGAACTTCTGATTTTTAAACTAGCGTGGCAAGCAAGACCACTCTACAGCCAACTGCTAAAAAAGAAGAGGTAAACCTTCCACTTGGTTCTTCTGAGAGCTGGAATTGGCCACAGAAAGAAACACAAAGTTTTCACTCCAAGAGATCAAAGAAGGCATTTTGTACCAGGAAACCCAATTCAAATCCTCATTTCCAGGAATAAAGCCACAGTGCCCAATACTTGCTTGGGAAAATAAAACAAGAAACGATGTGGACTCCAATTAAAATCTCTATGGCTTTATTTGCCAGCCTTGCTGGTTTAACACTGTTAACATTTTACTCAGGCATTGCTTTTACTTAAATACTGACTTCCCTGTCTGAACAGTCACACTTACCACTGGGTAAAAACGAAAGCTTCTTAACACTTCATGACAGCATTCTTTGCCTCATCCTGAGCACTAGATGCATAAGACGAGGTGATGCTGAGAAGTGCCAGCTTCAGCCCAGCCTGTGTCTCCCATATCCAGTGAGGAGAAACCGCGCTGCAGCCCATGCAATATTGGAAATGGGAGTGGAAGCAGGAGAAAATAAAGGAGGGGACATACCTCAATCTTATTCAGGTATGATGACAATCAGCTTGCTTCAAAATTATCACCTGGGGTCTTGTCACTCAAGACCAATAGTTCTTGTGTGCCTACTTCACACAGGCACCAAGCGAAGTCTATCGTCAGAACAGCGCAATGAAATATTCCCCAAGTAATCATTATGCTAATAGTTACGTGTTTAATTTTCTTTATCTTTTTACAAAAAAGTACGTATCGTGAATGTAGGTTATAAAGTATAAAAATAAAATCAGCACCCATGAACCCATCACTCAATCCAAAAACCAGAATATCACCAATACTGTATCATCTACCTACCTCCTCCCCCCTTATCCCCAGGTCCCTGGAACAAACACACAGACACCTCCCCCACCCACCTCCCACCCCCGCCCCATAGTCATTATCCTGAATTGGGGTTTCAATGTAAGTATGAATACATCTTAATGATTACCTCCTATTCCTAACAACTGACTTGGCTTTCCCAAATTTAACAGTGATAGATTGTTTCCTCGTCAGTGATGATGTCTTTAAGTTTTTGTTTTTTAAAGGTGAATTGTTGCCTTAAAGAAAAATACTGATTAACTAATAGACTAAGCAAGAGTTAGCGACGGTAAACTCTTGAAGACAGCATATGAATGAATGAAACTTGGCAAACACTGGTGAAAGCGGCTAAGAACAAGGGTCCTGGAGTCCCACAAACTCCTGGTTCAAATCCCCACTCCACCACGGACTAGCTCTACAACTTTAGGCAACTCACTCAATTTTGCCAAGCTTCAATTTCTTATCGTAAAACAGTGAAGTAATAAGAACCATGCAGTTATTGTGAAAATGCCATGAAAAAGTGTGTGTAAAGAGCTGAGCACAGAGCCTGGTACATATCCAGTCCCCCGCTCCCCACATCATCATATGTCATTAAATTCACTCAAAACATATCAAAGGGTTTTGCCGCCATCGATAGTTTACTTCTCCCTAATTTCTAACAAGTTGTGCATTAGACCTCTTCACTTAAAAATAAATCAAGATGCAGGGATCCAACAGCAGAAAAAGCAGAGGACAATTCTCAGTCCCAGCTCGCCTCTGCCTAAAGTACCATATATATGCATTGATTCCATCTTCACCTCATGACCTTGAATAGCAGGATCATTTTTCAAATCCATTTCTGTCCTGTCCCTCCCTCCCCCAGAAGGCTGGACTATTCAATCCAGCCTTTCCTAGAAGCCTACCACGACCATCACAGGACTAGTTCAGTACAATCTAGAGTAAGACAGACACACGGTCTCTATTTACTGATTCAATCATGGTTATGTGTTCCATGGACAGATGCACAAAATTTGGTAAACCACTACATTGAAAAAAAAATCGCTACAATGCTATCAATGGAGTTAAGTTCCTCACTTTCGAAATTACTTACTTACGTTCCTGAATATGGGATACTACTCCATCTTTAGTACGCATCCTTAACGTTCTGTTAAAATACTGAGACATAACAAGAAACTTACTCGGACTCAAATGATCACTCTCTTCCAAGGTAAAAAAAAGTTGTAAAACTACTACCTAAATCAAGTTTTATTTAAAACCACTCTCTCCCTTTCAAGTAAAACTCACCCATATTGCTGGAAAAGGAGAGCACGAACCCAATCTATACCCATCTCAGCCTTTGAATTTTGCCATCTATCCAGAATTTACTGCAACATCATTCACCCCCTTTGAGGACTTGCATGAGGGGTGACCGTAGAAATGCTATTCCAACACACAATTCCATCAATTTAAGGCCTATACATTTCAGCTTCAAAAGACTTCCGTTTCTTTAATTTCAGGACAGAACACAGAAACAACTGGATCACAAAAAAAGTGAATTGGTCTTAGAAGCCGGGTGATCCAACTCCTGTCCAGGCAGAAGATAACCTCCTGACCCCTGTTCCTATCACTGAAATGAGTATTTCATACTCAAGCGTACTGTAAAGCTGGAGGGCAAGGCCAGTGTCTGAGGTCAGCACAAGTCTAGCGTCTGCGGGCTGCCCAAGTCTGGGCCCCTAGCCAACCACCCACCTCCACAGACAAGTGCCAGGACATACTATAGTGTTTCCATTTAAGGCCCGCCACTTGGATCAGCCCATCTCTGAAATTTCTTACCATCACCTTTCCAGGAAGAATTTTTTTGCGGGAAAAGGGAGGTGGTGTCTATTTTTTGCCACCGCCTTCCCTTGGGTTGTCAGAGCAGTCTGCATCTCTGGGACAGGATTCTTGAAAACCACTGGGTTATGTCTATGTCTCAGTTTGAGAGCCTCTTTTCAAAAATATACAAAATATATATGAGGCAAGTCCTTTTTCTCGTAGTCGAACTCCCATCATACACACCTCAAAAAAAAAAAAGAAACCCCAACAAAATTAAGACATCCATTGTACTACTCTGCTCCAACAGCCAAATTAATCACAACTTTTTCTCCATGACTTTTCTTCTACTAAGTGGAATGTTTTATTCCCTAAGTAGCTTCCTCTGCGGCTTCTCTCCCATGCAAGGAACGTTCAAAACTCCAGGGAAAAGGGGGGAGGGAGCAGTGGGAGACTTATCTGGCACAAACTGGACAGAGCAGAGCCAGTCTAGAACCCGAAGGAAGTTAGTGAATCCAGCGGCCCCAGAGGCCCACATCTCTCCCCAGCGCGCCCAAGGTTCCAGCCTCAATGTTTTGGTTACAGTGTTGAAGGAAGGGTTTTAAACTTGGCAAAGCACCGTGCAACATCTGTAACCACATTTGCCTTCTGGGGATCGGAAGATGAATCCCACATTCCTGGCTTTGAAGCTTTTTAAAACTGCAGCTAGGAAGAACGGAGGGAGGGAGGGAGTTGAGCAGAGTTTATTGGCTGTCTCTCCAGCAGAAAATTCCTCTTGGAAGAGACGGATATTTTGAGGGTGGGGGTGACTCGCCCATCCCTTTACTCTCCACCAAGCTCAGCTAGGAAGGTGAGCCCCGTGGCCGGGCGGCCAGATCGATTTACAAGTCGGAGGCGCACACCCTGAAGGAGTTCACTACATACATACATACATACATACATATACATACACACACACACACAAATACACACACACACTGCAAACCAGAAGACCCCTCCCGCCCCCATGCTTCTGCCCGCTCCCATATCCCACCAGCAGTTCAGGCCCAAAGCAAGACAGTTTTGTTCCGCGGCTGCTTCCCCCACCGAGAGCAGATCAAGCTTCGGGGAGAAAGGAATGAAAGCGAGGGGGAGGCACCGCAGACGCCCACCCTCCCACCCCCAATGCCTGCCTCTCTCCCGCTAGGCTCCCTCCTCCCTCGGTACCCCGGCTCCGGCAGGCGCAGCCGGCGACCTGCCCTCACCTCTGGTCCCGCCGCGGCCGGGGGCTGAGCCGGGGGAGGCGGAGTGCGGGCCAGCCGGGCGCTGCAGGTCGGCGCGGCGCGGGGCGGGCGGCCGGCGGGCGCGGGGCGGGGCGGGGCGGTGCAGCCGGCGAGGGAGCCCGGAACTCCGCGGGGCCGAGGGCCGGCGGCCGGCCCCGAGCGGCAGCGGCGGCGGCGGCTGCAGCCAAGCGGCGCGTGGGGCCAGGGGCTTTCCAGCCCTGGGGCCGGCGCGGCTGGCCGGGGAGCAGCCTGGCAGCGGCAGCGGCGGCAGCGGCAGCCACCCCGGGGAAAGAGCCGGGGGAGGGCGGGGAGGCGGGGTGAAGAGGAGGAGGAGGAGAAGGAAGGGGAGGAGGGCGGGCGGAATAAACTTCCCGAGGCGCTACGGCACGGGCTGCGAGGACAGCCGCGGGCGGGGCGGGCGCGCCGGGTGCGGGCTTGCCCGGGGGCGGCGGGGGAGACGGTCACAGAGAGTCGCAAAGTTCCCCCAGCGCCGAGGGGGAGGCTGCGGTGGCGGCGGCGGCGGCGGCGGCTGCAAAGAGCAGGAGCCGGAGCGGGAGGAGCGGGAGGAGGAGGAGAAGGAAGTGGCTGCGGAGCGCTCGGCCAATGAGTGTCTGGAGCTGTGATTAACCAGGCAGCAACACATCATTTCCTCCCGGCGCGGATCCAGGGAGCCGGGAGGGAGAGGGAAGGCGGCGGGGCGGGGCCGGCCCCGCGCCCCCTGCAGGCTCCCGGCCGGGGGCGAGCCCGCCGAGCCCCGCCGAGCCTGACCCGGCCGCCCCCGGCGCGCCCCGCTCTGTCTGGCTGGCCCGGCGGAGGCCGCGAGGGCGCCGCCCGCAGGGCTCCTCGGCGGCGGGGAGGCGGCGGGGCAGGCCCGAGCCGGGCTCCCGCGGCCGGGGTGGGAGGAGGAGAGGCCGCGCGGCGCGGGTGAGTGCCCAGGTAGGCGCGGGCGGGGCCGTCTGGACAGCTCCCGGGGCACGCGGGGCGGGCGGGCGGGCCGCCTCCCGGGCCCGGGCCTGCGGGCGGCGCGCGGCTGCAGTCCTGCTTGTCCGACTTAGGCTGGCTTCTCCCAGAGCAGCCTCAGCAGTCTCATCCAGGCCCTTTCTGACCTGCCTTCAAATCCCCTTCCACTTTGCTCATTTCCTCGCAAGCTCTGGGGTTCTGTAAGAGCTTGCCACCTTCGCAGTCGGCCTCCTTAGTAATAAAAATATGCGGGGGGGGGGGGGGGGTCTTCTGCAATAATCTAGCCCTGTCCTAGGCGCCGTGGGCGCTCACAGTGGCAAGGAAGGAACATAACCCGCCTCAGAGAGGCTAACAACCTCGGTCCTTAGATACACAAAAACACTGCAGAGTGCTAATATTATCCAGAGCATCAAAAAGGCATGCGAGGATCACATTTTGCATGGTGTCTGCTAAGTGTAAGGAAAGCACCAAGCCATTTTCTCTGCCCTCTGGAAGCTTAGAATGTACAGTCCTATCACCAAGCAAACTAAAAGCATGAAACCAATAAATGGGAATACCGTAAAGTATTTTTATCTCTACAGGTTCATTCATGTAGCAGGCATTTATTGGGTGACTGTCTGCAGTACTGCAAAAGGTTGCACAGGAAATGGAAGATCTGGTCCCTGCAGGTCAGGAGTTTCCCATCTAATTAGGAACACAAGGCATATATATATATATATATATATATGTATATATATATATATGTGTATATATATATATGTATGTGTAGATATATGAAACAGCTAGAAAATAATCCAGGTATTATATAAGGAAGAAATGGAGAAGGCTAGGGACACTTTTTCATAAAGGGAAGGGCTTTGGACCTATATGATTGATTGGTGGGAATCGGGGGAGGAAATTCCAGGTCAATCAAGTAAGAGTGCCTAGACGTATCCTTGCTCTGTAGAACAATGTAACAGGGACCTCAGTGTCACTTGGCTGAAGTGTCAGCCCTGCCACTTACAAACTGGATGACCTTGCCGTGTTTTTAATCTCTCTAAGAAGGGAATATAGCCTGTCTCATGAGGTTTGTTGTGCGGTTCAAATGAGATTATACAGATGTGGAAGCTTCTCGAGCTGCTGCGTAAGGGTCCCTCTATCAGGTACATTTACTGAGTCCTCACTTTCCTGGCCTCTTGGTAACCTTTATAGTCTCCTCTAGGTTGTAAGCTCCATGAGGGCAGGGACCAGGTTTGGTTGTGTTGACCGTGTATTATCATGCTTAGCAGGGTGGCACATGTGGGTGCTCAATAAAGGTTTGCTGAATAAGTGAACAAATGAACTGATGAATCCTGTTATGCTCTTCACTGTTCCTTTTATCCTTTCCTTCAGTAGTGGTCTTATTGTGTGGTTGGCTCACTGCAAAATCCTCTAACTCAACCTTCCTGTGACTAACTTGTGTTCCAGGAGACTAGCTGGGAGGATTCGGGGTAGTTCTTGTGGCCTTGTAACATAGATAAATTGATTGATTGATTGTTGCCTTGTAAGATAGATAAATTGATTGAGTGTGTGTGTGTGTGTGTGTGGAGCAGGAGGATACACAAGGCTACAGCCCTCCACACAAGCCCTATGCACACAGGGATGCAGCCCAGATACAGTTCTTTGGGTTGGACATCTTAATCCGTGGTTTCTCAACCTTGGTACTATTGACATCTTTGGCTGGATAATTGTTGTGAGGTGCTGTCCTGTGCATTGTAAGATGTTTTGCAGCATCCTTGACCTCTATCCATTAGATGCAAATAGGATGCTTTCGCTCCGCAGTCGTGACAACCAAAAATGTCTCCAGACATTGCCAAATGTCTCCTGGTGGGCAAAATCACCCCCTATGGAGAACCACTGCCTTACCCCAAGGTCTAATCTATTGATTTAACTCTGGTGGAAAAATCACACCAGTAAAGTCACTTGGAGGAAATAGCATGTTCTGTTATTCTAAGATTCTCAGATCTCCTCCATCGTATGTTTCAAGGAGCACGACTCTTGTTAATTAATTGCCTGCTGCATTGTGAATTGGCATCTCTTCTGTTTTCTGCATATCCTCCTCCTTTACGCCCAGATCAACATGTTCATTTCTAAAAGTCAACAGCTTTCAAAAACTATTAGGAAACAAGGTCTTGAGCAACCTAAGACTCCTGTACAATATTTTCCTATAAAATTTGGGGAATTTATTCCATAAAATTTTGAGAAAGCTTCTGTTATAGTTAAGCTCTTAGACTTACAAACAATAACCACAGCCTCTCCCCACTCTGATTGTAAGTGATACAGAATATAAATTTTAATTTTTAGAAATTATTTCATTTAAAATATTTAAGTAACTACATTGAGTGACTTCCTTTCATCTTGAAACCATTTCTTTTTGGTTCCAGAGAGAGTTTTCCTTTCACAGTGGTGTAAGAGAACATGGATTATTAAAACCTATAAAGCAAAAATCAGGTTAGTTATACATATCAACTTCTAGAAGCAAATTCTTTAGAAGAATATTGGTGGGATGTTTGAGAACTGATGCTGTTGATGAAAATCCTGATGGATTGATGTGCTGCAGTTCAATTTCTAAAGGTTTCTTGAAGAAAAATAAAGATTAATGGTTGAAGAAATGAGTAAATTATGTCTGTTCACTTGGTAAGGGCACGTAGAACCAACATTGTACCACGTTGACGAGAGGAGCAAACTATTCTGTTCAACAAGACATTATCATCTGTCTTATTAAGATAAAGTTATTTGAAGCTTTGGTTTTATAGTTTTGTTCCTATCTAGTTTTGGTTTTATAGTTGTGTGATGGTTATAGGCGTATGAAGATTAGTTTACATCTGGTTCGTTACACCAGTTACATTAGTTTACATCTAGATTAGTTAAATGTGATTGTTCACATTTGAGTTGAGCCTTGAAGACTGAGTAGATAGACAAACTGCCTGGAAAAAGGGCAAAGCTGGAGGGTTGGGTGTGGTTTATGGTCAAGTGGTTCGCCCATTTCTGTTTTGTTAGACTGGAACTAGGACACATATTCTTAGGGGATCTCCAAGTTCTCTACGAAATCCATGAAATTTGTGCTTTTGCTTCAGTTACAGTATTTTTTAAGGAAATTAATATGATGCATATTCTGGATCATATGAATGTCTACCATGCAACCATGACCCCAATACCTTTTCTGTTAGTACCTGTAAGAATATGCAGTTTATTTAAATGATATTTTAATAAAGATAATTTAAAGCATCACTAAAAGTCCATGGGAATTTTTTTCCTTTTAAAGGTGTCTGTATATTTACTCAAGTGTGAAAATACCCAGTGGCATCATAACTTTTCTTGGAGAATGATGAATTAAAGGGCCTTGAGATCTGGAATTTAGTCCTAATCCTGAGGCCCATAACAAACCAATATTATGTTCCAAAGATCAAAGTAACTGGATCAGAATAGTAGGGGGTGGAAGAGAAAATCATAACTTGAAAGAGTCACTAAAAATCCTATCAGGCCTGGCACCCTTTTCCCCAAAAGGTAAACATTTAACCAGTCGGGACAGACACTTGTTTATCTTCCAGTTAAACTTTCCCAGGTGTGTGAATGACTCAGTAATTGTTCATTTCATACAAGACTAAATTAAATATTATTAAATAGCCACCAGATTTTAGGACCTGTAGGCGCTACACAGTGAGTCTTCAAACTGCCTACAGTTACTTCCCACTTGGGAAAGTTAATCCAGTCACTCCTCACACAGCAGGTTACATGCAAACCAATACGCGGCTGTGGGCCAACCGTGTGACAAAAGAGGCATTACAAAACCTTTCAGAAAGGAAAGATTATTTATTAAACAATGTTGAGGCATTTAGAAAAAATCCTATTACTGCTTCTTATGACACCCTTCCTGAAAATATTCCCAGAGGGAATAAAAAATTAAATATTTTTTAAAATTATAAATTAAAGCAAATATAGGTAGATACTTATCTTTGGATGAGAAAAGGACTTTCTAAATAAAAGCTATGGAAAAATTAAAAAGATTGGCTGGCTTGACTACGTAAAATTTTTTCCTAAGATTTTTTTAGGGAACAATCAAATAAAAGAAGGGGGAAGCGGGCCAAATAGTGAAGCTACTTATGACATATACTCAAAGGGTTAAAATCTTTAATATATAAAAAAACTCTTACAGATTAACAAAATGCACCCTTTATCAGAAAGTTGGGCAGATGTCATGAATAGATAAAGAAAAATAAAATTATTACATATGAACATTAGGAAAAAGGTTTACTCTAAAAATTGAGGAAAAGGTAATGCAAACAAAACATAAAAAATTTCACACAATTTGTCAGCAATTGAACATATATATTCTCTATTGGTAAGACTGACTTTATAAAGGACACTCAGTGCTATGGAGAGTGTAAACTGGAAGACAATTTCTTAAAGATGATTAGATGATATGTATCAAATGCCTTAAGAATATCCATACCCTTTGACACTATAATGTTTCAGAAATTTATGCTATGAAAATAATCAACAGTCACACAAAGATTTGTATAAAAGGATAATCATCTAATAATTTTGGAAATGCTAACAAGAAAGCGTTAAGTTGAAAAAAAAATAGAAGACAAAGGTAATATTCCAATTCCATAACCCTTATAAACACATGACTCCCTCACACTCACATACACAAAGATGAAAGAGTAGAAGAAAATAGTGCAGAATGTGCAGTAATTATCTTGGGGTTGGGGATATGGTTGACTTTTATTTTCTTCATTACACATGTCTGTATGTTCCAGCTTTTCTGTAACATGACTTTTATAAGCAGAAATAATAAACTATAAAAATAAAAACACATATTTTAAAGAGTCTGACAATCTTAGAACAAAACCTAACTGGAGAAGAATGTATATAGATTTATACTTGTGAAGTGGGAGGTAGGGTGTAGAGAATGGAATTCAGATTAGGCCTTTTTGTGCTCTGCTGGTGGGTCCATTTCTTTCAGAAGAAAATTTCCCAGAGGACTCAGAGCCTTATCTCGTCATTTGCCTGCATCTCAGTCTCTTGGTGATCCATTTCCTTGCAACCTTGAGGGCTAGATGCCCATCAGGTCTGTCCAAGGTCTTGCTCACATTCTGAAGCTGCTTGAGTTTCTAATTTACTTAACTATGGTTAATTTAGCCACATTGTGGAGATGAGGATTTTTAAAAGCTAGTTCCATGGATGAATGTCCTCAGGATGATCAAATTCATTTCTTCCTCAAATTAAACAAATATATTTCTAACATAATTGTGTGATTCTTGGTAGAATCCAGCATCACAGTGGCTTTTCATTTTTAGGGAGCATTCTTTTGCCTGATTAGTCCCTCTGAGCATTGGCATTGTGAAGACATTTCCATGGATAAGAAATCAAATTAACTTTCCAAGTCCTAGTGTAGCCTCACTCTACCAAAATCTAAAATCCAAAGGCTTCCTTTTTATTAACCTACTTTTGTTTAATGAAACTCCAGAGATCAACTGCTAAGGTTAATTACATACAGCAGAGAACTAGTTGTGTGACCTCAGATTGTAGAGGCCAGCTTCTCTCCAGTGTAAAGTGAGGGGTGAGTTCCATTTCAGAGGTCTCTCAGTTTTGAAATTCCACAACTTGAGTTGGAATTCCTAAGAAGCGTATTATCTGAAGTTGCTGATGCTACATTTGACATTTTTAGGGAGGAAGAGCTTAAAGTTTTTAGGAACTGATAGAAGGCCAGTGTGACTGGAGTGAAAGGAACATGTGGCTAAGTGGCCATAGAGGAGGACTAAGGTGGCTTGGCGCAATCATGCAGGTCTCACAAGAATCGGGCAAGGGAAGTGATTAAAAGGGTTTAGGCAAGGGAATGAGTGGCAAGGTTGCATTACATCATTTGTCATTACACCCAAGACTTCTATATTTCTTCCTTAACAAGATTTTTTTCCTAATAATTATTTTATTGTTTAAAAAAAGACACAAAATTTGCAAATACTAAAGGATATATTGCATCGTGAAAAGTAAGTTCCAGAACCACCAGTTTCCCAGCCACCCACTTCCCTCTCCTTAAAGCCAGCTTCTGTGTATCTGTACAGAAATGTTGTAGACATATGAAACTATACGCGTATTCTCTTTTGCTTTAACACGGATAGTAGCATGACATACACACTCTTCTATCCATTGTTTTCTTCATTTATCAACATAACAGTGTATCTTGACGATTACTGGTCCCTATTGATTAATAGTCTTTGCTATCACAACAATGTTATAACACCAAGTTTTTGCTACTGTTATGGTCCCCTCACTAAGGAAAGCATAGATTCACAGAACTCTAAATTTGAAAAGGACTAAAATCTCCTTTAGTCCCAGCCCTGCCTTGTACAGGTGAAAGTTTGTCTCTGAAAAGTCATGTGATTCCTCAGGGGCTCACAGCTCCTTAAGACAAGGCTGGTGGGGCTGGCCCCAGGGCCAAGTGGTTATGTTCATGCGCTCCACTTCGGTGGCCCAGGGTTTCACAGGTTGGAATCCTGGGCACACATATGGCACCGCTCATCAGGCTATGCTGAGGCAGCATCCCACATGCCACAACTAGAAGACCCACAGCTAAAATATATACAACACCAGGGGGCTTTGGGGAGAAAAAGGAAAAATAAAATTCTTTTTAAAAAAACCACAAGGTTGGAACTGGAACTTTGTTGTCCTAATTATCCTTCCATCTGATTATACTTTCTGATTGTAAAGTTATACACGTTGTAATTAAAAATACTTTTTAAACGGTATGCATGGTATGATCTGATTTTTATTCTTTAAATAAGCATGTACGATGCATAGAAATGAGTTTGGAAGGCTATGCGCCAAGATGCTGACAGTGATAATTTTGGGATGGTGGCAATGCAGGTGATCTTTATACTTTTTTGTTTTTTATAGCAACTTTATTGAGATATAATTCACATACTATACAATTCACCCAAAGTGTACAATTCAATGGCTTTAGTATATTCACAGAGTTGTGCAACCATCACTACAATCAATTTTGAAATATTTTCATTACCCCCAAGAGAAATCCTGTACACATTAGCTCACTAAGTTTATGCTTTTTATTCTTGTGTTGTACTTCCTAAAAATTTTGCAGTAATTGTTACTTTTATGGTAAAAATAAATCTATTAGAAACAAAATTAAAATAATGCAATATTTACTGTAAAAATAAATATGCAGAGGAAATAGAGAAAAGTATTTCCAAGAAGGTAAAATCACTTAATTTTACTGTTTCTGACAGAAATAGATATAATATTTTGGATAATTTTCTTTTGGTCTTTTCTGTGCATATTCATATATTATGTATAAATACACATAGTTTTCTCTTACTCTTCTTAGTTATATTATCAGCATTTTCCCAAGTCATTAGATATTCTCTGAGAGTATGGGGGTTTTTTTACTGATTTAAACCTATGAATGTACCACACCTTTTGATAGCATCTCATTATTTCCTTAGGATATATTCCTAAAAGTGGGAATCAAGATCATATTTCCAATTGTAAGTCATTTCACTGTTTGCAGTGGCTTGTCCATCCCCCCACACCCATTACTGTCTTTGTCACCATACCCTCTATTATCCTTGCCAATTCGGAAATTTTAAAAATTTTATGTTTTAATTTGCATTTATTTGATTGCTAACAAAGTTACACCTTATTCCTAAATACATCAACTATTTGTATTTTTCTAATTTTTTTCAGTTAATGCCCCTTTACCTATTATTCCATTGGAATGTTAGGATTACTTTTATTGATAAGAGTATAAAAAGAGCTTTCTTTTTTTCTTTCCCGCCAAGCACTGACCAAGTAGAAATTCCAATCTATAAACAACTTTTAAAGATTAACTTGGTTTCCACTTACTATTTCCCACATCTTTGCTGTGGGACTGGCTGCCTTTCTTTAGGCGGACTCTTCCTTTCTATTGTACTGAAGAAATCACTGGGGATAAAGGAGGGGGCGGTCTGTGACGTTCCTTATAAGTATTTTGATAAACCAGTTGTTCGCCCATTTCATTCTAAAGCTCCCAAAATAATATTGTATTTTACTACCAATAAATAAAAGCTGCCTTAATAAACTGATTTTCCTAAGTAGACAGATAAGTTGTATTCAACTCAAGTCGTTCCTTCCTATAACACTGGGCCAGAGAACCAGGGTGTGTAAAACGCACCCAAGCCTCACTTCACTTCTCTCTTTCACAAACAGGAGTTTTTAAGCCAATGAACATTCTGAAGTTTAACTATGACTGAGTTCCTCCTAGTGCTCCACCACAGACTACAAAACGTTACCGAATCCTCCGGTTTCTAACACAGAGATCCAATTTGGAATGAAGGAAGTAAACGTCTCTCTCTCACAGCTAAAGATGTTGTACTGATCTCTAAGAGACATTCCCTAAGAGAATGGAGTTTCAAAATATGAAATGTGAAAACATTTGAATCTCTTCATACTGAAAGGACTTTGGAAGGGAAAAGAAATAGACAAACAGCAAGGAAAAAGCGTTGATGACAGTGATTATTCCTGGATAGAAAATGGCTACATAACCTATTGTGTGCAAAGAGAGAGGAAAAAGGGAATTTATTGATCTGGGTGACCACACAGCAAAGGCCATTCCACACAACCTCTCATAGAGCTGCGATGAGCTTTCGATCTGGAAAAGCTCACTCTATTGCTGCTAAAGGTCGGGCTTCCCTGTTGACAAATCAAGTGTAGGTTTGTGGACAAATCGAGTATTCAAAAGAAATTCTTCCACTGTGAATTGTCTGTTTCCCCTTGACTTTCAGTTGGTTATGAGTAGGAACTAGTAAAATTTAACAATCAGAACCCAGCCTTAATTAGATACTATTTGATTCTGAAAATCAAAACAAAGATTGCTTTACATTTTTATAGTCATCAGTATTCAGCCTTTGAAATAGAATGATGGAGTTTTCTGTTTTGAAGAGAAGTTAGAAGTAATTTAATACAGCCTCCACATTTTTTCCTTTTTTTTTTTGTGAAGATTTCATAGTGTTAGGGTTTCTATTTAATGAAAAATTTCAAACAGACAAAAAGAGAACAAATAGAATAATGAACCCCATATACCTGTCACCAAATTAAACAATGATCAAGATTAGGAGGATTTGATTCATCTATTCCCCATCCCCCCTTTCATACCTCCCTTTTTCTTGGAAATTATTTAAAAGTAAACTTCAGCCATCATGTCATTTCATTCCTACATCTGTCAGCAACCATCTCTAAAACATATGGACATTTTCTTACCCAACCATAATGTCATTATGACACTTAAAATTAATGATTCCTAACAAAGTTAATGATTACTTGGTACATCCAATCCCCTGTTCAGATTCTAATTGCCTAGATTTTCTCAGAAAAGTCTTAGCAAATCAGGATCCAGACAATGACTGCTTACGTCATTTGGCTGTTTCGGCTTTTATTGAGTCTCCTTTAGCTTGAGGTCAGTTAGTCCTCCACCCCTCCCCCAATCCCACCCATTTTTGTTATTGTTGGTGGTGGTGTGGTGGTGATCATGCCATTGATTTGTTGATGAAATCAGGTCAGTGGGCTCCCGTTTCCATTTTACTTTTTAACTGTTGAAGAAATAGAGGCTTAAAGAACTTGAGCGAATTCCCCCAAAAGACGTGGTTAATGAATACAGGGTAGAATTCAGGCCTCCTAATCCCATCCTATCATGCCCTTTCTCATGTATTATCAAGCCACTGTTTTATAATATCTATGATTTTAGCGTTCTGGTGGTTCAGAAATTATTAGGAATATTTTAAACTCTACTTCTTCCGTGTTTGTTCACATTTAAAATTCCTAGTATTTTCCAAAAACCAATCAGGATTTAGTTTGCCGCCTGCTTTTCCCCAGAGCCTGGCCCATTGAAGTTACTCTATTTATGTTACTTTCTGAAAATACACCAAAATTAATTGAAAAACTCAAGTTTCCCAAAAACAAAACAAAAAATCTCTCATAGTAGATCAATAAAAAGTACAAGTTTTTTCACTCAGAATTTGAAGCAAAACTAGTCAAACAAAAATGCACACACACATCTACAAAAAACTAAGATCAAGCATTAAAAACTTTGAAAAGCTCAAAAACAAATGGACTTACTGTAACCTATTTCAGTTTAGCAGGGCTTGTATTTTTCTATTGGTGATACAATTAGTACTTGGAATAAAGTGTGGTCATTTGTACTTTATGTGTTCTCAGCAAGCACAAAGGTGGAGAAGACACAGGGGAAATGAGGGCAGAAAACGCATCCTTCCTCATCTGTTTCTTAGTCTCCAGAGAAGAGAGAGGAAATAAAAACTTAACCCACTTCAATGGCTCCAACTTTGTCCTTTCTAACAAGTCAGCTAACAAATCATTTTTTTAAACCAGTTTTAGCTTCTTGAGACTCTTGTTTGCATGTGCTCTATGCAATCTCCCTGTGTTCTAGAATTCTGATTAGGAATTCTTGCTTCCTCACCACAACTTCCTCACATAGAAATGGAAAATTCTTGACCACATTTTCCCCTCAGTCCTTACGAGGCTGTTAAACCAGGGTCACCTACCACTCTCTGGAGTTTGTTTCTGTCGGTCCTTAAATATATCTGAAGAGATTTAGAAATATTATCTGTTACAGTAGAATAGATTCTGCATGGTTGCTGCTGAATCTTTTTTTTTTTTTTTGAGAAAGAAGGAGAAAAAAACATTGTTTGGAAAAACGTGTTTTTAAAATAATTTTATAGATTGCAGATTTTGTAAATGATCATGTTAATTGTTGGGAGGGGGTTCCCAACCTTGTTAATGTCCCCTTAGCATTAGGCTTTTGTTCCGCGGCGTTGAATATGTCATTTTCTCCCACAGACTGCATTTCTAGGGGTATAATTGCTGTCTCCATGTAAAAGACAACTCATGTGCATAAATTTCCACTCACTGAAACAAAACTCTGCCTCCCTTAATTTTAATGCAGATGTGATCCAGGGGGTAGAGTTACACTTACTTCCCCAAGCAAAATGAAACAGATTACACATTAAATATTGTCTTTGGAACCAGGTGCACAGAAACAACCAATTACCTAGACAGCTCATCAAGTCCTGATATGTTTACCACATTGTTTTTTGTTTTCTCTTTAAACATTTGGTGAATTATTCTGAGGCTTTCATTTCTCTATAATGAACAGAATATGCTTATTAATAAAGGCCCCTTTTGTGTGATTCACTAACAGTTGACTCACAAAAGCCTTTAAAACCATGTTTGAAAGTTTCCGAACTGAACTGGAGTTCCTGTGAAGACAAAGCCTTATTACCACATGGAGGAGACTGATTCTGGTACTTCTTCTTTGCTAAATAAGTGATATCTAAAAATGACTTAAAGGAGGAGAAGGGACGTGAACTTGTGAGGAAGAGAGATGGAGTAGGTGTTTCTGTTCCTCCTTGAGGTATTTTTTGATTGGTCATACTTAACAGACAGTATCCATATTAATTTTTTTTTTTTGAGGAAGATTAGCCCTGAGCTAACATCTGCCACCAATCCTTTGCTTTTTGCTGAGGAAGACTGACCCTGAGCTAACATCCGTGCCCATGTTCTTCTACTTTATGTGTGGGGTGCCGCCACAGTGTGGCTTGATAAGTGGTGCATAGGATCCACACCCAGGATCCAAACTGGTGAACCCCAGGCCACAGAAGCAGAATGTGTAAACCACTGTGCCACCGGGCTGGCCCCAGTATCCATATTAATTTACCAGGTTTTGGTCGCTGCTCATTATATCATTTTCAATTTTAATGCATATCATTACTTCTTTGGGGTTTTTAATTAACTGAAAATGTCGATGAATTCAAGAGCTCTTTCAAGACTTGTTTCTGTTATTCCAAGAGATTTTACCACTTCCTGAAGAGGGGCTGTTTTAGATTTCCACAGTCATTAACCTCCCGAAGAATGTGAAGAATAAATAGAGTGGTGTGGCAGCAAAGATGTAATTGGTGCAAACTATTAAGAAGGTTGGAGGCAGGGGCTTTGTGGTGGGCAAGTCTGACAGTGGACTGAGGGGAGGGAGGGTCGAGGATAGGGAGGAGGAAGATGTTATTGAAAATCCCCATGAAAGGCTTAGTGGTAAATGGCCTGGAGATCAACCATCTGCTGGGTGAATGGTTATGCAAGACTGACTTGCAGTTTATCGTCTGAGCATCCTTTGGAAGTTAGGGGGAGCTCTAAGCAAAGTAGGTGAAAATACACAACAGAAGAAATTCTACATATGTATGTATGCGACTGGGGGCAGAAACTGAGTGGAAGTCTTATGATTTGTTTTTTAATAAAGCAATTTGAGACATTTTAGAGAAGGTGAAACTTTCAGATGTGGGAGTAGAACAAGAACTTGAAATCATCAATAATACTGCAAGTTACTCTCATGCCACTATGGTCATAGTGGAAGTTGGTACAAGATCTGTGGACGGCAATTTGACATTCTCTTGTAAAATTACAAATGTATATACCCTTTGACGTTGCAAATCCATTCTAGGAATATTTTCTGCACATACTTCACCCAATTGTGAAATGATATATGTGCAAGGTTTTCATTGCAGCACTATATGTAGAAAGTTGAAAACAACCTACATGTCTATCAATAGGATACTGAGTCCCTAAATTATGACATATGGTTACAGTGGAACACTATGAGGAAAAATAATGAGGAAGTTATTAATGTACTGATATGAACTCAGCTCCTCAATGTAGCGATAAGTAGAAGAAAAAAAAAGCAAATCTTAGGAAATTGGATCAGATGCTATCATTAAGTTAAAAAAGAAAGAGAGATATATCTATATTGGCTAGTATAATTGGACAAAAATTCTTGGAGAGAGCAGGGTGGGAGGATGGAAACAACAGAAAGGCAGGGACAAGGGTAAGATGTTTCACTACTTTGAATAGGAAAAAGTTCACAGTTTAGAAGACAAAATTGCTACATCTGGAGTGAGGCAGCCCTGGTTCTGTATACTGGTTCTAGCACTTTCTGACTCTATAACCTTGGTTCCTTTATCTGACAAGTAGAGAAGAAATTACTGCCTGCCTCATGAGGGGCCTGAGGATATTGAATGAGGGCACACATACAGCATGGAGTGGAGGGGGTACAGTACATGGATATATTCAGTAAGTGATAGCAGTTACCCTTACTCTTCTTATCAACCTTACCACCACCTTTCTCACAAATAACTTTATATTTGGGGAAGAGGGTGGAAAATGACAGTGGGAGTTATGGAAGCAAAACCAGAGCATTTTCAGCTCCATAGGAGTCTGCTGAAGGAATCGATATCATCAAAAGCATTTATAGATCACCTCTCTGCACCTGGTGCTCTTCTCTGCAGAAATAACAAATAAGGGCCCTCTCCTGAGTATCACATCATGCACCTCTCTTTCCAAGTTCTGGTGGAAAATGGAAAAACACTGACTGGTCTGGCTTGGGGCAGGAGCCTCTCTCTGTGCCAGTCAGTGACAGCCACGTAAGTGTCAGCTCTTACAGGTACCACATTAGTGGCGTGGGGAGGAACAGATCCCAAGAGAAAAGGAAGTGAGCTGGGCAAACTTCAACAGGTCCCAACTGCAAACCTTTCTGGTAGTGTTTCTGATTAAACAAAAAAAGGGAGAGGGAAGAGATTGCAGGTGGGGGTGGGGGAGCTGGGGGGGCAGTTTTGCCCTGCGTAGGCAGTAAGAGAAGATGGCATTCCTTGCAGAAAGATAGAAAGTGAGGCTTAAAGGCTCACTTGCTGACCTAGGAGTTTAAGAAAGCAGAGAATGCGGTTGCCGAGCATGTGGACACAACCTTGAATTGATGCACCAGAAATCTCCAGCAGTCCACAGGTGGACTCCAAGTGGTCCTGAAAACCCAGAAATTATATGCAGAAGTTAGTTTGTATGTGGGAATATACATTTTTCTGGGGAATCTCTGTAACTTTCATCAGATTCTCAAAGAAGGCTGTGATCTCAAAAGGATTGTAAGCCGCTGCTAGACTGATGATGATAGTGTTCTGTGACCCAAGGATTATGATTCATTCAACATTGGGAAACTAAGGCCCATAAGAAAACTTGAAAAAAAATGTGAAGAAAGAATAAAAGAACCACTGCTCTGCTATAGTTGTATTCTAAGCCGCCATTCTCGTACTTCTGTTTTTGTTTTCACATATTCACTTTTATTATTTACTGAATATTCTTTAAATCTGTTCACTTTTTAAACTTACATGCCTAGTTTAGCCTCATCCTATGAAAAAATATCTATGAAATCATGAGTATATTGTGCCACTTGCAGTCTTTTTCCTAATATATATGAGAAGAAACTTATTACTTTTCAAATTTAAAGATGTTCGTGTCATTTCCAAAATCATTCATCGCACGCACAGAGGTGGGCTCACGGCACTTTGGAAAATCCTCTAAGTATTCTAAAATTCACATCACGCATTCCATTTTGTAGAGAAGGAACCTGAGGCATGAGGCAATTAACGTAACTTATTAGAGATTCTAAGCAAACGTGGAAAAACTTTAACTCAGGTATCGGGCAACTCTATTTGCTAATGACTTGGCCGCGCTGTCTATCTTATTGCTGTGCAGACAGCTTAAGGAGATTTTTAAATGCTCTCCCATCTCCCCACTACCACATAAAGAGAATCAACTAGACTAGAGTGAAGACTTGATCGATTTAATACTCTGGTAATGATCCCAGTAACTGAGGGGCGGGGGAAGCCAGTGAGTTTCTTTCTACTCAAATTCCATCTCATTTTTATTTTCTCTTAATGTTTTTTTTGAATCCCAAGTTCCAAAACCTGTCCCCTATTATGCAGTGCAAACGAGAACAGATGGGGAAAAGTTATGTTGGAAAGGGCTTTGGAGGGCCACAGAGAAGAGAAATATGACTACTCAATGTGTCACACACCAACTTGCAGCTGCCACCAGTCCTTCCACACGACGTGCTGCGTATGGAACCAGCCCGTGGTACTCAGAAGAAGCAGGCAGGCTGCAGGAAGGGAGCGCAATTAGAGAACAGTCGCTTTACTTGTGTTTCCTTGAAAATATGAATAAAGAGCGTAGCAGCAGCACAGCCAACAAAAAAGAAATAAATCCAAAGGCCAGCCTGGAAAATGGTTAGCTGTACCCCCAGGTTTCCCAAACGTTAACTAATAATCAGCTTTATCCTGCCTTTTTATACCAAAGAAATGCCTCAGCATTTCTCCAAGTCACCATTCAGGTCTCTACTCTGTCTAGGAATTATTCTACTAGAAAGGTCATACTAGCTTACCTGCATGATGTGGGCTTCCAATAAGTATTTTCCCGTACTCATAGGGTGCTTGTGAGTTCACTAAATATTTCAATGGTGAGGGAGCTGACCTGTTTTCAAATGGCAGCTCTGCCAGTTACCAGCTGTGAGATCTCGGGCAAGTCCCCTAACTTCTCTGAGCCTGGGGTCCATCTTTTATAAAACAGAGCTAACATGACTTATTTTGAGGGTTTTTATATTCAAAGTAACATATATATGTAAATGCCTGGCACAAGAGCATTGCTCAATATATGGCAACTATTATTACTGTGATTATCAGAAAGCATAGAAAATGTTGTTCTCTCTTTTCTTTGAATTCAATGTAAAGATACTGAGAATCTGTGTTGAAAGTAATTATAAAGTTAACATGGTTTAAATTATTTGATTTGAAGGATGATTCAGGTCATACCAACAATATCTGTGAACAAGTCTTCCTGTTGTCAACAGTTGTCCGGCAGGAACATCCTCTGAAGTTGCGCCTGCCTTTGTGGAGAAAGGAAGCAAAGACTTTGCATCACAGAACATTGTTTCCCTTCCCAGGGTAGTTCATAAATTGCCTAGATCAAAATCCCTATGGGAGGGTGTTAAAATGCAGCTTACCGGGCCCACCTCAGACTATATTTTCAACATCTCTAAGGTACGGAGTTCAGGGATCCTCACTTTAAATAAAAACAGTGGTAATTCTCAAGCACACTGAAGTTTGCAAAACCCTTCTTTAAGAAATAGGGACAATGATAATTCTAATTTTAAGTCATTTCCAGCTACCTTCTGTGTCCCACCACACACAGCCAGACCCAGAAATGCAGCAATTGCTTGTGAGACAGATGTCTGGGGCTGGTAGTTCCAGCTTCTCCTCCCTCCCAACCTCTGTTCTCTTGTTTTGCATAGTGTTTAGATAAGCCTGGACTATCCATACTCTCTTTGTCCATAGGAGACATTAACTTGGTTATAGTTTATCCTAAGAGAGTGGCCATACATCCCACTGTGCCTGGGGCAGCCTAGGTTGCCCAGAATACTTGTTAATAGCACTCCTTTTCCTTATCAAAAGTATCCCAGTTTGGATGATTGATTACATCATTACCTTAGGTCTAGAGGAACTTTGATTAGCACATGTAGGACATGAATGAGGACTGGCAAAATGTCTAAAATATATCGTTCACTAGTGTAGGAAAGATATGCCTAAATACCATCAGCAACAATGAGGAGGTGCTTTGGGCTGAAATGACTTGGGAATGATCAAAGAAAATTATACTCTTTCATGTTATTCCACAAATGGGCATCAAGAAAGGGAGGGCATGGGGGCTGGCCCAGTGACGTAGCAGTTAAGTTTGTGTCCTCTGCTTAGGCGGCCCGGGGTTCACCGGTTTGGATCCCAGCCACAGACCTACACACCGCTTATCAAGCCATGCTGTGGTGGCATCCCACATATAAAACAGAGGAAGATGGGCACAGATGTTAGCTCAGGTCTAATTTTCCTCAAAAAAAAAGAAAGGGAGGGCATAGAAAAACTAGGAATTCTAGACTGGTTAATATCTCCCCTCTCAATCAAACAGCTGAGCAAAAAAAGCATGGATCTTGGCACCAGGTAGAGTTAGATATTTTCCACCTTTCTCCTTCCTGGCTGTGACCTTGGGCAAGTTATTTAATATCTCTGGACCTCACATTACTCACATGTAAATAAGATAACAAGCCTTACTTCAGTTGTAAGGATTTAATGAAATACGTGTATAATGCACCTGGCACCATGGTTAAGGGCTCAATAATGGTAGTTCTGCCATTATTCCTTCCATCATGGCCACTCTGTGCCATAGTTCCACCAAAGACACGTGATTTCTAAAATAGAGTCCTTGCAGAAGGAGTCAAGAGGGTGCTGTGGAAATGGGAATAGATTCCAGAGTGTAAAGACTTTCTTGTTTACTCTTTCTTTGTTTTTTCCTTCTTTCCTTCCTTCCTTCTTTCTTTCTTTCTATTTTTCTTTCTTCTTATGACAAACTCAAAGTCACAAACTCTTTTTTTGGATGGAAAAGAAAATAAAGGGCTGAAATGACAGCAAGGGGCTGAAGACCCATCAAGAAAGGATAATTCTAGGTGAGGTGAAAAGAAAGGAAGAAAAAGAAAAGAAATGAGAGAAAAGAAGGAGAGAAGGAGGCGGGGAGGGAGGAAAGAAAGAGAAAGAAAGAAAAGAAGAGAAAAAGAGGTGATGAGAGATGATCTCTAGTCAACAAAGCCTGACTAGAATTTGGCCTGAGAAGTTCCATAAGGGGTGCTGCTCGGTTTTTGGGGGGACACGGTTGGGGTGGGGCATAGTCTATCCTACAGAAGTGGTGCTACTGTTCATCTAACTGTTGCCTTTCAGCCCTCCAGACTGCTGTTTGGGTGGGCGGGATGGAGAAATACTATTCTATTAAAACTAAGAGCTTTGAAGTGGAGACAAACACAATCTGGTAGTATTACAGAGGCATTATTCACCCTGATGAGTCACTCTCTTTGGCTCCCACACAGCAGAGGCAAGAAGTAACACCAGTGACCTTGAAGATGCTGGCCAAGTATAGATCCAGCCTTAAGGCCTGAGTTTTCAAATGAACACCTCTGTGTGTGTCTATGTCTGTGTGTGTGTGTGTGTGTATGTAGGCAGGGGCGGGGGTGGGGGGGAGAAAAAGAGAGAGAGTATAGGGGAATACAAGTTAAAGAATGTAGGGTGATCAATTCTAAAGAGCCAATATAAAAACTCTTAATATTTAACAACTAAATCAACTAAATAACAAGTACTTCCAAGGAAATAACCACCATGTAAACAGGTCTCAGCTAGAA
Source organism: Equus przewalskii (assembly GCF_037783145.1). Taxonomy (NCBI): domain Eukaryota; kingdom Metazoa; phylum Chordata; class Mammalia; order Perissodactyla; family Equidae; genus Equus; species Equus przewalskii. The sequence goes on from NC_091847.1 coordinate 38,361,573, forward strand.
AAACTGATTAGGTAGGTCAGTGTGGGAACATTTAAAATAACCATTTTTAGCCAGGAGGTGAATACAGAATCCAGTTCCTGTTCCTAGGCTCAAATGTCTCATCATTTCCATTCATCATGACTCTTCATGAATCTAGTTTGCTGAGACTAATGTTTTCTGTGTTCTAAGCCACACACTGCTTGATGCTCAGAGCCCTACAAACAAAATTCAGACAGATGCAGTCCCCAGGCCTTTGACAACATGCAATGGAAAGCAGGCAATAGTAAAGGGGTGCATCAGAACGTACAGATGTGCAGGCAGCTGCACAAATGGCAAAGAGAGTCATGGCCTTTGACCAGATGGCCCCTGTGGTCCAGTAAAAAATTATCGACATGGAATCCAGCAAAGTTTCAGGTTGATAGAGATAGTTAGTTCTTGGAATTGTACGTTGAAACCACAAAGAAAAATACAAGCAAAATCATAAAGTTATTTGAAGCCAACTCAAAAAAGAAGTTTTTAAAGTAGTGGACAGCTAAAATAGAATAGTTCCCAGGTATGGAGGGTGCCACATGGAAAAACCAAGGGACAGTAGTGGAGCACAGCACTGTAAACCTTGAAGAACCTCAGATTGGTCACTATGTTTGTATGGACAAAGAGAGAGGGTTGGGTTGGAAGGGTTGTAAAGGATGCATTAAAGGAAGACTTGAGACAATTGGCCTCATAGGCTTTGTTCTTGGTGTGAGTTTCCAGAGATTTATGGTTATGTTTGGATTATATTTGTCCTTCAGTGTTTCTCCTTTATATGAAGTTTTTACTTTTCATGGGTGCATGTAAGTTATAGGAAGTAAGGTGTAGTTTGCTCAGAATTCATAGCTATAATTAAACGAAAAACTCTTAGGATCTTTTCTCTGCAATTAGCAGGATCCCAACTCAAAATAGCCTAAGGAAAAAAGAAGACTTTATTATAAGAAAATTCATGTGCTTCCCAGATCCCAAGTACTGGGATGTGGGTGGGCCTCAAAAACAACTGGAACCATGCTTAAATACCATGAACATTCTCGTCCATCTTTTGCCTTTGTTTCTCCAGCAATCTGTTTCACTCTTTCTTCTTGCTGATTGCTAACCTCTTTGTGGGGCTCATGAGAACATACAGGAAATACAACTGCCAACAGGCTACAAGTTCACATTTCTTCCATTTCAAAAAGCAGCAAGATTGAGCTTGAATGTCCTAGTGGAATTCCAAATTTCTGGGGAAGAACTATGCCCAGGCAGGTACCCAACTCTGAATGAATTAACTGTGGCCATAGAACCACACTGTATTAACTTAGCTCCCATCATAACCATGTTTGTATAGGTGTGAGGGGACTGTTTCTAGGAAAGGATGGTACTGACTAGACAAATGATATCTGTGTATCAAGATGCTTTTGGCAACAAGTAAGGGGATATTTATTATCTCTTATAACAAGAAGTCGTACCTGAAATTTGGTGAGCCTGAGATTCAAGACAAGTCAATTCAACCAACATTTACTGAGCACCTACCATGTACCAGGCACTGCCATAGATGGTGGGGATGTTTGAGTGATAAAGCAGATAAAAATCCCTGCCTTCAGGGAGCTTATGTTCCATGGTTGGTTAATTCACTGATTCAACAACATTAGCAAGTTCCTAGTTTTATTGTTTTTTCTAAACTCCGCCAAACCCAGCACGTCAGCTCTAACGATCTCTGACAAGAGGAATCAAACTGAGACACACAGTTTTAGTAATTTACCTAAAGTCATGCAACTACAAATGAGGGAATCATGGGCCCAGACGCCCACCTGGTGTAAAAGTGCTGCTTCTTGCCCTTGTGCTGAGAGGGGTCTAGCCTCCCGCATACGTGTGGTTCCCTGACGCCTGAACAGAATTAGGGGTCTATGAGGCAGGAACAGGTGAGCCATGGCTTCCAGAGAGGGAATGACCATGACTTCTACAGCCTGCTGCATTGGGAATTCTTGGATCAATGTATCTCCAAGTCTTAGAATTGACCAGTTTACTTATAGTCTGGTTAGAAGCTCTTCCCAAGGTCATGGTTAAAAGGTCAGGCGAGAACCTGAGGTAGCTCACACAGAATCAAGGTGCCTGTAAGTCAAGGTTTCTATTTGCAAAGGTGTTGATCAGTACAGAAAGGGTGGGGCTGATGGCCATGTCAAAAGGCAATTTTCCTGAACTGCAGGAGAGGCAGTTTGATGTGGCAGGAAGCAGATGAAGACTGGAATTTCAAGGCTCTGGGCATCAGTTCCTACAATGGAGCAGCCAGAAAGTTCTTAAGGTTTGTTAGGGCATCATTTTGGCAGAGGGTGAGGAGAATTGTTTTCCTTTGACTTTAACCAAGAAAGGTGCTTTGAATCTCAAGTTCTTGACCTTGATGCAGGACTACCGTTCAGTGGTGGAACCCAGGAAATTCTGGGAAAAAAAGCACAAATTTAAACAGAATTTAGATAAACTTCAATAATGTAGAAGGAAAAGGAAGAGGAATCATGGATAATTATATTGATGAAATACAAACTGGAGACATAGCATCCTCTATGAAGAGAACAATAATAAACCTTCATTTAAGAAGCAAGGAAATCATCAAAAAAGCTGATAAATACACAGAGGCAACTTCAATTGTATTTGCAACGTTTATTTCGTATACCGAGTGGTGGGTACATGGGTATGTGTTAGATTATACTCTATGCCTTTATTTTCTCTAAAATATTTCCTTAAAAAATGTTTGGTATCATTTTGCTTTTTTGGAATCTGTCATTTTTAATTCGATGAGTCGTTATTAGTGAGCAGGGAGGTGGAAAAGAATATCTGAGTTCTGATGTCTTCTTCCTTCCAGAAGGAAGGACCAGATCTTGGGTCCCTGATCTTCGATCATCAGCAATATTCCTCCTTGCTTTGCAATCCTGGTGCTGCCTTCCTCTCCCTGTCCCCTGCCCCCTCATAATTTTTTGCCTTTACATTTGGGAACTCAGTTGCATCCTACAATTTGCCACTGCCCCAATTGTACCAAGGAGTGGGTGTAGTAGAAATTCAATATCCACTGGTATGTGTCATTGTTCCTGAGTCAACTTAGCTTTTCAAAAACACAATATGTTATTAAACAAAATCTTTCCTCTGTTCTCAACAACAGACTAGCGGTTGGGTTTTCAATAAAGATTTAAGAAAATAGTTTGCGTGCTTAGTCCACTCAAAGCCTAATCACCTGCCAGGGTTTATTGAGAGTAGCTAGGGTGGGTACCCCCAACCCCCACGCCAATACCAGTTTTTGAGTCACATAATGGCAACATTTTGCTATAAAAATGCTAACTTCTCTTCTGTTGTGCTTCTGCTGTTATTCAAAAACAGCCAAATGGATGTTATTGAAATCCGGTCCCAAAAAAGGTTGAAATTGCTCCCCAGCTGGGCCTGAGACCCTGTGTGCCAAATTTCAGCCTAAAGAGAATTCTTATATTTGAGTCACTGTGAGCAGCTGAAATATGAGGTTTGGGGTGGAAATGCTAACAGACTCTTAACTATCATTTTGCAAACCATGTGATTATAACACAATGCAAACCTCCTCTGGAGCAACTCTTTGGCAAAAGCAACAGAAACAAGATGTCTGGGCCCTGAAGTTCTGCCTTTACAAGCTTCTGCAGGGCTAGCAGCAGGCAGAGGGGGCCTGCGATGACACTGCCGACATTTCTGTTCTTGCTCTGAGGTTAAAGGATGGGCCCCATTGGTGAATTTCTGTTAAATAACAGAAGTGCGTGCAGCTCATTCCTTTACAGGGCTCCTTGGAACACGGGTTTAGGGTCACCCTTGCTTGTTCTGGAAGTGTTATCGCCAACACAGTGCTTGGTTCCAACCAGACATGAATTGTTTCCACCTCTAGTCCCTTTGGCTTAGTCACACTTGCTCCCATTCCAACTTGGCAAAAAAGCCTGCACTGCTTGGCCACTTGCTTCTATCATCTGGCATTTAAATGTGGGCTGCATCTCTCCTCAGTAATGTCCGGGGCCACAGAGATGCTTTGGTTCCAGGCTTCAAACACATGTTCCAGGCGGTGAGTGCCCAAATGTAGGTAGAGCTTCCATACACTGATCCATTCACGGACCCTCCACATGATGGAGAGGCGATCAGAGCTCTCAAGGGCAGCCCCCCAGGGTGCCGTTTCCAGAGGAGTTCCTCATCACACCTCCTCCAGCACTCAGCCCTTGTGAGGAGCTGTGATAGAAAGCTTTGCTCCCAAAGCCCAGTCAGAATGTGGCCAATCTGTTTCTGCCACTTGACAGCCAGTCTGTTTCGGGCAAGACACTTAACCACACTGAGCCTCAGTTTCTTTGTCTATAAAATGGGGACAAGCACCTGCCTTCTATCCAGTTGTAAGGATCACAGAATGTGAGAGTATTTTCTAAATTGCAACACACTATACACATTTTTGGCAGTTATTATCTCCGGAATCTCACTATAATTTCAAAACTCTAATCTGAGTTAAAACTACTGTTTGAAGTCAGTAGGAACGGGTTTAAAAGACTAGCTCCCATTAGAAATAGCAGGCTACAGATTCTAAGAATCAATGAGTGTTTATCGGATGCTTCATACACGCTCGGTTCTCTGTTAGGGGCTACAAAGGATACACAGAAAGTGAAGACATGATCCCTAGCTTTAACAAGAATATACTTTAGCATGAAACACAAGATATTTGATAATTAAGTGATAGATACTATAGATACAGTATCAGTTCAGAAGTGGAGAGGAGGGATGAGGGTAGAGAAATAGGCGTGGCTTTATGGAGCAGGCCTGCGGTAGACTCCTTTGTTTGTGTTTATCAAGATCCATCTTGAGGAGATTTGACCTTCTACCTTCCACGTGGTTTTAGCGGGTTTGTCAGCCACAATACCGTGTGATTATAACACAATGCAAACCTCCTCTGGAGCAACTCTCTGGCTACAGGTGTGGGCATATGCCCCAGCCGTGGCAATACAGTAGCCCATCCCGCTAGCCAGAAGGATTGAACAAAGGAATGGCACTTGATCCAAATCAGGCCAATGGAAAATCTCACCCGACATATTATAAATAGAGGGGGAGAGAGAAAAGGTTTTTCTTGTGGGTTATGCATAAGAGGGGATGATGTAAGTTTGGAGCTTTCTGTGGCCTGGTATCAGCCCCTTCAGTCCAGGAGAAGGATATCTGTAAAAGGAATCAGTTCAAGGCAGGGGAAGGTGGGGACTGGACAGCGGAAGAGGGACCTAACAGCGCTGTTTGGGTCCCTGCATCCCTTCTGTTCTTCCTGAAAGCAGATTTTTATTTTGCACCTACAGGAGTTTGGTTTGGAGTTTCCTCCATTTGAACCAAGAGTCCTACCTCTTAGAGTGTGGGGTTCAAATTGTGTAATAAAAAATGGGTAGGACTTGGCCATGCTTGGGGAAGAAGGCAGCGTATTCTGGGCAAGGTCCAGAGATGAGAACAAGTATGGTACGTCTGAGGAATCTGAGAAAATCTGCCTGAGTGGAGCAGAGGGGTAAGCTGGGAATAAGCGAATAGATGGATTATTAACGAAGGAGTCATTTTGGGAGTTTCTTCAAACTACATAAGAGTTGAGGTTTGATAGGAGGAAACAAAGAGTTTCTCAAAACAAAATAAAGGAAAACTGCATCTGTTCAAAGGCGACGATTAAAGTCTGTTGTATTAGTCAGCTTGGGCTGCCTTCACAAAATACCACAGAGTGAGGAGTTGAAACTACAGACATTTGTTTTCTCACAGTTGTGTCAGCTAGAAGTCCATGATCAAGGTGCCAGCAAACCTGGGTTCTGGGGAGAGCTCTCTGGATTGTAGTGGCCACCTTCTCGCTGAGTCTTCACAAGGCCTGTCCTCTGTGCACGGGGGGAGAGCGAGCTCTGGTGTCTCTTCCTCTTCTTATGAAAACACCAGTTCTATCAGATTAGGGACTCACCCTTATAAGCTTATTTTCGTTCTTAAAGGCTCCATCTCCAAATATAGTCAACTGGGGATTGGGGCTTCACATATGAATTTTAGGGGAACACAATTCAGTTCATGACATCTGTCAAAACTGAGAGCAGTAGAAAATGATATAATGAGACTCTTATACACTGCTATTGGAAGGATAAGTCATTACAGCTACTTAGGAGAAAAATCTGGCAAAATCTAGTCAGGTACCCGGCAATTCCACTTTGAGATTTGGAGTCTTTGCACCAGTGCACCAGGAAGTGCTTTCAAAAATGATTTTTCAGCATGTTTTTTTTGGTGAGGAAGATTGGCCCTGAGCTAACATCCATTGCCAATATTCTGCTTTTTGCTTGAGGAAGATTGTTGCTGAGCTAACATCCATGCCAGTCTTCCTCTGTTTTCTATGTGGGATGCCTCCACAGCATGGGTTAATGAGTAGTGTGTAGGTCCATGCCCAGGGTCTAAACGCATGCACCCTGGGCCACTGAAGCAGAGTGCGCAAACTTAACCACTACACCAGGAGCCAGCCCCAGCATTATTTTTAAGATAATTGGAGAAACCTAAATGTCAGTCAAAAGGAAAAATAAATTTTAGCAATTCATACAATTAACCCTATACAGTAGTAGAAGTGAAAAATCCTAGAAATACGTGTAACAACATGAATAAATCTCAAGTATAGTAATGTTGAACAACAAAAAAGTCAAGTTACCAAAGGACGTATAGAGCAATATAACACATCAGTGTCATGCTGGAGCTGGCTCCCACCTATTGGACTCATCTCTTCCCAATTCCTTGATCACTGACATCACGTGGTAGCTTGAAATTGACCACGGTGGGGACACCATGGAAATTGGCAGATGCTTTACAGCAGGTCTCCGTTTTTCCTCATTGGAGAGTCAGTTGTTAAACATTACCAGAATGCCATTGGATAGTATTTTTATAAATATTAAAATATATAAAACAACACAGTAGGGGCCCACCCCGTGGCTGAGTGGTTAAGTTTGTGCGCTCCCGCTTTGGCGGCCCAGGGCTTCGCCGGTTTGGATCCTGGGTGCAGACGTGGCACCGCTCATTAGGCCATGCTGAGGCAGCATCCCACATACCACAACTAGAAGGACCCACAACTAAAATATACAACTATGTACTGGGGGGATTTGGGAAGAAAAAGCAGAGCAAAATAAAACAAAACAAAACGACACAGTATACCATAGTAACCATATAGAGACAAGTATTCAGTATGATAAACACCACACTCAGGATAGTGATTACTTCTTGAGAGGAAGGAAAGGAATGTGGTTAGAGAGGGATACACAAAGACTTCAACTGATCTTGAAATGTTTGTTTCTTAAACTGAGGAGCAGGTACATGAGTGTTAGTTATTTTACACTCTATGCTTTGCGTTGCGGTTTTCTAAAATATTTAGTAAACCAATGAGATACGGAAGCCAGTCCTCCCAGAGAGGAGAGTTACATGGGCGAGGCAGGGGGAGGCACTTGACTTAGTCTATCCTTGCTCCTTCCTGCTGGGTCAGCAGCAAGAGGGAAATCTGCGGCTCTCAGATTTGGCCACTGGGGCAACCAGATGAATCTACAGTATCTCTGGGGCTGCCTCAGGTGCCATATTTGATTCTGAGGTTCCAAAAGGAAGAGGGAGTAAATACCAACACAAAGAAGAGGTGGGATCATCTGAGGGGAATCTTCAGGTGGTTATCGTGATCATTTCCGGATGACCCTTCAGCTCTGTCTAACTGACGCTATAGGCCGCCCAGCAGGCAAGGGCTGTACTTGGGTAGGGCAGCAAACAGAGCTTATATTGTATGGGTGCTTGTTTCTAGTCAACTTGGGTCATAAAAGAATTCCGGTTCTCCCAGAAAGGGGCATGTCTAGGAAATGTTAAGAGCCGATTTACAGCAAGCATAGGTCAGGAGACGCTAGGAGGTGATGACTTTGTTCCTAGGAGAAAGATCTTCTAGCCTCTCTATTTGGATTTCTGGTATGTTTTCATAAGTACAGTGGACTAAAGTGCCCTATTTAAGTGACGTTCCCCTTGCTCTTGAAACAAGTTAGCAAAGCCTTTATAGGCTGGTCTGGATTTTGTACCTCTCCCTGACCTCCTCCTCCCCTTTGCATTTAGTGATGCTCACAGTTGGCTAAACACACCATTCTGTTTCTGCACATGCTGTTCTCTGCCTGGAATCCACGACCCCACATGAGCAGAGTTTGTCTCTGTCTTCTCTGGACCCTCCTCTTCCTAGGACATGCCTTCATCATTTCTTTTTATACACAGTGATCCCTCAGATGGCCATCTCCCCTGCTGCAGTGTTGAGCTCCTTCATGGCAAGGATCTTGTGTTATTTAACTTTCTATCCCCAAGGCCTACCATCCTCTCTTTCACTCTATCTTTTCTCTTTAAAACTATCTGCTAACACCCACGCAGAATCCCCTCATAGGCAAAGAAGCAAGACAAGAGGGGTGGGGTATGCCGAAGACAAGGAAACAGACACTAGCTGGCACAAAAGGCCTAATTCCATTCCCTGGTGGAACTTCGTCTGACCCAGTGAACTTGTGGAAAATAAACAGTCCCATACACAAAGGCTCGAGGTGTATAAAGGCTGAGGTCAGGATGATAACAAAGCCCCTGATAACTCCGCTTCCCCTTAGTTGTGAACCTCTTCTTCTCCTTTTTTGATGTCTCCTGACCTGGTCTGGAATCTTCCAAATTGTTGTCAACAGCTAGCTATTTCATGTGCATTATGCCCTGAATTCTGTTCTGAATACAACGCTAGTAGGTTCCACTAATTAATTAAATTGTACTTCATAGACTTGGAGTCGGGTTTCTTGAATACAAGATGCAAATTTATGCAACATATGCAAATCACTCATGTTCTCAAATTCCATGAACAAAATCTGGTAGCCTTGAGATAAAAAAGCCTCTGCCAAGCATCATCTCTTCTAATTATTGCTTAATTTTTCCCCCTTTAACATTGAACTAACACTTTCAGGCTTGGCAGAAACTGGTAGAAACAATGAGAGTCATTTCTACACAGGAAGTTCCTTAAGGGCAAAGATTCTGTAATCTACTTATTTTTTGCTCTCTGGTGGCTCCCAATATACTATTGAGCACACATAGGCTTGCATAGGGCACACCAGCACCAGTCCTGGCTACTAAATTATGGAAAATTCAAAAGAATAAAAGTTGAGAGCCTTGCAAAACATGGCATTTAAGTCTTGGAACAAGGAGATGATAACTTGCACTAATACATGTGGCTACACAAATTTAAGTCAATTAAAATTAAATAAAATTTAGGGAGCTGGCCCATGGCTGAGTGGTTAAAGTTCTAAGCACTCTGCTTCGCTGGCCCGGATTTGTGGGTTCAGATCTCAGACGCAGACCTACTCCACTCATTAGCCATGCTGCGGAGGTATCCCACATACAAAATAGAGGAAGACTGACATGGATGTTCACTCAGGATGTTAGCTGCATGTGGCTAGTGACTTTCTTATTGGGCAGCACAGACACAGAGCATTTCCATCATTATAGAATGTTCTACAGGACAGTACTGATCTAGATCCTTGCTACTCAAAGCCTGTTCCTTGGACCAGTGGTATGGTGTCACATGGAAGCTTATTGGAAATGCAGGATCTCAGGCCATATCGCAGATCTGCTGCATCAGAATCTGCATTTTAACAAAATCCTTAATTTGTTCACATGCATGTCAAAGTGAGAGGCTTGGTCCAGCTCTAGAAGAAAAATCAGTGGTTCTCAAATTTTAGTATACACTGGAATCATCAGGAAGGCTTATTAAACATAGCGTGGTGGGAATCAATATGAGAGTTCCTGATTCAGTAGGTGTATTAGTTTTCCAGGGCTGCCATAACAAATTACCACAGAATGGGTGGTTTAAAATAAGAGAAATTTATTCTCTCTCTCAGTTCTGGAGGCTAGAAGTCTGAAATCAAGGTGTTGGCAGGGCCACGCTCCCTCTGAAATCTTCCTTAGGTAGAGAAGCATCTTTCGTTCCCTCTTCCTAGCTTCTGGTGGTTTGCTGGCCATCTTTGGTGATTCTTAACTTGAAGCTGCACAAGTCCAGTCTCTGCCTCCATCATCATGTGGCGTTCTCCTCTCATGTATCTGGTGTCTCTGTGTCTGTCTCCTCTTATAAGGACACCAGTCATATTGCATTAAGGGCCCACCCTACTCCCGTATGACCTCATCTTAACTTATGTAATTACATCTGCAATGACCCTGTGTTACATTCTGGTGTACTGGGGATTAAGACTTCAATGTATTTTTTTGGCGGGACACAATTCAATCTATAACAGGAGGTCTAGGGTGGGACCTGATAATCTGCATTTCTAACAACTCCCCAGGTGCTGATGCTGCTCCAGGGACCACACTTTGAAAACCACAGGTCTAACATATCTACAAAACAGGACTCCAGAGAACTAAAAGTTGAATTATACTATAGAAATGACTGTGTTTAACTTCCCAAATGTGCAGAATTCCATTTTAAAGCATACTTGAAAGATTGCCACCCAGTCTGTGTGTGGATACTTCCAATGACAAGGTTCTCATTACTAGCACAGCAGCTTTCTCCATAGCTCTGCCTATGAAAATTCTTACCCTTTGAAATTTCTGAGTGTCTGATATATCTAGATATCTGAGGGCAGCTGAATGTCTCAATATTGAGCTCTAGATTTTCTTTGTGTGAGAGAGTCCTTAGAATCCTCTAGATTCTGGCTTGCTCCTTAGGGCACACTTGTTGAGGTTTTTAGGGGTGATAATTATGCTTCCCATTGGCTATGAATTAATTAGAAATAGACACAGGATCCAACAGATGAAGATCAATAGGTCAGCCTTACTTCCAATAAACGTAGATTAGAGAGGAGAACATGGACCTTGACCACAATCAGCCTTCCTACTAACCCCCACCTACTTGAATTTATCTGACACAGTCAGATAAAGAGAAGCAGGATAATTGAATCTACACTACTACACAAGGTTTTGAGCGTAAGAGTTACAGCTACTACCATATAAAGAAAGGAACCACTCCTAGGAGAGGACAAGTTTTCCTGAAAAAGAGAAAGAAAAGCTGCCTAGCTTTTCTTCTTTTAAACTTACCCATCCAATAAGAGCTTCCTTCTCCTCTGGTCCTCTATTTAGCATCCATTCCCACTATCTTCCTCCTTTCAAACAGAACCCTGATGTTGTTTACAAAAGCCCCCTCTTCTATGTTGCCCAGCGTCTCAGGAAGCTGACCTTATCCTCAAGTCAAGTCAATCATAGTAAGTCCAATCCCCTTGCAAGTGGTTGGTTCCAGAATTTAGGCTTAAGCCAATCCATGCATGGCATTATTTCAGAGCCTGCTGTTGGACCAGGGATGGGTACATGATACAAACTAGCCTAATTAGACTGAAGGTGAGAACTTGTGTTCAATAGTTGGAGGAGAGATTTTCTAACGAGGAAGCATTCTGTCCCAGGACTGATGGTAGCCAACTTCTAACCACAAGAGGGCCAGTCTGAAGAAGCAGCCTCTGCCTACAGGCCAGATGAGATCGAAGAGCAGAGAAATAGATCCCCGGCTCCAGTTGTAACATGTTTGCTCTACTTTTGGATTATTTCTTATTACAAAAGACACTAAATTTCTTTATTGTTTAAGCTAGTTATGTCAGTGTTTCTACATTTCCAGGTAAAATAATTCCTACCAATAAAATACTCAAATATTGTTCCCATGAGTCAGTAGAAGTTGCCTCATGGAAACCTGAAGAAATAGGACTAAGTCTGTACCCACTAATGCTCCATTTTAATTCATTAATGCTTCTCTTTAAGTGTGTGCCTTTCACTGGACAGATCTTTCCACACACTGTGATGCCATCAACTCCCAGGACCCAACACAGTACCTGCCATCGAGTACACTCTATGCAATCATTTGTTGAACAAATGCAGCTGGAGACTGCATTAACATTTTTAGCAGACACATAATAGTTGTCACATTAAGTTCAGATGAACTAAAACCCCTAGAACATTTTTATATAAATTGATGTCAAAACTGTCTGTCTCCACCCTGTATCTGAACATTTGCATTGTGTATGGAGTTTTCTTTTAAAATTTTTTAACCTAAATAAAGGCCTTGATATTTATTGCTATTCAGTTGTCTCTAGGAGATTCCAGCCTAGGTTGCAGTCACTTGAGATAATTTTTAGTTGTGGTCCTTTCACTTGTCATGTCAGCGATTCTTCCTATTTTATGTGAACTTAAAAATATATACATTCCTTCTATATCTTCATATGAATCAAATAGCAAAATGTTGACTGAAACAGCAGCAGGACGAGAGGAGTGCCTCTAGGTTTCCTCATTGTTTGCCAGAAGTAACCACTTCATCCCTCTCCATGCGTTCCTAACTTGGCTGGTAGAATGAGAACTTCTGCTTTTCCAGAAATGTCAGGATCATAACTTCTACCACTTCTAGTCCATTCCCTCCAACCATGCTTGGTAAATGGTGAATTTTGGAGAAGCCACTGAAAGTGCCTGACTGAGTCCTCTCTGAGTTCTTTGAAGTTGCTTCTGCTCAGGACACACAAGCTCTCCTCCTCCACCAAGCGCTGAGCTGCCCCCTAGGGGGAGGCCCGCAGTGGTCCAGCCATGCCCATGACTGGATTGGGAAGTTAAACTGTGTGAGGGTTGGAATATTAGGAAATATTAGAGGACAGATTGTGGGCACATAACCAGCCAAGTTCTCCCATCAGTATTACTGAAAACAAAGCTGAGGGTTTTTTCTCCATGGGGTTGACACCTGCGTTTATTTAGCCATTGCTTCAGAATTTAGACAGGTAAGAGCAATTTATTAGGAATTGACTGTTCCTAAAACTCAATCTTAAGCAACACTCTACATTTGATTGTTCAACAGCTTCAAATCCATCAAAATATATTACTTTTGAGGGCTTCAACATAATCAAGATTAAAGTAGGTCTATGATATTCCTCCTAATCTGACAACTTATTAGCCCAACTAAGAAGGCAAAAGGTATGACTTATTTTGAGTGAACTCATCATAATTTGAAATGATTGTTGTCTCAGTTCGGGCTCTGTAACGAATTACCATAGACTGGGTGGCTTAAGCAACAGAAATTTGTTTCTCACAGTTTTGGAGGCTGAAAGTCTGAGATCACGGTGCCAGGATGAGAGAGAGGGAGAGAGAGATAGAGGAAGCAAGCTCTCGGTGTCTCTTCTTATAAGGACACTAATCCCATCGTGATGGCTGCACTTTCATGACCTAACTACCACCGAAAGCCTCCATTTCCAAAGACTATCACATTGAGTGTTAGGGTTTCAACATACATTTCAGTCCATAGCAATTATTATGATCTTTTAAAAAGTTATAAATTATCTGTTGATTAGTAAAATCTGGATGAATATTAAAACAAATCAGCTTTCAAGTCACCCATTTATGGTTTCCGTAATTCTCTTTTCTGAAAATCAGACTCCTTCTCCATATCTTGTCTTTGAAGCTACTCCCGTGAGCCAGAATGCCTCTGAGATTTCTGTGGCTGTTGAATGGCACTTGAATTTCCTCCAGTCCATGGAATGTACGTCCCAAGGTTCAGAGACTTGAACTCATAAAAACCACCAGGTGAACTCTTACCAAATCTTGTCTCTTGGAAAATTAAAACAAACTATGGTAATTGTCATTCCAAGTTTAAAACTATCTATGAGAGATTCAGAGATCCAGGGTCAGTAACAATTTGTTATCTTGCTGAGGCATTTGGCTCTGGCCCACTCTCATAATGGAAGGTGGCATCAGCTTGCCTAGCTATTGACAGCCTCGTCAACTGCTCAACATCCCCATCTCAACTGTGTATTCTGACTCTTTTTTCCATCACAGTGATTATAACTTCTCCATCTTTCTGAAAATGATGCTGAAAAAAAAAGCTATCTCATATTATTGCAATGAAAGTAAAACAGATCTAAAAGAGAAGATGGCCTTCTTAAAGTTGGTAGTTTGTGAAGGTCTTGAGTCCAATGTCTCATGACAGGACACATGCATTTTGTCTCATGCATCCAGGAGGCTCATGCATTTTGGTGGCATGATGATTTATTGAAATACTGATTGGTATTGTGCTCTCTGTATTTGTCTCCAACCTTCCTTCCAAGAAGGTGTTTGGGCCACTGGTTGGCTGAAGCTGAAGCTGTTTAAGGTAACTTTGCATCTTATCTTCTGTGAAAGGCTGAGTATGTTGAAAAGGTTATATTAGGAGTTCTAGACGAAGATCAGAGACAAGGAGAGAAAAAGAGATTTTCCCCAGACAGAGAAGGGTTAGAATTTGATGGGTCCATGATGCGCCTTACCAGGAGAAGTGGCAAGACCAGAGAGTATGTCTTCCAGCCTCAGTGAATGCCACTGCAACAGAGAGCACCAGGCTTCTATGGACCGTGTGGGGTCGACAGAGAGAATAACAGAAAAAACCATGTGACCTGAAGATGAGGGACTTTGGTAGAGGCTGCTAAGTTTCATCAATATCTATTTCGCCTCTCCTTCCCACAGGTCAACTCTATTTCTCCGCCAGCCCCCTTGCAACTAAGTGGAGCCAAGTGACTGAGTCTGGCTATGGAATGGAGGCTGAAGTAATATACACTACTTTTAGGCCTGGCCTTAAAGATGTCCTCAAGCTCTCTCCATTGCCACCTCCAATCCCTTTCTGGTCTGAGCGGCAGCAAGCAAAGGATTCAAAGCTCAAGAGGTTGACCGGAAGAGCCCGTGATGGAAGGAGCATGGACACCTGAGTTGCCTCTTGAGGAGAGCTGCCCGGATGACTTCCTGCCCTGGAACATCCACACTGGGCTTTGTGTGAGTAGGAAATAAACTTCTCATCTGAAGACACTGTTTTTTGGAGGGATTTTTTGCCTAATAACTAGCTTCAATGACCCTGTCTAATTCAGATTTCTTACCCTCATTTCCCATGCAACACATATGCCCACTAAATGCTAATATCTGGAGTAGAGGAGGAGATCTAAATAATAGCTGAGATTGATTTTCTCACGGGCTCAGTGGGATCCCGAGAGTTGCATTTGATTTGATTTAAGGAAAATGCATTACTTTGAAACAAGGCTTGACATTGTAGACTAAGAGTTTTACCTCATTTCTCCATCTGAATTCCTTTTTCTTTCTGGAAAAGACATCAGTTGAGGAATCTGGCCTCTCTGACGGACAAGACTCCCCAGCACACACCTCACAGTGATTTTTCCCGTCAAGGTAGGCATCAGCTTCCCGAACTCCCAGCTCCCATCCCTCTATTTCCAGCCCTTCTCCGTCCTTCCAGGGTATGAGCACGAGCCATAGAGGTCTGGAGAGCAAAGAGTTAAGCCTTTCTTTCAGGTCTTTTGCTTCTTCAGTTAATTAATTAGATTGAAATTTCAACTTCAGGCTGCTCTGCTGGTCTCTAGCTAGTGCTGTCACCTAAAATCCTGCCCGCCACACACGTGCTTTTGACAGCAAGAGCTTCTCAAAAGCCTCTCCACATCTCTATTCCAGGAATAATGCAAGGAAAGGGCCGATACCTGTGAAAGCTGAGTGCCGAAGCTCTCTCTGTCCACCGCTTCAAAAGAATAACTACCCTCAGTCTGCCTTTATTTTGTGTTATAGCTCTTCTTTTTCAATGAAAAGTCCCTGCTCTCTATTCATTATAAAGAATAAAGAGCTTTTCAAGTGTGAGTTGCTAAACCCAGAAGGGAGCAGAGCTATTTTTAAGAGGGTTTCAACTCTGAGCTGTTACACCAGGCCAGCCTGCCAGCAGCGGAGGTCTTCCAGGGAGGCCGAAGGCAATCGCAGCCTCTCTTCAGGAGGGGATATTTAGGAAGGAAGCTCCTGGGGCAGAAACATTCTAGCTCTCTGGCCCACAGATAGCTCCGGTGCCTTCATACCTGGCTCCTCTAGGCAGAACCTCGCAAGGGGGTCGGGGGAGTATTTTTTATTCTCACCCATTCGAGGTTTGCCTGCTGCCTTAGGTTTCTCACATCTACTTCCTCCAAATAGGAAACAATCTGCTTGATTCTCATCCGGGAGCACAGGGAGGAGGGGGGCCGCCTTTATGTCCTCTCCTATCTTCGTCAAGCCATATGCAACTGGCAGCCACCACGCTTCTCTCTGTGGGAAGAGGATAATCAGAGCTGGATTCCCGAATGAAAGGAGGAACATGCAGAGTCGCCTGCCTCTCGTCCAACCGTAGTGGCATCCTTGTGGCCTGGCTCAGTCCAGACGCTTCTGAAGTCTGTGCATTTAGGGGTAAGGATGGACTCTCAGATTCAGAGTGAGAGGACCTGGGTTCAAGTCTCACCTCTCTGTGCCTCCGTTCCCTTAGGGTAAAATGAGGACAATAGTACCATCCTTTCAGAGGTGCTGTGGGGAGGATTACCATCCTCTCCTGGGTGTGGAAAGGTCTGTCAACCTGCAGTGTCACATGCATGTTAATCTTTGACCTGAGGGCTGGGGAGCTATGCACTCTAATTTCAAGACCAGAAGTAGTGCTGCTGGATGACAGAGGGGATTGTGACAATTTGATAGAAACTATTCATGATGCGGGAGGATTGAGATTATGTTTTCTATCCTCTCCTCGCATTAAGCTTCTCTGCCAGAGAAAAAGGATGGGTAATTAAAACTATTCTATTGTTTTGACCACTTTCGGGAGTAAAAGACATGCATATAAACTAAAATGGTGCGAGGAAACAAAAATGATCAACTAATTTCATACGAAGGATTGCTAAAGGAAATAGAGAAACTTATTTGATTATAATATATCTTGTACCATAGAGGTACAGAGCTTACAGAGATATACGTCAGTAAAAAAAATTTTTAAGAAAAAATAATAGCCAGGAAAAACATAGGCAAAGTAGGATGATTAGACCCAAGGGAAAAGATAGTGCACATGTATGCAGGTGATAAGGTTATACTGTTCTAAAGATGGGGCAACCAATTAGGCTCTGAGCTTCCAGGAGGCCAAAGCAAAAAGGGAAATATGATGTTACCAAATTTATATCTTTCATGAGGAACCCCCTACTGCTACCAATTCCTCATCCTTTTTTTATCATAAGACTCATAAGCATGGATATTTAGCTTGAGGAAGAGAATACATAGGGAGTTTCATTATGGCCTTCTTCAAGTATTTGATGGGCTGCCAAGTACAAAAAGGAAAGATTGCTTTGGGTAATTCCAGACTGCAAAACTAGAATCAATGAGTGTAAGTTAAGGGGAACAGATTTGGGTTAAAAATAAAGAACTTTCTAACAATTAGAGTTATCCATAAATGGAATGAGCTGTCTGGCAAAGAAGTGAGCTCCCTGTTACTGGAAGTGATCAAACAGAGGCTGGCTAACCATCTGTTAAGGATAAAAAGGATTTGTGCATAATGAGGGAATTATGCAACAACATAATACAAGGCTCTTCATAACAGTCTTATTTATAATAGTAGGAAAGAAAAATAGAATCAACCTAAATGTCCAACAATAGGGGATTAGCTAAATTATTTATGGTACTCTCGTATGATTTACTTTTTACAGATTTTACAGATGTTAAAAATCAGTAAAATAATGAGATGGGAAATGCTTATAATCTACTACTAAGTGGAAAAAAGCAGGCAACTAAAAGAGCATATACATTGATACCATTTGTAGAGAAGATTTGTGTATGGAAAAATAACACTAAAGAGTGTGTACATGAACTCGTTCATTGTGATTATCATTAGTGTTTGAATTATGGGTGATCTTCCTCTTCTGGGCCTTTCAAGGTTTTCCAAGTTTTCTACTTTGAGCACTTACCACTTATGTAATTAGAAAAAAAGAAAAGGTAAAAAGAAAAAAAAATTCCCGAAGAGTCTCTTATTAGCTAGTAGTTTAAACTATATGATCCCTATAGTTTTTCAGACCTAAGGTTCTATGATTTTTATTTTAAATTTAGGTTGATTTTTTTCCCCTATAATATAACTTGTTTTTGAAAAAATTTTAATCAAATGTAAATACCTCCTCACCAAAATATTGGCTTAAATTATGAAGTTTCTCTGTAATCTAATGCATCTGATTGCTCTGGCTATTTTCATCTGAAGTCTCCTTTGGAAATATATGGGATATAAATTTTAAAGTCTGCACAGCAGAGTAGAGGAGCTTAAGAATTGGAATCAGACACCACTGGATCTCAAATTTTGGCTCCAATACACACCAGCCCTAGTTTCCTCAATTTTAATACGGGATAAAAATAATAGCTAAGATTTGTAGAAGATTCATTTTGTGCCAGGCACCATTTAAGTGTTTTACATGCAACGGAATCCTCAAAACAATCCTCTGAGATGACTTCTATTCTCCTTATTTTTCAGATGATAAAACTAAAGAACAGAGAATTTCAGTATCTTGCCAAGATCAGATGGCTAGAAAGTGATGGAGTAAAAATTCAACCTCAGGCAGTCCACCCTTAGGATCTATAGTGTTAACCACTATACTATACTACCTTATAGAGTTACGGAAGGATTAATTCAATTAACATAAGTATAGTGCCCAGCAGAAAAGTGGACAGTCAGTTTGTTAGATTTCCCTTTAAACTTTTCCATAGCTATTTGGCCCCGGAAAGACTTTTGATTATCTTCCCCAAGACTACACTCAATCAACACACCGGGGGAATGTGGCTCTGTGGTTGGTAGTCTCCCAACGAGTTCGTTATCGATGGCGCTCGTGACAAACTCAGGGATATTAGAAATTGTATTCCACAGGACTCCATTCTGGGAATGATTCTTTAATATTTCATCAATGATTTACATGGATAAAACAGAAAATAAGCTCCTAAAGCTGACAGATGATACATGCTGTTAGCAGATGACACCCATCGTCAGTTAGGAAGGCTAGCATCCAGGACAGGATTAGAATTCCAAATGGTCTGGCAAGATGGAGAAGAGGTGGAGGCAAAAAGAATGAACTTCATTAGCAACTAGCAGAGAGTAATCTGTTTATTAAGAGAAAAAACATACACCAGCATAGCAAGGGCAGTGACTAACAATGAATGATTGTTGCTGGAAAGAGTTAATGGTTAAAGTTGCTCACAAGCTGGAAATGAGACAGAAAGTCAAGAATGACTCTGGAAATGGGCTGAAAAAATAAGAATATCTTGGGGTGAATCAATTTCCCATTACATACTATATTATAAAAACTCTTTTTTGAGTGCTGTGTTTTGTTCCTCAGTATTGTTCTGGACATCTTGGAAAAGGCACGCAGAGGGCAAAGGAAATCTTCATGATTGCAAAATACAACTGAGAGGATAATGAAGGAACTGAGAACTTTTCATTGAAGAAGACAAGTCAATTGCTGACAATTCATTTAAGAATTGTTTACTGAGCACCATCTATGTGCCAGCCTTTGTGCTGGGTGCTGGGAGACAAAGAGGATCAAGACTTGGTTTCTGCCCCTAAGAAGCACAGAGACGAGAGGATAATCACTTTGAAGTTACTGTTATTTAGAACTCTGATGTTTGTGTCATTCTGGGCTAACTCCTATGCCTCTCTTTCTTTTATATCCTCTTCCTTCCCTTTCCTCATTTCCTCTTCTTTCCTCTTTTCCTTTCCTTCCCTAGACTTTAGGTCTGTAATTGGAGCCCCCTAGTATGGCAGGTTAGCCAAGTGTGTTCAATGGAGTCCCATCTGAGACTTTGCCAAGATACAAAGCCCCTCTCTTCTTACATTTTAAGGGATTTCTGTAAACTCATCTTTTATCCTCCACATACTCCACTAAAATTTCAGGCAATGAAGCAAGACTGGGAGAGAGAAAAGTAGGTTCCCAGATGCTAAATAGATCAGTTTGGCTAGAGAGAATGCTAGAGTAGATATATTATGAATTTTATAATATTAAGGAATTTGAACTTTTTCTTGTTGATGACAGAAAGTCAATGGAAGTTTGTGAGAAAGGAAGTGACAGGATCAATTTAGGGTTTTAGGAAGATTAACCTTATTGTGGTAGACAGAATGGGTTGTTAGGGGGCAGACAGGAGGCAGGAATCCATTAGAAGATGGTTATTAAGCTATAAAAAATAAGGACCAGAATTAGGCAGCAGAGTTAGAATAAGCAGAAGATATGTGGAGTGAGAGACACTGGAAAGGAAAAATCAATAAGATTTGGTGCCTAAGTAAATACAAGCATCCAAGGAGAGAGAGGAATTAGAAACAACCCATAGGTGGTAGACAAGGAGTTTGGGAAATGAAAATACCATTGACCAAAACGGAGTAGTGGGGAGGTGAAGGTGGTTTGTGGTGAGGCGATCATGATGGGTTCAGGGCTAGACAGCTGGTCTTTGTGTTGATGGAATATATAAATAAAAGCCAACAGGGAGCTGGGAATAGGTTTCCTAGGAGATCATCCTCTCCGAGGTAATAGTGTGTTTTGGACACCTCCACCTGTATATCCCACTGACACATCACACTCTGCATGCCTAAAACTAAACTCTACTGTCATTCACAAACACAAAGCTTAATTTGTGTTCCTCTTCAAGGTTAATCATGCTTTTAAACCTCCAGGCTACCAAACTCAGTGTCATCTCTCACCTTTCCTGCTCCCACAAGCAACTTGTCACTAAAACAATTGATTCTAAGAGCAGTATATGTTGTGTATCAATTCCTATTGCCACAAATTAATATTTGCAGGATTTGTTCCTTTAGCTATCATAGTCTTACGACAGATTTTCTTGCCACACAAGTCTGTATTTTTCCACCGCTTACAGAATGAAATTCAAAGTCTTCCAGGAATGAACATACCTGTCTAGCCTAATCACTGAGAATATCTATACGTCCCCAACCTGAAAAGCCCCACCAGCTTCCTTGTCTTTCTTTAATGATGCCAGGCATTTCTATGCCTGGGGTGCCTCTATGGATGCTGTTCCATTATTTTGGAATAACTTTTTCCACTTAAGGAGAATATCTTTCAAGTTCTGAGTCACATGCTAGTGCCATTGTGAGAGCTTCTCTGACCTCCCATTGCTTGTCTCTCTTCCCTCACGCTGCTTTTTCTGAAAGCAAGAGCCTGAACCAGGGAGGTGGGAATAGACATGGGAAGAAGCAAAGGATGTGATAAAAATCTAAGCAAAAGATTGTGGGGAAGAGAGACCCAGAGAAGGGAGAGGTTAAAGATAAAATGGCAGTCTTGGCCAGCCCTGGTTGACTGGGGAGAATTACAGCATACAAAAAAAAGAGTAATTTGGCTTTGAGCATGTTTGGGTGGAGATACTAGCATTGAACCCAAATTGAGCTGATAATTGAAAAGCCTTATAGAAATGAAAAGTGTGGCCGGCACTAGAGAAAAATATTGGGAAATTATATGCAAAGAGATGATACTAAATGCAGGGGGAATAGAAGAATAGAGGATTTCCAGAGAAGAGTCTGTTAGAGAGAAGGTTGGTCTGAGGACAGAGCTATAAACATGTGACTGCTTTCTAAGATGAGAGGAGCAAGTCCAACTAGCAAAAGAGCCAGACGAAGACTGGCCACCAAGTGAAATTACCTATTTTAATTTCCCTAAAAGGTAATTTTTTTTATTTTTAAATTTTTATGGGAAACTTTTAATTTCTGAGATGTTGTGCTTCTGACTTGAGGAAACTACTGATTCTCTGCTCAAATTGGAATCTTTTTGCTTACAAATCTTGATAATTAGCATGTGAAAATCAATCATTTTTCTTTCAAAAGAGATATTCCATTCTTATATGCAGGTATCTAACCAAAACCAATAACAACTAAATATTAAGCTAAAGAATTTAAAGAGAAGTGGGTTAATAGGGGCTGTTTTTCACGTGATCTGATAACATATTGGGGGTGGGGTGGGAGGTTGGCATAAGATGTGTTAAAATGGATTCAATTTGACCAAATCACAGCTTTTGAAAGAACTTCTTTTTAGCACAAGGATTGTTGTTTTTAGAGGAATTTATTGAAATAAAGATATTATAAAAATACATTCTTGTTGTAAAAATAATCCAAACAATCCACAAATATAGAAGTCAATATGAAAGCTCCACCACAGTAAACAATTTGGCATCTACCCTCTTAGACTTTTCAGAATACATACACAATCATGTATGCCTGTATCTTTTCTATACGTCACTTGCCCAACTTCCATTATCTCATTTCCCCTGAAAATAACAAGCTATAGCAATTAACAAGTTCATTAATAAAGGTGACATTTGTACAACACCTTGACACACATTACATTTCACATGAGTTATATCCTGGATCCTCACTCTGATGTTCAGAAGTAGGCAGTGTGAGATTGTTGGTGTCATTTTATAGACGGTGTCATTTTATAGACAATGTCATTTTTCCAAAGTCTCAAAGCTACTTGTGCTGAAGCAGTTGCAACTAGACTTGGGTCCTCCATACCAAACAAGTTTATTTCCTACATCACAGTGTTTCCCACAGGGGAGTTCC
Organism: Equus przewalskii; assembly: GCF_037783145.1. Taxonomy (NCBI): domain Eukaryota; kingdom Metazoa; phylum Chordata; class Mammalia; order Perissodactyla; family Equidae; genus Equus; species Equus przewalskii. The sequence continues at coordinate 38,383,960 of NC_091847.1, forward strand.
ACAGCCAGGTCTCCCCAGCCTCAGCTAAGTGTCCTACAGAGTATGTCCACTCAAAATTTGGATTAGGATACAATTTTGAACATCAGCATGCAGTTGCCTAGTAGTTTTCTTTAGATGGAAAAAGGATGGCCTTCCTGGCTTGATCTGCCAAGTATCTGGATCACCTTTTGAAATGATGACAATGGAGGGTACAATGAACACTCTACAGGACCCCAAACTCATGTCTCTATATGTAATCCAGCTAATAAATAATGCTGGAAATGGACAACATGCTGTTAAAAAAAACAAGAAAGAAGGTCCGAAATGGAGTCACTTAGGCTAAGCCCCGCATCACCAAACTGAGTCTCAATTACAGCTTTGGTTCTCCCAAAAATGGAATCTTAAACCAGTCAGTCAGGAATCCCCTGATCAACACTGGTTAGGTTATCTGCCTGATAGACCCTTGCCATCCCCTAAAGGAGAGTAACCTTGCAATAGCCAACCCACTTTTTTGCCTAGTAAAAAGGGTCCACTCCCTTCTGCCTATAGAAGTCTTTCATTTTGTACAGCTCCTTGGAGGTCTTTTCTATCTGCTGCCCAATTTGAATTGATTTTTGCTCAAACAATCTCTCAAAATTTTTAATATGCCTCAGTTTATCTTTTAGCAATTGTAATGAACGGAAATTTGGGGGAGAGGTGCAAGATGTAGTGTAGTGGAAAGAGCACTACTATATTTCACTCCTGAGAAACATCTCCCCAACACACACACATTTTAATACTTGGAAATAGGCACTCACCTTACAAATCCATGGGTCTTTGATTTAGTGAAGACCAGTACATGGAGATTCATTAAAAGTAGATTCTTGGACAGCTAATCGTTGACAAAGGAACTAAGAACATACAATGGAGAAAGGAAAGTCTCTTCAATAAATGGTTTTGGGAGAACTGGACAGCCACATGCAAGAATGAAAGTAAACCATTATCTTTTGCCATACACAAAAATTAACTCAAAATGGATCAAAGACTTGAAAGTAAGACCTGAAACCATAAAACTCCTAGAAGAAAATATAGTCAGTACATTCTTTGACATCGGTCTTAGAAGGATCTTTTCAAATACCATGTCTACTCCGGCAAGGGAAACAAAAGAAAAAATTAGCAAGTGGTACTTCATCAGACTTCTGTAAGGCAAAGGGAACCAGGAACAAAATGAAAAGACAACCCACCTACTGGGAGAAAATGTTTGCAAATCATGTATCTGACAAGGGGTTAATGTCCAAAATATATAAAAAACTCACACAAGTCAACAACAAAAAAACCAAACAACCCGATCAAAAAATGGCCGGAGGATATGAACAGACATTTTTCCAAAGAAGATATACAGATGGCCAATAGGCATATGAAAAGATGTTCAACATCACTAATCATCAGGGAAATGTAAATCAAAACTACACTAAGATATCACCTTACACCTGTTAGAATGGCTATAATCACCAAGACAAAACACAACAAATGTTGGAAAGGATGTAAAGAAAGCGAACCCTCATACACTGCTGGTGGGAATGCAAACTGGTGCAGCCACTATGGAAAACAATATGGTGATTTCTCAAAAAATTAAAAATAGAATACCATACGACCCAGCTATCCCACTAAGGCTTATCTATCCAAAGAACTTGAAATCAATAATTCAAAGAGACTTATGCACTCCAATGTTCATTGGAGCATTATTCACAATAGTCAAGAAGGAGAAGCAACCCAACTGGCCAGAGATTGATGATTGGATAAAGAAGATGTGGCATATATATGTGTGTGTGTGTGTGTGTGTTTGTATGTATATGTGTGTATATATATATATATACATATATATATATACACACAATGGAATACTACTCAGCTATAAAAAAAGACAAAATCATTCCATTTGCAACAACATGGATGGAACTTGAGGGTATTTTGTTAAGTGAAATAAGTCAGACAGAGAAATACAAACCCCGTATGATTTCACTCATATGTGGAAGATAAGCTAACACATGGACAAAGAACAGCTTAGTGGTTACCTAAGGGGTTAACCTTGGGGAAGGGGTTATGGGGGTGGGCATACGGGGTGAAGGGGCACACTTATATGGTGACTGACAAACAATAATGTACAAGTGAAATTTCACAATGTTATTATGAAAGAATTATGGAAACTATTATGACCTCAATAAAATAAAATTTAAATTAAAAAAAAACCCACACACAAAGACTAGATTCTTGTCTAAACTCTTACATTTCCCCATCTTGGGCAGGTCATTTAACCTCCCAGTGTTGTGAACATGAGGTGACATATATGAGGCTCACTACAGGCTACAAGAGGTGTCTTAATAATAACTAACATTTATTGAGGGTTTACTCTGTTCCAGTTACTGTTCTTAGTGCATTGAGAGGATTTTCTCATTTAATCCTCACAGTGAACTTCTTAGGAAAGTCCTATAAATATCCCAGTTTTATAGATGAGCAAAGTGAGATTTAGAAGTTCAAATGAATATAGCTATAGGTCAAAAACTGGTAAGTGGCAAAGCTGGGAGCTGAATACGGTAGTACAAGGCCAGAAGCTCCCCAACTAACCTCAATACCATTGACCTACTTGCTCCCTATGATTTCAGATCATTGTCATTTTATGTTCTTTCTTCCTGTTCCATTCCTCTACAGGTTTACTAGTTGATTTGATTTATTATCAACTCAGATGCCTTCAGGATTATAAACGTGGAGCTGGTGAGGGATGGCAAACATTAAGAATGGTAAACAATATGATTCTCAGCCTGTACACACACACAGGCGCACACACACCACACCACACTGACCTTTGGAGTACCTTTTGCACAGTGGCAATAACACCTTACCATAAAATATCATATTTATTGCCAATAAATAACACATCAAATTAAACAAAACAAAAAAAAAAGAAAAGAAAACAAACCTTGGACTGACTCTTTAAAAAGTAAAGCAAATTAAATGTATTAGAAATCCTTCCAATGGTCAAAAAAATGTGTTGACTTCAGCTATCAGTTTGGGAACCTGTGTTGTCTCCAAGTAATAATATATATTCCGGATGTATTACAGCAATACCCGCAAAAACTTCAATAAAGCTAAAGGAGATGCTGAAGAGGAGGAGAAGGTAGCCCAGAATGGATCTGTAACTTCCCAGGAAGGATGTCTCCAAAATGACATTTTTATTGAACGCTTCCTATCAAATACTAGGTACTTTCCCTTGTCTCATGTGCCTTTACCTCCCGTCATTTCTGTGGAGGAGAGTTAGAGGGTCCCATTTTACAGATTACCCAATTAAGGTTCTAAGGAGGGAGTAGCTTTTCTAGTACACTCACCTAGGGGCAGAGGTGGGTGTATCATGAAGCCAATGAAGACCCTCAGTTGTTCTTTCCAAAGCCCTGAATCTGACTTTATTCATAGTTTTGTGTTCTCTTTATTAAAGAGCATCCTCCAAATTGCTCATGCTTTCCCAAACCCGGATCCATGCCTGCATGGGAATCAAAAGCCTGCGATAAGAGCCGCCTTGAGCAAGTCAACCTCTGACTCCAGCTTTCTCTTGGGTGAAGAGAACACCACAAACGCCAGGATCTCTGGCCAGCTCCCGGACTGTGGAACTTTATACATCCTTCGTTTCTCCTGGTGGCCTTCCCCGTAAATTTAACGTTTATCTCTCCACCATGCAGAGATGCTTGGAGGGCAATGTGGAGTATATTTTTACAGCTTTGGTTTTTCTTTTAATTGTGAAGTTGTCACTAGCCTGCAGGAAATGCGATGCCAAAAGGAAGGGGAGTGGATCCCTTCCAGACCTCTACAACTTTCAGATTATACTAAACCAGGAGCAAAAACCCTCTTTAGCATTTGAAAGGGAAGGCAATTGTATTACTAAACCTCACTCAACCGCCTCCAGACTTTACTCAGCCAGAGAACAAAGGGAGAAAAGCAAACATCACTTCACACCCTTATTCAGGGGAGGTTAAAAGAGACCTCCCACTATACAAAAGTCCTCTAAAGGTCAGTTTGGGAGTGTATTGAGGAGGAAGGCACTGGCCAGGGAACAAAATGTTTACCGTCACTCTTGGGCAGGCTGCTTCTGTTTTCCTTTCAGCACGTGCATGGGATACATCTGTCAGAATTGGACATTTTCATCCCCGATTAGCTTGCTGGTGGTCAAATTATACTTCCTTGGCCCTCTTCAGTCTTTTTCAGATTCTTGATTCCAGTTGCACTAAGAAAGCAGGGCCACCCTGAGCCAAGACAACTCCCTGGTGATGATTGTTCATTTATATTCATCAAGTCAACAGGTAATCATTGAACGGGTAACAAGCACTATACTAGGCGCTGGAAGGATGGAACAATGTGAGAGCTGAGGCTGTAGTCTTAGAGCTTCAATTCAATGGGAGAAGAATGACATTAAACAATGAAACACACACTTCATTATTTAAGTACAACAGTGATAAATATTTGAAGGAGCACACTGTGCCAAGAGAGCTTAACATGAGAGTGGCCGACTTCACATGGGCTGTAAGAGAGGGGCTTTCTTTCAGGAACGGAAGGAGTAGGAGTTAGCTGTGAGCCAGGGCAGTTGAGATGTTGCTGGGTGGGGGTGGGAGCAGCAGGCAAAAACTCTCTGACTGGGAAAAAATATGGCCTGGCACAGGAATTGGAAGAAGACTAACGTGGCTGGAGCCTAGAGGGCAGAATGGGGCTGGAGACTAGGCAGGAGGGGAACTTCCACAGGGCTTTGTATTCTGCAGGCTTTTGCTTTCTATCTCCAAAGCAATGGGGAGCTAGTTATGGGATTTAATGAGGGAAGTAATTTAGGAGGGTTGCAATGTAGAGAGAGAGTTTTAGGGGGCAAGAGACTAATGCAGGGGGACCAGTTAACAAGCTCTGTCAAAAGTCAAGATGAGAAGTTCTCGAATTTTAATGAGTTGCCTGGGGATCCTGTTAGAAATGCAGATTCTGATTCAGGAGGTCTGGGGTGGGGCCAGAGATTCTGCATTTATTACCCAAGAGTTGTGTACTGACTTGTTAGTGATTTCAAATCTGTATTTTGAAAGCTTGTTTTGGGCAAAGCTGTTTGTGGTTTGAACTTGTTTTGGATAACTAGTTTTGATGAAGTTTGACCAGCAACTCAAGAGCATTCGGTCTGGGCAAGGCTACTCTTTGCTGATCTAAATAGCTCTCCGAAGATCTGGAGACACTTGCTCCTGGTGTGGCCATGCTACTCTTGGTCAGCACTGGTGTTAAACAATGCAGCAGTCTCAGGAAGAGATGGGACATCTGTTCCTGCCTTGGCGAGGCTACTCCTCGTAGGCAGTGGCACAAGCTGTGTAACCATCCCTGGAGTAATAACTTTCAGAGAAGCCCACCTTGCCTGCCAACACTGGCACCATTGCCCACCAGCTATGTGCCCCAGGAGTGAAGGACCTAAGCTAGCCGCTGATAAGCCCAGCTTTTGGTTGGAAAGGTTGATGCTACTGAGAACCAACTCGTAGAAAGGTACACCTCAACTCAGTTTGGACTTTACTTCTTTCATCCCCCTTTGCCTGGAACAGTAGTGTAATTAATTTATCATTGGTTTGGAGTATGTTATTTTTTATTGACTTATTAAGAGACATTATCCTGTATGCCACTGGCTTGTGAAAAAATTATAACTAGAAATTATAATTCCTGTAGCAAGCTTGTGTTAAATAAATTATTGGCAAAGACAACCTTGGTTTCTGAGCATAATTTGCCCTGAACAAAACACCACATAGCCATGCTGCTGGTCCACACCACAAATGCTTTAGTCACAGAGCTTTAGAGCAAGGTGTTTGCAATGGAGATGAAGAATAGCAGACAAATTTGAGAGCTGTTGTGTGGGAAGTCTCACAGGTCTCTGATCTTGGCAACTCGGTGAAAAGGGGTGGTGTTTACTAAGACGGGATGCACCAGAAAAGAAAGAGTCAGTTTGGGTGGGAAGTGAAAAGCTCAGTTTGGACATGTTGAGTTTGATGTGTCTTACAAATATCTAAAAAGGCAATGATACATATGGATCTGAAGCTCAAGAAAGGGGAGGAAGCTGGAGATACAAATTTAGGAGTCATCAATATGTATGTGGTAATTGAAGCAATAAAAATGGATGCTATCAGCCTAGGGAGAGAGTACACAGCAGGAGTCATAAACTAAAATTTGGCCTGTTGGCCATCTGTTGGTCTTCTCTTAAGTATCTTGGGAAGAGAAGCCCAAAAAACCTCGAATATTTAACAACTGAGTGGGGAGAAAAAGCCAGCAAAAAAAATCTGAGAAGAAAAGGTCAGAGAGATGGAAGAAAAACTAAGTTGCTATCCAACAGTCATTGCCTTTCTTTCTTGCTGACAGAACAGGTTTTAGACCTGGAGATGGCTTGAGATACAGGAATATGAACTCTCCCTATTTCCCCAGTGGCTGAGTTGTGGTTGATCTAAACCAGACATAATAATCTCATTCCACTCTGCATGTAGATTGATCTAATAGTGGATTCTGACTAAGGAGACAAAAAAAAGGGAAGTAGGTTGGCATGAGTGGGGATTCAATGAAGGCATTTTTCTTTCCTATAAAAAGAACAAGAACAAGAAAAGAGATTCCTGGTGCCACTGTTTCCCCTTTTTCCTGCTCTGAACTCAGACATGGTGTCAGAGCAATGTCAGCCATCTAGGGCTGAGAGGAGATGAAATAAAGGTGAAAACTCAAAAGCTGAGAATGGTGAAATTAAAAACTAAAATGTGCTCATGTTGCTGATGACACAGCTGACCTGCTGAACCCCTCCCCCACCTCCCCCCCACCTCCACCCCAGTGTTTTTGTTAAGTGAGATGATAAATGCCCATACTACTTAAGCCACCGTTAGGGGGTTCTGTCATTGGCAGCTGAACGTATTTCCAACTGTTAATTAGTGTATATTGTTTAGTGACATTGTATGGTCATATGTTGCTTAATGATGGGGATATGTTCTGAGAAATGCATTGTTAGGTGACTTCATTGTTCTGCAAACGTAGTAGAGTGTACTCATACAACCCTAGATAGTGAGGCCTACTACACAACAAGGCTACATGGTACTAATCTTATGGGACCACCGTCGTACATGTTGTCCGTCATTGACTGAAATGTTATGTGGTGCATGACTGTATAGTGTAGTTCTGGAGCTAGAGACATGATTCAGACAGATACAGTGCTTAACTTTGGACATTTTCTGTGTTTTCTCATCTGCAATAGTATCTACCCCAAGAACTCTCATGTACTGTTGGTGGGAGTGTAAATAGTAAAGCTACTTTGTAATTAGGCAGGATTTACTAAAACTGAAAATGCATGAAGCCTCAGGCCCAGAAATGACACTTCCAGGTAAATCTTAGAAAGACTCTTGCCCAATGCACTGAAAGACATGTACAAGATTATTTATTGAAGTACTTTTCGTAAGAGGAAAGAATTAGCAACTGTCTAGATATCCATCAGGGGAAAACACATAGGTAAGCTAGAGTATATAGACATGGTAGTATACAATGGAGCCGTTTAAACAGATGAACTAGCTCTCTCTATATATATCAACATGGATGGATCTCAGAAACATAATGCTGAATAAAAAAAGCAAATTGCAGAGTGAGACATGCAGTATGATCCATTTATATACATTTTTAAAGCAGACACTACACTACATATTTTTGTAAATCTGTAAGTCTATGGAAAATAGATTGAAGGGACATGCATTAGATACACTCAGAGATGAGGGATAAAGAAGATAAGAAAAAATAGGGGTCATGTCTAGACAGATGATTACATCATGCCAGTAACGGAAAAGAATGACTGATTGAATCAATTCAATTCTGTGCATCTGCAGCTCAACCTTAGAAACAAAATAAAACAAAACATAAGAGTATCGTTCTTTTAGGATTAAACAACATAATAGCCCAGTGTCTAGCACATAGTAAGGGCTTAACAAATGGTGGTCATTGTCATTATCGTGACGCTCGCCTCCTGTGCTCTGCCTTTTTGCTCTCCATGAGCTCTTTCTAGTACAATCATCTTAGAAAGATGGAGAGTTTGGTCAGGTACTTCTCTCTGTACCTAAATTTCCAGTTCTTGTTTATTGGTTTGAGGGTTGTCACAGCAAAAGGGTTAAAAAATCTCTACAAGGCACAACCAATGGCAGCCCCAAATAAGAGCGGAGACAGGAACATCTTAGTAGTGTTAAGTTTTTGCATTTTGCATAAGTACTTTATTTAATCAGGACTAGAGTGAGCAGAAAGGGAAATGTATTGGTGCATGTGAAAATTGGGAATTTCAAGAAAAAGAAAACTAGGCTTCAACTTTCTTGACTGAATTTGGGAATTTTCACTGCCTTGGACCTACTCCTGCCAGTTCCACGGCTGGGAGTCTGTTGCTTGCAGTGTCCACTTCCAGGTACCAATTTTTGAAGCAGTTCTGCAAGCAACTGAAAGACGCTCTGACTCACCTAGGTGGAAAGAGGACTTTATTGGAAGCATACTCTGTAGCTCACAGAATTAAAGGAAACCCAGAGAGCCAGGTCTTGGGAAGAAAAGGAAGCAGGAAACTACAGGATCTTAGTAAGGAATACATCTTCTTTCTTTATACTGCCATAGGAATAATGCAGCTTTACCCACCTACAGTGCCTCTGCCATTCTCCCTGAAGAAAGAGTCTGATTGGCTTAGTTTGGGTCACATGGGGGCCCTGTGATGACAGTCCTATTAGAGTACACAGAATTGGGAAGGAATAGTCCCTCCAAAGACAAGCTGCTTCCAAAACAAGGAGAAGGATGCTGGCCTAGCAAACACAACAGATGTCTGAGAGTTCCAAAGGTCACAGACTGATGTGAAAGAGCTTCACTATCAGCTTGCTCAGTGACTTGGGGAGCTTAACTTCACAATTCTCTCTCTTCCTTCTTTCATAATTGCAAAAAGGGGTTCATGATACATACTCCTTTCTTGTGTCACCAGATGTAAGTCTTGATAAATTAATAATAACTCCACATTGAAAAGGGTCTCAGATCTCTTAAGGGAGTGATCCTCCAGATTGCCTTGGTTGCACTTTCAAATCACCTGGGATGTTATTTAAAAATGCACACACCCCGAGATCCTGATTTAATTGGTGTGGGAGGGAGAGCTTGGGCATCAGTATTTTTAAAAAGTTCCCCAAGTGATTCTAATGTGCAGCCAAGGTTGAGAAGCCCTGGGATAGGTTTATAGTTTGCTCTCACTTCACTGGCCTCTGCAGAAAGTCCTTCTGTATCCTTGAGAGGTGCCTGTCAGCTCATTTTAATGATTCCAGTGAGGGGATTATCTTTGTGCGCTCAGGCTGTGATAACAAAATACCAGAGGCTGGGTGGCTTAAATGACAGAAATTTATTTTCCCACTGTTCTGGAAGCTAGGAAGTCCAAGATCAAGGTTCCCATAGGATCAGTTCCTGGTGAGAGCTCTCTTTGCTGTGTCCTCACATGGCAGAGAGGGAACAAGCTCTCTGGTATCTATTCCTATAAAGACGCTAATCCTTATAATATAAGGCTCCACCCTTATAACCTCATTTAACCTTAATTACCTCCATGAAGGCCGTATCTGCAAATACAGTCACATTGGGAGTTGTGGTTTCAACATATGAATTTTGAGGGGACTCACTCAGTGCATAACAAGGAGGTCTCAGCTCATTGGGTTGTAGGGTGACTTAAATTGTTAGAAAGCTCTGCTTCATATGAATCCCAAGTCTGTGTCTTCCTAAATCCTTTCTACCTCTTAGTCTTAATTCTGCAGAAAGGATTAAGAGAAATAGAAGGCAACTAACACAATGAACAACTATTTTGCTAGGTATTTGGCATACATTATCTCTCTCAAGCCTCAGGAGAATCCTGTGAGGAAGATGTCACAATCCCCAATCTACAGATCGGAAGACTGATCTCAGAGAGGATGATCAGGCAGGATGAGTAACTGTCTAAATTCACAAAGCCCAACATGCCTCATCACCTCATATATCTTCCGCCATCATACTATAGAAGTCATCTCTTCTATACAAAAACCTCTCAGAGATATGAGGTAAAGTTGCTTCGAGGCTCCAGAGCTGTGTCTGACTTCTCAGAATGTGCCTTGTCCATCCAAATGTTACTTCTGCTACTGTGTATATTTTTGCTTTTCTTTCTCCCCTTTATTTCATTCTTTGATTGTCTACTCTTCATCCTGGCTTTGATTTACTTCTGTCACCACATAACCTTATTTTTCCTCAGTGTCTTTCCTGGAATTCCTTTCATTTTGCAGACTAGTATAGACCAAAGTTAGCACACGTAAAGATCATATGAAAATCTTCTGATTCACTAGGTGAAATGGGCCCATGGATTTGCATTTCAAACAGTCTCCCAGGTGATGATGTTGCCACCAGTTGGTAGCTTCCCCTTTGAATGTGCTGGTATAGATTAGCTCTTTGGCCTTTCCAACTAGCTGATCTGTAGAAAGGGTTTCATTTACCTTTTGACTTTCTCGTCTAGATGGAAGATCAGCTTACACTTCCAGTACCTGTGATTCTGACTGGCGCAGACAGAAAAAGATTTGAGAAGAAAGAATCTCTAGGTCATGGGAGCAGAAAGCCATGGTTTGTCTATAATGTAATTTTTTTTCCTGCCTGCTATCCTTTTCCCCTTTTTCTGGCATAGTGCTTCTCTTTTATTTTTGGAAAGTGCTTTTAGTCCACTCTGTGTGATCCTGGCCAGTCTGTCAATCATGAGGTCCCATGTATCCCACCATAGGAATGGACACAGGAGTTAGAGGAGCAGGTCAGAATGTCTACACCATTTCCCTGGACACGGTGATTGGTCTGCTTGTCGTTCAGCACAAGACCCATGAAGGGCCAGGCAGAATCCTTTTTCAGAACTGCCACGAATGCTGAAAGAAAAGAGGGATTCTTTTCCTCGCTGTTGCTGGCTGTTGGTGATGCTGGCAGCCATCTTTGGCCTCACAGGGAGGAAGCCTTCCTGGGAGTGAAGCTAACACAGAGGAAATAGAATCTGAAGTCTTAGAGAGAGTGGGACAAGTCTTGTTGGCATTGCATCTAGTTTTGCTGAAGCTGTTTCTCCCTTAGATTGCTTGTTATCTTGAGTCAATAAATACTGTTTGGTTTCAGCTTGTTTGAATTGAGTTTTTGCCTCCTGCAACCAGACTTAACCTATGAAACAGGTCCATCTTGTTCAACACTGCATCCCCAGTGCTTAGCAGTCAATAGCTGCTCACAAAATATTCACCAAATGAATGAACAGAGAGAGTTCTCACTGTTCAATTACTTTTCTGGGTCTCAAAATTGGCTAAAATCATACAACCCTTCCTGGTAACTTCATGAGGAAAGTGCTTTGGAATCTGTGTTTTTTTGATTCCTAGGCTGTAGCAGATATCAGGATGAGAATAGTGGTTAAGAATTCAGGCTCTGGGTTGGGCAGAATTGGGTTCCAATTGTGGCTTTGCAACTTGCTACTAAACTGCAGACTCTCTGAGGCTCAATTCTTTTCCAACTGTAAAATGAGGGTAACATTATTTATGAAGCAATTATCACTCTGCTCTGCTCCATTCCTCTGCCTCACTCTTTTTCCTAATTAAACCTACTCTTCTGGCCTAAGGTGGGCATTGTCCAGGCAGGGCCAGTGATTTTGCCTTTGTCCCAGCAGAGTCAGATTAGTGCTGCTTGGAATCTAAACTGTGAGTGAAAACCCGCAGAGGTAGAAGGCTGTTTAGAGAGTCATCTGACGATAGTGCCCTGGACCGAGGAACGAGCCAAGAGCTGCGACAAGGTGCCTCAGAGCTGTCGTCCTTTCTGTCTTTTCTAACGCTGTTTGTGCAGCTCTTCTGATTCATGAGTCAGTTCAGAGGACTTCCAGTAAATCTTTTTTGTTTATATAGGATACAACATAAAAGCCTTAATGAATCAATCCACCTCAAAAGTTAGCTTTGAGAGTTAAAGAAGACCATACATGTGAGGTAACTTGCTCAGTACTGGGAATACAACAAAGTGCTTAATAAATGTTAGCTAGTATTATTACTCCAACTTGACTTCCTACTTGATGGATCCCATGTGGTTAAACAAATCCATAATTATTACGCGGAAGTCATATGGAGTTGCCCATGTGAGAAGCAGCTTGACTATGAACTGGAACCTATACACCAGTGTCTAGTGCCTTTAGTAAGGGTAAAAATCAGATGAACGGATTCTGAATCAGTAGGTCTAGGGTGGGGAGGGGGTGACTAGAGCTCAAATTTGAAACCACCAATTATTTTCTCCATCCTTGGTGTCTTAATCCATATGGTGGCTCTCTTCTGATTGGCAGATATGTGAAACTCCCATTGTTTCTCTATTTGGGGTTCTAGAAGCAGACTACTCTTTGAAAAGCCAGAGCCCACCAAGTTGATTTCATATGTATTTCATGTTTTAAATCAGTCCATCTCTAGTAGGTTGAATAATGACCCCCAAGGATGTCAGGTCCTGACCCCTGGAGCCTGTAAATGTTAATTTATAAGGACAAAAGGGCTTTGCAGATGTGATTTAGTTAAGGACTTGAGATGGAGAGATTATCCTGGATTATCTGGGTGGGCCCTAAATGCCATCACAAGTGTCCTTTAAGAGAGAGGCAGAGGGATATTACACCCACACACAGAGAAGAAAGCACTGTGAAGACAGAGCAAGGGCGCTGGCTCAGTGGCATAGTGGTTAAGTGTGTGTGCTCCACTTCAGCAGCCTGGGGTTCACAGGTTCAGATCCTGGGCACGGACCTACACACTGCTCATTAAGCCATGCTGTGGTGGCATCCCACACACAAAACAGAAGAAGATTGGCACAGATGTTAGGACCTATCTTCCTCACAAAAAAAAAAAAAAGAAAAGGACAAAAGAAAAAAAAAAGACAGAGGCAGAACTGGAGTGATGAGGCCACAAGCCAGGAAATACTGGCAGCCACTAGGTATTGGAAGAGTCAGGGAAAAGAATTGTCTCCTAGAGCCTCCAGAAGGATGTGGTCATGCAGATGCCTTGATTTCTGCCTAGTGAAACTGATTTTGGATTTCTGGCCTACAGAACTGTAAGAGAATAAATTTCTGTTGTTCAAAGCCACCAAGTTTGTGGTAATTTGTTACAGCAGCTGCAGGAAACTAATGCACCATCCTAAATACATTTGTCAAATGTATTGAAAATCTGTCCAACCAAAAGCTGGAAGAGACAGAAAACTGTATTTTATTTATATAGGTTATTTGGCCCTTTTTTATCCCGCCGAAAAGCTGAGAAGAATTGTTAATGCACAGATTCAATTCTTGCTGTGGTATTGCTCCCATACCGCCCCCAATTGAATCACCCTTCCGTAACAGGCACACAGCTTTCATTGCCCCTAGATCTGAGTTGCAATCCCAAAGCCCTTAGGCGCCTTCTGAAGGAGGAATGAAAGAGTGCGGCTGCCATCAGATAGTAAGCCCTTCCCCCTCATTTCTACCTTCTCCAGGAGCAGGAGACTCGTCCATTGCACAACGGCCTTCACCCATCCCTGCCTTCCCCGTGGGATGCGGTCAAGTGAGGTCAAACCTCTTGGGGGAAAGTCAAGAACATTGTTAAAGTCTTCCTCCTTCTTTCATTTCTCTCCCCCTTAGGCCATGATCATTTAAGTTTCTCTAATACTTGAAAATATTGTACCAATGTCTGTTAAAAAGAAAGTCAGACAACATGGAAGAATGTACAGTAAACAGTTCAAGTTCCTCTCTCCACATCTTCCCATTTTACTAACTTCCATATATTTAACCACTGTTAAAAAGTTTGATGTTTCCTTCCAGAAATTTCTTTAAATGCTGGTACACTCCATTGACATGTACATGCCTGTGTGTGCACTTGCACACATACAGACACAGAGGCTTTTTGTTTTAAATTGATAACAATAATGGGAAAGGGTTAAATGCTGAATCAAAGCAACCCTGTTAGGCCAAGATCAGGGTCATGATTAGGAAAAATAGAACACTGACACTTTAGCTGAGGACATCTGGGTTGACACCATTTAAGATTTTGAACCCTGGACTTCTCTGAATCCTCCTGGCCTGCAGAAGTGAGCACCCCTTTCCTTTAAAGGCCAGCGCTCTTTCCTTGCTAAAAGACAACACAGAGGCCTTTCCCTGAAGGGAAGCGTGCAGCATCTTCCCCATGATCTGTCCCCATTTCCCTTTCTAGTCATCAGCCCTATACCTAGGGTTATATTCCTAGGAGGACATCCTGAGCCTGATAAGGGAGGAAAGAGACTCTACCTAAAAGAGTTGCAAGACCTAACTAGAATGTGCTGGTAGGAGCTGGAGGAGCGTTATAGGGATTGGATTCTGAGGCTAATCCGTCAAGCAGACTAGAACAATATATTGGATAGGGGAGAATTTATTGATTTGTGGACACTCTCTTAAAATATAAGATTTAACACTCTGTCAAGTGTCTGAGGTGATGGTGTGAACTCACCACTAGTATGGATCCTAGAAGCATGGAAAAAATGATGGCTCATGCCAAATGAAGTTGAAATTCCAGAACTACTATGATAGACTGTGGAGAAAGAGATTAAAAGGTTCAGGAAAATGGGCATGCTGAAGTGGATATATATGCAAGACTGGAAGAGATGCCAGATGGCTATGTACCATGGGATGGACTACTTGATACATCATTGTCAAGGCCATAAGAAATGCACTGGTAAGAGAGGTACAAGCTTCACTAAAAAGTTCAGTGAGGGAGCTTCTTTATAAGACAGGGTTAAGAATAGGAGAGGCTATTACAGAATTCGGCTCAATGATGGCAATGGGGATGTTAGGACTCCAAAACAATAGAGTAGGTAGTGGCACTTAACTGCCAGAAGCAAGGTGGATATAATTTCCTTAATGAATGGAAGAGTCATAAGATAGCTGGGGCACCTGACCTGCAGGGAGTAATGGAGATGGTTAATGAAACACAGTATCCCTAGGGGCAAAATAGATGGGCACCCCACAACGGTACAACTCAGCTTGCACTGTCAGAAGAAATCGAAGCTGGATGACTGCTAGATTGACGGCAATGAAATGTTATGATCCCTTGCTCAGATCCTGGACCTGAATTTGTTTTCGGTTACAGAAGCCATTGACTGAATATTCACTTATAGTTATGTGTCCCGAACATTTTGGAGACCATGGGAAACAAAGGTCTGAGTTGATATTGATATTCAGAGACCTAAAGTATCATCATGGTCTCCCTTTGAGAATGGAGGTGTATGGAGTCTTGACCAAGGTCCTGCTTATGGTGAACATGCTGGATCTGTTGATCTACCAAGTGGTCATTTTCATGATTCCCAAACATATAACTGGGATTGATCTGTGTGGTAGTTGACATAACTCCAACCTTGGGTTCTTGGCCTTGGGGTAAGGGCTCTCATAGTGGGGAAGTCCAAGTAGAAGCCTCTGAAAATACTCCATCATCCCTCTAATCCCATCCAAGGACCAAAACCAAGATCACAATGCCAGGGTAGGAAGATAGAAAAAATCAGTGCTACCTTTAGGGATACAAAGGATGCAGGGATGGTGGACTCTGTCATATCTCCATTTAACTTGCCAATCTGACCCTCGCAAGAAACCAGATAGGTCTTAGAAAATGAGAGTTTACTGCAAACTTAAACAAATTGTCCCCCTAATTGCAGCCACAGTACTAGATATGATTAATATCTTTGCTAGAGCAGATTAATGTAATTTCATATACACAATACATGGCCATTGACTTAGAAAATATATTCTTTTATATTCTGATAAAAAAAATAGCATCAGAAACAGTTTGCATTTACATAGAGTGGGTAATAATACATATTTACAGTTTTGTCCCAAAGCTATGTTAATTCTCTGCTTTCTATAAGAATATAGTCCAAAGAGATCTGGACCATCTGGACATCCCATAGCACTTCACATTGATCCACCACATCAGTGATATTATGCTATTCTGGACTAGTGAATAAGAAGTGGCTAGTGGGGCTGGCCCCGTGGCCGAGTGGTTAAGTTCGCGCGCTCCGATGCAGGTGGCCCAGTGTTTCGTTGGTTCGAATCCTGGGCGCGGACATGGCACTGCTCATCAGACCACGCTGAGGCGGCATCCCACATGCCACAACTAGAAGGACCCACAAGGAAGAATACACAACTATGTACCGGGGGGCTTTGGGGAGAAAAAGAAAAAAATAAAATCTTTAAAAAAAAAAAAAAAAAAAAAAAAAAGAAGTGGCTAGCACACCGGAGGTATTAGTAAGACACACACGCTCCATGCTAGATAAACCCTGCAGAGAATCAGAGGTCCTGACACATAAGTAAATTTTGTAGCCCTGTAGTCAGGGGTATGCCAGAGCATACCTTCCAAAACAAAAGACAGGTCATTCTATCATGTACCTCCCACAAGAAAGAAGGAACTCCTATTCCTGATATGTTGTCTCAGTTCTAGAGAGAGTATACTCCACACCAGAGAATATGTGTCCAGCTCATATACCAGGTAATAAGAAATGCTGCCAGCTTTGAGTAGGTCCCAGTGCAAAAAAAGAGTTCTGCAGCAAATCCTACCAATAATGCAAGCAGCCCTGCTGCTTGGGCTGCAAGACCCTGTAGGTCCTATGATATTAGAGATGTAAGTGGCAGGAAAAGATGCAATGTAGTGGCAGGGTTTACAGCAAGCCCCAGGGAGAATAGTAATGCAGACTCCTGAGATTTTGGCACAAGGAGAATTATATACTAAAAACATCCAACTTCGGGCATGCTATTGGGTATTGGTAGCAACGGAATGCCTGACCACGAGACAGCAAATGACCATATCTTCAGAACTGCCCATCAAGAGCTGGGTTCTCATAGAGCCCTGAAGCAGTTTATTGTAAGATGAAGATGACCTCCAAGCATGAGAAGGACTAGACTGCAAAAAATAAGCTGCTTAAGCATGTATCCCAGACTGCCATGACCTTCCCCACTGTTCACCAGTGCCTCTCCCTCAGCTCACTATGATCGTATCAGGAATCTCTTATCACCAGCTGACGGAAGAGCAAAAACTCCAAGCTTGGTTTACAGATAGAATGGCTTAGTATGTGGGTGCTTAAAATGGAAGCAGCTGCACTGCAGCCTCTTTTTGAAGTGGCTTTGAAAGAGAGGAGTGAGGGAAAATCCTTCTCATGGGCAGAGTTTTGGGTAGTGCATCTGTTTATCCTCTTTGTGTAAAAGAAGTGACCTGAGGTCACAATATATCCAGACTCATGGGCAAGTTCCCATGAAATAGTAAGATTGGAAGAATAGAACAAGGAGGTGGAGGAACATGTGGGAGTGGGAGCAAAGTAGGAAAATCTTTGTATCGTATGTTATGCCCACCAGAGACCATCAACCACGGAGGAAGATCTAAACGGCCACGTCAACAAGATTATTCCACCAGTCCCTGTCATCAGCTACTCCAGTACTGGCTCAATGGGTATACGAATGTGGTGGCCCTGGTTGGAGAGATGGATGCTCCACATGGCTCCAACAGCTTGGGTTCCCACTTACCAAGTCTGATATAATTGTCGCTGCCGTCAAATACCCAACATGCCAGCAGCAGACACCAATGCTGAACCCTGATATAGTACTATTCCTCAAGGAGACCACTCGTGGCAAGTTAATGACATTGAGTCTCTTTCATCCTGGAAAGGCCAGAGACTTGTTCTAACAAGAATAAACACATATTCTGGGAATGGGTTTGCTCTCCTGCCTGCAATGCCTCAGGCACCATAACTATTGAAGAACCTATGGAATATTTTATCTCTGGGGAAGGATCTTATACAACATTGTGTCAAAGTGAGGAGCCCTTTACAGCAAAGGAGATATGGGAGTGGGCCTACGACCATTGGATCCACTGGTCATATCACATACCGCTTTACTCAGAAGACACCTACCTGATAGAACATTGAAGTGACCTGCTGAGGACACAGTTGAAATGCTAACTTAGAGGCAACGCTTTGCAAGAAAAAGCATCCATCCTCCAGAAGATGGAATCAAAAAATTTTATATGACACTGTATCCCCAAATAAGATTAATACACAGGTCCAGGAACCAGGGATGGAAGTAGGAGTGATCCAAATTACCATCTCTGTCAAAGACCCACTGGGGACTTTGTCCTTTCTGTCCCCACAATCCTAGACTCTATAGGGTTAGAGTTCCTGGATTTCAAAGGGGGCATACTTTTGCTGGGGGACTCAGCAAGTGTCCCATTGAAATGTAAACTACAACTGCCACCTACACACTTCAGGCTCCTTGTGTCCAAGGAATAGCAGACAAGGAGAAGAGTGACCATCTTGGCAGGGATAATGGACCCTGATCATCAGGAGGCAGTAGAGCTGCTCTTACACAACGGGGGCAGGGATAAATATGTGTGACATTCAGCTAATTCACCTGAGTGCTTTTTGTACTCCTTTGCTCAACTGTATTGGTAAATGAACATGTCAGCAACCCTGGCCTCAAGAGGGCATGGTGTCCAGGGGCTCATATCCCTCAGGTATGAGGGTCTGGGCAGCACCACCAGATAAGTCACTATAATCAGCAGAAGTAGTGCTGAGGTAAGAGGAATCTAGAATGGATTTTGGAGAAGAAATATGATAAATATCAGTTATGGTCCTAAGACCAGCTCTAGTAGTAACAGCTGTAATTTGTCCCACTAAACTTTCTCTTCTAAGTTTCTTTTGGGAAGAGAAGTACATCATCAGAATCCTGGAAGAATAGCTCTCCAAATATATGTGTATGTACCTGAAGAAATGTATCTGAGGAATCCACAGAGTGGCCTGTAATGCACATGGACATGAACTACAGCGATCCTCCTTCCAGGAAAGACTTGCTGCCCTGTCAGCTCCTGCAGAGTTTGTCTCAGCTGTTCCAGTGGGGTTAGTTAAGACTTTGCCAGAGCTTCGTTGTAGTTCAACTTTTCCCTCTGCCCAATCATATTTCCTTCCCTTTCTTTCCATGAGTGGTGATTTCTAATAGCTATCCTTCACATTAAACTGTAACTCAGAGGCTGCTTCTGGAGAACTCAACCTATCATACCTATCGTCCCACCCCTAATCCCCTACTCTGAAGATGTGAGGAGAGTATCCCCAAAGTGTGCAATGCACCAGTGTGGAATGGGGAGTAAAAGCTGATCACGGTGAGGAAAGCATGTATGTGAAAGAGAGGATAACAGCAGAGTTGGGAGATTTACGATACGGGGGAATTAACCAAACAAGTAAGATATTTAAAAGATAGTAGAAGCCCATTTTCTCACTGTTGAAAAAGGTAAATATAAACACAGAAAAGGAGAAAATTAGCATAAACTCCTGATCTTGGATTATTGGAAGCATTGGTGTGAACCCTTAAATATACATAGATATAAAACAAAAAAATAGATGCAACTGTGTGTGTGTGTGTGTGTGTGTGTGTGTGTGCGTGTGTGTAGCTAGCTGTGCCCACTGAGAGGGACCGGGAGCAGTGACATGCTAATAGTAAGGAGCACATTTAAGACTCAGATGTGGCTTTTAAATACCATTTTCCACTCAAAAGGACTAGGGCTTATTGAAGAAGTGGCTGATTCTAGAGCTGGGGCAAGAAAAGTACAAGATGTTCATACAACACATTGTTCTAGAAAGCATGTGTTTGTTAAGAATTGTGAAGAGTCAGAGGGTTTGCCCTACTTGCAAACTAACAAGTTAGCCTGCCATGGTTTCATCGGTGCTCACAGAAGACATGAAACTCCTTATTAGTCATGGCACAGCAAGCTTCATGTTTGTGTCTCGCCTCCCAACGCCTAGGGGGCACGATGCAGAGGTAGATGCTGCTCATACAGTGAGTCTGTGTCACGGATGAGAAACCCTCACCTTAGGGAACCTGAATTTTATAACAGGCAGTAAGCAACCTGCCTGACGTTGGCCCTGGAGGGAGATATTATCTTTATGACAGTAGATGGTAAGCAAACTGACCTCTGCTCTAGAGGAAGTTACTCTATCTTCCAAGCTCTTTGCTGTACAAATATCCTTGAAAAGATCACCCAGAACAAAAACCCAGTTAGTGTTTCTGCTCACAAGATGTGAGAAATATGAGACCCATGGATTATCTTCCAACTGTGCTCAAAGAATGATAAAGACGTATCAAAATGACACAGAAGCCAGCTTGAAGGGGTGCTTACTGGCCAATAGGAAAACTTTAAGCATGAGAATAATTAATGAGTGTAAAGGATTATAACCCTTTGAATAAAATAGGAAACTATGACTCTATATGCATAAATATTCTCTCTCCCTCCATTTCTTTTTTCTTTACTCACCTTTCCCTCACTTCTGTTCTGTGGGATTGAACTCCTTAATAGTATAGTAGCACATAAATCTTGATCTCAGGCTCTACTTTTGGGGAAACTCATGCTATGATGATTCTCATTGTCCTATTTTCCACTGAGCTTGCTATCTTTTCATTTTGATTCATGGGTGATCTTTATCTATTGAGTCATGTGTTGCTTAACAATGGGATAATTTCTGAGAAATGTGCCGTTAGGTGATTTGATCATTTTGCGAACATCAGAGTGTACTTACACAAACCTGGACGGTATAGCCTACTACATAGCTAGGTTATATGGTACTAATATTAAGAGACCACCATGGTATATGCAGTCCATCGTTGACCAAAACATCATTGTGTGACGCATGACTGTCCTAGGTATACTAGCATATCTAGTAGATATACTAGGTATTAATTCCTTATAATTTTTAGACTTACTACTTGGTCATCTATCTTCTAACTTATCCAAGGTATTCTGTGTTCAACAGAAAGCCTCAATTTAGCTATAATTAAATTCATTTCCTTTTTTTGTGTGCCTTATGATTTGTGATTCTGAAGTTTGGCATAAGCAATCTTTTCCAGACCCAGGCTACAAAGATATTCTCTTATATTTTATTCTATTAACTTATAGTTGTACCTTTCATATTTATTCTCAAATCTACCTGGAGTCCATCTTTTTTGTCGTTTTATGTAAAGGTCCCTTTTTATTTGCATACATATAGCCAGTTGTCCTTTAGTGTCTACTGCGTTCCCATATAAATATGTCCCTGGCACTCACTTCTGTTCCTTTTTGTCTCTGTTCTTGAACCAAACCACCATTACTCTGGTAGCTTTGTACTGTGTCAAATTAGCTATGCTGAAAGTACATTTCCTATAATTCTCTTTTCTGTAAGGTTCTAACTGAGCATTGGCCACGAGAAACGTCTTGTGTGATATTTGGAAGGTAGTAAGTGAAACGGCAGCTTTCTGTTTTTTTTTTTTTTAATGCTCTGAAGGTCACTTGTACACTGGTATCTTGCACATCTTGTCATTGATCAGCTAGCTCACCAGGTTAGGTCAACCCAGACATTCAGCTCCTCCAGTTCTTGTCAAATCTCCTACAGCTTCCCCAAGTTTTGCCTCAAGTGTGTGGGGAGCTCCAGGGTAAAAAGTGATGCCTGCCTTTGTTGATCACTCATAGCATTGAGATCGGAGACAGTGAGAGACAGACGTTGGGTTCTACTTTGTCTTGTGAGTCTTAGTTTGTCTCACTGGTTCCAATTTGTCTGTGCTCTCATCCACATCCAGCTTTCCTTTCCAACTGCTGCTCTGTCTGACCTATAGAGACTTCGGGTTCAACACTAGATGTGGGTGTAACATCTGTATAGACTCTTCCAACACTCCCATAACTGCATTGGGTCTAACACAGTAAATCTATTACTCTATACTACTAATAGAGGCTCTGCATCTCTTTTCAATTCCTCACTCATCTAAATACTGTTCTCTTCTTTATTACCATTGTTTTTAATGTTTTAATATTACAAAGTTTAATTCTATTTTTATTTAATTTTTTGGGGGGGACGATTAGCCCTGAGCTACCTACTGCCAATCCTCCTCTTTTTGCTGAGGAAGAATGGCCCTGAGCTAACATCCATGCCCATCTTCCTCTATGTTATAAGTGGGACGCCTACCACAGCATGGCGTGCCAAGCGATGCCATTTCCGCACCTGGGATCCAAACCAGCAAACCCCCAGGCCGCCGAGAAGTGGAACGTGAGAACTTAACCACTGCGCAACTGGGCCAGACCCTATTCTATTTTTAAAAGGCAATATAGATATCCAAGGATATTATCTTTCCATATAAACTTTAGAGTATAAATTTTCTCACAAAATCCACCTGGAATTTTGATGAGGTGCATTAAATCCATTGTTTAATTTGGGGATAAATTATATCTTTAAAATATGAAGTTTGAGAGCATGAAGTGTTTTCATGTATTAAAATCATATCTATGCCAGGAACTAAGATTTTAAAATTTCTTCCATAGATGTTTTGTGTATTCTTGGTCAATTGTTTAATTTTAACAAAATGTCTTGGTTATTTTTAAGATTTTTTTTTGTTGCAAAAAAAAGAATGGCATCTTTTAAAATATATTTTTTATTTGGATTTTGAGAGTAAAAGCAATAGATTTTTAGTACAGTTATGTATCTGTCAACCTTGCCAAAATTCCTTATTAGTCCTGAGAGTTTGTTGATTCTGTTTGTGTGTGTGTGTGTTGTTTTAAGTAGATAACCATATCACCTACAAAAATGACAGATCTTTTTTCTTCTTTTGAAATCCTATGTTTCTTATCTTTTTTTGTTGTTGTTGTTCTTTATAGAGCTAGCTAGTACTCCGGTACAATATTACAGGGTAATGGTGATAGCCTGCCTTACACTATGTACAGCTGGGCACTACTCTGTACGGAGGTATTACTCGAGTTCCAGTGAGGTTGGTATGAGCAGAGTACAATATACGGGGCAGGCTGTTTAACAGAACCGTATGCTATACTCTTTCAAGTCTTGCAACTTTGAACATGCTGCGTTTTCTGTCTAGAATTCCTTTCCATTTTTCTTGATTTAACTAACATGGACTCACCTTCAGGAAGACTCAACTCAGATGTCATTTCTTTCAGGAAGCCTGCTTTAAATCCCCAGTTTGGACTAAATCCTCTTCTTCTGAATGCTGTACACGTCTCTATTTTAGTTCTTAGTTATTTAGGAATCTGTGTTCCCTGTGAGACTGTAAGCTATTGGATGGCAGGGATGTGTCTTACTAATCTTTGTACTCTTCATGTTAAGTCCATTACCTAAAATATAGTAGTTACTCATTTAATGTTTTTCGAATACATTCTAATTGAACTGAACCGAATAAAGGAATCACAGTTGGTATGAAGCATGCTTAAATTACCCAGCTTACACAGTAATCATGGCCAGGGGCAGGCAGTGTCCATGTAGGGGAGGTTTTAAAAAGGAATGGTCACACAAATGCCCACGAGTTAAGGGATGACTACATAAACAATGGCACATTCATACTACGGAGTACTCTGTGGTAGTCAAAAAAAGAGATGGCTCTATATGTACTGAAACAGAAACCAAAATCTACAAAGTATATTAAGATTATTTTAAAAGAACATTGGGAGTGAAGGTAATATATAAAATAAGCATTATTATACTTATATTTACAAGTCTGTGTATGCATGCACGTGTGTGTGTATGTTTATCTATGTGACAGACTCTGATGTTTGCCTACCCATTGGCCCTTTTACCTTTTCTCACAGTAATATGTCTAATCCCATGACATGAATTATGATTGGTTTAAACCATCACGGCAATCTCATTTCTCTTTGACTGTGATTGGTCTAGGGGCATGTCACCAAGTTATGATCCGTTGAGAAATTTAGCAAAAGACTACCCTCTCAGACAAGAGAAAGACATGAAAAGAAAAAGTGTCCTTTTGCCCACTCCCACTTCTTTCCTGCTTAGGTATTCATTGAAGCTGATGTGTGAGACCTTTATGCTTGGAATTCCAGCAGCCACTGTATGACCAAAATGAGAGACTTGGTCAACATGCTGAGGATGGCCCAGAAAGAAGATGGGAAAAGCCTAGAGCCTTGACCACACCATGAGCTTCCAAACCAACTGGGGATCACCTACATTTGGATTACTCCCAAGTGAGAAAGAATTGTCCTAATGGTTAAGTCACCATTGGTTGAGTTTTCTGTCATTTATAGCCAAAATTATCTCATTTGCTAAAGTGGCAGTGTAGTTTCATGGCAATACTATTTGAGCACTCCCCTTTACATTATTAATTGCAAAATGTGTAATACATATATTCTTATTCTTTGCCAGTTTCTACCTTTTTGCCTTGTATTTCACCCCATTCCCTGCACAAGTTTTCTTACTTTAGCTTTGAACCACCTCCACAAGCAACACAGGAAAGAGTCCACATTGCCAAAGCTTTGTTGGATTCCCAGTAGAACCAGACTTATCTCTGTTTCCTTTTATCCTCCACCTAAAATTACAGGTAGCTTCATGAGCTCAATTAATATCAGGGATATTTATTTGGTGGGTATTTATTTATTAATTATTATACTGTATTGTATATTATATTATTTATTATTTATTTATACAAATAAATATGGGTATTTATTTATTTATTTATTGCTGAGGAAGATTCACCCTGAGCTAACATCTGTTGCCAATCTTCCTCTCTTTGTACGTGAGTCGCCGCCACAGAATAGTCACTGACAGACGAGTGGTATAGGCCCTTGCCCGGGAACCAAACCCCAGGCCACTGAGATGGATCACATGGAATTTAACCACTAGGTTACCAGGGCTGGCCCTCTCGTGGGTATTTATAAAGCACAAATAATAGCAGATATGAAGCCATGATGAACTGGAGTATGATGACTTTGACATTTGCCCAAGATTTAGACTAATCCAAGTGTCACATTGTGTTTGAAATCTCTCATCAAATTCTGATTATTTGCTTAGATGAAACTTGTCTGGTTGAGCCAAATGGAAAGATCCTGGTATAAGAGGGAGGAAACCTTCATGGACCCAGTAAGAGAGATGAAGGTGAACAAGTGGGGAGTGGTGACAAAAGCACAGGGCACTGAGTACAATTGGCTAATAAGGACATTTTAAAGTCATGAGAAGAGGTGAAAATTGACTTCCTTTATAAATCCTTTACTATATTAAAGAAGTTTGGCTAGGACTTGAGCAAGCTGAGTCCCCACCTTGTCAATTAATATTTCTGTGAGCTTGGAAATTTTCCTTCCTTTACTTTCCTCACTTACAAAGTGGTATAATGGGATTCTTGTGAGGTGCAAAGGAACTCATGCACGTGAAATTACTTAGAAAAAGACAAGAATCAATGGGTGAGGTTCACATGGAAGTGTGAGCTGTCTTCTTTAAGTTATTAACTCAAAGAGGAAAGAGATCTTCCTCACAATACACAGATATTTGCATCCCTGCTGGGTTTTCCCCCCAACATATAAAACATACACTAGTGGATTAAAACTTAGTTTACCTCAAGAGTCAGAAATTTTGAGTTTGCGGGCTAGCTCTGAACACTCCTACCTTGTACATGATCTTAGACAAGTCACACTTCTCCTGTCGTTCTTTCTCTAAGTCAGTAGGTTCTCCTTACTTGTATTCTCCCTTTCAAAGAAAAGATGTCACACTTCAAGAGAATAAATCCAAATTCTTGGATAATGATTTTAAAACCCTCCCCACCAGGCACAAGGGATGGCAGCAGTTGGTAGAGAGGCAGGAACTACTGTCATCTGAGTCAAATGGCCAGATGGTATAAACTCAGATACTCAAAACCTACAAGCAAGGAGTCCTTGCTGAGGGTCTAGTTTTTCAAACAACCGAGGGTTTGCTTTGTCTTTAGACATTTTCTTGTCATCTTAGTAAAAAATATTAAATGCTATTTAACAATTTCTTAAAGATATGGGATTCCTATTAAAACCAGTCATTCTTAACTATATCAAGCCCAACTTCCTTTTTTTTTCCTTTTTCTCCCAAAGCCCCCCAGTACATAGTTGGTATTCTTTAGTTGTGTGTCCTTCTAGTTGTGGCGTGTGGGACGCTGCTTCAGCGTGGCTTGATGAGCGGTGCCATGTCCACCCTCAGGAATCGAACTGGCGAAACCCTGGGCCGGTGAAGCGGAGTGTGCGAACTTAACCACTTGGCCATGGGGCCAGCCCCTGAACTCGCTTATTATGATAAATATTTTATAAGATCCACTTACAATTCTGTGATTAAATTAATAGATTAAATTAATATTTAAATTAATATTTAAATTAACATAGCTTACATATGGACATAATTTCAAAAAAACACAATGCCTAATTGTAAAAAAGAAGTAATAAAAGCAAAGTTGTTTATAATAAAGTAGTATGTTCTTCAACATGTAAATGTCTAAGTGTGACTAGTAGACATAATAACATAGTCAGATGCTTGTACCTATATGCAGAATCAGTGTAAATGAGACTGCTATAAATGTAGACAGATACAGGTGTGTTGCACTGGAGACTCAAAAACCATATGGAGTATTGCTACTTGTGCTGTGATTTTCCTGTTAAATAATTTATGGTAAATTTCTAACAAAATATTCCTAGAAAATTTGAATCTATTAAA
This sequence comes from Equus przewalskii, assembly GCF_037783145.1. Classification (NCBI taxonomy): domain Eukaryota; kingdom Metazoa; phylum Chordata; class Mammalia; order Perissodactyla; family Equidae; genus Equus; species Equus przewalskii. Next base: position 38,410,444 of record NC_091847.1, read on the forward strand.
AATTTGAATCAGAGAATATTTGATATTTATTTATAAAATGGAGTTAGGTTCTTAGTTCAGATGATTAAAAACACTACTTTCTCCTAAATACATGTCTTGGTGGATGTCAAATGTATGCAGAATGTGGGGCAGTTCTTACTGCATGGGACGATTCCATGCATTTTAAGAAATATTATATTCCCAGTACAAACCTACTAAATGTTAGAAGCCCCCAGTCATTATGACACAAAAACTTTCCCACAAATGTTTAAAATGCTCTCAAATATTACCCTTATTGAGAAATTCTGCTCTAAACAGTGCCTGGCACTCAGTATGTGTTTAATACATGCTTGTTGATTGGATGGATGAATGAATGTACGGATATTCTATGTCCAAAAATAATTAACTTTTGATGGCAAGTAATAGAAAACTTAAATAACTGTAGTTTAGACAAATTAGGGTTTATAACATCTTTTTCAACTAAGAAGTTTAGAGTTAGACCACCCAGGGCTGGTGCCACAGCTCATGATGTTGTCATTATCTGTGTCGATCTGTTTTCTTTCCCTTTTGCCATGCTTGGCAAATCTATTTTACCACTTTGTAAATTCAAGATCACTGCAGTATCTCCGAGTCTTACATCTGTCTTCAAAGCAGAAAAGGGGAAGGAAGAGGGAAGGATCATAGCTATTAGACTTCCTCTTCTGTCTTCTTGGCCAGACCTGTGTCACACAGCTAGTGCCGGCTGCAAGGGAAGCTAGGATCCTCCCACTGAAAGCAAGAACACTGCCATATAAAATGTAGAAAACAAACAAAGACTTGCAAACACATAACAGAGCTGCCAAGAAAGTAAAGATTCTAAGAAGCCAAAAGTAAATTCCCAGGAGGTGGGGAAATACTAGGGATGGCTTTTGCCTGAAGCATTCGTGTCAAACTCTGGTGATCCTGATATTTCACTTTTAATGGTCTAATAGGAAGCGGGCATGGGGGACCGATAAAGCTTAAGGCCTGCCCAGTTTATGGAGTCTAATAGCAGAGCCTGACTCAATGTTGGAAAATGGAAAGGCAAGCCACAGATTGATAGAAAATATTCCCAAGGACTTGTATTCAAAATATATAAAAACTCCTACAAATCGGTGTCAGAAAGAAAAATAATCCAATTTTCAAAATCGACAAAATTCTTGAAAAGGCACATTAAAAAAGAAGATACACTAATAACTAAGAAGCGCGTGAAAAAGCACTCAACATCATTAGTTATCAGGAAAATGCAAATTAAAATCACAACAAGATACTATTATGCATCCATCAGAAGGGTTAAAATCAAAAAGACTAACTGAACAAAATGTTGGCTAGGATATAGAGCAATTAGATCTTTCATATATTACTGATGTGAATTTAAAATGTACAAACACTTTGGAAAGTGGCAGTTTCTTACAATGTTAAACACACACTTACTATATATCCAAGAGAAATGAAAACATATGTCTACCCAAAACTTGTAACTGAATGTTCATAGCAACATTAATAATAGCCAAGAAATAGAAACAACCCAAATGTCCATCGACTGATGAATGGATATACAAAATGTGGTATATTGAAACAGTGGTATTTAGCCATAAAAAGGAATATACTGATACATACTACCACATAGACAGAACTTGAAAACATTATGCTACATGTAAGAAGCCAGACACAAAAGTCACATATTATATGATATATGTCCAGAATAGGCAAATGTTGGGGGAGGAGGAGGTGAGGAGTGACTTCCAATGGGTACATATGAGGTATTTTTGGAGTGATGAAAATGTTCTGGAATTGGATAGTATTGATGGTTGCACCAGTATACTAAAAACCATTGAATTGTACACTTTAAATAGACGGAGTATATGGTATATGAGTTCCATCTCAATAATATTGTTATAAAAAACAAAAACAAACAAACAAAATGTATGTAAAGATCACCAGTATTGCCACTATCCCAAGCTTACCATTGCCAGCATCTTGGTGCATAGACTTCCAAACTCATTTCTGTGCATCGTATGTACTTATTTAAAGAGTAAAAATTGGATCAACTGTTGAAAAAGTATTTTTAACTACAACACATAACTTTAAAATTATAAAGTAATATCAGCCGGGAGGGTGATTGTCTGGTTCCCGTTCTTAGGGGGGAAACTTCCAGTCTTTCATCATTAAGTATGATGTGTGCTATGGGGTTTTTGTAGATGCTCCTTATCAGACTGAGGAAGTTCATTCTATTCCTAATTTGCAGAGTGTTTTTTTTTTATCATGAAAGGATGTTGGATTTTGTCAAATGTTTTTTCTGCATCTATTGAGATGATAATGTGGGTTTTTTCCCCTTTATTCTATTAATATGGTATATTATACTGATTCATTTTCATCTGTTGAACCAACCTTGCAATCCTGCAATAAATCCCACTTGGTAATGGTATAAGATCCTTTTATATATTTTGCTGGCTTTAGTTTGCCAATATCTGATTGTGGAGTTTTGCTTCTATATTTGTAAGGAGAGTGGTCTGTTGTTTTCTTTCTTTTGATGCCTTTGCCTTGCTTTGATATCAGGGAAATACTGGCTTCAAATAATGAACTAGCAAGTGTTCCCTCCTCTTTTATTATTTGCAAAAGTTTATGAAGAATTGGCATTAATTCTTCTTTAAATGTTTGGTAGAATTCACCAGTGAGGCTATATGGTCCTGGGCTTTTCTTTGCTAGAAGATTTTTGATCACGAACTTAAGCTATTTACTTATTATGTGTCTTTTCAGATTTTCTATTTCTTTATCAATCAGCTTTGGTAGTTTATATGTTTCTAGGAACTTGTTCATTTCATCTAAGGTATCTGCTTTGTTGGCCTACAAATGCGCACTGTACCTTTATGCCTTAGTCGTCTTGGCGGCCATAACAAAATACCAGAGACTGGGTTGTTTCAACAGCAGAAATTTATTTCACTGTTCTGGAGGTGGGAAAGTCCAAGATCAAGGTGCTGGTTGATTTGGCTGCCAGTGACAGCTCTCTTGCGGGCCTGCAGACAGCTGTCTTCTCATTATGTCCTCACATGGCCTATCCTCAGTGCATGCATGAAGAGAGAGAGAAAGATCGTTCTTGCTCTCTTTCTCATCTTCTAAGGTCATTAATCCTGTCATGAGGGTTCCATCCTCATGAGCTGCTCCAATCCTAATTATTTTACAAAGTCTCCATCGCCAAATATGACCACATTGGGGGATAGAGCTTCAACATGTAAATTTTGGGGACACAAACATTCAATCCATAATATTCCACCTTGGGCTCCCTCAAATTCATGTCCTTCTCACATGCAAAATATATTATTCCCATCTCAACAACCCCAAAAGTCTTATCTCATCCCAGCATCAACTCTAAAGTCTAAAGTCTGAAGTCATTTAAATATCTAAATCACATATAGGTGAGACTTGAGGTATGATTCATTTTGACAAAAATTCCTCTCCAGCTGTAAATCTGTGAAATCAGACAAATTATGGGTTTCCAAAATACAATGGTGGGACAGGTATTCCAAAATACAATAGACATCCTCATTCCAAAGGGGAGAAATAGGAAATTAGAAAAGGGTGACAGGTCCTAAGCAAGTCCAAAACCTAGAAAGGCGATTTCCATCAGGTCTTTAAGGCTTGAGAATAACTATCTTCGGTTTGATGCTCTCCCTTTTGGACCACTGGGGCGGAGGTCCTGCTCTGCGGCTCTGTTCGGCAGGGGTTGCGCTCCGAAAATTCTACCAGATAGGGGCCATGCCCCCAACGCTCCACAGCTCTGCACAGTGGTCCCAGCCCCAAGGCCTCCATCAGAGGCCATCAGGTCTGTTGAAATCAAGGTGGTGGCCCTGAGGATCTCTGAATCAACTTCAGGGTCACTTTTTCTTCTTCTTGAATAGCACACGTTGTGGCAAAAAAGCACTATCATTCACTCCCGTGAAATCCATGAAGTCCCATAGTCTTTCTTCATTTTGTCTCACCTTCCTTCACTTCAGTTCAAACTGTCAGTGTTTCTGCTCATATAATCCTATAAATTCTTTATCAAGTGATTGTCCAGCCACACCCTTGGTGTTCTCTTCAATACATGCTTTCTAATTTTTTGCAAAATGGATAGGCTGAAAGTTTTCCAAATTTTCAAGTTCTGGTTCTTTTCTGCCTAACAATTCCTTCTTAAGTTCATTTCTCTCTTCTTCCATTTTACTATAAGCAGTCAGCAGGAACCAAGACATTCCTTCATCACTTTGCTTAAAATCTCCTCAGCTGAATATCCAGTTTCATCACTTGCAAGTTCTAAGTTCGATAAAACACTAAAACATGAACACAATTCAGCCAAGTTCTTTGCCATTTTATAACAAGGATCATTTTTTCTCCAGTTTCCAATAATACGTTCCTCATTTCCATCTGAGACCTCACCAAAGGTTTTTAATGTACATATTTCCACCAAATTTCTATTCATGATTACTTATGTATTCTCTAAGAAGATGGAACAAGCTTTCTCTCCAGCTCTCCTGTTTTATTTCTGAGGCCTCACCAGAATTTCCCTAAATGGCCATATTTCTAGCATGCACCTCAAAACTCTTTCACCCTCTACTCAGTTCCAAAGCCACCTCCACATATTTAGGTATTTGTTACTGCAGTATTCCATTTCTCACTACCAAAATCTGTCTTAGCTCAGGCTTCCATAATAAAATACCATAGACTGAGTAGCTTAAATGATAGAAATTTATTTTTTGCACTTCTGGAGGGTGGGAAGTCCAAGATCAAGGTGCCAGCCAATTTGGTTCCTAGTGAGAGCTCTCTTCCCGGCTTACAGACAGCCACCTCATTATGTCCCTTCCTTGGTGCATGCACCTGAAGTGGACTAGGGAGGTGGGGAAGAAGGGAGAGAGAGAGAGGGGGAGAGAGAGAGAGAGACCTTTCTTCTCTTTCTTTTCTGTTTTTTTTCCTCTCAATCTGTTTTTTAAAAATTTTGTATTATTATTTTTATTGTAGTAACATTGGTTTATAACATTATATAAATTTCAAGTGTACATCATTATATTTCGATTTCTTTGTAGATTACATCATGTTCACCACCCAAAGACTAATTACAATCCATCACTGTACACATGTACCTAATCACCCCTTTTGCCCTCCTCCCTCCCCATTTCTCTTCTGGCAAACACCAATCCAACCTCTGTCTCCATGAGTTTGTTTGTTGTGGTTTTTATTTTCTACTTATAAGTGAGATCATACAGTATTTGACTTTCTCCCTCCGACTTATTTTGCTTAGCATAATACCCTCCAGGTTCATCCATGTTGGCCCCAATGGCCAGATTTCATCCTTTTTTATGACCTAGCAGCATTCCATTGTGTATAAATACCACATCTTCTTTGTCTGTTTGTCCCTTGATGGGCACCTAGGTTGCTTCCAAGTCTTGGCTGTTGTGAATAATGCTGCAACGAACATAGCAGTGCATATATCATTACGCCTTCACGTTTTCATGTTCTTTGGATAAATACCCAGCAGTGGAATAGCTGGATCATATGGTAGTTCTGTTCTTAGTTTTTTGAGTAATCTCCATACTGTTTTCCATGGTGGCTGCACCAGTTTGCACTCCCACCAGCAGTGTATAAGGGTTCCCTTTCATCCACGTCCTTTCCAACTCTTGTTATTTCCTGTCTTATTAATTATAGCCATTCTGACAGGAGTGAGGTGATATCTCACTGTAGTTTTGATTGGCATTTCCCTGATAATTAGAGATCTTGAAGATCTTTTTGTGTGCCTGTTGGCCATCTGTATATCTTTCTTTGGAGAAATGTCTGTTCAGATCTTTTTGTCCATTTTTTAATTGAGTTGTTAGTTTTTTTGTTGTTGTGATAGATGAGTTCTTTATATATTTTGGATATTAACCTCTTATCAGGTAAACGGTTTGCAAATATCTTCTCCCAATTGTTAGGCTGTCTTTTCATTTTGTTGTTGTGTAGAAGCTTTTCAGTTTGATGTGTTTTAGTTTATGTTTTCTATTCTTTCTTTTGCCTGGTCAGACATGGTACTTGAAAATTTGCTGTTAGGACCAATATTGAAGAACATACTGCCTATGTTTTCTTCTAGAAGTTTTATGGTTTCTGGTCTTACATTCAAATCTTTAATCCATTTTGATTTAATTTTTGTGCATGGTATAAGATAATGGTCTACTTTCATTCTTTTGCATGTGGCTGTCTAGTTTTCCCAACACCATTTCTTGAAGAGACTTTCCTTTCTCCATTGTATGCTCTTGGCTTCCTTGTCGAATATTAGCTGTCCATAGATGTGTGGGTATATTTCTGGGCTCTCAGTTCTGTTCCATTGATCTGTGTGTCTGTTTTTGTGCCAGTACCATGCTGCTTTGATTACTATAGCTTTATAGTATATTTTGTAATCAGGAAGTGTGATACCTCCAGCTTTGTTCTTTTTTTTGAGTATTCCTTTGGCTATTCAGGGTCTTTGTTGTTCCATACAAATTTTAGGATTCTTCGTTCCATTTCTGTGAAAAATATTGTTGGAACTTTGATAGGGATTGCATTGAACCTGTAGATTTCTTTAAGTAGTATGGACATTTTAATTGTGTTAATTCTTCCAGTCCAAGAGCACAGAATATCTTTCCATTTCTTTGTGTCTTCTATCTCCTTCAACAATGTTCTATAGTTTTCAGTGTACAGGTCCTTCACCTCCTTGGTTAAGTTTATTGCTAGGTATTTTCTTCTTTTTGTTGCAATTGTAAATGGGATTTTATTTTTAATTTCTCTTTCTGCTACTTCTTTGTTAGTGTATAGAAATGCAACTGATTTTTGTATCCTGCAAATTTACCATATTTGTTTATTACTTCTAAAAGTTTTTTGGTGGATTCTTTAGGATTTGCTATACATAAAATCTTGTCATCTGCAAATAGTGACAGTTTCACTTTTTCCTTTCCAATTTGGATCCCTTTTATTTCTTTTACTTACCTAACTGTTCTGGCTAGGACATCCAATACTATGTTACATAAGAGTGGTGACATTGGGTATCCTTGTCTGATTCCTGTTTTTAGAGGAATAGCTTTCCCTTTTTCTCCATTGAGAATGATATTAGCTGTGGGTTTGTCATATATGGCCTTTCTTATGTTGAGGTACTTCCCTTCTATACCCATTTTATTCAGAATTTTTATCATAAATTGATGCTCTATCTTGTCAAATGCTTTCTCTACATCTATTGAGATGATCATGTGGTTTTTATTCCTCATTTTGTTAATGTGGTGTATCACGTTGACTGATTTGCAAATGTTGAACCATCCCTGCATCCCTGGAATAAATCCCACTTGATGATGGTGTATGATCTTTTTAATAATTGTTGCATTTGATTTGCTAGTATTCTGTTGAGCATTTTTGCATTGATGTTCATCAGTGATATTGGCCTGTAATTTACTTTTTTTGTGTTGTCCTTGTCTGGTTTTGGTATCAGCGTAATGTTGGCTTCATACAATGAGTTAGGAAGCTTTCCCTCCTTTTCAATTTTTTGGAAGAGTTTGGGAAGGATAGGTATTAAATTTTCTTTGAATGTTTGGTAGAATTCACCAGGGAAGTCATCTGGTCATGGCCTTTTATTTTTTGGGAGGATTTGATTACTGTTTCGATCTCCTTACTGGTGATTGGTCTACTCAAATTCTCTATTTTTACTTGATTCAGTTTTGGAGTGTTGTATTATTCTAAGAATTTATCCATTTCTTCTAGATTATCCAATTTGTTGGCATATAGTTTGTCATAGTAGTCTCTTATAACCATTTGTATTTCTGAGGTGTTTGTTGTAATTTCTCCTCTGTAATTTATGATTTTATTTATTTGAGCCTTCTCTCTTTTTTTCTTGGTGAGTCTAGCTAAACGTTTGTCAATTTTGTTTATCTTCTCAAAGAACTGACTCTTTGTTTTATTGATTTTTTCTATTTTTTTTTAGTCTCCATTTAATTTATTTCTGCTCTCATTTTTATTGTTACCTTCCTTCCACTGATTTTGGGCTTTGTTTGTTCTTCTTTTTCCAGTTTGTTTAGGTGCACTGTTAGATTGTTTATTTTAGATTTTCCTTTTTTGTTGAGGTAGGCCTGTATTGCTATAAACTTTCCTCTTAGAACCAATTTTGCTGTATCCCATAAATTTTCGCATGTCATATTTTCATTTTCATTTGTCTCCAGATATTTTTTTATTTCTCTTTTGATTTATTCATTGACCAAATCGTTGTTCAGTAGCATTTTGTTTAATCTCCAAATATTTGTGGCTTTTCCAGTTTTCATCCTGTAGTTTATTTCTAGTTTCATATCATTGTGCTCAGAAAAGATGCTTGGTATTATTTCAATTTTCTTAAATTTATTGAGACTTGTTTTATGGCCTAATATGTGATCAATCCTGGAGAACATTCCGTGTGCATTTGAAAAGAATGTGTATTCTGCAGGTTTTGGATGGAATGTTCTGTATTTATCTACAAGTCCATCTGGTCTAATGCGTCATTTAAGGCCAATGTTTCCTTATTGACCTTCTGTTTGGATGATCTATCCATTGGTGTCAATGGGGTGTTAAAGTCCCCTACTATTATTGTGTTATTGTCTATTTCTCCTTTTACATCTGTTAATAATTGCTTTATATATTTAGGTGCTCTTATATTGGGTGCATAAGTATTTACAAGTGTTATATCCTCTTGTTGGATTGTTCCTTTTATCATTATGTAGTGTCCTTTTTTGTCTCTTGTTACAGTTTTGTTTTACAGTCTGATTTAAGTATTGCTATCAAGGCTTTCTTTTCAGTGTCATTTGCATAGAGTATCTTTCTCCATCCCTTCACTTTCAGTTTGTGAGTGTCTTTAGGTCTGAAGTGTCTCTCTTGTATGCAGCTTATATATGGGTCTCGGTTTTTTTATCCTATTGGCCACCATATGCCTTTTGATGGGAACATTTAGTCCATTGACATTTAAAGTAGCTAATGATAAGTATGCACTTCTTGCCATTTTGTTGCTTTTTTCTGGGTGTTTTAGTAGTTTTTCTCTTGTTCTCGTCCCTTGTGACTTGATGGTTTCCTTTAGTATTATGTTTGGCTTCCTTTCTCTTAATTTTTTGTGTATTTATTATAAGTTTCTGGTTTGTGCTTACCATGAGGTTCGTATATAATAACCTACATATATAGCAATCTATATTGAGTTGATGGTCTCTTTAGTTTGACCTCTTGCCAAAAGCTCTACTCTTTTACTCCCCTCCTCCCACATTTTATGTTTTTGATATCGTATCTAACCTCTTCTTTTGTACGTGTGTATCTGTTACCCTCTTCTCCTGGAAATAGCTAATTTTAGCACTTTTATCTTTTGACCTTCATATTAACTCCATAGGTGGTTGATCTGTTACCTTTATTGCATATTTGCCCTTACCCATGATTTTATTCCTTTATTGTTTTTTTATAATTTACTTATTCCTATTTGTAGTCTTCTCCTTTTCACTTAAGCAAGTCCCTTTAGTATTTCTTGTAAGGCTGGTTTCTTGGTGATAAACTCCTTTAGTTTTTGCTTGTCTGGAAAACTCTTTATTTCTCTTCCCATTCTAAATGATAACCTTGCCAGGTAGAACATTTTTGGCTGTAGGTTTTTCCCTTTTAGCACCTTAAATATATTGTGCCACTCCTTTCTAGCCTGTAAGGTTTCTGTGGAGAAGTCAGCTGATAACCTTGTGGGATTTCCTTTGTATGTATCTCTTTATCTTTATGTACCTCTTTATCTTTAATTCCTGACTTTCTAATTATAATGTGTCTTGGTGTGGGCCTTTTTGGGTTTATCTTCTTTGGTGCTCTCTGTGCTTCCTGTACCTGGAAGTCTGTTTCTTTCCTTAGGTTAGGAAAGTTTCCAGCTATTATTTCTTCAGATAGTTTCTCTGCCCCCTTGTCTCTCACTTCTCCTTCTGGGACACCTAAAATATGGATGTTAGTTCACTTGATGTTGTCCCAGAAGTCCCTTAGACTGTCCTCTTTCTTTTTAATTCTTTTTCTTTTATTTGTTCAGCTTGGGTGATTTCTTCCAGTCTTTCATCAAGCTCACTGATCTGTTCTGTATCATCTACTCTGCTATTGAGACCCTCTAGTGAATTTTTCATTGCCAGTATTGTGTTCTTCATTTCTGATTGGTTCTTTTCTATATTTTCCAATTCTTTGTTGAAGTTTTCACTGAGTTCATCCATTCTTCTCCCAAGATCAATCAGCATCCTTAAGACTCTTAGTTTGTACCCTTTGTCAGGTAGATTGTTTATCTTTGTTTTGTTTAGTGCTTTTTCTGGGGTTTTATACTGTTCTCTTACTTGGAACATATTCCTTTGTCTCCTCATTTTGCCTCTTTCTCTGTACTTATAGCTATGTATTAGGTAGGTCAGCTATGTTTCCTGATCTTGGAGAGGCAGCTTTATGTAAGAGATGTCTTATGAGGCCCAGCAGTGTCCTTCCCTCCCATCACCAGTTCCAAATGTTTTAGGAGCATCTCGTGTGTGGGTTATGTGTGTCCATCTGTTGTGGCAGGGTTGCTCTTGCTGCAGGTGCCCAGGGAGGCTAGGGTGTCCCCCTGGCTGGCTGGTTGTATTGCTCAGCTTTGTGTGGCTGCTAGGTATCCTTCAGACACTTTATTGGTTGTGGGAAGCCCAAGCACAGTTGGCTGAAAGGTCTAATAGCACTTTCCTGTTGCAGTTTTTCTGTTATGTGAGTAGGCCCCAGTATGGCTGATTGCTAGAGTTAGGGGCTTATAATTGCTGTGGGCCTCCAGCATGCAAGGTTGTTTTCAGCTCTTTCAGGATTGCAGTGGAGTGGAGCCAGTCCCAGGCATGGGACCACTCAATTGTTTCAGGCATTGGAAGATGGGACAGATCCCCTATGTGGCTGTTTGAGAAGCGCAGGTTTGCTGTAGCTGACAAGTGCCACCATCTGCGGGCCACAAACCCTGTCAACACATTTCTGCCCCATGCGCATGCTCCAACCCACTGAAGTGGGTTGAGTTGCTTCACTGCAGAGGCTCCACACAATCCACCAATACAGGCTTGCCCCTTGTGCAGAGGCAGACCCACTCACCCAGCTGCAGAGGTTCCAGGCACACTGCCTATGTGGGCCCACAAATTGCTATTGGGTGGGGCCAGTCCCTAGGGCAGGCTGCCTGCCCTGGCTGAGATGGATTAAATCAGTGCTCTAGTGGGGGGGGCAGACCCCTGCATTAACAGGTCAGGGGAAGAACTCCAATGGTGTCTGCCAGTGTCTCTCTCAGCATGCCTGTGCTAGGTCACAATAATGGTTGCTGTCAATGTCTCAGTCCCTGGGAGGTCTCACCTCTCACTGAGATGCACCCAGAGCCTATCAAGTGAGTCTCCTTTCACCAAAGGACTGTGCACCTTTCTTTCTGGTGACTTTAGGTTGCTTTCTGAAATAGGTGAATTTGTTCATGGGCCTTTTAAGAGGAGGTTTTTTTTCCCCTTATGTCTGATAGATCTTCCAGGGGTATTCCCTGTTGTAGTTAATAGCCAGCAAAGCCAGATATTATAGCATCTGTCTCAGTTGTGCTGAGTCCAAAAGCTGCTTATTGTGGTAATGCTCCCCTGCTCAGATCTCAGATCTCAGGGAACGCTTCATACCTTAGGATTGCTCCCAGCTGGCCATGAGGTGCCACAGCTCGAAGGTGTCTTTTTTCTCTCGAGAGGGGAATTTCTACCTCTTCCACCTCAGTCAGCACCATCTCTTAGTGTGTGGGCTGTTTTTATCCAATTTTCACTTCTCTCTCAGGGGTAATTTCTCCAAGAGTAGTTGTAAATTTTTTGTGTCCTTGGGAGGAGGTGAGTAGGGAGTCTGCCTATGCTGCCATCTTGGCACCATCTCTCTTTCTTTTCTTCTATAGTCACTAATCTCATTATGAAATCCCCCACCTTCATGACTTAATATAGCCCTGATTATCTCCCAAAGGCCTCACCTCCAAACACCAGCACATTGAGCAATAGGACCTCAGTGTATGAATTTTGGGGGACACAAACTTTCTGTCCATAACACCTCATAATCTTTTTTTAAAAATTTCTGTAAGGTTGGTAGTAATGTCCCCTCTTTCATTGCTGATTTTAGTAATTTTAGTCTTCTCACTTTTTCTGCTTGATTAGTCTAGCTGAAGATTTGTCAATTTTGTTGGTCTTTTCAATGAACCAACTTTTGGTTCTGTTGATTTTCTCTATTGTTCTTCTGTTCTCTATTTCACTTATTTCCCACTTCAACCTATATTATTTCCTTCCTTCTGCTTGCTTTGGATTTAGTTTGCTCTTGTTTTTCTAGGTCCTTAAGGTGGAGTGTTAGGTTATTGATTTGAGATCTTTCTTCTTTTTCAATGTAGGCAATTACAGCTCTAAATTCCCCTCTAGCCACTATTTTCATTGCATCCCATAAGGTTTAGTATGTTGTGTTTTCATTTTCATTCAACTCAAAGTATTTTCTAATTTCCTTTTTGACCCTTTTATTATTTATTATTGTGTTTAATTTCCATGTATTTGTGAATTTGCCAAATTTATTTTTGTTATTAATTCCTAATTTCATTACACTGTGGTTGGAGAGCATATTTCATATGACTTCAGTCTTTTAAAGTTTATTGACGCTTGTTTTATGGCCTAACACATGTTCTATCCTGGCAAATGTTCCACATGTACTTGAGAAGAATATGTATTCTGTAGTTGTTGAATGGAGTGTTGTATACATCTCTGTTGATTGGATGATAGTGCTGTTCAATTCTTCTATTTGCTTGATAATTTTCTGTCTAGCTGTTCTATCCATTATTGAAAGTGAGATATTGAAATCTCCAACTATTATTGTTGAATTGCCTATTTTCTCCTTCAATTCTATTAGTTTTTGCTTCATGAGTTTCGGTTGTTAGGTGTATATAAGTTTATAATTGTCATATCTTCTTGATGGATTAACTCTATTATTAACAAATGTCATGCTTAGTTTCTAGTAACAATTTTTATCTTAAAGTCTACTTTGTCTGATATTAGAATAGCCATTCTAGGTCTCTTTTGGTTATTGTTTACCTATTATATCTTTTCCCATACTTTTACTTTTTTTAAAAGATTTTATTTTTTTCCTTTTTCTCCTCAAAGCTCCCTGTTACACAGTTGTATACTCTCAGGTGCGGGTCCTTCCAGTCGTGGCACGTGGGACGCCACCCCAGCGTGGCTCAATGAGCAGTGCCATGTCCGCGCCCAGGATCCGAACCGATGAAACACTGGGCTGCCTGCAGCGGAGTGCACCAACCCAACCACTCGGCCACGGGGCCGACACCCCCATACTTTTACTTTTAACTTCTTTGTGCCTTTGAATCTAAAATGTGTCTCTTATAGACAGTATATGGTTGGGTTTTGTTTTTTAATCCATTTTGCTAATCTCTGTCTTTCAGTTCAATCCCTTTTCACTTAATGAAATAACTGATAAAGTCATATTTACGTTTTTCATTTTCTATTTGTTTTCTATATGTTTTATTATTATTTTTGATCCTTCTTCCATTACTGACTACTTTTGTGTTGAAAGGATATTTTCCAGTGTACTATTTTAACTCCCTTATTCTTTTTCTTACTATATTTTTTGTGTTATTTTCTTAGTGGTTGCTAGGAGGATTACAATTAACATCTTAATTTATAGCAATCTAGTTTAAATTAATACCAATTAAATTGCAGTAGTATATAAAAACTTTGCTCTTATATGGCTCCATCCTCTCTTTCCTAACATGTGCAGTTATTGTCATGAAAATTACATCTTTAGAGATTGTATGTCCATCAAAGCAGAAAAAGTAAGAAATGCTTTACAAATTTTTAAGTCATCCTTGCACAAGGGCCATGCTAATCTTCTTTGTATTGTTCCAATTTTAGTATATATCCTGCCAAATTGGGCACAACATGATCTAATATTGCTGTTAAAAACTGCTCTGGTTTCAGTATGGAAAATGAATCATACAGGAGGCCAATCTAGAGGTGAGAAGACTAGAGAGAAGATGCTGAAATATATCAGGTAAAAGATGATAATGATCTGCATTAGAGTTCAGTACCAGACTACTGGAAAAGAGACGTAGACAACTTAACAAATTTGAAAGATATTAGGGAGATAATATTAACTGGCTTTGGTGACTGGATATAGGGTTGAGCAAAAGAAAAGAGTCAAAATGATTAATTCTCTATATCCTGTAACTGAGGGAATCGTGGTGCTATTCACAGAGAGAGATAACATTGAAATAGGAGCTTTGGGAGGAAATATGATGAGTTCGATTTTAGACATTTTGAATTTGTGATGCTTGTAGGATAATTAAAAGGAAATAGGATGGGCTGGCCCCCTGGCCGAGTGGTTAAGTTGTGCGCTCTGCTATGGTGGCCCAGGGTTTTGCTGGTTCAGATCTTGGGCACAGACATGGCACTGCTCGTGGGGCCACGTTGAGGTGGCATCCCACATGCCACAACTAGAAGGACCCACAACTAAAATATACAACTATGTACCAGGGGGCTTTGGGGAGAAAAATAAAGTAAAAATAAAATCTTTTAAAAAAAAGGAAATAGGAGATATTCAGTAAATCTAGGTAAATATCTAGGTTTGGAACTTAAGTGATCAATACAAGCTGTAAGTAAAGATTTGAGAATGATTAATATGTAGATAGTAATACAAATCTTGAGAGTTCATTAGAATATCTAATAAGTGTTTATAAAGTGATAATAGAAGAGGACCAAGGATGGGATCCTAAGTTTGAGTTTGAGGAAAAGAAGATTCTTCACGAGAAAGTGAGAGTGACCCTAGAAGTACCAAGAAAACCAGAAGAGTGTGTTGTCATAGAAGTTGAAAGAAGAAAATATTTCAAAAATTGAGATACTACATAAAATAAGGACTGTATTGTTTTCAATGGATTTAGGAATAAGGAAGACCATTAATAACAGAGGCATATTTAAGAAAGCTTCAAATTCTTCACTATTCCTCCCATCAAGAGGAGAAATGTATTTCTCTCCCCTTGAGTCTGAACTGGGTTTGGCTTGTATTGTCTAATAAAATGTGGCAGAAGTGAGATTGTTTAATGTCCGAGACTGGGCAGCTTCTACTTTCACAAGCTTAGAACACTCTCTCTAAAAACCCAGCTTTCATGATGTGGGAATCTCGTATATGGAGGAGCCATGAGGAGAAGGAATGACTTCTAGCTAAGCTCCCAACCAAGAGCCAACACCACCTGCCAGCCACGTGAATGAGCCATAGTGGATGTTCTAGTCCAGTCAAGCCTCCAGATGACCACAGCTCCAGTCAACGCCATGCAGAACAGAATTATCCACTCAAGCCCTGTCAATCTATAGAATCATGGAAGATAATAGTGGTTGCTGTTTTAAATGACTAAGTTTTGGAGCAGTTTGTTGATCAGAAATTGACAACCTATTTTATTACTTTTTTGTAACATCTATAAGGGACAATGTCCTGTTGGGGCTGTAGGTGTAAATTGCCATGGGTTGAAGAGTGACTTGAAGGATAGGAACTGGAGACAACTATTTTAATAAGTTGATCGTAAAAAAGAGAAGCTATTTAGAGTGGTATATATAAGAAGGTCTGTATTGGACAAAGGTGTTATGTTAGTTTTTAATATGGAAAATTTAAATGATATTTGAGAAGGTGCCAGTATAAACAGAAAACGTTGAAGATACGGAAAAGAGATGGGTTAATTGATGGAGGGTTCCTCAGGAGATGGCAGAAAATGTTATCTTATTCAGGGCCCCCCAGAAAGGATCTTACTTGTCTCATTAGACATGACCCAATATAGAGGCCCTCATGAGTGGACTCTCATATTCTGACTCCCTTGGCAGTCACCCTACAGGTAGAAGCTTTTGGCTCAGGCACCAATTCTTTTTCTAATCATCTATGTCTAGGGTCTTAGGTTGTAATAGTTAGGGTATTTTGGGCTACAAGTAACAGAAGTCTATTTCAAAGTGGCTGAAACATAGATCTGAAGTTTGAAGGTTAGCTCAACAGCATCATCAAGGTCCCATATTCTTTCCACCATTCTGCTCTGTCATCCTCAGGCTTTTGTCTTACTCTCTTAGGTTGGCTCTTATAATTGTCTCAAGATGACTGCTGCAGTCCTGGGAGCTGTATTCAGAAGGTAATATCAAGGGCCAGAAATGAGAGGTTTCTCTTTGCATGTCCCTTTCCCAGAAGTCCCATAGTAGACTTCTCCTCTAACAGTCAGAATCTCATCATATGCCTCATCAATAGCAAGGGTGACTTTAAGTAGTTTATTTAAACTTTCTGAGCTTCTGTTTTCTCATCTGTAAAGTGCGTAGCATGTACCTATCTCAAGATTATGTGAGGAATAAAAGAGAGCATTCTATTAAGTGCATAGCACAGTGCTTGGCTCACAGGGCATCCTTTCATCTACCCAATCCTCCACACTGTGTTTAGAGTTCATTTTCTAAGAAGCAAACTTGAGGTCCTTCTCTCATTTAAAAGACCAGAATTGACTTAAAATAAACTTGATTTGTCTTCTGCTGCTGGGGTCTACTTTCCTGCAAGCATAATTGGATGTCCATTAAAAAGGAAAAAGGGTGGATGGGCAAGTAACAGTATCCGCTACACAGGAACACCAATGTGTAAGAAATGGGTCTGGTTGCCTTGATTCTAGAGCTGTGAGGATTTCTGTGTGCTAGGCAGGAACTGAGATGTCAGAGTTCCTTGTCTGGTAGCGGGGATCCAGTGCAGAGTGTGGAAATCCAGGGCACAGATGGAGTACATGTGCTGATGTGTGTGTTTGGCTGATAAAGTGGGTGAACGTTCAGAGTGATTTATTCTTATCCCAACTATATCCCTCATAGAATGGCCCTGGGCTCCACCACAGCCTTGTGTTTGAGCCAGAATAATAAATCATAAAGTTCCTTGAACTCCAAAGAGGGTGCTAACATGAATACTGAATAATATTTGCGTTATCAAGTTACTAAGTCAAAAAAATACCATGCATTCTCACATGCAGTGTGCTTTCTCTAGAAATAATTAGATTTCCCATGTAGACTCCTTTTGCTTATCTCAATAGACACAGTGCCATCTACTGAAAATAAAGCACCAATAGCCATGATGCCCCGAGGGATTCCCAGGAGAGCCTCCCTCTCTGTGGGCTCCCTGTCTCACCCACCTCCCAGATGGACTGGAGGGAGTAGGCGGAATCCACAGGCTGTTCTCCTGTCACAAACTGTAAGGCATCTGTTCTTTGGTGCTTTCCTTGAGCAGCAAAAGTAAGACGTTCCTGTAGGGACCTAAGGAGCCCTGCCAGAAACTTAAAGTGTCCATGAAAGCTCTTTTAGGCTATCCTCTTGCCTTAGACCAAGCATAAACTTAAGCCATCTTATATAGATCAGGCATGCTTTATATTAAAACATAACCAGGATGATTGACATGTCTTCCTTTGGGTAATTATGAAAGGTTTCTTTCCATGTAATAGTGTAGCAATGTATTAAAGTCCTTTTATCTTTCTGTAAAATTTTTAGTGGTTAGAATAGATAAGAGGTTAATGACAGAATCCTGGAACACTATCAGGACTGCTACGTCTTTGGGATTTGTGGATAATCTAGATTGCTGTGAAATTCACCTATACCAAATTCCACATTCTAGTTCATTGTGTCCTCTCCAGGTCGCAGTGTCTCATGGTTTCATAAATGCTGAAATGGAGAAACAAAAGGAAGATTGTTGCTGACATTTAGTCAGTAGTAAAATAGAAAATGGAAGCTCTTTAAAATACACAGCCTTCTGTAGGACATACTCAATGCCTGCCCTCTCCACCTCTCACTTCACCATTCTTGGTTCCGAGGAATCTTGGCCCAGTCTGGCAGGTAGCCCTTCCGGGACCATTTATAATTTAAAGCTCTGGTTTGAATTGATTCTGATTTGGCTTTTGGTAGTCAGACCTGGCATCCTTTCCATTTGCCCCTCAAAATCTGGCCCCATTTTCTCTACTGCATTTGCTGTTCATTCTTTCTGCTTTCTTTTTATTAGATTTTTCCAAAGCAAAACTTCCCACAGTGAAGTCTGTGGTCTGGTAATTTATCGCAGATATTCTTGAAATTGCCTCATTAAAAGGGGCATTTGAAGCTGAAACATAAGCGTCTGTTACCACGGTAACCAACAACAACTATTTAGAACTGCCTGATTAAACCAGAGAGGTACGAATTGCTGTTGGCAGGAAAGATCGAAGGTAGCCACCTAAAGACTACTGGGAAGAGTAAAAGGCCTGTAGACTCTGATGTGGAATTCTCAACTTCGAGTTGGATATCCTTCTATGCAGCAAGACAAAGCAAGTTGTTGCCATGCTCCTGACTTCTCTACATTGTGCACTTTAGGAAATTTGGGAATTGCAAGTCCTTTTCACCATCAGGTTACTGAAGGGAGTTTGGATTCAAAGTTAACTTGAAACTTACTGGATCACGCTTTACAAGCTCTTGGACCTGTCATTTACCTCTCTGTTCCTCAAGTTATCAATTAAAAAAGTGGACAAAATACTCCCTATGTCCCCAGGTTATATGACTATCAGTGAGGCCTTTTTATAAACAAGGTACTATACCCATGCAAACTAACACCCATGTTTTCGGGCTCCCTCTGTTCTCTAGAGCTTCTTCTGGGTTGCCATCCGTCACCTTCTCTCTCAATGAAAAAGTAATTCCTCCAAAAAAGAGTAGGCTCAAACTAACCTTATTGATTGCCTTTTGCAAGCCAAGATTCTCCAGGCTTTCCATTATTCACTTGGCCTGTAAAAGAGTGAATACTGGCTTTTAGGCATGTCTTGAAGTGCTACAAAGGTGGTTATTAAAAAAAGTATATTTGATAAATAATGAAGGTTAAGAGGAGTACAAATTACGTTCCTTCACCTTCTGTTTTCTTTGTCTTTCCAGTTGCAATTTTGGACATAATGTTAAAGAGACAATCAGGAGTGGCAAGTATTAAAAAAGGGAGTCAGGTCAGGCAATATATATGGGAGACGTAGGAAGATCTATGTAAAAAAAAGTAGTTAATGCTTGGGTGTATTTTGCATGTTTTGTTTTCTTGGTAGAGCCTTGGTAGGAATTCTTATGGAATGCAATAACTGGGATCATATGGAGAAGGACTTGAGTTATAGATATAAGTGGATGCATTAAATATCCCTGATCTAGAACTTCCTGGGCACTGCACCCTTTTGTTGTTTCTCTTATTAGCACAACTGCCATCAGCATAAAATATTGAAGTATTAGTGAATTTTTGATGACTCACTCATGTACCTGCATAAAGGAACTGGGGTAGGCAGAGCTCATTCTTCAAATGGTCATAAGCTGGCAGCCTGCTACCTCAAATGTTCTAAATTCCCTTCTTTTCACCAAAGTGGTAGGGAGTCAAACCTTCCCAGAGATAGGCAGGGTGTGGAGGAGTTCCCAGAATGTTGAAAATAGTCAGAAGTTCAATCAGAATGGGTTCACCATCAAAGAGATGTCTTGCACATGCTTTGAGAAAGGATAGACAAAACAATTCCACACGAAATTGCTAGCTTTGTGGTTGCTAATGAGAAATCTCCAAAAACATTCCTTTTACTGTTTACATCTCAGACCTTGTAAATCATGAAATGTAGTTTCAGCTTGTAGTGTAAGACCTTAGAGTAACATGGGTATTGCTGTTAGCTGTAAATACAGTTCTTTATTATGATTGCAGCTTGCTCTTCCTAAAATAAAATTCAGCATTTGCTGAATTTAAGTTTAGCTTGGCTTACTTTTCTGCCAAATAGAATATAAGTATACTAGATATAATACTGTGTTAGCTTTCTTTTCAACATCAACCCAAAATTTGAATGTTCTTACCATTTATTATTGAACTTTTATGCAAAAACAAAATGGGAAATTTAAGGGCACAATCTTTGGCATCAGACAGAGCTATACAGATCTTGACTGCCGCTTATTTGATTGCTAGTCCTCATTTATCTGCAAAAATTGGATGACAAAAATGCTTATCTCATATGGTAGTTATGAGGTTTAAGAGAGCTAATAGATATAGATTGTATAAGGGTATTTGCATAGCTTCAATAAATAGTACCCATTCTCCCCACCCGAGTTCTGAACCCATTATGAAATAGACAAGAGTAAGGCAGATAAGAGACATCATTAAAAAGCTGACATAGGAGAGCATGGGCTTCCTGATACTGATATAGACAGACTTACCACCTAGTCACGAGCAGTTCTAGACAACAGGTCTTCCACCGGGCAAAGGTCTTTGCTACTATGCTTATAGCATGCCTGAGATCAATGGGGAACACATGCTCCCTATGAGGAGATTTGCTACAGGGAGAGGAAGAGGCTGGATTACAAATATCCAGTTTCTTCCAAGCTCACCAATGAGTTAAATCACTCCTGCCCCTGGGTAAAAGTGGGAGGTATCCAGGAGGGTTACAGCTCATGGAGCTCCCACTCATGGGAGGAAACATCAGGAGTGGAGAATAAGTATTCCTCCAACAGAATGTTTAGCACAGTGTCTGACACAAAGAAATGTTTATTGTATGTGTTAAGAGACAAACTGAGGTATATTACAAATTTTAAGGGCTGGCCCCATGGCCTAGTGGTTAAGTTCAGTGTGCTCTGTTTTGGCAGTCTGGGTTCAGTTCCCAGGCATGGACCTACACCACTCATCAGTGGCCATGCTGTGGCAGTGACCCACATACAAAGTAGAGGAAGATCTGTATAGATGTTAGCTCAGAGAAAATCTTCCTCAAGCAAAAAGAGGAAGATTGGCAAGAGATGTTAGCTCAGGGTGCATCTTCCTCAGGGGGGAAAAAGTGAGGCAAGAAATTAAAAAAAAATTTAAGAACTTATTTGAGCAAAAATTGATTCCAATTGGGCAGCATCCAATCTAGCAGATAGAAAGGAGCTCAGGGGAGCTGTATAAAATCAAAGACTTTTATGGGCAGGAGGGAGCAGGAAGAAGGAAGTTAAACTAGGCAAAAAAGCAGGTTGGTTATTGCAAGGCCACTTTCCTTTAGGTGATGACAGGGGTGTGTCAAGCAGATAACCTAGCCAGTGCTGATCAGGTGATTCCTGACTGACTGGTTTAAGATTCCATTTCTGGGAGATCCAAAACTGGAATTAAACCTCAGTTTGGTGACATCGGACTTAGCATAAACAATTCTTTTTGGGGCCTGTTGTCTTGTTTTTAACATATGACACCTAAGTCTGTTATAATTATTGTCCCTTAAGGAAAAGTGACAATATCCACAAATTAGACCTTGATACATGTGGGAAAGTGGTACATGGCAAGTTTAGAGAAGTGGATAAAACCTCAACAGTAAAGGTCTTCATATGTGATAATATGCATTTTCATTGTGTTTTGTAGACAATGCGCAACCCAGAATAATTTTACGGAGAGAACCTCAAGCTTCTATTTTAGGATATGAACTCTAACTGCAGTCTGCATGATGAAGACGACAGGCTCCATAAGCCAGGCATGGGGCTATGTGCTTCGTGTAACAGTCTCTCAAACACCACAGTGATCTTGAGAGTATCATACAATCGTTATTACAATTTTACAGATGAGAAAACTGAAGCTTTAAAAGTTTAAATAACTTACTCAAGATACCCAGCTTGTAAATGAAAACCCTAGAATTTGATCTCATATCTACCTGACTCCAAGATTCAGGACTGGCTTCGTGTACATGTGACCAGCGCATTCTCACCAGGCTTCGTACTTAAAAGGGTTTTGTTCTTGGTTTAATGCTCTGCTGTCGCTGTCTTGAAATTCTTAACCATTTTAGAACAAAGAGTCTCACGTTTTTATTTTGCACTCGGTCCTTTAAACTATGTAGCTAGTCCTGCCAAGACATCTTTTCCTTCAATTAATCCAGTTACCACTCACCAAATCTGGAGGATTCTACATAAATAAATCTTCCCTTTTAATCAAAGAACTATGGAAAATGAACTCCTGTAAGTGGAATATAAATATGTGGACGATTATATATGGGTGTTTTTGCATTTTTATGTATAAATATCCACAATATCCAAATCTCCATCACCAAACAATCTTTTCTCAGGTTTTTTTGATTCCTGGGGACCTCCCCAGTGCTAGAAGTGGGAACCAGGCCAAGAATTGGTGAGGACAAGGTCTGAGGTTTGGTAGGGGGTAAACACATTCATGTCTGAGCACATGTGTCTGGTCATATTCCAAGTCCAAGTACAAATTAATTTAGGATTATCTTTTTGATGTTTTCCATATTTCAGCTCCCATCAGTTGGCACGAATAATTAAGGGATGATGGAACACATCTTGGCATAATTTCACAACTGTTTTGAGGCTATAGGCCCACTGAAAGGCAGGCAGCTGTTACAGAAGATGGAAGAGGGTGTTTTAGAAGAATGTGCTCTGTGAACAGCACTGGTGCCTTATTTTCCATCACCTTATTTAACCATAAATTCATAATACTCTTTGAGGTAGTTGGCTACTTTTAGTGTCTTTTTTGAGAAAGAACATTTTTAAAATTAGAGAAAAATTTGAAAATACAAAAAGAAAGACCCTAGAAAATTATTCTTAATCCTTTCATATACACATGTCCACACACACAGAGTTACGAAATGGAAAATAATGGGCACATGGTTTGTGACCTGGGTTTTTTTTTTTAAAGTACTCAGCATTAATAATTCTGAAAAAACACCACTTTAATAGTTTTCCTGGGCATTTTAATTATTCACGTTTTGTTTGTTATGAAGATCATTATTATAAAAAAAAATCTGATTTTCTTAGGCTAAAGTGAAATATTCTATTCAAAAAACACGTACATTTTTAAGGTCCTTGATATATATTGCTAAATTGCCCTACAGATTGGTTTTCCCAATATATAGTCCCAGCTCAGTGCAAGAATGCCTGTTTGCATAAACTTCTTTTTAAAGTTCAGATCTAAATCTATTTGGTATTCTCCTTCTAATTGCTTGTCAAACCTATGTGCATACTGTGAACCTCGGGAGAGCAGAAGATGTCCCGCCAATATACCACACACACTATGCCCACGTGATTGGAGAGACAATAAATTCTCTCTCCTTTGGAGAGAAGAGCTTTTCTTCATAAGTGACCATAGCTTTGGCTTTATCTTTATTGACTGTAGCTCTGGGTAGGCGACAAACTATTCCCTAAACACACTTTTTAAAAAAAAATCTTGGTTCTAATTTTCTCTGAGCTTTTCTTTTCTTGCTAAATCATTTATGATTAATTTATTCTGTCACATATTGCCCCTTATCAAATAAACGGATGGTTTCCAATCTGAAGTCAGAATTAGTCATGTCGTTGCATATTGTTGTCCAGTTTTGAGTTCCTAAAAATGACTTGTAAATAAGAATTAGATCCTAACGAAAATAATTCTTTCAATAAATTCTGCACCTTTGATAGCCATATTTTACACTTGAGTGGTATTCTTTGAAGATTTGCATGGTTATCAAATCCTTCTAGAGGTTTCTGGAATTCAGCAGAGAAGAAGTAATCTGAAAATCAACCTTTTGGGTAAGCTCAGCCGTTACTCACAGGGGCTCAGATACCTTTCCAAATCGTAGGTTTGCTTTCCTGGAGGCCATATTGATCAGGGCCCACATCAATGAGAAGTTTTGTTTTTGTTTTTTTTAAAAGATGAATTCCTCCTCCTTTTATTTATTTTTATTTTTATTTTTTTAGTGAGAAAGATTGACCCTGAGCTAACATTCGTTGCAAATCTTCCGCTTTTTGCCTGAGGAAGATTGTCACTGAGCTCACATCTCTGCCAATCTTTCTCTGCTTTGTATGTGGGATGCCACCACAGCATGGCTTGGTGAGCACTGTGTAGGTCCACACCAGGGATCCAAACCCATGAACCGCGGGCCGCCAAAGTGGAGTGCACAAACTTAACTGCTATGCCATTGAGCTGGCCCCAATGTGAAGTTTATTAGGGAACTTTTATAAAGAAACCCTCTCTGGCCAGAAATTGAGTAAGTAATTTTAGGGCAATATGATATGCTTTGAGTGATAAACTGCATTCTGAAAGAACATTTATTCAGGCATACTAATAAAGTAACCATAATTCTTTTCATTAATTGCATCCATCTCAACTAATACTCTTAAGTCACTTAAAGGACTAAGAGAGTAATAACATCAACTTGACCTTTAACTTTTGACCTCAGCAGCGTGTCCTCACACCACTTAGTAGCAGAGTGCTGTAGGCTGAAGGAATAGCTGCATGTAGGAATCCAGTCCTGTTGTTTTCTCATAACAATTCTTTGGAATATTGCCCTAAACTCTAAGGGTAATTTGTCTGCCTGTAACATCAGGGAATTCCTTCTCTGTTGGATTATTAGATCAACCATGAGGATGAACTAGAGAGTTTATTCTGGAATCAGGAAAACATATTTGGGACACCACATAATATTTTGTTTCTGGCCCTCCAATTTTTTGTTTTGCTGCCAGGCGCTCTACTGGGAATCTTTACTCATTTCTTTTATTACAAGGGTATCATTTTATAATATACTATTGAACATGTATAAAGATCCCCACATTTTTAGGTAGCTAAAATTGGATTCCAATATTTCTTTTTAGAGCCCTGTTGCTTAGTAGTAATGGGGAGAAGGCATGACTAGGGACTGGAAATAGCTATTTTTAAATTGTTAGCAAATTTTGGTGTCTCTAGAGAGAAAATTTTGAATTCCCTTTTGAGGATAGATTGCTCCTTTATTTCCACTCCTGAATTTCCAGATCTATGCATATTAGCTATGGAGGAGATGTAATGTTCTCTGACTCAAAGCATATACTGCACCTGGTAAGACAGAACTCCTTCTTTTCAGGCTGTTGTCTCTCAATTGTCACCATAAGTGAGTCTCCGTAAGCTACTCCAGCTTTCAAACAGTCCAGCCATTTATAATAAAAGAGTCTGTGGTAAGACCATGTAATTCCACGAGCATTTAGTTCATTGTTACATTTCCTTTGCTGGGAAAACTCTGTGATAACTTCACCTGGGGCAGATGCCTTGAAAGGGGATGTCCGTTCTCCATAAGACTTAGCAAAACCACTCCCTCTTACCACAGGAGCTGTGGATCAGGTCAACTCTTGGCATTTTCCAGGAGAATGGGTACACACCATGATCCAGGAGGAAATAATTTACACTCCCAAACAGTTTCAAGACCTTGCTAATAACATATACCAACAGAAACCTGGGGAACATCTGACAGGGTGCATTCTAAGGGCATTTGTCCAAAGAAGATTTAACAGTAGATTGGGTTGAAGTCATTGATATGGATGTACTTCCTAGAGATTTTGGATTTAATGTGTCAACTTGTGTAGCTGGAGGTGGCTCTGACATCTTTCTTGGTTGATTGACCAAAACTTGGACTCAGGGGTGGCCTACACTTAATGAGATGACATGCCAGAGCTTCCCTGGAATGATGTGGAGAGGGAATCCATAGGCTTAGGGAGATAATAATGTTGGACTGGATTTATTACGTGCAACTAACATACCCATCCCCACACTTATGTTCTTCTAGATGGCACAGGATGTAATACCTTCAGTAAGCCATTGAGAAATACATTAGTGAAGGGAATATCTACATCTTTGAAACACTCTGTGGTTACTCTCCTTTGAAGGCCAGGTATGACTGTCAGGGATGCTGCCATCGAGATGGACTCCTTGATTTGATTATGATACTCCTTGGTATGGTTTCTTTCTTTTCTTTTTTTGGTGAGGAAGATTGGCCCTGAGCTAACATCTGTTGTCAATCTTCCTCTTTTTGCTTGAGGAAGATTGTTGCTGAACTAACATCTTTGCCAATCTTCCTCTAATTTTGTACATGGGATGCCACCACAGTGTTGCTTGTTGAGTGATGTGTAGGTCTGTGCCCAGGATCTGAACCGAAGAACCACCGGCCACTGAAGCAAAGTGCACGAACTTAAACACTATGTCATGAGGCCAGCACCTTGGTATGGTTTCTTTATGTTTCTTTTTATTAGGATTTATTGACTTTCTTGGATCTGTATGTTTATGTTTTTAAACAAATTTGGAAAAATTTCAGCCATTATTTTTTCAAAGTTTTCTTCTGTTTCCCATTCTCTGTCCTTTCCTTTGGGGACTACAGTTACATGTATGGTAGGCTGCTTGAGATTGTCCCACAGCTCACTGATGCTCTGTTAATGTTTTTTTCAGTAATTTTTCTCTTTGTGTTTCATTTTGAATAGTTTTTATTGACATGTCTTCAAATTCACTAATGCTTTATTCTGCAGTGTCTGATCTGCTCTTAATTCCATCCGGTATATTTTTCACCTCAGACATTGTATTTTTCAACTCCGGAAGTTTCATTTGGGTCTCTTTCATACCATTATTTCTTTCCCCAACATGCTTATAGTTTCCTTTACTTTCTGGAACATGTGGATTATACTTATAATGCCTTTGATTATCTGTGTCATTCTGGGTCAGTTTTAACTGATTCTTCATCATTATGGATCATATTTTCCTACTTCTTTGCATGCCTAGTAATTTTTGATTGGATGCTAGCAATTGTAAACTTAACGTTTTTAGATACTGCATATTCTTATATTTCTATGCCTATTCTTGAGCTTTGTTCTAGGATATAGTTAATTTACTTGGAACTAGTTTGATTCTTTCAAGGCTTGCTTTTTTTTTTTTTTTTAAGATTGGCACCTGAGCTAGCTTTTGTTGCTGATCTTTGTTTTTTCTTCTTCTTCTCCCCAAAGCCCCCCAGTACATAGTTGTATATTCTAGTTGTATGTCCTTCTGGCTCTGCTATGTAGGATGTCACCTCAGTATAGCTTGATGAGTAATGCTAGGTCTGTGCCCAGGATCCAAACTGGTGAAACCCTGGGCCACCAAAGGGGAGAGAATGGATTTATCTATTCAGCCACGGGGCCAGCCCCTCATCGCTTGCTTTTAAGGTTTGTTATGCAGGACTAACAAAGTCTAGGACTGCTGTTTCTTCCCTGGTACTCATGTAATGTATTTCTGAGCACTCTACCTGGTATCTCACATATTACAAGGTCTTTCATTCTGGCTTGTGGGACCTACTATTTTAGGATCTACATGAGCTCTGAGGATTGTTCCACTTGCTCCATTTGAGTGTCTTTCTCCAGCCCTGGGTGGTTTCCTCACACACATGTGTTGATCACTACTCGGCTAAAGAATCTCTATGTAGCCCTCAATATATTTACCAGATATTTTTGATGATAAATAACAGAAACCCAACTTAAACTAAGTAAAAATTAAAAAAATATTTGTTGGCTCATTAAGAAAAATCCAGGAACAGAACCTACTTGAGGACAGTGGGTGCAGAAGCAAATGAGGTCATCTCTCTTGTGCTTGCTCTTGCTCTTTCTCCATCTATCTCTTGTCTCTCGTTCTGTTTTCATGATAGTGTATGATTTCTTACTGGAGATGGCTTCTTCCAAGCAGAGGGACACATGGCCCCAAGCAGTGGCAACTTGCATCATCATTCTTCTAGTTTTTTCCCTAAGTCTATATATCACATCTTAAGGAAGACTTATTGGCCTGTTTGGGTTACATGTCCATCACTGAACCAAATATTGTACATGGGAGGTGGATTGTTCTGACTGGCAAGGCCAGAGTCAGCCTACTCAACACATGTAAAATGAGTTCCTTGCAGGAAAGAACAATCTTGATGTTGGAAGATGTTGAAGGAGGAATTTTGAGTAAACAAATGGCAGTAATCAATGTACTCAGTTTCCTTATCAGTAAAATAATCTAAAATGTGATTATGTATTAAGAGCTTAACACAGTGCCTGGCCTATAATAAAGGCACTGTAAATCTTATGTTATTGTCAATAGACTGAGCGTGGTACCTCCAGGTGTCAGTAAATTTATTCACTTTCCTGCATCACTGATCCTCAGTAAAGAAGTTTCTCTGTGTCAAGGGACTTAAATTCCTACTTATGGGCCTCAGTTTCCAAGTAACTGGATTCCTGATCGTTTCCCACTGCAGTTTCTCAAATATACCTGTTTCTGCCTTGCTTAGGCAGAGATCTTGTGTAAGTATCAAATTAGCAGCAGGAAACAGATGGTCCACTCAAATTGAGTAATTTGAAGAGAGTTTAATAAAGGGATTATTAGCAAAGGTGTTGGCAGGTTATAGGAAATCATGAGGGGCAGTGCCTGACCCTGGGCTAGTAGAAAGCTACTGTTATTCTCCAAGGCCTGAAGGGACAAAGGACAGAATGGTGACTCGTACTGGAGAGAGAGGGCATCTGACAGAGCTGGGATATTCAGCCCGCCTGTAGTGACCTCATGGAGAGGGAGCCATAGAATAAATAACCTGACCTTTACCTCTCCCTGATCTCCAGTGCTCCCCACTAGCTGAATTCAACAGGAAGTCACAGGACAAAAGAGCCTGATGTTACAATCCAATAGGCTGGCCTCTTCCCTAGGGCACAGAGAAGCGTGGCAAAGGGAAAAGAGTAAACTAGAGGAACAAATGGGAAATATCCAGCATATCGTAGGTCTTGGAATTAGTTTGGATGCTTTTCCCTGGGCAAGCGTATCACAACTACCTTGGTCCTATTTGTTGGTCTCCCAGTCCCTTTGGATTCATGGTTTCATCCATATTCTCAGAACAATCGGTTCCTGGTTACGTTCAGGATTTCCCTGGTCCAGAGGTAGGGAATTCTGAACTTCTATAACCCAGAATGGGGAAAAAAATTGCTAGCCACAGTCTGGTATTTAAGAAAGCAAAAGGTCAGTAGCAAATGACTGGAAATATATAGCCACATAACAGGAAGTTTTATTCATTTTTTGTGAACTAAACCAAGCCATTTCTTGAAAGGAGTAGCATTACTGGTTGACTGGAGAGAATTTGCATCAAGAAAGGAGAGCATTTACCTTATGTTGACTCCTGTGGGAGGAGATGACTCAGGTTGGCTTTAAAGATCCACCTCTCAGCATCTTCCACAGACACAAAGTCCATCTCATTTTTAAAAGTCTTTAGAGAGGGAGCCACAAGTATAGAGCAAGGGGAATGAAAATTAATAATGATAACAATAAAAGAGAGAGATGAAGTAAAAGCAAGTTGCTGGAAAATATACAGATAAAAGTGAAGTCAAGGGAACAGGTAAAGTAGCAACAAAACAGAAAGTAAGAAGTATTAAATGACAAAGCCATAGCCAACATCTTACTTAATGGGGAAAAACTGAAAGCCATCCCTTTGAGAACAGGAACAAGACAAGGGTGCCCACTCTTGCCACTCCTATTCAACATAGTACCAGAGGTTTTGGCAGAGCAATTAGGCAAGAAAAAGAAATAAAAGGAATCCAAATTGGAAAGGAAGAAGTGAAACTCTTGCCGTTTGCAGATGACGTGATTCTATATCTAGAACACCTTAAAGAATCCATCAGAAAACTATTAGAAATAATCAACAACTACAGCAAAGTTGCAGAGTACAAAATCGACTTACAAAAATCAGTTGCATTTCTATACACTAACACCAAACTAGCAGAAAAAGAAATCAAGAATACAATCCCATTTACAACCACAAGAAAAAGAATAAAATATCTAGGAATAAACTTAGCCAAAGAGATGAAAGACCTATACATTGAAAACTATAAGACATTATTGAAAGAAACTGAAGAAGACATAAAGAAATGAAAAGAGATTCCATGCTCATGGGTCGAAAGAATCAACATAGTTAAAATGTCCATACTTCCTAAAGCAATCTACAGATTCAATGCAATCCCAATCAGAATCCCAATGACATTCTTCACAGAAATAAAACAAAGAATCCTAAAATTTATATGGAACAACAAAGACCCCAAATAGCCAAAGCAATCCTGAGAAAAAAGAACAAAGCTGGAGGCATCACAATCCCTGACTTCAAAATATACTGCAAAGCTATAGTAATCAAAACAGCATGGTACATGCACAAAAACAGACACAAAGATCAATGGAACAGAACTGAAATCCTACAAATAAAACCCCACATCTATGGACAGTTAATCTTCAACAAGGGAGCTGAGAACATACAATGGAGAAAGGAAAGTCTCTTCAATAAATGGTGTTGGGAAAACTGGACAGCCACATGCAAAAGAATTAAAATAGACCATCGTCTGTCTTGCACCTTACACAAAAATTAACTCAAAATGGATCAAAGACTTGAGTGTAAGAAGTGAACACAAAACTCCTAGAAGAAAATATAGGCAGTACACTATTTGACATCAGTCTTGGCAGCATCTTTTCAAATACCATGTCTACCCCGGCAAGGGAAATGAAAGAAAAAGTTAACAAATGGGACTACATCAGACTAAAAAGCTTCTGCAAAGCAAAGGAAATCATGAACAAAATGAGAAGACAACCCACCAACTAGGAGAAAATATTTGCAAATCATTTATCTGACAAAGGGTCGATCTCCAAAGTATGTAAAGAACTCACACAACTCAACAACAAAAAAACAAACAACCTGATCAAAAAATGGGCATAGGATATGAACAGACATTTTTCCAAAGAAGATATGCAGACGGTCAACAGACACATGAAATGATGTTCAACATCACTAATTATTAGGGAAATGCAATTCAAAACTACAATGAGACAACAACTTACACTGATCAGAATGGTTATAATTAACAAGGCAGGAAACAGCAAGTGTTGGAGAGGATGTGGAGAGAAGGGAACTCTTACACACGCTGGTGGGAATGCAAACTGGTAAAGCCACCATGGAAAACAGCACGGAGATTTCTCAAAAAATTAAAAATAGAAATACCATATGACCCAGCTATCCCATTACTAGGTACTTATCCAAAGAAATTGAAATCAATGATCCAAAGAGATTTATGCATCCCTATGTTCACTGCAGCATTATTCACAATAGCCAAGATGTGGAAGTAACCCAAGTATCCTTCCATGGATGAACGGATAAAGATGTGTTATATACATACAATGGAATACTACTCAGCCATAAAAAAAGACAAAATTGTCCCATTTGCAACAATATGGATGGACCTTAAGGGTATGATGTTAAGTGAAATAAGCCAGACAAAGAAAGACAAATACTGCATGATTTCACTCATATGTGGAAGATAAACAAATAAATGGATAAAGAGAACGGATTAGTGGTTATCAGAGGGGAAAGGGGTTGGCTGGTGAACAAAAGGGGTAAAGGGGCACATGTGTATGGTGACAGACAAAAATTAGCCTATTAGTGGTGAGCACAATGACGTCTATTCAGAAATTGATAAATAATAATGTACACCCAAAATTACTCAATGCTATAAAACATCATGAGCTCAATACAATTACTTGAGGAAAAAAAAAAAAAAGAAATACTAAAGATAAATTTTCAACTTGGGAACCCCAGGCAATCCTGCAATTAGAGGGAAAGAGCAGGCCTTAGTCCAGCTTTGGCTGCAGCAGATGAACCAGAGGCCAAGCAGCTGAGGATTAACGTAGTTAGAGGAAAATGCAGGCCTGGCCCAGAAGTCTGCTCTTTATTTTGAATCCGGCATTTTGCTTTCTGAAACACCTCGGAAGCAACTCAGCCAAGGCAAGTGAGGAAAAGAGAAAGCCTGGCTGTCTGGCAGGCCTGCACTGAGTGAGAGCTTTGCTGAGCCATCGAGATTGGTGGGTTGATTTCAGGCTGGTACCTCAAGAGATGGTCCCAGTGGTGGTTCGAGTATTTTGGATATATTACCTAATATCTCAAAAGAAAGCTCACAACTCAAATGCCCCCTGGCTTAAGTGCATGTTTATTTTCACAGCCTTTGTCTTTCAGAGATCAGCACTCTGTTGCTGTGTTGCTATTGTAGGGACGGAAAAAATAGAACCATTTTAATGTTGTGCTGTTTGCATTTCCCGACAGTTAAGAAGCAGCCCATTATTAGCTGGCAACACTGTTGTGACATCAGTGGTGACTTTGCTGCTTGGGATTCAGCTCATGAAATATTTTCCTCACTGGTGCAATTATTTTTTCTTTTTCCTTTCCTTTTTTTTTTTTCCTTTCACTTTTCATGTTTCATTCTCATGAAAATGAGTGGCTAAATGGCTATCCATGCTTCTGTTTTATTTCAAGAATTAGTAACCAAAGATGCTAATGTATTAGGCTTGACCCAGTTTCAAAACTTTGGACCCCCAGAACTGTTTTCTTGTTGCTATCCCTGAATGAGCAAGGGAGCTGTCCCTGCCGTGCTGGGGTGAGATGGGGGTGGAGCATCACATCCCAAGTGGAGTAGGGAGAGCCTGGCACAGAGGAAGGAGGGTCTTTGTGCTCTGTGCTGGCATGGGGTGCTGGAGCCTGAGTGGGGGAGGAAGATGTTCTACGATGGGGAGAGTGGAGAGTGGGCACAGGAGGGGCTGCTGTGGAGAGCCGGAGACTGGTGGAACGAGAAAGACATCCCTGCCAGGGATGCGGACAGCGGAGGCAACAGGAGAGTGGTTATATGCAGGGGGATTGATGCAATAAGAAATGTATTGAGGACAACTGGAGTCAGGCTTCTCATTATTGGAGAAGAGAAACACACACATAAAAGGAGAGAAAACTAAAATTCTGTGATATAAGAACTGAATTAGAGGCCGGCCTTGTGGCCAAGTGTTTAAGTTCTCCTGCTCTGCTTCGGCAGCCCAGGGTTTCACCGGTTCTAATCCTGGGCGCAGACGTGGCACCACTCATCAAGCCATGCTGAGGCGGCATCCCACATGCCACAACTAGAAGGATCCACAACTGAAATATACAACTATGCACTGGGGGGATTTGGGAGAAAAAGGAAAAAAATAAAATCTTAAAAAAAATTGAATTATGGATATTAGTATGATCTCATAATTCAGTATACAGAGATATAGAAGTAAATAGAGATGTAAAATGTACATATATGTGTTTGTGTGTACTTTGCATGTTGCAACCTTTCTCTAACTTTGGGATTGTTTCAAAATAAAGACTAAAAAATCTGTTAATATGGGGTAATAGTACTATTTAAAATGGAAGTACCATACTAACAACATGATGTGGGGAAAAGAAATAAATGAGATAATTCACATAGCAGGTATAATAGAGTGCGGGGCACCTAGTGAGCTCTCAATAATGATTATTATTATCCCCTGGCATAAAAGCATATCATGAACACTATCTGCGTCTTGGTTTTTTTCACTAAAAATATATTTTAAAAATCTTTTCATAACAGTACATACCTTGTTTTTTAAAATTAATAAATCCAGTTTATGTTCTTTACTATATTACTCTTGTAATTAGAAAAACAGAAAAACAATAATCGTGGGGAGATAATCTGCCTTAGTGTGTCATCTGCTGATGACTCATAATTTAATTAATTCTTGTTGCTAATGGAAACCTCTGGTTGAACAAGGCATAGTTGTATTTTAATAGCAGTTCTTTAGTGGAGAGAATAAGAAAAACATCCAACACCATATCTATGGACACATGGATATTCACACATTTTTACTATTTTGTAAAGCTCTGAATCAAAAGCACTGGGTAATTAAAGCAGCTGTCAAAATTCATTTCTTCATTCATTTTTTCAGTCTGTGGACCAATCCCTTTTTAAGGACAGCTGTGCCCAGACACTGTCTATACCATATGTCTTACATGATACATCAGTTGGTGATAAATTAAACATTAGATCAGTCCCTTTCCTTCATGAAGAAAGGTAATTTGGTAATTTTTAAAAGTTTGTGCCTTATTAATCATTTGACTTTTAGTAACCTTTTGAGCCTTGGTTTTCATGTATCAAAAGTGGAGATAATAATAATTATCTTATAAGGTTGTCATAATCAAATATGTTAAATGCCTGGCATAAAGCCAGCCCCTGGCAGGTACTTCATAAATAGAAGCCATTATTATATGTAAGTTGTACGATTTTTGGTTCTTCTTTTTGCAACTAAGATAAGGTGGGTTGCTTGATTTACCGAAGTTGTTTCCTGTTCCAGGTTGGGTGTGTCGATGATGCATCCCCAGACCTTACTAACCTGTTCCTACTCGATTAATTGCATTTCCTTCACTCTCCTATCACACCTCCTACCCACAGGTCTAGGAAGTCTATTCTTCTATTGAGTTGCCCCCAGAAAGAATCCCAGGAAACCTGTCATTGTCTCTTGTCGCCTACCCAGAAGGCCACACTTTGAATGGTCACTTTGCACTACCCTATAATTGAATTTTCCAGGCAGCTCTTCCCAGAGGCCAGGACTCACACTAAATTTTCCAAAGCACACTTAGTGAAACTTGGCCTTGCAGAAGATGCTGAATATTTGGGTCTTTATCCTGAGAACACTGAGAAAATAGAAAGGTTTTAAAAAGGGAATGGCTTGACTTCCTTTCTATTTTAAAAAGAATCCTCAGGTTGCTCTATGAAGAATGAGGTAGAAGAGCCAAGAGAAGAAGCAGAGAGAGTGGGGCTCTGCTATAACCCAAGTGGAAAACAGTAGAAGCTGGATTGGAGCGGTAGAGACGAAAGGGAAACAGCACGGGCTTGAAATTTAGTCTATTTGGAGGCGGAAGAGACAGGATTTGCTGATGGATTTGGTGTAGGAGTGGGAAAGAATAGGAAAGTTTTCAGTTTGAACATTTGGGTAAATTTATACGGCTGTGCCATTCATTAAAAATGGGAAAAACCCATGGCGTTTAATTAAAACTCTACTGAGTGCTAAAGTTATCTCAAGTTGAGTGATGGACGCTATAGGGACCAGTGGGTCCTCCCAGGACTTACAGCTGGCCCTAAACAAACCTTGGGGTCCAGCCTAGCCCCAGAGGCCTCTGCATGGCCAGGACCAGCTCAAACCCCACCTGCAAAATGTCCAGGCTCTGCAAGCCTCAGTCCCATGCCTAACCCATCAGTCCCCTCAGAGCAAAGCATTTTCTCTGCTCTTCTATTCTCAGGCGTGTTCATCTTCCACCCCAAGATCATTAAGAATGGGAAAAATCATCCTGCACATGGAGGATGGCTCAGGTACCATCCCAGCCAACGCGATCAGCAAAATGCCCCAAAGTACATTTCCCAAAGTCTGGGCTCTTCCCTCTTGAAGTACAGCGGGTAGACAGAAAGTCCATTTACAAACATTTTATGGCCAAAAAAAATCTCTTGCATTCTTCAAGAGCACAGTCCAGTTAAAAACGTCCACAGTTCCCATGATGAAGCAGAATACTTCACAGCTCACAGACTGCAAAACCTGAGCTCAGATGTATGGAAACCTCACTGTCTTCTCCAAGAACAAGAGAGAGATACCTGCTTCACCTTTTTGCAAATAAAGGGACCATTCACATAAATAAGAAAGAAAAGCAACTTTAATAAATCAGACGTTTTGGCAAAAAAGCTGAAAAATAATCTCCAATGGATGCCTTACCATGTGTACCTGCAGAAGCCTTTTTATGGAACAAGCCTCTTATTCCTATTCTTATTTAAAAAAATGTACTTGTAAGATAACTGGGTCTCCATCAGAAGCGACACTAGGTTTGCTTTCCAGAGCAGCTACTACAAATGACTGGCTCCAAAAGGTATCTTTAAGACAGGGCGGGAATAGGCAGACGTCACCACAGGAACGATTTAAGTAGACAAGATTTTAGTGTCCAAAAGACCATCAGCTCAACTCAGAGTTCGGAGAGTCCTCACCATTCTGGCTCCCTTTGCCTTGTTTCCTTCACCCCCCTAACTTGGACTTCTATGAGGTGCCCATTTATTTCCTTCTCTGAGGCTGGCACTCAGCTCCACTTTGCCAGCCTCTCTGGCAGCAGCAGCAGTAAATAATAATAATAGCCCGCAACCTTTGTTAAGCCCTTTCTGTATACTGGTGGGCAACGTGCCAACCACTTTATTTACATGCATCATCTTACAACCTTGTAACAATTCTGTGAGGTGGTAATATAATATCATTACGCTCATTTTGCACCCGAAAAGCACCAATCCTGGGAGATTAAGTCCTTTGCCTGAGGTGACACAGTTGGTAAGTGTCAGAAGTCAGGTTTTTGTGACTTCAAAGCCCAAGCTCTTTCCTCTTTGTATTCAGCCCTTTCTTGCTCCCTTTCCTTGTTTCTCCTGGCTTGTGCTTCCTGTTACCAGCCTCTCTATTCAGCTAACTTCCCCACAACAGATTGATCTTGCCCAGTTCTCTGGTGCCCTGAGGTTCCCTGGCAACCATTGGGTCTTGAGGTCCTCAGCTAACCAGCGTCTTTGCAAAGTGCTCTCTGCTGCCCCCACCTGGCAAGCCTTAACACTCACTAGTTTTTTGGTCAGCACACATTTGCTGGGAGGAGCATTCCTTTTTCGTACACTTCTATTTTCGTTACTGAGATGTTCATGTGTTACTGTTTAAATTAAAATAAGAGTGACCAATCGTCAAGATCAGGATCTAAGAATACATTTAAGGTCTCAAAAATGAACTAAAAAGAAGGTAAATTTAGCTTGTAATTGGAGGCATAGGTCCTCAAGAAATGTTGATGGGAAGTAAGGCTATTTCAAATTCAAAATCCTTTGAGCTTTTTCCTAGAGATGGAAATTATGATTTTGAAAAAGACTTTGTGTCTCTTTAACAGGATTTCTTGCTTACAAATATGTTTGGTCATGAAACTTTGCTACAGTGTTTCAGGAATGCTGGTCTAAAGTGTAAATTTACTCATTTGAGAAGGTCATTTACTTCTTCAGCTTTTGGAAATAAGCCAATGTGAGATTAGTAATTATCTCTCAGAATGTTAAGTAACTTGTTTGATTCTGTTGTGTGTAAGGCATACAGTAGGTGTTCAGTAAATGTTTGATGAATTATAAAGAATATCTAAAAAGCTTTTACAAGTAACAGAGGAGTAGAGAGGAATGTTATTTGAGTTGGGTTAACACTAGAATTTTTCCTATAACTATTCGTATTTGTAAGGCTTTACTCAATAAAATACTGTACTAGTTTGTAAGGCTTTACTCAATAAAATACTGTACTAGTACAATGAAATGGGTATTCTGTTCCCCCCAACGTTAATGACTTTTCAAGCGTTTGGCTTTCCTACCATAAGATTAGCACTATTATTCCTTGGCCAGTCAATAGGCACAATTCCAAGATTAAGAGCAATTTGGATCATTATTCTCCTTTCATCACATATTCATTATTTTCTGTTTGAATAAGACCTGTAATCAGTGTTATTTACCAATCTTTACAGCGAAATGTTAAACCACTGATTGTTCCTGTCTTTGCAGGTATTAAATGCCATTTCAAATATCCTTTCAATAATTTTGCAGTAGCTAATGAAGTCCATTTTTCCAGATTTTTCAGTCCACTGAAGGAACACTGAACCCCCAGAGTCTTTAAAAAGTATGTGTTGTTTAATTGGTGGCAGCTGTTCCTTAGAAACTTACCTAAGTATATAAAAGTGGTCTTTTTTCCCTGTTTAATAGCTTTTTTTAAAAAATCATGGTTTAAGAGTTATCCTTGAAAAATGTATGGAATACATACCAAGGTCCCCTGAAGTTCTTTGATATTGAAATTTTCAAATATTATAACTCTAACATATGCAAGAAATTATAGGACAGTACCCTCTAATTTTGGATTTAATTACTAAAACTTAAAAAGTATATATTCTCTTGGTACTCTGGATAGATTTCTTCAGGAGAAGTCATTAGTGTATTGTAGTTAATTCTGAAGCATGTACATTCTCTACTACTTGAAGGCAACATTTTTTCTTGCTTTGTCTTTGAATTCTTTCCAAAAATCATTAAGTATTGAATACATACAGTAATAGCAAATTTGCTTAAATGTCACTATTAATCCAGTTAATAACCTCTAACATTTTGTGTGAGGAATTTCAGAAAGAAACCCTTCCACAGACATCTAATGTCCAGTATAACCAGAGCCAAATACAATGATTTTGCCGTTGAAGGATGGCCAAGATGCACATTTTCTGAGTGTGGTTTCACTGGGAGTCGGCAATGCAAATGAAATATGGCTTTTAAGAACATAATCTTCATGGAAAAGGTCTTTCTTGTCAAAGCACTGGGCTGCCTTTCAAGTCAAGGTCAAATTACTTTCCGCAGGCCTATTTTTAGGTTTTCTATTTCTCAACAGGACGCTCCCAGTTCTGAGTTCGTGCAGCACACACTGCATGGTGCTGGAGAAGGAGGCGGGATCCTCCACTCTGTGGCTTCCCCGGCTTCCATCCGGGCACTCCCTGCTTCACGCGTCTCGCGGGTGGTTTGGGACTCCCCAGCGGGCCGCCTCTGTGGTCGCCTCACCCCATTAAGTAGGGTGGTATCTGAGAAGGCAAAGGCGTCCTTGGGGCTCTCCCTCCTTTTATCTCTTGGATTTTCTGAGAGAGTGGCGACCTTATGTTATTGTTCTTAATAAAGAGTTGTCTAGATCTTCAAACTGTAAACCTGAAGGGACAAGGAGTGAGGTCAAAGTGATTTAATTTAGATTGAGCTGGAGGAGGCCAGGAAACAAGAGCATGTTGATAGAAAATGTCAAATGCCGTTCATTTGTTTTTGAAATTGAATACAGAGGATATAGGAGTCTGTAACAAAAAAATAAATAAATCAATGCATTTCCATTCTGTATTATGGCCTTGCACTGAAAGAGACAGAGGAATGAAGATGAAAGGACCAGGGAGAAAGACAAGCCACCTTGATGTGGGCACAATCTCTGACAGGAAAATATCTAATGTAATAATCATGTATTTTTTTCTCAAAAAGGAATCACTAGGTTTTTAAAAGGAGTATTTTCTAAATTAGTTATAAGCAGTGCTTTGATTTTATAAAAAATTTAGAAGCATATACATTCGAAAAATTTTTTTAAATTGCTTTTTAGTTGTGAAAAATTTAAATATTCTGTTCTGGACGTTGGACAATATTGCATCTGCTCCTTGCACCCCATAAAATTTTACTTTCATTGCATGACAGCCCCATCTTGTGGTTATTTGTAGACTTTCCACTAAAGATGTGTTGCATTTTCGTAGTTATGGGCGTAAGTGGGATCCTCTCTTTTAATTTTCCCTGTAGGCTGGATGAAATTAAGCAGGAAAGAAGAACAAGCATGCAACAATTCAGTTGAAAAGGCCACAGACTGGAGAGGGCAATACGTGGTAGGTGTTCAGTCAATACTGGTTGAATTAATATTGAGTAAAGGGAGAGTTGTGCTATAAGCTTAGAGGCAGTGCAATAAGGTCCCTCCAGTGGGAGCACCGTCAGCTCCCTCATTATTCTGCTAAAGCATTTGACCTCGTACCTGTCTGCTTCACCAGACCTGAGAGGCTTTCTTATCAGTCTTTGTATCCTTACCACTTAACACGGAGCTTTGCAATGCCAGGAGCCTGCACTGGGGAGGACTCTTTGGTCTCACCTGGCAGAAATACAACTGGATCTAGCCTCAGAAGAACAGGAAGGTAACAGCTCATGTAACCAAACAGCCAGAGGGACAGAGGAGGTAGTCAGCTCAGGGAGATCTGAAACAGGGATTTGAATGCCAGCAGGATCTTTGCTTGTTGCCTCATTTTCCTCTCTGATTCTTAACTGGCTCTTCGCGGCTTCCAGGATCACATCTTCACAGCTCTCTAACTGGAGGGAAGAAGTTTTCTTTTCCTAGCCAGGTTTTGAAAAAAACCAAAGAAGAAGTCTGATTGACCTTTTTGGACCACATGACTACACTTTGACCACTCACAATGGCCAAGGGAGTGAGACCCATTGATAGGCTAAGCTTGGATAAGTTGGCCACTGCTCATTCAGTCACTATGGATGAGGATGTAGGGTCATGTGAAAACACAGAACATTTGTCTGGAGGGAGGGAGAGAAGGAGTAGTTTCTCTAAAGAAGGAAGAGTTGAATAGCTTGACACGCCTGCCTGAAGCAGATTCCCTCCTTCCCCTACTGTCTATGTCTATCACATCACCCAATAAATATTTGCTTGACAAGTGAAAGACTTTCTAGATGAGCAGAAGATCCCAGGGTAGGTGTAAGTTGATAGGGTGCACTGGTTATTTTCTGGAGCTGAAGAAACCACAAGTTTCCTTCTCTTATTAAACCTTGTGGCCTTTCCCCGTCCCTGGCTATGGCCATGTATGTTCTTCTTTCTTCATTAGAGGGTAAACCAAGAATCCTGTTTTTTCTCTACTTGACTCAGTAAATACCTTCTTTATCCTTTGCGTATTTTCTTCTCCTCAGTTCTGGCTTTGGTGTCATGCCCACTTTCCTGGCCACCGCCGTATTCCTTGCTGCATAGAAAGAATAATAAAAAATAACATACATGAGGAAGTTTCAAAGGTTCAATAATGTTACTGAATTGTTTCCCTTTCAAGAAATTTGAGAGATGCACACAATCAAAAGGAACTTTTTCCCCATGCCATTATTTTGATTTTATTTAAATACTGAAGCAACATAGGTTGCTAATATAATTTAAGTCCACTTTTGCTTTTCTCTGTAACATTTCACTTTGAGCATTTTGTTTTCTTAGATTTTGAAAATATGATCTTGAG
Organism: Equus przewalskii; assembly: GCF_037783145.1. Taxonomy (NCBI): domain Eukaryota; kingdom Metazoa; phylum Chordata; class Mammalia; order Perissodactyla; family Equidae; genus Equus; species Equus przewalskii. Next base: position 38,450,870 of record NC_091847.1, read on the forward strand.
TCTTCATGATATTTCATTGCATTTTTCCATATCTAGGTAACTATTACCCTGTTCTTAGAATTTTAATTTATATTTTTTCTTTAAAATTTATGTTTTTGTTTATATTTAGAATAACATTGTGATGAATTCCCTTGTGATCTCTAACCACATCTTTGACTTTCCTTAAAAGAGATTCTTGAAAATAGGACTATCATATTAAAGCATATGAATATTTTTTATCATAAATTTATTCCATTTTCCCTTATTGCAACATTTTTTAAAATACTAAAAATACACAGAAGAAAAGAAATCTAATTCATGATAAGCTCACTATAGGAAGATAGTAACTATTATAATTTTGTTGGGTATTTTTCTTTTTATATATACATGTACTTTAAACAAAAGAGTAACTACAAGACACTTTAATAATCTTTATTCACTTAACAATAATTCTCATTTTTCTATATTATTAACTATTTTTAATGGCCAATAGTTATTCTATTATATAGATGGATACTATAATTAATGAAAATGACCCATTGTTGAACATTTAGATTGTTTCCAATTTATGCTATTTTAAATAATTCTTAGACATAAATCTTGGTGGATATATCTGATGCAGGCATGAGATGCTCATGTTTAAGGGTACACTATAACTTGTAAATATTTAGACACATGCTATGTGGGCCTTAGGTTGAGTTCTTGCCTAGGCCCCCACAGATGTTATGGGTGAGTCCAGCTGAGAAGGATCAGATATTCAGTCCCAGATGTGGAAAGGCCTGGGGCAGAGGGGATTAGTGAGGTGAGAAGACAGCACACCATTTGTGACTTTCACTCTCTTAGTCTAGTAGAATGAAAACAGAAGCATAACCTCAGATTGGGAACCAGCAGGGTGATTTTGGGCAACTCACTTGGAATAGATGTATTTGGTGAGGAGGAGATGAGATGATGGGTGCAGAGTCCCTGGATGGAACAGGCACTCAATAACATAGCTCTTTTTTCTGGAAGAAGGGTGCTTACCCATCAGTCTTCTAGGCATCTTTATGTGTCTGGACAAAAACACCTTTGCGGAGCGGTGAAACCTACAGGGAGAACAGCAAACTAGCACATGCATGTGAAGAAAGTTTTGTATTGCTTGTTTGTACAAAAGATAAGCCCAGGGGTTTTGTTTTATGTTGTTTACGTAGGAAAATCACAGACAGGGACTTCCCAAGAGACTGTCTTCTGTAGCCACTGTCTGCTCCTAACAGTTCCAAGAGCTGTCTCTGACTCCCACAGCCGGCGGAAGCGTGCTTCTGCAGGGGCCCTGATGGGGAAGAACTGAGCTGTTTAGGAATGAACTGCCCACCTACTGTTAAGTAATGTTCTGTCTCTAACACAGTTTTTCCACGTAGGAAAATGTGCTGTGCACTTGGCTGCAGCCTTTACCACGCGTCTGCTTGACAAGCCTGAACTGCAGCTCTGAGGCCCAGCTCCGAACTGGCAAGTGGTCTCTGAAGACTTTGCCAGCGTTAGGAGCAGACTGCATTTGGGCTGGGGTGGGGGAACAGACTCATCTGCTAGGAGGATCTGGTGGAATCAATTAGGAAAGTTAAGCAGGGAGCCCATCAGTGGATGATTGCCTCTCGTAGAACAGTGCCGTCTAGCAGTGCTCCCCAGAGTCACTCGAGCAGCGGTGGGCTCTGCAGAACGGGCCTTGCTGCAGTATTTAGCTGGAAGGTAGTAAAATTTTGTTATGGGCTTCCCAGAATCCACGCTAAAGCCACTGTTTCCTTAACAGTTTTCTAATAGCACTCCATCTCTTATTAAAAGTACAGTTAATTTGGACTTTTTCCCCCCTTAATATCAGAAAAGAAATGTGTTTCTGATAATAAATGCTTCCTTTGCTGCACAGCTATATTTCATCAGGACTGTGGTTAGCAAATTGCTGCTGCACAGCATAAAACTAAGCAATGAAACAGAAGACATGTGCCTTGTATAATTTGCTACTGATGGATATGGTTATTCACTATTATCAAAAACACAAAAGCAGCCCCCTGAAAAGAGTTGCACCAAATCCCTCTGGATCTCTCACTGCAACCCAACAAAACAGCCAAACCACTGAGTTTCCTGGGGAAATTTGGTTTCCCGGTAACTGTTGGGTCACAAATTCTTTTGAAAATAATGCTTATAGTCCAAAACAATCCTTAGGTTCTATGGTGAAAGAGTATTTCAGAATCCTTAGCCAAGTTGATTTGTAGGAGGCAGAAAACTTGGTGTAGCAACAGTATGGATAATAAAATCACCTGCATTTCTACCCCATAAGAAATCTTCTGAGTGTCATGTAATTCATCTTGATTATGGTCATTAAAAAAAAACAATTTTTTTTTAAATGACAGATCTCTTTTTTTTAATGTCCATTGAGAAAAGATTTTTATCAGCCATTTCTATTAAGACCCTCTTTTAGTGTCCTTGGTATTTATTGAGTACCTTATGGGGATCGAGCTGTCTCTTAAAGGCTTCACCTTGTGCAGAAGTTGATGGGCAATTTAAGTTAGCAAAAACAGTTTTTGTGAACTAGATAGTGCTGTGGAGTTCTACGCTGTTAGTGTGCTTCTGCCATTTTGTTCTTTTAAACTGACTTGGATAAACAAACGCTGTGGGTGTAGGTCTGGATTCCCCAAGCTTACCTCCTCTTCCTGTGGAATTTGAACGTGAGATTAGCTCAGGCAACCTTGATGATTGCTAGCATTCATCTCTAACCCTGAAGGGAGACCAAGAATTTCTCAACAGTGAAGTGATGGGATGGTCCCCTTCTCTCCTCACCTCGCAAGCTGAATCAGATGGTTGATGTTTCAGCCATAAGACCATTCCTCTTCAATTTTTCCCTCTGCACAAAAGGGAAGGCCAAGGAAGAAAGAGTGACTAGACTTTATAACTGCTCATTACAGGGCCATTCATTACACTTTTTAGTATGCAGTATGTTAATAAGCCAAGATATTATGGCAGAGGGTCCATAACTAATCTACTGTAATAAATAAGAGTAATGCAATAGGACCAGTATATTCTATGGGTATAATGTGCTGCTGGCAAAGTGTGACATTTTAAATAAACTTTATTCTTGAGGTATTTAAAAAAGCATAAAGGCAGTAATGAAATATAGAGCACAACGTTAGTTGACACAGCAATTCTTGCCTCCCAAGACCCTGCTAAATAACCAGAGTTTAAATCTTCATCAGGAAATAGACAGCTCTTCTATGATTTTAAGTGAGTTGTAAAACTTTTATGGATCGTGCCCTAACTTTGTTTAAAAAATATTCTCCATTTTTATAGTGAAGGTGACCCAGAAGTACCTTGTGAATAATAGGACAACTTATTTAAGCTATGGAATGCCCCTCTCCAGACAATGCATGAGCCGTCCTGGCACTTACATCCCTCCTGGGTGGAAGCGGCAACAGGGAAGAATCTGGAATTGACCATTTGCCCCAAACATGCTGATTTTAACTGCAGAAGTGACTGAATTGTATTTTAAAGGGGCAAACAAATTTTCTGTCACCAAGTTGGAACAAAGATTCGAAAGCTAAGGCCGCTTATGTTGGAAACTTAGAGAAAGGCAAATATTTGTATATCTGAGTGTTGAAATTGTGAAAAGTTCATACCCGCAGCACCTGGTTTACAGTTGTTGTTTTTGGACGTACAAAAGCTGATTAGTTCTCCAAAAGAGGAGAACTAAATTTAAGTCCAAAAACTAATTAAGATATTAAGATACTCAAATGCTTTCAATTTATTGCCGGTTTCATCACTGAGTTGCAGTTCTCTGATTACGTCAAGCTCCTGTACATTTCTCAGGGAAGCCCAAACAATTCATTTTCTACCTTTCTTTGTTTCTTCTTTTTAAGCTACATTCTTTGAGAAGGTTTGTAGTCTATTAAATATATATACTACATGCATATTTAAACACATACATATAGGTATACACACAGTATGGCCTTCAGCTTAATACAGTATGTGCAGCCCCATTTAGCTATAATGACAATAGTGTCTAAAAAATAAGAATACGACTCATCTATTTATTTCTTCTGTTTCCGACTGTAGTCACATACAATAACTAGACTGTATCACAACCAACGAAAAGCATTTAGTGAACAGTTTCTTTTATGTCGTGCCATATTTAGCATTATCCAAAGGACATTAGTTTTACTGATTGACTGAAAGTTCTATTTTCTGTGAACTCCCATGAAATATCTGCTTCCAAAAATATTTAGTAAGAATGCAATTGTTTACAGAATTCAAGGGTCTTGCTAAGACCATTTGGTGGACACCAACATCCTCTGTTTCAATATTTATAGAGGGCAGGGAACATGGCATGGTGTCATTTTTTCCCAGCAGGAATCCATCGTGTGAGCATTAGCTTCGTTTTTATCTGTCCTCAATTTCTTCTTTCTCTCTTCTCTCTCAACTCCCAGCCTTAGTTTCTTTCTAAGGGAAGAGACTTGGCCAACTGAGTTTAGAAGAGCGGGCTGCAAGGCTGGAAGGCTGGGTGCAGTTGTTTCCCACGTGTCTGGGGGAAGTGTGCTGCTTAGTTCTCTGGCTGGAAAGCAGGTGGGCAGTGCAGACAGATGCCCTTTATTTCAGGGAATGCTGTAATGTTAGGTGAACAGTAAGTCTGTCCAGGGTGAAGTTTTAGGGGGAGGGAAAAAGGAAATCTTTTCTGTTTTGTCAATAGATTTTTCCATTCCTATCTTACTCACCAGAGCAGTAGGAGATGGAAAGATGAGAGAAGAGCGGCAAAAAGAAGGTAAGAAAGAAGCAAGGAGATAGGATATGCAGGAGGGAGGTGTGAGAGGCAGCGGAAGAAGCTAGAGAGAGGCTAGGGTCCAATGCTAGGGAGGGAGTCTGGGAGTGTGGGGGGCTCAGGAGGTGGGGAGGGTGGGACCCCACTGGGTGGTGGCAAGGGGAGAAGGCAGAGAGGCCTTGTTTCTTTAGGCATCTTTCTTTAGGCATCATCCATTGTCCGCAGTACTTCTCTAATGTCTTCTGTCACAATCTGAAAATAATCAAACCATCATTTTGCCTTAAAAAATTACTGAAGAAGATCTTTAACAAGGGCCTGTGTGGGTTATTTCTCAACAATTTTTAAATCCTCCAAAGTGGAAATCAAATCTTCTAAGACACACACACACACACACACACACACTGAAATTCTGTCTTGCAAACAAAAATGCATACTTTATTTTACAAATATTCCCGTAGCTTTCAATTTATGTGTACACCAGGGTAATTATTTTAAAAACTATTTCAAAGGGCTAGCATTAAGGAGCTTTTCTGAGTGATGTATCTGTATCCTAAAGGTGGTTACACAAATCTACACATATGTTAAAATTCATAGAACTATATATCAAACGAAAAAAAGTTAATTTCACTGTATTATAATTTTGAAAAGTGAAATAAAATATGACATTTTACTGCCACAAGGAAAAAAAAAAAGCCCGGCTCCCTCATAAGTTCCAAGTTCTCTGCCTCTCTCTCTCTCTCTCTCCGTAATTAGCACAAAGGCTAAGGTGGCTGCTGCAGAGAGACCAGACTTACTTGAGAGGTCCAGACTTGCTCTATTAAAACGTAACTGCCTCCAATTAAACAACACTTGTTAAGTGCTTGCTGTGGAGTTCCCCAAAAGTCACCTTTCTTGAAGAGTGGGTGTTTTGTTTTTCCCTCAGGGTGTTCGAACAGATTAAAACTCAGGAGGTCTGTACTCTCCTTCTGACCTGGCTTCTCCCTTTCCTTGAACTTCAGGGCTTCTCCTTTGCAAAGTGGGGTTAACGCCTTTCCTTTCCTTGGAAGGGCTGGTATGAGGATCCTCTCAGGTGAGGTCCAAGGGGAGAGCTGTATAAACTGCATCTGGCAATGCAAGTATGGGTATTGTTGGGACCAGCTGTGTGGACCCTCGAGTCCAAAGACTGGACAGCAGGGTCGAAGTGCCATCTCTGCTCCTTTGCTGAAAAGGAGAACTAGAAAAGAAGTTGGTCTTCTCTTAGTTTCCCAGGATACTGTGAGCATTGACACTTCCAAACATGCTCTAAACAGCCCCCTACTCAAAGACTCTGATATCCTGGGAAGAAGGGAGGATGCAGCAGAGAATAATGTGCGGAGAGCTAGAGAAGCCCATTGGAGCAGAGATGAAAAAGACTCCAGGCGCAGGGCTGAAGTTCAGATGGCATGCATCGGAATTGTCTGTTTAAAGTTGGCAACCATTCTGATTGGTTGGTGGCCATGCTCCACCAATGTTCAATGATGTTGAACAGAACCCCTGGGGGCAGACACCTTAAGGCAGTGTAAATAAGTGGGACAGGTTAGGTAAGAATTCCAAGACTCTCTTGATTCATTTCTTTTTTCCCAACGTTTGAAAGACACGTGATTACAGGGAAATATTTCATGACTCTAGGAAAAACGTCACTGCAGTGGAAAATAGAAATGGATGCATAGCCTCAGAGCAATTAAAGAATGATGAGAATTATGGTCAATTATGGGGAAAGGGGAGAGTGCTACTTGGTTATAGACTAGGGTCCTTAATCTCTATTCGCCCATGGGCCCTGCTGCAGTGTGGTGAATCCTCTGGATCCCTTCTCAGGATGAAGTTTTAAATGAAATAAAATACATGGGATTACAAAGGAAACTAATTATGTCAAAGTGCAAGGATCCCAGAGATCCACATTAAGAGCAGGTGTCCCTGTGCAGCAATATGGGCCTTGTCATGCCAAATATCTTGATTTTCTAAGAGAAGCCAAGTTCCAAATTTTTAAATGAAGCTTTCTGATTTTTAAGTGTCAGCATAATGATTTTTTAAACACTGAGCCAGTCTACCTAAGCACATGCCTGGGTTAGGTTTGGCGGCTGGTCACCCCTTTGAAACCTCCATATTAGAGATTATAGGAGATGCTCTGTAAACAAGGAAGAGCGATGGTCCCATATATGTCAACAGACAAGACTGGGGACAGTGTCATGGACAAACTAGAGGAAGCCTAACAAATGGCCATTTGTCCAATAGAAGAGGACAAAACATGGCAGAGAGAATACATTTCTCCTACGTGCTTGGGTTCAAGATCATGACAAGGTCAGTCATTATTTTCCTCCCTTTGTGATTTTAAAGATTTTTTTATTTTTCCTTCTTTTCCCCAAAGCCCCCCAGTACATAGTTGCCTATTTTAGTTATGGGTCCTTCTAGCTGTGGCACATGGGACGATGCCTCAGCATGGCCTGATGAGCAGCACCATGTCTGTGCCCAGGATCCAAACCAGCGAAACCCCGGGCCACTGCAGCGAAGCGTGTGAACTCAACCACTTGGCCATGGGGCCGGCCCCTGTGATTTTAATTTTAGCATCTCAATTTCCGCTGTGATTCCCCAACGAGATGTTCAGATAGCTTTTTTAAAGTTTGGCTTTGGAACTTAAGGTTTCTATTTGCTTTCATCACTTCTTTCTACTAATTCTTAGAAAATAGATTTTTCACCCTGATGGGAAAGTGAGGAGAGCTAGTGTCATGCTAGCATCATAGAAAGGCAATACATGGGTAGAGACCAAAGGAAAAACAGAGGGGAAGTCCCTATTTCAATGAAAATTTCTCACCATAATAATCTCTACAAAAGATTTTTCCTGTTCTGAGCATAACTGAAGTTGAGTAAGATCAGATAGTTATGTCATATAATTAGAAAATATATTGATATCTCAAAAGAGTCATGGTATCCATATACATTTACTTACAAATGGGTCACCACATGTCAATAAATGGAAGCCATACCATAAGGCCAGTAAGTTATTTTTTTCAAACGGAGTCAATGAAGTGCATATGGATGAGATTTCCTAGATCAGTGGCTTCTAAGTTTTTTGACCACTGTGTGTAGAAGAGACAGATATTTTTGCGTCATGATATACATATATACATGACACAATGTACACACATATGTTTATAAAAACAAAAGTTCCATGAAATAGTACTTGGTCTAAGAGACATGTTTTCTAATTTATTCTATTCTGTTCTATTTCATTTTAAAATGTTGGTCTGAACCCACCAAATTGATTTATGGCCCTCTAATGTTCTGTGACTTGCACTTTGACAGGCAGTGTAATGATAAGTCACCATATTTCCCCACGCGGAGTCTGACATTCCCAGCTTCTGCCCAGAACACTCCAGGGCCCATGGAGTCTGGACCTGGTCCTTCTTTCTTCATCCAGCCTTGTGTGAAAAACAGATGTAAAGGTTCTGAATGGTAACCAGTCTCTATCCTCTTAATTCTTTAATTTATTCATTCATTCATTTTTTCATTCATTCAATGAAATATTTATTGAATATTCACTATGTGGTAGACACAGGTCTTACAACTAGGGCTACAGGAACACACATAGATGATTATAATGTCATATGCTAAGAACTGAGCTGGGTATGGCCAGGTAGTGATGGAGTCACAGAAGGGTGGCGCCTGGTGGCAGTGACTTTGAAAGGATAAGAAAGATGGGCCGGGTGAAGTCTCTGACTAGACAGTCTCGTGTAGGCATCTCAGTGCCCTCCAAAATAAGCTCACGGGTAGGAAGTAGGTCCATAGACCAGAGGCCTGGGGGTGGTGGGCAGGGAAGGGAGTCTGTGATGACAGGGCGAGCTGAAGTCTTTGGAGAATACTGGGAGGAGGGGAGAGGCAGCAATGAGGTCATGGGGTTGCGGGGAAATTTTGAGGGCTCTCAGCCCATTGCTCAGTTTTTCTCCCACAGAGAAGTGACATTGCAAAAGTATGTTATTTTCATGTTGACAGAGGATTTTGTCAATCATTTTGACACTTTCTAACAACTAATTCCTGAAAAGACTTAGCCTTGAGCTTGGAACAAATGTAGGACTCCCAAGATCACTCCTCATGAAGAGCATCTTCTTCATGAAAGCTCTCTGAAAGCTCAGAATTACGAAATCACAGAATGTTAATGCTGGGCAGAAATTCAGTACTGGTCATCCAACGGCTTCCATTTCACAGATAAGGACAACTGAAGTGAGCTGCCCAAGTCCCCAGGGCTGGTCAGTGGGAGAGCCAGGCCTGGAAGCTGGTCTCTTGCCTCATGCCTGGGTGCCGCCCCATGACTACAAGAAGAGGAGCTTCTGGAGGGGATAGGCACGGTGAACATGGGTAGCCTCTCCTTTGTCTCATTGTCTTTCACTGCTTCCTATGTAGGCCAGAAGGAGGCGTCCTACACAAGTGGGTTACCCTATTGGTAGATGATGGCTTCTTGTTTAGAGGGTCCAGCTGAAGTCAACAGGTCACTGAGGTCAGTAATGGAGAATATTTTGCTCAAGAAGCAAAACTTCGGGTTGGCAGGAGCTTCTGAATCTTGCCACATTGGTCTCTTGAGCTCTCTCCAGCCCCATCCCCTCCCTCCCAGTGCCTGGGGGAGACTCTTTAGGGTCAAACCCATTTAATTTGTTAGGCTTCTGTCTAATGTCTTCCTTTGGTAGATTAAAATGTGGCATTGTCAGAAATTCAGTGTGCATAAGAATCTCCCAAGGGACTTGTTAAAAATGCAAATCCCAGAACCCATATGTAGACATTCCAATTCGGAGGTCTTGGGGTAGGGGGGGCCCAGAAATCTGCGTTTTTAATATCTTCCTCAAGGATGCTGATACATGTGTCTTCTTGGAGTACATTTTGAAAAAATATAGGAGTAAGAGCATATAGGGTTTGAATAAAATAAAGACCCGGGCTCTGCAGAGGTTGTTTCTTCTCCTGACAAAAACGAACTTTAAGGACTGAAAAGGCTTCCTTCAGTTAAACTGCTAACACCACTTAGAATAGCCTCCTTTCCTCAAACTGCCAGGAAATCTCCACAAGTTGACCTGCGAAGGAGCGGCATTGGGCTGTGAACTGCATGGGAAAAGATCATATTAGAAGTCCTTTCATTTAGTTAGCAATAGGGCCCCAAACCCTGGGAAAAACCAGCAAAAGTCTAAGTGGCAGATTCCACAGTGGCCACAAGGTGGCGATCTTCTGCATCTATTTGAAACGCTCTACGAGCTATCCTGAGGTTTAACATTTTCAATATTAAATACATCATTAGTTTTAAAAGTGTGCATTAATTTTAAAAGGATGCAAAGAGAAATGGTTTAACAGGCGAGGCTTCAAACTCGCATTTCAATGAAATACTGACATGCTGTAGATGGAGGAATTTAGTGAGATTTCCACATCAGATCCCAGAAAAAAGATACAAATCTTTAAGAAAAGGCTGTGGTCTTTGCAAAATGAAAAATGTCACTCAAAGAAAGTGTCTTAAAAGCTTTCTGAGAAGTTGGTTTTCTGGAGAACTAGCAGGTGGAATTTGGTCATTAAAAAATAGAAAATCATCATCCAGTAAAATTTCCTTTTTATTGGTCTATAGTCAGGATCAGAAAATGAAAGAGAGAGAGAGAGGGGAAAAAAGCTCTGGATGAGCATAATAACACCAGGGCAGTTCTGAACTCAAAATGACAGCGGAGCAGCGGCTCTGCTGGTGTGGACCTGAGCCTTTCTCCCCTCGGAGGGGCAGCTGCAGGTGAGGAAGCCAGTGGGCTGAGAGCAGAGAAGGGAGGCCTCGAGGGCTCACAACAGCACAATTTTGAGCCAAGCGGCACAGCCTCAGACCACCGGAAGGCCGAGAATTGGCAAGGTCACTGCGGGGTGTGGGACCTCAGGGACAGAGATGCCAGTGGTTGGGGTTTACAATGAGGCCAAGGCACCATTCCCGAGGGATAGGCTGCAAAAGACAACAAGGGTCTCAGGCCAGCAGAGAGTGTGGGGGACAGCATTGCTGGTCACTTAGTGGGCTTTGGGTCATACGTGTACACATCTGTGCACACTTAGTGCAGGGAGCGGTGCCTGGCCAGGGAGGGCCTCACAGTAAGCACCTCCCTGACACATTTGAATGCAAGAAAAATGTGTCTAGGGAAGTCAGTAGGAGGGGGATGTGGAGGGGTCAAAATCACCTCCTCACTTTCCATGAACACTTGGGAAAGTTGGCCTCACATCCTACCCTCTCATTCCAGCTTCATCTGGAAAAAGAAACCCTGGAAGGCAGGAGGACATCACTCAAGGAGGCACAAAGGGCCTCCAGGATAAAAAAGGTTGTGAGGAAGTAGAACAGGCCTCCACAGCTCTCTTACTTTTCCTTGTTTCTCCCATCATGCTCTTGATCAGGATAGGAAATGGCAGGAGGGAGAAAACTCTTATCAAGAAGAAAGAGCTGAGGGGGCCATTTTCTTAGGAATTTGGAGACAGCAGGAGAGAAGAAATGTTCTCTTCCTTTCTCTTCCCTCTTATCCTCACAGTGTGGGGCCAGGGCAAAGGCCTGGAGGGCCTGGTTGTGTTGAGGGACAGCCATCTTTGTTCAGGCCCACTCGCTGCAGGGAAAATCAGAGGAGAGCTCTGGCAGAGAGGCTAGAAGTTCTCTCCAGAGAGCAAGTGTGTCTCCAGGACTGTATCCCATGAGAACCTTCCCTGTGCTGCAGGGCAGCTGGAGAAGATGCTTATATGGCTGAGGAGAGAGGATACCTAAGAGACATCCCCCTTAGCAAGACCCCTTTTCCGTTGCATTATCCATGGATCCAGGGAGATGGGCTGCCCAAAGCTGAACACACAAAAAGAGCTCAAATCTTGCCAACTCTCATGAGCCTCCTGGGCCATGTTTCACATAAAATACAGTAAGTGCTATAAAGGCAAGCAGTTGATTCAATGACCCTCTAAATAAAACCCATATCCTACACCCAGTGTGATAAATGCCTTCTGTCTGGGGTATATGTCTCACTGACTTGGGCTGATTTACTTAAACACAGGTGTCAACTCTTAGAGGCGGGAGCAGAGAAATGTAAAGGAGGTTAGTTCTAAGAGGCAACTTTTTGAGTTTGTTTGCTGGTTTTCACCTTGCATGGCAGACTTCATGTTTGAAGATGAGGTTTCTGATGCCCAGTGAGGAGAGTTGGTGCTCAGAGTGGTTTTCTGATGAGTGGGAGTGGATTTGCATGGATTTGTCCACATTCTTCTCTTTGGTCTCTGCATAACCGTCAGTACTGTCCAGACAGTCAGGCCGACTCAAAGAAAGCAAAGAAAGCTCGTGGGCTTGCACAGGGGTTGGCATTCTGACGTGGGCCTCATGCACCCTGAGCTCTCAGCAGCTGCTCTGCCTGCTCCCACAGCCCTTGTTACACACAACACACTCACTTGCAAGATAGTCGCTTGGAAGTGAATTTGGCCTTAAATGAAATACTTTTGTAAGTATGAATGGTTAAACCATAAAATAAGAAATAAAGACAATTTCCCCCCAAATATTTAGAAATATTAAACTAAATATTTAGTTTAAACTAATAATGAGCTAAATCCACTGTTCTCAGATCAAAGCTGTCCTTCTTAACTAATTGAGTTTCTTGTAATTAGACTTTTTTTAAAGAATTATTTAAAAAAAAATAATGTTTCCTTTGGAAGCAGATGTTGTGTTGACTGTTAGTGAAATTACCAGGATCTTAGACATTTTAATATCACTTTCGATAATTAGCTGCATTACTTTAATTTCCAACTACTGTGCCTCTGAGTTGCGTCTGGCAGCTGCATAGACATTAGTCTCACAGGAAACTCGCAGAACAGCCAATGTGTTGAATGCCTTGGCAAGGCCACAGAATTACAATATATAGTCTACTCCTTGCTATAAGAACAGTAACTATATAATTTATTGTCCAGACTAGGACCTCCTTACTTATAGGGCAAAGTTTTCTTCTTCAAAGTTATTTCACAGGCAGGAGGGAGATGCAGATATAAATAAAAATATTATTCAAGTTCTCATGAAGTTTCTCACATTCTAGGTCACTTCAAATTCCTCTCTTTTTTTTAGCTACAAAATGCTATTTGGTAAGACATCCTGAAATGGTTCAATCATCGCAAGTTTTGTATTTTTATAGAGGTCGGCTATGGAAATGAGTTCTAAAAAGGAGGCATAGAAATTTCACACAGATTTAGTCATTATTCCTGGGGGTGGTCCCTCAAAATTTTAGTCATTGGATTTTGCAAACACTTAAAAAAGCAGAATGGGAAGTGGTTGTGCTATCAACCTATAGGATGGATGGAAACTCTTTTTGTTATGAAAGCTTATGGCTTGGAAGAAATTTTTCAGCAACATCCTCATATACAGTTTTTCAAAGTGCTATATGTCGAACAGCTGGGGCATGAAGACATGTGCTCTGGACAACTCAGTAGCAGATTAAAAAAAATGGCCATTGTGATGAAAGAGACAATGAAGATGGAAAATATATGTGGAGACTGAATATGAGAGTGGAAAAAATTCTAAATTAAGCATTTTTTAATGTAATACATGATTTTTAATATCAATACATAACTTAATTAACAAATTAAATATTATAAGCAGACACTTGAATATTTCATCCATGTTCCTAAAAGTTTTTATATTCAAATTGGCCAAAAACTTTCCTTTGGACCTTCTTATGGGGAATCACCTCGTGTTTGGGGTCAGCTTATGTCCAGGCATATGTTGTAATCACCATATGGGTTTCTGTTCTCTGTAGGTTTGCAGTGACAGGCTCCTGGGATTAAGGCTGGGAGAATAAGGGGACCCCTTGACTTCTTGTCTGGGCAGAAAATGCATCAGGACTCCAGGTGATAGAGCAAAACATTGCACCTGTGAGTTACATCTTCTTTATCCTAAGCCCAGCTGCTGTCTTCCAAAATGCCACTGTGCATGGGGTAAGAGATCATGAGTAGGAGTAGATCCTAAAGGTTAGTAGATGACTACCAAGGTCTCTGCAACGGGAAGCCTCTCAGGGCTACACTGAATGGCCCAGTGGCAGTTCCTTTCCATCACGTGTTTCTAAGAAGCCTCAATCATAGACCCAAACCCTAACCTAGTTTGGTCTTAAGGTGGCCTGGGGTACATTTATCAAAAGCCAGCCACTGGGTGGATCTGGAAAGAAGGATGTGTCAGCCTGGTCTCTTGGAAGCTTTGTATCTAGTTGGGGTGGATAAGGCATGCTCTTGTACTAACCAGCTCTCCAACTGAGGCAAATCCCTTCAACTTTCTGAGGGAGTTACATGAGTTTGCTTCCAGGGTTGACTATTTCTTTTATCTTATGAAAATAGAAGGACAGTGAAAGAGGAACATAAACGGTACAGAAAATGGACATCTCAGAAGCAAAAGGAGACAAAAGGTCACCGTGGGCTGGAGCGATGAGGGAAATCCTCTGGCTTCTTAGGCTTCCATGACAAAAGGGAACTAGGCTTCCCTGCTACGTTAGCTGTGGACACTTAGTTTCATAGATTTTGGAGTAGGAAGGAAACGGAGGGTCAGGGAGCAGAATTCACTTCCCTAAGGCCATACAGATGCATACAAGGCCCTCAAGAACTAAAGAAAATGATCTGGCCTCCCAAACTCTAAAGTCAGGCGTTACTTGGTATGTTGAGTGGCTTGGGAAAAAAGAAATCCTGTGTTCCCGGGGCCTTCCTCTTACATTTGATGACTCCATTTTCTTGATTTGGTCCTTTAAAGGAACTGTAGAGATTTTGAGGTGCTAGGAGCAGGCTTATGGATGGGTGAGGTGTGCGGCGATGGGGCCTGGGGGAGTAGGAGCACCTCCAGGAGGCCGAGGGCACTTGGCTGACCAGCTGCCTTCTAACAAGGACCCGCAGAGCGAGCCAGGGTCAGCTTGGCAGGCTTAGAGCTTTGGCACCCTTCACACTCCAACTTGCTCTAGCGACCTTTCTGGTTAGTAACACTTACAGCTGGATGACCATTTACCTGAACTTCTTTGTAGAACTCACACAAACCACAACTCTGCCATCAGAAGGCTATGAGATAAATTGGAGAAAATAGATTCCACGTCTGCCACAAGCCAGGTGATTCTAATTTCTACACTTTTGGTTTTCTTTAAAACCAGAAATGCTTGGTTGGGTAAAACATTTGCTCTTTCTTTAAAAAGCGTTCCCTCCTGTTTTAAGTAAAGACTGTTGGAATCCAGTCAGATCACGGTCATCATAATTATCATCAAAAACCCCCTCGTGTGCCTCCTGCCTGGTGCATTGTGCTCATCACTCAGAGTGCACACCTTCAACAGCTGAATGCTGCGTTCACTTCTGGGCAGCACATTTCATGAGGGCTGTTGGAAACCAGAAAGTTCCCAGGAGAGAGTTGCCAGGATGACACTGGATGTGGAAACCATGATAAATGATGAACAGGTGAAAGAACTGAGGATCTCTAGTCTGGAGAAGAGAATGCTAAGCTAAAAATTGAGAGCTTGGGGCCAGGCCCATGGCCGAGTGGTTGGGTTCGCGGGCTCTGCTTCGGTAGCCCAGGGTTTGGCCGGTTCGGATCCTGGGCACAGACATGGCACCGCTTGTCAAGCCATGCTGAGGTGGCATCCCACATGCCACAACTAGAAGGACCCACAACTAAAAATACACAACTATGTGCCAGGGGGCTTTGGGGAGAAAAAGGAAAAATAAAATCTTGAAAAAAACAATTGAGAGCTAGCAGCTGTCCGTAATGCAGAATTGGGACCAGATAGTGCTCATTTTGGCTTTGTTGAAAGAAGAACTTAATAAAACTTAAAGCTATTGTATTGGAATAAAGCTTAAGTATTAGAATGGGCTGGGATGAATTCATGAGCATTTTGTCACCAGAAACGTTCATGGAGAGATGGGATGAGCATCTTTCAGGGATGCCGTATCAGGGCTCCTCCCAGGGTAACTTGCAGTGAAAGAGTTTGAGTGTGAACTGGAGGTACAAATAGATGTATGACAAAGCACATACCTTCGTGAGGTCTACTGTCTTCCAGAAGAAAAGATGCCTAAGTAAACATGTAAGTAACAATGCAGAAAGCACATGGCACAGACTAGGGGCGACATTGAGAGCTGCAGATGGGGAGGGACATGGTGGGTGGGGAAGGCTTCATCAGGAGGTGGGCTGTGGGGTGGGTGCTGAAACAAGACTGGGACTCAGATAAGTCGTGGGGGAGATTCCAGGGGTGTAGCAGGGGCCACAGTGAACATTGTGAACAAAGGATTGTGCTAGAACAATAAGTATGCCTAGGGTAGAGACGAGGGCTTGTGAAGAGTGGGCTCATAGAGAAAATTAGAGATCTCTATAGAGGCCAGATTCTGGAAATCCTTGAATTCTAGGTTGTTGCAGTAAATCTTTCACTTGTCCTTGAAGTGACAAATAGCAATGCCTTTCATATTTGACAAGGCAGTGCTGGCTTCTTTATGTAGTGTCTCAGAGAGGCCAAATGTTAGGGTAGAAGGCAAGGAATGTCATGGCATTTTCCTGACCCCTTTCATCACTGGAGGCTCTAGCCCTAACAGGCTTTTAAGGGAAATAGTACATTCTTTTGGCATTTGCCAGTATCGGCCTACCCACCCCTAAACCCTCAAAGCCCACTGTATAATTACCCCCAGGAGGCCAGAGGTCATTTAGAACAGCAAGTGTAGGCAACACCCAGCTATTAGAACTCAAATTTCAAGAGCTCTCCCTAAATTCTGGCCTGAAGCATTTTGGAGATGGGAGGGGGCCCAAAGGTGGGGGTCCTTTGAGGTTGGCATTTCCTGCCTGAAATGAAGGCGTGTGGTTTCTGAGGTTGGCCTGGGCAGGCTGAGTTCCAGTAGGGAGGGGTGTAGCTCCACTCCCAGGGAGGCCACCCTCTCCTCAGCACCAGCAGCAGGTCTGCTCCTGGCCTCTCCGCCTCCGTGGAGGCACATAGTCGCCTGTTCTCCCTCTTTCTGCGTTTAGCTGGGCTCCTTGGGAGGGAAGCTCAGATGAGACTCAGGGCTGCTCCTGTGACCCGCTACCCTAAGTGGGAGGGAGGGTTCAGACAGGGAGTGCTGAAGGTCAGTCTTTTTAGAAGGGATCTTCCAGCGAGCCTGTGAGCAGCCAGCCCACCAGCCAGCACACACTTCTGTCTCCCGAGAGGAGGGGAGGAAGCTGGGAAGTGGGAAGTCCAGCAGTCAGGGTCTACGCAGGGTGATTCCTTGGCAAGGATGGCAGCAATAACCACCCTGCTCTGTACACGAGCTGCTTGCAGACAGCTGCCCAATGTATTCTAATTTGAGGGACTCTGGAAGCCCCTCAATAGTGTCCACATTAGCCCACTTTAAGGTTAAAAATGCTACCATTATGATGCATTTACTGCATTTTAGCATAATCTCACCCGGTGGTTCTCTGTAAAAATGTAGTTTCACCAGGATGCAATAAATTATTCTATTGGCTCATTCCTCCCTGATAAGAGGAGTGCACTGCCCTGAAAGCATTAGGAGTTGGAGAAGCAGCCAAAGACAACTAAATGTTTTGAATTGAGAGAACAGAGAGCATTTACTTCCTTTAGCATTTACAGGGCCAACACAGACCCAGTCAAGCAGCATCTCCTGGCTCTGGGGACCCAGAGGCCAGGATAAAGCCGATGCCTTGAAATGGGTGTTTTTGATGCCCAGATTTATATTCAGTCTTTCCAGGAGGGAAAAACATAGGAATCCAGAGTGTGACCATGATCACCAATTCTACCCTTTCACCCTTGACCTGTTCTGCCTGGTGTTCTTGCATTCGTTTTTACCATCAGGGTCTTTGTCTTTGAAGTTGGCTGGAGATTCTCAAGTCTGTTCTCTGTGGGGGAGAGGCACGTTTTCACTGAGCAGACACAGCACTCAGCAGGGCATGGAAATTTCTCCATTCCTGTCCCAGTTCTAGAAGCCAACGTCCTAGGACCATCACACAGAGAGCAAAGGCTTCTGCTCAGATGCTTTCTAGAGAGAGAGAAACTGTCCAGCAGGTGTCAGTAAGTTCTAAGATGTGAGGTGAGCCTGGCTTGACAATCAAGTGTGTTCTTTTCCAAAGCAGCTTAGCGTTCAAAGACCTCAGAGGGAAGGTGACTGACGGGAGGACCTTGAGTAGTGGAGCTTCTGAAGAGGAGAGCAGGGAGGGGAAATGGAAGCCCACTTTCTTGCAGAGAAGAGCAGAGATTTGTTGCATGTCTGAGGATTCTGGGAAGTCTGTGCTATAGAGCCCAGACTGAGAAATGCATGATGATTGACAAGGCAGAGATTGCGAGGCACCAGATAGCAATTCATGCTGTCTATTTCACTGCCACAGAGCAAGTTCAGTTCTCGCCTTACCTAGAGGAAGCATGTTAAACCAGTCTTAGGTTTCTCATTCAACCTGAATGAGGCCTTAACTGAGGTAACTGTGAAAGCCCAGGCAGTCCAGCCTAGTGGGCTCCATTCTACACCAAGGTGACCCTCCACCACAAAAAACTGTGCAAATCAGAAGCCTTGGAGCCGTGATACCTTGGATTGGAGTCCTGTTTCTGGCTTGGTATAAGATCAGGTTCTAGAAGAGGTGAGGCAGAGGTATGGAGACGAGCTCTTTACCTCATTACATCCTCTTTGTTTGATCAGAATTTATTGAAAGACTGCTATTTTCAAGTGCAGTGCTGGAAACTGTGGGAGATACATTGAGATATAATTTTGGGTGCCTGAGTTTGAGGGGATCAGGATCTTGAAGTGGCCTTGTATTCACAGTTGTTGATCAGCATACTATCCCATCCCTATTGTGCTGGTTCCATTCAGAGGAACCCCTCCCCCATTTTATAGGATCTTGATGGGGTTATCAGTGGAGCACCACACCCCACTACCACAGGGAGGGGATTGTAACCTAGGCTGGCTAATGAGAGTCTACACTGGCATCAGTATATGGATGTTCTCTGTTTCTTACAGCCAAAGGAGTGAAACTAATCCATAGATTGATGATATTTGATCTGCCAACATACTTAACACTATATAAAAACCAGCATGAAATTCCCCAGGGAAAGGATTGACTGATCCAGAGATGTTCTTATTATACACGGGATGCTGTTGTTCAAAGGCACAGGCATTGAAACTAGTTTTTCTTGATAAGTAGCTATTATCATTACAAGCTACTTAGATAGGGGATGTCTAGAAAGTTGATATTCACATTAAGCCTAGATTAATGAGTTCTGAAGGACAAGGATTGTGTGAAATAGTTGGCCAATAGTTTCCAAGCACTTGGAGATGCTGTAGCTGCTCTGACATGTGAGTTACTTAGGCAGGAGGAGAAGGATCCTGAACATGGACCCTGAAAGAAACCAGGCTCACAAGCTTGGAAAGTAAAAATGATCGTCAAAAAACCAAAATACCAACTTTACTTCTTTAGTCTGAGATATTAGATACATTATCATTAGAGAAAGGTTAGGAAAAGTGCATGCCAAGTTTCTTAAGCCATTCTCCAAGATTCATAGTGTCACATATTCTGTTATTAAAGTTATATTTTGTGTTCTGCAATTTTCTTTTCAGGGTCTAACCTAAGTCTTTCCACTTGAGCTTGAAGAGCAGGGCAGCACTCAGCCCATTCACCACTGCTGTACCTCCATATGCTAAGCATAGACATCACGTGTTCCTGCTGAGTCTGGGGGTGGTCTCATAACCGACCTCAATACAAAGCTCTTGGCCTTGGCATTCATTACCAGTCCATTACTGTTGGCCTACTGTGTGCTATGCAAGATGAAAGCTGTTTTCCAGCATAAACTATTACCATTGGTTCACATTTATGTAAAGACTCTGAGAAGAAATTTTGATAGCTCTTATCTGTTCACAAGCTGGTGTAAGGCTCAGAGAAACACACAACTTCCAAATCAATCAACTATAGATTGTGACACTGATGCTGTGAATATAAATGTTTATGGAAAGGCAAATGAAGATAAGACCAGTTACTTCTAAGTACTCAGCATGTCAGTTTCCTGTCCCTGTGGGCAGAAGATAAATATTCATTGACTGAATCAAAGAATGGTGATCAGTTGAAAGGAGTGCAGTCCAAATTTCACATTTCCAAATGCGTTTTGCTTCACACTGACAGATCCCAGACAGACAGTCAGGAGACCCAAGGGTCATCCGTATGTTCTTTAAAAAAAAGTGACACAAATCTGACAAAATACTGGTTCAGTCCAAAGCCTGTATCGGGCTGGGAAAGTTTCCTATCTTCAAGCTCATTTATTTCCTAGAATTTCAGATTCATTCTTACCTCAGAGGGTCAACCAGGGTCTAATCTGACATAGAGGATGGAAATATAACAATCCTTAGAAGAGGGATATATTAGTATCCTCAAGCTGTTATAATAAAGTACCACAAACTGGGTGACTTAAAGCAATAGAAATTTATTCGCACAGTTCTGAAGGTTATAAGTCCAAAATCAAGGTGTCAGCAGGGTTGGTTCCATCTGAGGGCTCTGAGAGAGAATCCCTCTCTCCTAGCTTCTAGTGACATTCAGGAACTGATGGTCAGCAATCCTGGGCTTTCCTTAACTTGTAGGTACATCACTCCAATCTCTGCCTCCATCTTCACATGGTGTTCTCTGTCTGTGTTTGTCTTCACATGGCCATCTTTTTATAAGGATGCCAGTAATATTGGATTAAGGGCCCATCCTACTCCAGTATGACCTCGTCTTAATTAATTACATCTGCAATGACCCTATTTCCAAATAAGCTCATATTCTGAGGTACTGCGGGTTGGGACTTTGACATTTTTTGTGTGTGATGGGACACAATCCAACCCATAATAGGGAATGAGAAATTATCCGACCCCATCAAATAATGAAGGTTAACAAAGTAAGTAAGCTAACATCTTAGGTTTGATTTGTGGTGGCAGGTTCATGGGGACTTTGAAAGAAACTAAGACATCCAATAATGTATCCACAATGCATAGAAGTGTTTCTGTCCCATTATTTTTCCAACTCATCTCTGATTAGAGTGTCAACAGTCCCCTAAAATACAAAGGCTCAAATATTCCACAGAGGTTAAAAGTGATGTGAGGCTGATTTGTTAAAAGGGTTATGTCTTTAGGATAAGTGGATATTAAAATAGTCGATTTCAAAGAGCTAGATTGATAACCCATTTTGAATTCACCAATAATGAGGACAACCAAAGTGATGATACCTTGTCGCATGCATTTGCTAGTGTGTTTGCAATTTTTCACTGGATTAGATACTGGAATGATATATTTTGTATTATGCAGCAACACTAGACAGACAGCTAATATTTTTTTCCAGTTCAGTTATTCATATCTCAGCACTGCTGTAGAAAGAAGTCATTTCTTTCCTTTTACTGCAGAAAAATGAAAGAGTTTGTGCTACTCTTCACCATTGAGCTGGAACAGCCTATGGCTAATGCCCATTTGCAAAACCACATTGGGAGAGAATTTCTTACTCTCTCTGCTTTCTGACTTCCCCAAAGACATCACTGTCAAGTGTGGGCCTTAAGAACTCTATTGAGAGTTTATAAAGATGGCAGGGAAGAAGAGAGGACTGTATGTGCCCAACATTTGGACTAGATTTAACTTTATCCCTGGGGACCAGGTCACCAAGACTCATATTATGCATAGTCTATAACTTAGTTTCCACTGGGGCATCCGTAATTTTCCCCAGAGGGAAAATACCTTCTCCCTTGAGAGCTGCAGGGTTCCGCATATTGCAATAAGGAGATCTAATCCATTTTGGCGGGTTGCACTGAGATACTCTCTGTTCCCAATTAAATCAATTATCTGGGTAATCTTCATAATTAACAGCAGAAGACTTGAGCTGTCAGGACTGGCTGTAGCAAAAATATTTGGGCGTGTGGGTTAAGCCACAGTCGCTCTGTGGGTGTCTGAGGCTGGGCAGGGAAGGGGGCTGGGCACGCGTCGGGGCCAGCTTTCTCAGTTAGCAGTGGGCTCTAACTAAATGGCAGAAAGGGCTTTTGCCTAGAAGTCAGGAGATAGTGTTCCCGCTGGACCTCTGGCGCTAGCAAGCTGTGTCACACTGAGCAAGATTCTTCATCTCAGAATGACTTATCTTTATATCTGCAAATGAAGGAGTGAAGTCAGATGATTTTAGTTAGATTTACAAAGCAAAGTAACTTGCCCGAGGTCCTGTAGCTAGTAATTTTCAAAGATCAGAGGATCTCTAAGCTCCCTCCCCACCGTAGTTTTAATGGCCATTGCTGAGAGTCAAGTGGAAGACTCTGCCCCAACTAAGTTTAGGATAATCTTGATTCTTACTACTCAAAGTCCATGGACCAACAGCATGGGCATCACCAGCAATCTTTTCGGAAATTCAGAATCTCAGATTTCACTCCAAATTTATTCATGAGAACCCGTATTTTTAACCAGGTACCAAGGTGATTCACGTGCCTATTGAATTTTGAGAGGCACTGATTCAAGGCTGGCCCAAGGCCAGTCAAATTGGAA
This sequence comes from Equus przewalskii, assembly GCF_037783145.1. Classification (NCBI taxonomy): domain Eukaryota; kingdom Metazoa; phylum Chordata; class Mammalia; order Perissodactyla; family Equidae; genus Equus; species Equus przewalskii. The sequence goes on from NC_091847.1 coordinate 38,473,107, forward strand.
CCACTGCAAGGGATTTCTGTTTCTGTCCCCTCTGATAAGCTCTGAAGGTTCTAGACTGAGGTCCCAGAAGAGGTGCTCTGCCTTCTAAGCCATTTGCCTGCGCAAGGATCTACATTTCATCTTTTAATTTCTTACCCAAGTCATACACTCCTGACTCTGCTCCACTTCCAAAAGGAAGCTTCCACTGACATTCAATAATGTACACCTGAAACTTACACGTTATAAGCCAATATGACCTCAATAAGATAAAAATTTAAAAAGTACCAAATTAACCTGTTGTTCACCTTAAATTTACACAATTATATGTATATGTCAAACTATGTATTATAGTTATATGTCAAATATATTCAATTTTTTTAAAAAAACGATCAAATCCTAAAAAAAGGGAAGTTTCCAGTAGCCGGAAGAGATCTTTGTGGGCTGACTGCATGGGGGTTGGGGGGAGGGGGGATCATGAATGAATTAATGCATGTGCAGGATGAAATTCTCCAATGTCCTTTTGCAGGCAGGAGAAATTCCTGTTCTTTCTCACTGGCTTCCCTCCCTTATTTAACAATGATTCTGCACAAAAGCTTTCTATGGAAAGATAATTGGATTTCTAACTATATTTGTTCAAAACTCACTTAACATTATAATGGCCCTAGTTATATTGTTTGTATCAACTCATCAGTAGAAAGTACCAATTTATGAATAAATATCTAGATTTCTGTACATACATCTAGCATTACCAAAGCAGGAAGGGAGAAAGAAGCCAGAAATAGAAATCCATTAATAAAAACAGATACCACATATGCTTGCCGCACTAGGCTTAATGTGCTGGATAAGTTTAGGTTTTCAACATCTGAGTGCTATTTTTATCTTACCTATGTGTGTATTTGCTTAGTGTTTAATCACTGTGGTACTTTGGGCAAATGGGTCACTGAAGAAGAAGAATATAGCCTGCTGTATTCACGACTGAAGTGCCAATTTAACTCAATCTAAAATGAATTAAACATATACTTTATCCGACAGCGAATATCCCTCCCTCGCAATGGAGGTTGCAACAGAGCCCTGCTTCCTGAATATGCTGGAGATTCCCCTGTGACATTGTTAGTGCAGAAGTTGACACGCTCGTATGTGTGTTTATTTCTAGGGATTTTTGTGCTTCCATTATGTGTGTTGGATAAAAATTTCTTTTTCACCTTTTCAGACGGGATAACAATGGCTTTTTCGTGTTTTTCCCTCTCTGCTCTTTCCCTTGGACAAGGAAGAGACCACTACTCACTATCTGAAACAAAGAAAGGAACGCATTATTTGCTAAGTAAGGGACAACTGTGTTCGTAAGACGATGTTTTTGGAGAACCAGACGGCTGCTCTCCTCTGGGGTGTGGGGGAGCACCGCTCGGAGAGGCGGCCTCTCAGAAGAGGGAGAGCTCAGGGGTTGGCTGACCTGCTGCCATGGAAAGCTGGTACTCGGGCGTGGCTGTTGTTGATTGGCTGGCTTTCGGAAGCGTGGTTACCAATCAGAGTCGTCATTAACTGACTGGGATCAGTTCCTGTGATCAAAAGGCAGTGGTTCTTTCTTGAATTTGGAGTTTTGACGCTTTTTATGTCCTCGTCACGTCCGTCGTGTCGTCCTCCCGCCGTCTCTGGCAGCCTGTGCTCTCACTGTGGTGTGAAATAAGAGGGGATATAATCTTTATGAATTCACTGAATCTTCAAGTGCCCGTTCCCCGGCCCTCTACCCTAGGGTAAGATGGGAAATACGTGGCCCCGTGTGGGCCACTTCTTTGTTCAAAGCTTACAGAGCGCAGGTTAGACTTTAGGCTGCATTCTAGCAACTTCTACCATCAAGGGGGTTTGCCATCTGACATGGTGGAAGCGTATTTGCCCTCCATGTTCTTGAACAACTAACTCAGTACAACTTAACTGTCCTGTGCCTCGTTCTTTCCGGCTTCTCCTTTCCAGTAAACCAGCTGAGGAAGGAGAGTCGTAGGGCAATATTCCCCAGAACATATAATGTATTATACACTAAGGGCATGACTATAACTGTTAAGGGCAAAGATCCTGAGCTTCACTCTGTGGAATAGATGTATTCCTGAGGAGGTACACAGTAATGTGTCAAAGAGTGCAAAGACAGACTTGGATTCTAATTCTAGCTGACATCATTTACCAGCTGTGTAACACTGGGCAATTCACTTAACCTCTCTGTGCCTCAGTTCTCTCATTTATGCATTAGAAATAAAGCACAGTACTTTTCTCAGGATTATTGTAAGAATTAGATGAGATGTATATATAAGACACTTAGGATGGTACCTGGTAGATAGTAAGTGCTCAAAATGCTAGTTATATCATGATTTGCTATTTTTATCTGTAAAGAGATCTGGTGGTACAATAAGATAAGGCCTTATCTGGGAGTCAGAAGGCATGGATTCGAATGTGACTAATATTACTAGCCACGTGGCCAACGGTTAGTCATTAAACCTCTTAGGGACATAATTTTCTTATGTACAAAATAAGAATACTTGCACTGCCTATGTAATTGAAGCTAATATTTACTATACTGTGCTATTCAAATCACCCTCCCAGGGCCTCAATTTTCTTTCCTGTAAAATGGTGCTAATAGCTGCTCAGTCTAACAGATAGGATGGCTCTGAGTATTAAATGAAATATACATGAAATGGTAAAGAACCACAGGCGGTCCTCATTACTTGAGGATATTTGATGTTTAAAAAATTAAAGGAGAAATCGCTTAAAACAACTACCAAAATCTCACCATCAATGGTGTTTTTTAAAGTATTGATTGAATTTTATTGTTAAAAATGAAACATAAAAATAAGTTAGTATTTGACATATTTACTAGAATCTTATCTTATAATTATTTGCTAAGTTTTGGAATCAAAAAAATGAATCAAGTGTTGATTCTTTTAGCTTAACTTGACTGACAAAATTTTAGGACCTTCACATTTGACTTTGGCCACACAATTATTGAATGGGTCTTTTTTTTGCAAAAGTATTAAAGGACTTCACTCACTCTCCCAAGGGCCTTTTTTAATTCTCTGATATTTAAATAACTCTCTTTTGAAGCTCAAATTGTGTCCTCACCCAAGTTGGATGAAAACCTGCATCTTTTGCAGGATATGCAATTTTACTTTGTTGTGATCAATTTGCATTTGATTTGCATTGTATTATTGACCACGTGGGGGTGTCCAACAAAGATCTTGATGCTATGTGTCAGGATAGACACCCAGTAAAACGGGAAGTTATGATTAAATGGGAAATAATTATAAAAGTGGTCAGTTAATTAGTGAATCTTTTTCTGTCTTGAGAATTTTTGCTTTCCCACCCAATCTTGTAACCTCATAGCTGTAGCTAATGAATCCCTCTACTCCCATTAAAACCATACACAATCCAATTCCCAAGAATTTGATTTGGGAAAAAATTGTTAAGAATCAGATCATATTTCAAACACTCTTCAATGGGAGATCCTATTTATTTTTTTAAACTTTTTATTAAGATTATGATAGTTTATAACCTTGGGAAATTTCAGTTGTACATTATTGTTAGTCATGTTGTAGGTGCACCACTTCACCCTTTGTGCCCTACCCCCCCCCCTTTCCCCTGGTAATCACCAATCAGTTCTCTTTGTCTATCTGTTTAACTTCCACCTGTGAGTGGAGTCATACAGAGTTCGTCTTTCTCTATCTGGCTTATTTCACTTAACAAAATACCCTCAAGGTCCATCCATGTTGTTGTGAATGGGACGATTTTATCCTTTTTTATGGCTGAGTAGTATTCTATTGTGTATATATACTGTATTTTCTTTATCCAATCATTAGTTGATGGGCACTTAGGTTGCTTCCACATCTTGGCTATTCTAAGTAATGCTGTGATGAACATAGGGGTGCATGGGACTTTTGGAATTGCTGATTTCAAGTTCTTTGGATAGATACCAAGTAGTGGGATGGCTGGGTCATAAGGTATTTCTATTTTTTATTTTTTGAGAAATCTCCATACTGTTTTCCATATTGGCTGCACCAGTTTGCATTCCCACCAACAGTGTATGAGGGTTCCTTTTTCTCCACAGCCTCTCCAACAATTTGTCACTTTTTGTTTTGGATATTTTTGCTGTTCTAACAGGTGTAAGGTGATATCTTAGTGTAGTTTTGATTTGCATTTCCCTGATGATTAGTGATGATGAGCATCTTTTCATGTGTCTATTGGCCATCCGTATATCTTCTTTGGAGAAATGTCCGTTCATGTTCCCTGCCCATTTTTTGATTGGGTTGTTTAATTTTTTGTTGTTGAGTTGTATGAGTTCTTTATATATTATGGAGATTAACCCTTTGTAGGATAAATAACTTGTAAATATTTTTTCCCAACTAGTGGGTTGTTTTTTTGTTTCAATCCTGTTTTCCCTTGCCTTGAAGAAGCTCTTTAGTCTGATGAAGTCCAATTTGTTTACTCTTTCTATAGTTTCCCTTGTCTGAGGAGTTACGGTGTCTGAAAAGTTTCTTTTGATACTGATGTCAAAGAGTGTACTGCCTATATTCTCTTCTAGAAGACTTATTGTTTCAAGTCTAATCTTTAGGCCTTTGATCCATTTTGAGTTTATTTTTGTGAATGGTGAAAAAGAATGATCAATTTTCATTCTTTTACACAAGGCTGTCCAGTTTTCCCAGCACCATTTGTTGAAGAGACATTCTTTTCTCCATTGTAGGCCCTCAGCTCCTTTGTCGAAGACTAGCTGTCCATAGATGTGTGGTTTTATTTCTGGGCTTTCAATTCTGTTCCATTGATCTGTGCACCTGTTTTTGTACCAGTACCATGCTGTTTTGATACTGTAGCTTTGTAGTATGCTTTGAAGTCAGGGATTGTGATGCCTCGGGAGATCCTATTTTAAGGTATCCTTCGATGTTCCTCAAGTAAAATGAAAAACCTACCTAATCTCTGACTTAACCTCAATTTCATAAATCTGGGTTTCCAGGAGCCACATACCCTTAGAGCAAGATGTGTCCAAGTTTCTTTGATGAGTGGAGGGTCAAGTGATGTTGCCTCACTTTTCCCTCTGCAGGCAAGGAGCCAGGTCCAAGACCATTTTGAAGTAGGCTCCTGTGGGGCAGGCACCGCAATAAGTTCTCCACGTGCAGGGAAAGCGTCAGTCCAGGAAGAGCGCCTCTCCCTCTCCCTGCCCTCGAATATAGGCCTGTGGAGTTCTTTCCTCTCAGGCCTCCGCCCGCAAGAAGAGTTGATGATTAAAGACATAAGCAGGCCAGGAAAGAGCGGCCCCTTCTTTTCCTGAGCACCTCCCAAAACCCATATCACCCCTGACATGTTTGGAAGGGGAAGTGCCTGATGTTTGTCATGATCACAAAAGCCACCCTTCCTCCCTCTTGAAACAAGCTCCACTTTTCCAGCCTGTGGGATTAGCAGTGAATACGGCAAACAGGATTTCATGGTGCTTTTGTTACATTTCCTAAACAGGCAGCTGTGGGCAGAAATTTAGACAAACAATAGGCCTTTTAAGGGGATCCTTAATGATCTGGTCGTGTCGTCGTTGACCAGGTTGCTCCCAGTTTCCACAGTCAGACCTTAGGATGACAGGAGGTTTGTGCTCTGAGAAATTGGGTAGATCTTTTAGAATGTGCTTTGTTCTCTTCTTCCTCCAGAAGAGGACAGTGTGTGGGAAGAGGAAGCAGAGAGAGAAAGAGAGAGAGAGAGAAAAAGAGAGAGTGGCTCTGGAGAGACTGCTATGCTGGCTGGAGAGGAAGGAGGCGCCATACTGTTTTTAGGGAAGATGCTTTTTGAGAAAGTGAGTGATTGCTACCCTGAAGTCCTCTTACAACAAAGTGGCCCCTGCTGAACCTTCTCCTGTCAGGCCCAGACCTGCAAATCTCCTGCATACCGTCCACAAAGACCCACGCCAAACGTTGACAGTCTCAAAGCCTCGTTTCACCACAATTTAAGGCAGTCCTGAATGCTCGTGGCTTCTCATTGAGGAAAGGGAAGAGAAATCCCCTTGGGAAAATCCCCTTTGAAGGTCTAAGCTCTAATGTTCAAAATCTGTTAGCAAACCACATATTTCTCCGCTCTTGCTGGGGCAGCTGGTTTCTCTCCAAATAAATCACAGAGCTGCTGAGTGTTTCAAGGAGAGATCTTTGGGGTCTCCTTTAAACACTATTCAAAAAGCCCAGCCTCAGGGGAGCTGGTCTGAGACGGCCTTCTGCAGGCTACAGTCCTGTTTATCAAATCCTTTGGGGCTGGTGTGCCTGGAAGGTAGGTTTAGGAACATTATGCAGCTCTGGCATTGCAGAGGGCATCAGGTAGTGGCCAGGGTCCTGTGACACTAGAAGTCAAGCCTGGAGGATGGACAGAGAGAGGGAAGTGGAACCTCCAAGAGGTCATCAGATGCCTCCTACCTTTGATAGTTGGTACCTTAGCCATGCAGGGGCTCACAGAGCATTCATGGGAAGAAACAGGAGAAACGCAGCACAGAATCTCAGCAGAGTCTGAGTAAACCTCAAGTGCAATGGGCATCTTGCTCTATATCTGAAAAATGATGGTTCAGTGGGAAAGGCCAGTCAGAGGGAGATAAGAAGTATCATTCAGGGGTCTATTATGTGCTTGCTTAGGAGGACCCAGAAAGCACAGACGTCATGATCCTGCCTGTATAGACTATAGTCTAGTGGAAGAGAAAAGATGAAGACACTTTAAGTTCGAAGGAACGATTCTCTGGAGACAGTATGCCATAAAAACCGAAAGCTTAGCCTCTGGAATCTGATTTCTTGGCACAAATATTGCCTCCATCAATTTACCATCAATAACCTTACGAAAGCTTCTGAACTGCCAGGAGGCTGTTTCCTCATCTTCAAATGTGCCTATTATGGTGCCCACCTCTCTGGGATGGAGTGAAGATCGGATGAGCTATCCCCATGAAGCACTTTAGCCCCTAAAAGGTGCTCAACAGATATTGGCTGTTGATGTCATCTATTATTCAAAGATGGAATATCAATAAGCTCTGAAGTGCTGTGGGATGACCTAGAGTACCAACAGTTTGGAGAAACAGAAAACAAATTGGATTTGAGATGGGCTTGGAAAAATGGGTTGGACTTAAATTAGCAGTGGAGAGGGGCAAAAATCATCTGCAGACATGTAAAAACTGTGAGAGCAGGCACGGTCAGCAGTGTTCCCACTCCCGGGCCAGTCTGGACATCAGCCAGCCGAGAGGAGAGGAATGGTGAGCAGAGAGAGAATTTGGATTAATTTACGAGGGCAGAGCCTGCAGACTGGACTGAGGCAAATCCAACTTGATATGACAGGGAGGTGTCAGTCTCTGAGCGGGAGAGGATGTGGTGAAGGTAGAATTTCAGGGAGACTAACAGGGTGAGAATTGCAAAATAATAGAGAGTAGAGAGTCTGGGGGCAGGCTGGCCCGCTAGTGAGATGGTGGTGATGGGGGGGTGGGGGGTGTTGGCCGCAAGTGGGATCTGGAGTTGAGTGGGGGCATGGATTAGAAAAACATTTACAGGAAACATGAAATAAGACTTGGTGACACTCACGCTCGTAATGTATACATTGTGGAATATCAAAGCCTTAACTGAAAGCTTTTGTTCTTTCGGATATTTTGACTTTAAGAACAGAAATGCACTCAAGTTAAATGGAGTAATTAAAGATTTATACACAAGCATGGGAACTCAGGAAGAGCTAAAGAAACAAACAAAAGGAGGCCTCAGAGAGCTGGTAACTAGAGAGTCTTCCTTAACCCAAAGGGCTCTAGTAAGATGTTTGTGTGTTTCATGTTGGCGCTCCACCAAAACGGGCTCCATTTTGTTCCATGTCTGCATCTCAGTTTTTCTCACTTCTGACCAACTCCCTCACTCTTTACAAATATATTTTCTATTCTCTATAGTATAATGAGGATAATATTTGCAAAATGTTAAACTAATGTATTTTATTTTCCCTCTTAACTTATATTCTTTGTAGTTTTCCACCTCTGAAGCTCAGGCATGAAATCCCTTGTCTTATGAGAAAATAACAGATTTGAAAACCAGGCTTGGATGAGAGAGAGGATTTTCTAAATCCCTGTAGATTTTCAAGAACTAACCTGGATGAGTCAGATCATAGAATTCCTCTCACGGTATGGAGATGATACTTTTTCCATCTAGTATGGCCACGTCCTAAGGCTTGACTAGGAATGGAGGAAGGATGATATGCTGCAGGGGAAGTGATGGAAACCCTGCTGTTTCTAGCCTGAAGGACTGTGGGAAAAAGGAGAGAGGTGGAAGTGAAAGAAAGACACTTATTTTTCTTTTCCTCTTATCTCTTACCACCACCTCAAAGCCAAACTTCAAGGACAGTGGGTAGCTTGAGGAACACCTAGGTAATTTGGGGTACTTCAACAGCATGAGGATCCTGCTCAATTCTACACCGGGGACTCTGCAAGGGAATCGCTTCCCATGTTGCCCTCTGCAGCTCTCTGGGACAGCTTTGTCAAAGTAAACTTGGTGATGTCGTGTGGCAGAAGAGATGAACTTCCTGATGTTTTAGCGTTTCTGGTCTACCTTTGGTGCTCCAGGGATGTGGGTTCAACGTAGAGGAAACTGAGAGTTTGGGGAGCTCTGTTTCTTAGCAAGAATGTTGTAATGCTGCAGCAGATGAATGGGAGTCTTAGGAGGGGTCATTAGCATCCGTGAGAGTAGAGTGAGGCCACGTGAGCCAGGGAGGGCCACCAGCCACTGTCCAAGATGCAAGAGATCAGATCATAAGTGATACCACCTGCCAGTGGCAGCTGTGAGTGACCAGGTGTTGGCTGGGTCAAGGGTCATGTCTGTGGAGACTAGAGGAGATAAAGGATATTGAGTGGCTTTTAGGTCTCTTTCCCTTCAGAGCCACAAAGTCACTCAAGCCCCACTTGTTCCATAGACTCAGACACCATATTGAAATAGAGAGGGGAAACAAATAAAATTCTAAAAACTGAGCAATACCTAAAGGAATGTCAACATTTTTACTTCAAGCTAAGAACTGGACTAAAGTGTTTTATTTTGCTTTGTTCCTTTTGTTACCCGGTGGATGGGGGCTCATGAAGAAGATTAAAGGAGTTAGAAATCAAATGAAGAAGCTGTATTTTCTCTGCACAGTGGAACTGTAGTTTAAATAAATTTATATCCCTACCACAAGAGTGTCTGCTTGCTCATAATTTCCACTCCCTCAAAACCTCACTTGAAAATGGTCCATCATGATTTCCCAGCCAAGTTCCCAATTGCTCTCTAAATCATTACCTACAATTTCATTTCTCACTAAGTGTCTGATTTGCACACAATATGTTAGTTCAAGAACTCCACCAGTCAGAATCTACTTGGCCCAGATCATCTTTTTGAGCCAGGTTGTATGGACTGAGATCTGACCTTTGGCTTAGGACGTAGGAAACAGGGTCTTACTCAGGAGAAGTTCCAGGAAAGCATCTGAGGTTGATAAATTAATAGAATACTCAATTCTTTACTATTTCACCTATGCTTAAAGTCATGACCAAAGGAGAACTTGGAACAGTGCCCTGTAATGATATAAAAATGTTCTATCTTGAGAACATGTTCATTCCTCTGTGTCTCTCCAAAAGACTTACGTAATTGTGGTTGAGTTTCTCCACTACCAGAAATAAAGCTTGGGGAGTTCTATAAATTTCACCTCCTGTTTCCATATGGGAATCAGGGGTCAGTCAATTCTTTCTTATGTAGAATTTGATTTATATATTCTAGTTGCTCAGATATTACGGTTAATAAAATGTGGGCATTATATATTATAAGAGGAATAGGATTTTTCAAAGAATTCAAATATATTGAAACAGACAAACTAAAATCACACTACACAATATTCTTGTTGGAAGATTCAGAAGACAGTTCAGTATTTTGCAGTCTCTCTGGGTTGTAATTATGAAAATCAGTTATCATTGTTCCTTATACTGCATCCGAGAGAGTTTTGGTTAATAGTCTAAGTCAGTTTATAATTCTATCTGATGTCACATTTATTCCAAGTTTCATTCCATCCAAGAGCAACTTTGAGGGGTCCTGTGACATATTTCCTACCTCATAAACATCTTTGTCAGGAACTCCACATGCACACGCAGCAGGTATGCTGAGGGTCATTGAAGGGGAACCAATCATCCAGCCCATTCCAGGCGATCCACACTTTAGCTTGAGCGTGGGGCTGGTGAACCAATGGGAAAACCACATGATGACCTGAGGGTGTTTGGAAATACAGGTGGCTGCTGGTTTACTCATTCATCCAACTTCAGCATAAGTTTAAACCTGCTCTTGTCTTAAGTTTGCATGTCAGTGGCAAGAGGAACATGCTGATGTGAGGATTTGGTAGCGGACGTCAGTTTTAAACCTGGGTGTTATTATCTACTCAGAGGCATCACATGGGCTTGCCCAAGGCCAAATCAAGAGATCAGTGGAAATGTGAAAGCACAGAAAGGCTCTTTTTTCCTAATTCAGTGCCACTCCTTATTGTCATATGTGAAAATAACATTCACTTCAATATCAGCTGTTATTTTTGAAAAATAGATCAAGATAGAGCCAAATTATAAACAAATATACCTTCAATTACACATGCAGGTAGGAGACAGCATATCTTCCTTATCCTATGGCCCTGTGGCTCATCCAGTAAATTTTTTTTTTTTTTTTTTTTTTTGAGGAAGATTAGCCCTGAGCTAACATCTGCTGCCAATCCTCCTCTTTTTGCTGAGGAAGACTGGCCCTGAGCTACATCCTAGCCCATCTTCCTCTACTTTATACGTGGGATGACTGCCACAGCATGGCTTCCCAAGCAGTGCCATGTCCGCACCCGGGATCCGAACAGGTGAACCCCGGGCTGCTGAGAAGCCGAACGTGCGCACTTAACTACTGCACCATCCAGCCGGCCCCTCCAGTAAATTATTTTTATTCAACAAGTATTTAGTGAACATTTACTATGTGCCAGGCTCTTTGTAAATTGCTGAGACACAAATCTTCTTGGCTGGCTTTTCTGCCACCTCAGCCCTGATGTATTAGGGGATTTGCTTGTTTTGTGGGATTTTTACTCCCAGGACAGGTCAAAATCTGAAGAGAGAAGAGGTATGTAGGGTGAACAGTCTTGAGCAGCATTCAGTTGAGGGTAGATGAAAGGGTGGGAGCCTCTCAGAATCCACAGCCAGCTGTTCCACCAGGGACGGGTTAAGGAGTGAGGTTGCTAGACTTCTCCCCCCAGGCTCCTAATCGAGAAGGGGCAGTAAGCGTTACTGGACATGAAATAAGAAAGAACACAGGTTTTGCAAGAACTTTTCTCATAGATTGCGCTCAATGTAGTTGGAAGGAATACTTGGACAAGACGGGTGGGCTGGGGCCGGGGCACTGTGAGACCGCCCATTGGGCAGGCTTTGGTAACAGTGAAGGTTAAAGTGTAGTTTTGTTTGGCTGCTGCTCCACGTGGTGGAAGCCAGAGCTGAGCTGCTCAGGAAAGTAAAAGAAACTGAGGGCTCCCCACGTATCTTCCCTCTCACTTTTCCTTGATGTAGCACATAGTGTCTCCTCTGAGTCAAACAAGTATTTAAAGAATATTGGCTTAAAGAGTTGCAAATTATTAGCTATCCAAAATTCTTGGTTCCATGTTTAACCATATTCTTTTTGTTTCTTTAGGACCTACCATTTGAGTGGCTTAAAAAGGAGGAAATCAGAAAGCCACATGAGACCTGAGGGGTGTTTGGAAATAGAGATGAACCCCCATCCCATTTCTACCCGTCCTCCTCTCCCAGCTAAGCAGAGCAGGCTCTTTAAAGATGCGATGTGAGTGGACGTGTCCTAGGCCATTTCTCCTTTGTCCACTGCAACACCTCCCCTCCTCCAGGCACCAGTGTTGTTGGGGTGAGCCCTGACAATTTAGGTCTTCCTGGTGTGGTTCCAGACTTTCTGCTCGCCCACCCCCATCACAATTTAATTGTTATGTGTTTAATGCACTTAGGGCCTCATTAGGTAACTTTTACTAAGGTACCATTTTTGGAAATAATGGTTGACCATGGATCCATGTCTAAGTTCTTTCCCATAGGAAGACATAGAGATTACAAGCAAAGCACGAGAGATGATAGTTTGTTTCAAAGGCAGGCATCTGTCACAGTAGGCTCTGGGACAGATGGAGAGTGGTTTGGGGGAATTGTGTGTCAGACAATATCACCCCCAAACCCACAGCTCCAGGGGTATAAAAACTTCCCCATCCATGCCGCCACCCTTGTCTCTTTTTTAGCCTCATTAAGTTCCAAGTTGTTTCTGGGTGCAATGCAAACCAGAAGACATTGGGTCTTATGTGCTCTTTCCCCCATTTTCCTTTTCAAATTTCCTCATCTGTTTGTGGCCCAGCATTTCTTAGCAGCAGAAAATGACTTTCATCCTCTTTTTAGTTTAGGTGGTGATACATTAGTGAGTCTTTTTCCTACCGTGAATAACAGGCGCAGGGAAATCGTCATCAGAGAACGGGCTGTGGCAGTCAGACTTTCATCTACTCTGCAGGAAGCAGAAGCACCGGGCACTTCACTGACTCATGCTTTTGGGATCTAAGACCATTTCAAAGATCTTAGTCTGTAGTAGAATTGTCATCCGCTTTCATTTCATCAGATTCTAAAGTGATCTGGAGAATATTACCTGGGGAGAAGAAGTTTGTAAATGTTTTCCATTAATTTCTTATGATCATATATTAGGATTCAAACATATTGTTTTAAGGCTTAAATCCTGTGGACAGTTTTCACTTGGAAGAAACTTGAGCAAAACAGCTGTCATGTGATATTATTTACTTGGACCAAAAAGCCCCATTGCAATGTGAAATAAAAATCCCCTTGGCTCTAGGGTTCTTCATTCACAGTGGTGATTCATTTTTTTATTTCTAATAGTAAATCTTCTTGATTTCCTCAATTTTACTTTCCTTTCATTTTTTTCCGAGTGGAGAAGTGGAAGTGTTAAGAATAACGGGGAACAACAGAGAGTGGAGGGTTTTATGCTTTGTTCCTGACACAGGAATTTAGCAGAGAGTGTTTGACTGAAGAGATTCATGAGAAATAAGTTAATGCCTTTATGGACTGAAGTTTTCCATGATCATATTCCAACATGGGCCATCTCCTGGAGACACGTAACAGAGTGTTTTTTCTATTTTGCATTTTCGAGAAACTGTGAGAGCTGTTAGGAACTATTTGCTGGAAAGCATGGAGGCAAAGACTCTAAGTGAAGACTAAGCAGTAAACAATTTGGCTCCAATTTGTCTACATGGATTACTTGCCTTTGTTTCTTTTCTTCCCTTTTTTTTATGTATTACTTTATCCTGTCTTTGTTCCCTGCTAAGGTAAGAGATGAAAAACTGCATTAACTCCGACTATGAAATTCCAGTCTCTAAACGAGACCTTAGAATAAGAAGGATCTAGCATTTACTGAGTGAACAAAGAGAATGAAAATTCCATTATTTGAGAAATTTTTAGAAATGAGTTTTTATTTGCTGCCATCAAATGTGAATATGGAATTTGAAACAGGGTGGCACTCAGAAGCAGGTAATATAACTGATCATGAGCTATTAAAATTCATTGAAGGAAACGCTAAGGAATATATGCATGGAATATCCTTCATTTTATAGCGACCTAATTTGTTGAATTAAAATTTCTTTCCTACGGAATTTATAAACTAGGGGAGGATATTGTAGACTTCATGATTAAATCAGTTTTAGTGATTGTTGAAATTCCTCAGTCAGATGCTGGGAAAGAAAGGGGTTCGGGGCATGGAATCCAACAGCCCTGTGCTGAGGGCATATTGAGGAACATCTATTTTTCAGAATCAAAACTATCAAAGGGAATAACCAAAATGAATTAACAAATTTTACTTGGAGAGAAGACAACACTTACCCTTTACCAAGCACAGTGCTATTCACACACAGCATTTCATTGAGTCCTCACAAAACCCAGAGAGTAGGGCAGCACCATTCCCATTTCATGGGGGTGAAATATAGCTACCTTGAAATGTGGGTGTGTTGCCCAGCTGTCCCGGCACGCACATCTCCTAACAGCAAATCATGCGCTCTTTTTTCCTCACCCACAAGACCTTCCAGGTAAATGCCCTGCCACTCCTCAGTGGATAATTCATCTTCTAGCTACAAAAATATTGGGATGGGGTTAAAGTTGTCAGATTCGGTAAATAAAAAGGCAAGACACCTTGTATATGTCCAAAACACTCCATGGGACATACTTACACTAGAAAACTATTCATTATTTATGTGAAATTCAAATTTAACTGGTGTCCTGTATTTTATCTGGCAACTCTAGGTGGGGGACTATGGGCACTTGTTGAAAGAGAGGAAGCTAAAGTAAAAAGCAAGTAAAAAATTAGTATCCAACAATGAGTCTAGGGTCCAATGAACAGTGAGGAATCTTCCTAAGGAAAAAAGGATTTACCTAACTTTCTCTATTTTCACATGAAGCTGCAGGAGAAAGTGTGAAGATAGAGATACCAAGATGAGGGTAAACTTGGAAGAAGTACATTTGTGGTAAACGTTCAATAAACAATGACAGCATTAAGAGTTACTATTATCTAGAATGGACTCAGTTATCATTACCTAGAATAAGGTGTACCATGATATCCCTAATGGCTAATGCCCTGGACACCAATAGTAGGCACTCATTAGTTTATAGGTATTGATTAACTGAATTAAGAGCACAAACTTTGGAGTGATGTTAGCTGCCGTGTATTAGCTCTGTCACTTTGATCAGATTACGTAATGTCTCTGGGCTTCAATGCCTTTATTTGTATAATAGAAATCATATTACTCTCTTTAAGAGTTATTTTACTCTTATTTTTTCCCTCCTTGTTCTCATCATCATAATCTAGATTAAGAATTAGTAAGCATTTTCTGTAAATCCCCAGATAGTAAACATTTTAGGTTTGATGGGCCATAATGTCTCCACAGCAACTACTCAACTCTGCCATTGTAGTGAGAAAGCAGCCACAAGCAACATACAGGAATGGCTGTGGGTGTGTTCCAATAAAACTTTATTTATAAAAACAAGTGTTGGGTCAGATTTGGACTAAGGGCTGTAGTATGCCAATCCCTGATTTAAAACAGGGCTCCCCAATCTCTTCCCAAGTCTCATCATCATGGGGAAAGGATGGGGAAAGAAGGAAGGAAATACTTCTGCAGCCAGAGGATAAGCAGAAATTTCTCTCTGACAAGGTGTCAACCATATGTGATGAATGGCAATAGCTTTTTTTTTTTAAGACTTTTTATTTTTTTAGGGCAGTTTTGGGTTCACAGCAAAATTGAGAGGAAGGTGCAGAGATTTCCCATATACGTCCTGCACCCACATATGCATAGCTTTGTCCAGTATCAACATCTCCCACCAAAATGGCACATGTGTTACAACTGATGAAACTTCATTGACGTATCATAATAGCAGAGTCACCCAAAGTCTATAGTTTACATTACAGTTCACTCTTGGTGTTATACATTCTGTGGGTTTGGACAAAAGCATAATGACATATATCCATCATTATAATATCATACAGAGTATTTTACTGTCCTAAAAATCCTCTGTTCTCTGCCTATTCATATTATTCCCCATGTCCACTGTCAATCACTGATGTTTTTACTGTCTCCATAGTTTTGCCTTTTCCAGAATGTCATATAGTTGGAATCAGACAGTATATTGCTTTTTCAGATTGGCTCCTTTCACTTAGTAACATGCCTTTAAGTTTCCTCCGTGTCTTTTCATGGCTTGATAGCTCATTTCTTGTTAGTGCTGAAGAACATTCCGCTGTCTAGATCTACCACAGTTCACTTATCCATTC
The DNA here is from genome assembly GCF_037783145.1 of Equus przewalskii. Lineage (NCBI taxonomy): Eukaryota > Metazoa > Chordata > Mammalia > Perissodactyla > Equidae > Equus > Equus przewalskii. Next base: position 38,488,928 of record NC_091847.1, read on the forward strand.
ACCTACAGAAGGAAAATTAGTTGCTTCCAAATTTCGGCAATTATGGATAAAGCTGCTATAAGCATCTGTGCACAGATTTTTGTGTGGATATAAGTTTTCAACACCTTTGTGTAAATACCAAGGAGCACGATTACTGGATTGTATGATAAGAGTATGTTTAGCTTCGTAAGAAACTGCCAAACTGTTTTCCAAAGTGGCCACACCATTTTGCATTCTAACTGGCAATAAATGAGTGTGCCTCTTGCTCCACATCCTCACCAGCATTTGGTGCTGTCATTGCTCTGGATTTTTGCCATTCTAATAGTTACATACTGGTGTCTTGTTGGTGTTTTAATTTGCATTTCCCTGACGTGGAACATCTTTTCTTACACTTACTTGCCATCTGTATATCTTCTTTGATGAGGTGTCTGTTGAGGTCTTTGGTCCATTTCTTAATCGGGTTGTTTGTCTTCTTCTTGTTGAGTTTTAAGAGTTCTTTGTATATTTTGGATAACAGTCCTTTATCAGATGTGCCTTTTGCAAATATTTTCTCCCAGTGCACCTGCCTTTTGAGACGCCCTGACCTAGAAGAATATGTAAGAAAGATGTAGACTCTATATCAAAACCCTGAAGGCAAGGGCTGGATTTTATGTATGTTTATAATAATGTCTAACATACGCTGGGTGCTTATTTTGTGCTGGCCACCATGAGAAGCATTTTATATACCTTATCTCATTTAGTACAGCTCGAACTCTCAAAGAACAGGTACTATACTATCCCCACTTGGCAGAGAGGAAACTGAGATTTGGAACAACTCACATGATCTCACGGTTACCCAGAGTTCAAATTCAAGCAGACTGACTGCAGCGTGTCCATGCTTGACTCCTGTACCATATCGCCTGCGCTGCGAACAGGGCCTGTTTCGGTGTCAGTCTATAACCATTTGTACAATGAACAAACACATGAATGAATAATTTTTTTAGATAAATTGTTATCCATACAGCAGATATTGAAACTTCAGGAGAATTGTTTGTATTATTAATGGGCAATCCTAAGAAGCTATAGATCACGGTTTTTTCCGGGGAATTTGAAGCCCTTTACCCACAGTTTGTTGAACGCATTACCATAACTTAGCTGAAGGCTGAGGGGTTTATCTTCTGTACTTTAAATGTGGAGAGTTGGGCAAAGACAGATTACAGGTCTTCTTAACCAGAGGTGGAGATAGGTAGTGAAGAACATAATGGAGCATTATTCCAAAGAAGGTGTTCTGTTTATCAGGTTTGATGGGACAGTGCATCTGTCGCAGGCATTCGCACAACTTCACTCTGCCTTACAGCAGAATAGTAGTAGCTGTGTTGAGTAAAGATCTGTATATGTGGGAATGTAAAAGGGGAAAATGCAGATTTGTAAATGATTGATGAAGTCCCGGTATACTTTTTCATGGTTTTGTTTATTTGTTTTGTTTTCTTGAGGAAGGAAATCCTTCCACTGTGTGGGGGAAAAATAGTGTGAAAGAAACTCAATATTCTACTTCTCTGTGTGCTTTGGAGAATCATGGCCTTTTCATATTGAAGGTTGTGTCCTTCTGATAATAAGAGATTGTGCTGAAATCGCTGTAGTGGAACACGGAGAAGAATGAGGCAGATGGAAAGTATGAAAACCACCCCAAACCCAGTGACTTGTGGGAGTCTAGTGTATGCTAGAGGCTCTTTGGGGGACGGGTTTGCAGCTTTATCACGGCCTTCTCCAGAAACATCTGCCACTAGTATTTTAATGGATTGCTTTCATCCCCATAAGCAGTCAATGAATTTTACATTACTTTGGGGTAATCATTTTTTTGTATTAAAAATTATTTTAACTATGGTAAAAAAAAATGTAACATAAAACTTACCATCTTAATAGTTTTCAAGTGTACAGTTCAGTGGCTATTAAGTACATTCACAGTGTTATGCAACCATCACCACCATCCATCTCCAGAAATTTTTTCCTCTTGCAAAATTGAATCTTGGTACCCACTAGACAGTAACTCTCCATTCCCACCTCCCTCCACTTCTGGCAACCACCATTCCACTTTCTGTCTCTATGAGTCTGACTACTCCAAGTATCTCACATAAGTAGAATCATACTGTATTTGTCCTTTTGTGTCTGGCTTATTTTACTTGGCCTAATGTCCTCAAGGTTCATCCATGTTGTAGCATATGTCAGAATTTCATTCTTTTTTTAAGGCTGAATAATATTCCATTGTATGTATAAACCACATTTTGTTTATCATTCATCCCTCAAAGTACATTTGAGTAGCTTCTATTTTTTGACTATTGTGAATAATGCTGCTATGAATATGAGTTGAGCTAATGAATTTTACATGGCACTCTGCTAAGCTGAGCACAGAGGAAACACAGAGGCAGCTCTCTAGGAGTTTCTATTTTAAAGTAACATCACATCTAGCCAGCAAATATGGCACAACAGCCAACACCTAATTCACTCATTTATTTGACATTTATTGAAAGCCTGCTATGTACTTCACAATGTGTAGAAAAGAATTTGGCCTTATCCAGAGAAGTTCTGGACTTTACCTTTGACTTCTGGGAGGTCATCTCTGGGACTCTGTTAAGTTATGCCTGATAGGAGTGTCTTTGTTTGCTTGGGGGCTTTGAGTCATACAGGATGGTCTAACAATGTGATTTATGGTGCAGGCTGGCCATATTCCTGTAGTCCTAGGGTGGCAGATGGCCACACACATATAAATCTTAGAATAGAGCTGGCCAGTCCAGAAAGATAAACAATGTGTCTTAGGGTCAGGAGATATCAGTTGACCTAGAGACTGAGATTAATCATGTGGACAATCAATCAATCAAATCTTTTTGGTGGAGCCCCAATAAAAACTCTGAACACCAAGGCTTGGGAAAGTTTCCCTGGTTGGCAATACACAATACATATTGTGCTGAGAGAGTAACATGTCCTGACTCCACTGGGAGAGAACAGAAGCTCTGCATTTGGTACTTCTGCTGAACTCTGCCCTATAAGCTTCTTCCCTTGTCTGATTTTAATCTGTATCATTTCCTTATAATAAACTATAAGAGCTTTCACTGAGTTCAATGCTTTCTTCTTGAGAATTTTCAAAACTGGGGGTGGTTTTGAGAACCCTCTGAAATTTCAGTTGGTGTCAGAAGTGAGGGCAATCTTGGGACTGTATCTTCTAAATTTTTAGTCATCATAGCTTCTCGCACCTAGGTATTGTGTTGGGCAGTGAGCATATGCTATTAAATACAACACAGCTCCCTAAAAGCAAGGAAATGGAGAAGTCAGATTTCCAAGTGCTAAGGACAGAATGTTGGAAGGCACTGGGGCATGAAATAGCACAGTGCATTTCTGAAATGGTAAGGAGTTTGGCATAGCTGGTTTTATTCTAGGCTTCTCATGTTTCTCTATCTCATTGAATGACATTTGCATCCATCTAGTTGGTCAAGCCAGCAATCTAGAAGTCATTCTTGACTTTTTTCTTTTCCTTAGCTTCTTTACCTATCCATCATCAAATCCCATTAATTTTACCTTCCCTATCTTTCAAGTCTATCTATGCCTCCCCATCTCCTCCACCACTGGCACCACCCTGGTCCGGGGTACCATCAGTCTCCACCTGCATCACAGCGATAGCTGTGTAACTAGTACACCAGGTTCACCCCATCCCTGTCAATCCACTCTCCACCCTGCAGCCAGAGTGATCTATCAAAAATACAAATCTGATGATGATGTCACTTCTTCCTCCCCACAAACCCTTCCCATTGCCATTAGAGAAAAGCAAAATCCTTGGCCTGGCTTCAAAGTCCTATGGGGTCTTGTCCCCGCTGTTTCCCTCTGCCCACACCATACTCACCTCCCTCACTCTGTTCCAGTCACACTAATGGTTCAGTCTCTTGTACTCCACATGTTCCTTCCCACCATTAAGCCTTGGCACCTACTCTTCCCTCTACTCAGGATCCCATCTCCCTCATTCTTTGCCAGTTAACACACATTCTTCATATCTCAGCTCAGGTTTTAAGCCCTTGGAGCTGTCTTCCTTGACTAAGTGATGTCCCTCTAAAAGTGCTCTAACGGCATGATGAACTTCTCTTTTCAGAGCTAGTAAGTGAAAGAGAGCAGCAAGTTCAGGCATAACCAACTCCAGAGGCTCTAGCAATGTCCCAGGACCTCTCTCTCCGCTGTCCCTTATGTTAGCTTCTTTCTCAGCTAAGCTCTCTGCTCATGGCAAAGATTACGTTGTCCTCACAGCCAGTGATCCCAGTTTAAAAGCTCACAGGGCAATTTGACATTTATTTGTGTGATTATGTTTCTAACGTCTGTCTCTTTCCTGGATGGCAGGGGCACTTTGTACCCTGTGTACCTGGTGCATGTCCTGGCACAGAATGAACGAATGGATAGATGACGAGACCTCAAAGATGAGGGGGCAGGGTGGCAGAAGAGAGGAGAGGAAGGAGACAAGACCAAATGGGGAGCAATGATGCCTTTGGGACAACTTTCTGTGGATCCATCTCTGATTCTTTAAAATTAAGATGCAGTTAATATAAACAACATAGAAGCAGATGTCTCAAAATCAAAGTTTGGAGGAATTAAGAGGCCTTATTTCAACAATTACTATAATATGAAAACGTTTTTAAAAAACATGCTTTATTTTTTAGGACAGTTTTACATTGTTACAAAACAACTGTTAAAAATTGAGATGATAGGTCAGAGTGCCCATATATCCACACCCAGTATTTCCCGTTAGTAACTTCATACATTAGTTTGGTACATTTGTTACAATTAATGAACCGATATTGATACATTATTATTAGCTATAATTCACAGTTTACTCAGATTTCCTTAGTTTTTTCCTACTGTCTTTTTTTCTGTTACAAGATCTTATATTAGCTTTCTATGGCTGCCATAAAAAATTTCAAACTGGGTGGCTTAAAACATTAGAAATTTACTGTCTCACGGTTCTGGAGGCTAGAAGCCTGAAATGAAGGTGTTGGTAGAGCTGTGCTCCCACTAAAACCCATAAGGGAATCCTTTCTTGCTTCTTCCTAGCTTCTGGCAGTTTGCCGGCCTCTTTGGTATTCCTAGGCTTGCAGCTGCACAACTCCAATCCTTGCCTTTGTCATCAAATGGCATTCTCCATGTGTCTCTGTCTTCACATGGCCATCTTCTTATAACGACACCAGCAGTATTGGATTCGGACCTACCCTACTCCAGTATGGTCTCATCTTAACTAATTACATTGCAATTACCCTATTTCCAAATACAGTCCCATTCTAAGCTACTGGGGATTAAGACTCCAACATATCTTTTTTTGGGGACACACAATTCAATCCATAGCAGATCTCACCCAAGATCTCACATTACATTTAGTTGTCATGTCTCCTTAGGCTCCTCTTGGCTGTGACAGTTCCTCAGACTTTATTTTTTTTTCCAGTAATTTTATTGAGATCATAATGGTTTATAACTTTGTGTAAGACTTTCCTTATTTGGGATGACCTTGACAGTTTTGAGGAATATTTGTCAGATATCTTGTCAGATGTCCCACTGTTGGAATTTATCTGATGTTTTTTGCATGATAAGACCAGGGCTATGTGTTACTGGGAGAGGACCACAGAGATAAAGTGATATCATCATCACGTTATATCAAGGCTGCATACTATCAACATGACTTATCGCTGTTGGTGTTGACCTTGATCACCTGGCTGAGGCAGTGTTTGTCAGGGTCTCCACTGTAAAGTAGCTCTTTTCCCCTCTTTCCACACTGTCCATTTGGGAAGGAAGCCACTATGCACAGCCCACACCTGAAGAGTGGGGAGTGACGATGCTCCTGCACCTTTAGTGTGGCATATCTACAGACATTATTTGTGAAATTTATCTGCATGGAAATTTGTCCCGTTTATTAATTTATTCAATCACTTATTTATATCAGCACTGACTCATGGATATTTATTTATACTTCAGGTTATAATCCAATACTACTTTATTTATTTTCTTGCTCAAATTGTTCCAGCTTGGCCAGTGGGAGCTCTTTCACTTGGCTCCTGTGTCCCTTTGACGTAATCCTAATCAAATTCTTTTGAGCACTTCCTTATTTTCTGGCTAAAATGTGCTCCAGGCTCATCTTGTAGATTTTCTTCTCCAGTATCAGCCATTTCTCCAAGGAGCCCTGGTTTCTTTTATTGGAGAATGATACTGGAAACCAAGATCTGGGCAATGAAAAGTGTTTTGGATAAAGTGAGTGAATGGCTCAGGAAGCTGAGAGGAAGAAGACAGTTATAGGCATACTACTCATGAAAAAGGGAGGAAGGGACTTGCTCAGGCCAAGCAAAGATTTCTTGATTAGAGGTCAGAGAGGTTAAATAGGAGAGAGAGGAGTGAAGGAATGTACATGAAGAGGACAGGTACAGAGGGGCCCAGAGTCAACCAGTCAGAGGTATCAAAGCAAATGGCTCTGTTATCAGCTGAGCCTGTTACTGCTGAGGAGGTCTCAATAATTGGTTAAAGATATCAACATTCCATTCCCTGCCCTGCCCCCCAAAACAACTCTCTAGTTGGTTGTAACACTTCAGGGTCTTGTGAGATCACAGATCCTTTCAAAAAGTCTAAGCAAGATGGGAAAACACGTGGTAGGGAATCTCTGCACTTACAGACTTTGTAGCCTAGTTCTAGCCGTTTAGTGAACTGACCATCAGGTAACCAAGCTGGTGCTCTCAGCCAGCTTTGTATTGGACATGAATGTCTATCAGCATTTCAATTATGAGGCTATTTGAATTGATGGTAAGGATGACTGGTCGTTCATCCATTCTGTCATTGAACTGAACGGTTGAACTCGTTGAGCTTCTCCTGACTGTCAGCCCATGTAAAGTCATATTTTAACATGTGCCGTATTCGTATCTTGATGGCAAGTTATGACCAACCTTGAGCACCTGCCTGGCACAAAGATAGGTTTTCATGGCAGACTTTGGCTCTGTTGGGCAAAGGCAAATAAACCTGTCCTAGGGGGGCTGTATAGAGAGCAGACTTTTTTAGTTCAAATGTTGGCTATCTGCGAGGTACATAACTTTAGTTATGTTTTTAATATCTCTAGGATTCAATAGCTGAAGAATGGGAATAATAAAACCTACTTCAAAAGATTATTCTGTGGGGAAAGAGATAATACGTTTGTAATGTCCTCAGTGCAGTGTCTGGCACACAGAGCTCTGGAGAGGCACACCTTGTTTCCTGGACTCCTCTCCCAAGTATGGCTTCCTTTTTATCCCCCACCTTTTTCCTCCTCTCAAGCACTTAAGCCTTTGTCTCCTACCCTAGTTGTTCGTGGCTCCTAAATTCAGCCTTCTATTCAGGCCTCTCGTCCCTCAAATGGCGCGATCCAAAATGGCTTCTAGCTCTTCACCACTCACCAAAACTCCCATTTCCTGAAATTCTGATCTCAGCCAGATGTTAAGAGAGAGCACTTTGCTTAGTTGGCTAAGGAATTCCATCATAAAGCGTAAAAAGCTTACAGGAGTTAATATATTAATTAATACATTTTATTGATACATTAACACATATTATTTTGTTCAAGCTCATCTTGTGTGTGTGTGAGTGCACGTGTGTTCAGGGACTCTCCCCATGACTTGTGTCCAACCTGAGAGGCTGTAGAGCATGGTGATCAGGAATGCAGACTCTGGAATTAGTCTGCTGGTGTTCATATCCAGATCCAGTCCCATGTTAGCTCTGTGGCCTTATGCAGGTTATCTGGGCTTTCCCACTATGAGTGTCCTCTTCTCTACAATAAGTCTAATAATGTTGTTATAGGGTGAAATGAGATAATTCATGTACAGCATTTCAAAGAGTGCCTGGCACATGGTAAGTTGCCCAGTAAATGTTAGCTATCATCATAGTTGATAATCAATGTAGTCATTCCCCATCCTACCTCTGCTTTGAATCTCAGAAAAGGTGGGGCACAATTTCATACTTCTTCCTCAAAAGTTTCCTACTGATGAGAAAAGCATCTCCTCTTGTTTTGTCCATGACCAACGAATAAAAGTCCAAGAACTCAGCATCTAAGCAGAAAGTAATTTGAAGGTTCGTGCTAGGGACTGAATTGTGTCCCCTCCCCCACCTCCAGATTGATATGTTGAAGCCCTCACCTTCCATGGGATGGTATTTGGACCTGGGGCCCTTGGGAGGTAAGCACGTTTAGGTGGGGTTATGAGAGTGGGATCTCATAATGTCAGTGCCCTTATAGGAAGAGATATCGGAGAGTTCACTCTCTCTCTCTCTGCCATGTGATGGCACAGCAAGAAGGGAGCCGTCTGCAACCAGGAAGAGGGTCCTCATCAGAAACTGACCATGCGGGCACCCTGATCTCAGACTCCTGGCTTCCAGAACTGTGAGAAAATAAATATCTGCTTGTTAAGCCCCCCAGTCTATGGCGCTTTGTTATGGAAGCCCAAGGAGACTGATACAGTTTTAGTGATAAGATGACGTTACAACCATTTAAGTATCAAATGTCTTTTCAGTGAACCAGTAAATCTTACAAATAAACTTTATTCATTGACATGTGATCTGGTTCACTTTGTCAATTATAGTCACAGGCTACAAGCCCAGTCAGATGTCTTTTAGATGAATCACAACATTGTTCTCTGAGCTCAATAAGAGCGTGGGAGTCCTTTGAATCACCTTCCCTAGCCTAGAGTGGTTAAGAGGTTTAGCAGAAGCCGCATAGCTGGAGGCCAGGTTCTCCCCTCCAAGGCCAGTGTTCTCTCTTCTCTCAGGTCTCAGTGCGTATCATCAGTCTCAAGGAGGCCCTGGTGGGCCCGTGGGGATGACTTAACTCAAACCAGAGCTCCTAGGAAGAGTACAAAGATTTCCTTTCCTAAGCTATCTTTATGTGCATGTGAGAAAACATCACAGCATTGACCTTTAATTTGCACTCTAACTCAGAGATGTAAAGAAATTGTGGCTTATTTGTCTTCCATAATGGATCTAAACTTCCTCCTGAGTTCCACTCCACCTCCAGTGTGGGGAGTGGGGGTCCAGGGAGTGGGAAGCTAGGACAATGGGTGGTGACACCTACATTTGCCAGTGAACAGGATCAGTGTCTCTTCCATTTAAACAGTCGAGAATATTTACTATCTGGCTCTTCAGAGAAAGTTTGCTGACTACTGCTCTAGACCAGTGCTGTCCAATAGATCTTCCTGCAATGAGAGAAATATTTCATATCTTCACTTTCAGTACAGTAGCCATTAGCCACATATAGTTATTGAGCACTTGAAATATGGCTAGTGGGACTAAGGAACCAAATTTTCAATTTTATTTAATTTAGATAACTTTACATTTTAATTTAAATAGTCTTATGTATCTAATGGCTACTGTATTGGACACTGCAGCTGTAGACACCCTGAACAGACCTTGGGGAGCCAGGAGTTCTGCCTCAAGATCTTCTCTGGCCACTTCCCTTGGCTTCTGCATTATCGCTCCTGGGACGTGTCACCAAGGTTTGTAACCAGGGGTGTGGTTTTTAACCAGGAGTTTGCAGCTTTCCTCAGGCAGTGAAGAGGAAGATGCTATTAATTCCTGATGTTCCAGATGCTTCCATAGCTATCGGATGTTTACTATCCAGTACCACCCATCCAGGCCCCAGGTTTTGACTCAGGGATAGGCTGCAAAGAGGAAACTATGTAACTTTCTTCTTCCACAGTCCAGCTGGGTCTGGGAGGGTGGGTGTGCCTTCCTTTCTCATGTGGCTGGGACCTCCCACAAGAAGCTACATCCTCCTCCTTCCTGAGATCACATGCATTCTTTTCCCTTCCCAGAACCACCAGATGGATGAGCTGCAGAGACAGAAACTGGCTTAACTCTAAGGGAGATTCATCATACGGACATTCTAAAATACCGTGCTTGATAGGGCTGCTACCCTAACTTGATTTATATGAGGTTAGAAGCTTGACGATGCTCATATGCAACACACATTTGCTCAGTACCGAATGTTTCAAGGCTTCAATCCATTGCTAGAAAGTTCCCAATCTGCTTCTCTCTTTTTCCTCTCTCCCACACCCAAGCTGACAAACACAGTTTCACAGTCATCCCTTTGAATCTGCTTCCGCAGTTTTAGAGAGAGTACCTACAATATAACCATAGCCTTTTCTTGAATAATTTACATTTTTCTCAACTGTTACCTTTTCTGGAGGGCCTTTCCTGATCCCCTCACTTAGAAACATATCACTGGCCTGCCTGTGGCTGCACCTCCAGGCTCCTTCCTTGCTTGTTATTCTCTGTAGCACTTATCACCTGTCAAACTCTGATTACCTGATTCACTAATTCCCCGTCTCCCGCTTTAGAATATAGGCTGCATGAGAGCAGAATTCTCTGGTTCACTGCTGTATTCCCAGGGCACAGATTACTGCCCGACAGAAGATAACTACTCAAATGTTTTTGAATAAATAAAAACCTCAAGATTATACCTCACAGTATAACTTTCATGTTTAAAAACAAACAAAACTCCTTCTCTGCCAGGGGTGATGATGGAGAAGCCAAAGGAGAGAAAGGCTATAGAGAAACCCTCTTCCTGCCTCTGTGGGGCTAGAGAGGGGCAGAAGCTGTAAAGGAACATGGAGTCCCACCTGCATCATGGATTAAGAAACCAAAACTTTGAGAAGTGAAATGATGACACATTACTGGCAAGAAGATATACAAACCCACATGCCCTGTTTCCCAAATTCCAAGTTTTCACCATACCCATTCTTTACTTGATTATAAATACTGCAACCCACATTAATTTCTGAAACTCATTTATTTGCCTAAAATTTCAACAGTTATCAACTTTTGAAGGTGTCTTTTATTTTTTAATAAAGTAACTAGGTTGGGGGATTATTTAAGTTTCTGTTTCAAATTAACTGGAATGTTTTCTTTTCTTTTTTTTCTTGAGGAAGATTAGCCCTGAGCTAACATCTGCCGCCAATCCTCATCTTCTTGCTGAGGAAGACTGGCCCTGAGCTAACATCTGTGCCCATCTTCCTCTACTTTATCTATGGGATGCCTGCCACAGCATGGCTTGCCAAGTGGTGCCATGTCTGCACCCGGGATCCGAACCATCGACCCCCAGGCCACCAAGAAGCAGAACGTGTGCACTTAACCACTGTGCCATCAGGTGGCCCCTTGGAATGTTTTCTTAATTATATTTTACCTTAGCATCTTTAAGCTGCAATGTATCTTTAAATTAGGCTTTTTTCTTAGGAAATAAAAGGGTTCTGGCAAACAAAATTTCAGAAGATTTATTTCAAATGAAATAATGTATAGAAAAGCATATCTTAAACCATGAAGTATTCTGCATTAGGAAGACATTTGGCAGCAGCAGCAGTTTTAAGAAAACTTTGAAATAAAGTTTTTTTTTCCTCACCATGCAGAGTATGAAATGATTTAAGACTTGGAAATTGCCTAACATTTAGTTACTTAATAAAAGTAGCATAGATTTCCCCTTCTGGTCAAGTGACGGGAATCTCTACAACTTCATCAGAGGGAAAGCAATGGCTGTGAAAATATAGGAGAAGGGATAAAATGGGAATCAATGGAATTGTTTTTGAGGAAGTAATTATAGATCGTGAAGTGCTGATTTGGTTTTAAGAGATTTTGAATGGGATTTTGCATGATGGTACACTTAATTGTCAGGGTAGTTGACCCAAGGAAGGACAAATCTTGATGACCTCCTGGCTATTTTCTTGCCACAGAGAATTATCCTAACACATTTCTCCCAAGTCTTCTGATTTTATGTCAATGAGCAAAGTGTATGCAATACAAACAGCCCAACTTCAGTGCAAATATTTGAGACAAATCAGCATTAAAGATAGGTTTATTTATTACCTCCAGTCTGTATCTTGTTTGAATATGACAGAGATGGGCGTAGGGGCAGAAGTAGCTCGTTTAAGCATACCCTTTCATTTCTCTGAGCCTCAGTTTCCTCATCTGTAAAATGAGGCAGACAGATGGTGAAGGATCACAAACTCAAATGATCACAGGGCCGTGATGGAGGAGTATGCCATCAGTGATTTGAAGTCTGTTTGATGTAAACAAATGGAGCTGGTTGTAATTATTGGCATATATTTGTGTGAAGCCTGCTGCTGGGCTTAAGATTATATTATTATTGGGGGCCGGCCTGGTGGTGTAGTGGTTAAGTTCACATGCTCTGCTTTGGCAGCCCAGAGTTTGCAGGTTTGGATACTGGGTGTGGACCTATGCAATGTTCATCAAGCCATGTTGTGGTGGCATACTACATACAAAGTGAAGGAAGATTGGCACAGATGTTAGCTCAGGGCCACTCTTCCTCAGGCAAAAAGAGGAAGATTGGCTACAGATGTTGGCTCAGGGCCAATCTTCCTCACCACCCCCACCCCCCCCCGCCAAAAAAGATTATATTATTATTATGATGGAGTTACTAAGGACTGTGGTAAACCAGAACATGTATGGCTTTTCTTAAAGCACTCACGTACAAAATTGTAAAACTCTTTGCTGTCCGTAGGGCCTGGGTTTGATCGGAGGGCCTCCAGCTGGCTGCATCTGCGGCAAATGTTTGCTAAGGTACAAGAAATCACAATAAATGAAGCCATATCTTTTCTTTTAGGAAATTGCTTTTGACACCCATCTGTGCAAGTTATTATTGCTTCTCAGCTCCAACTTTGTCCTTTTTGCTTGTTGTGTGAAGACTGAGCTGAGCCCTTTAAGCAGCTTTCCTATACCGGCTGCACAAGGTTAAGCTATGTCAGTATGTGGTGCTGGAGAGACATTGCAGGAGAAGGAGGTTTACTTCCTGATATCAATGAGCTCTCTTGGGGGGGCTTCTGCAGTGGGGGCAGCTTCCCCCATGCCCAGCTCGTGCAGGCGCACGGCTTCTCCAGCACCTGTCTCCTGTAGTGCCAGTGACTTGTCAAGCATTTGGCTCCTGCACTGCATACAGCTTCTCCAGTGTCCGCTACTGCAGAGCAGCAACTCCTTTAGTGCCCAGTCTGCACTGTGGGTGATTTCTCAAGCACCTGGCTCCTGCAGCCCGGCAGCTTCTCCAGTGTCCAGTTCCTGCAGAGTGTGAAGCTTCTCCAGCACCCGGCTGCTACACAGTGGGTGATTTCTTAAGCCTCTCTCTACTGCAGTGCACACAGCTTCTCTAGTGCCTGGCTTCTGCAGTGCACTGTGGCCTGCAGCTTCCCCGGGAGGCATTTGGGCACTTTTGTAGCAGGCAGGATACCTCTGACAAGATACTTCCCTTTGGACAGCTTTCTCTGACATCCTAGAGGGAGGGTTTCCAGCAAGTTCCACTGGTGTGGCATCAGAGTGACTTCTTTGGCATTCTGTGAGCCACAGCCATGCCCTCCAGCGAGGTCAGGACCTCAGTCTTGGGTGGAGCGGCTCTTTCCTGGGTGCTCTATCTTAGCCCTAAGGGTAGTGGCTTATTTTTACAACTGCTATTTCTATATTCTTTAGAGTTCTCTTCACTTCTTCCTAGCTAATCCTTTGGTACTCTAATCTCTTCTCATAGTTAACAGTTCTTTATATTGAACTGTCCCTTGTTCAAATTACTGTGTGGTTTCTGTCACATGATTGGACCCAAATTGAACTACCCTGGGTCTCTCAGAAGCTCTTCTATTTAGGTTGGTGTCCTATAGATAGGCTGTCCCTACCCATTCCAGATAAGACACCTCTACCTATCCCCTCCTGGAAATCAGACGTGCCTTACAATATATGCTCGTCTCTTGACTTGAGAGAAGAATTCTACCCCATTTTATAGATGAGATGCCTGAGAACAAGAAAAGTTATATGATTTTCTTATGATCACACAGCCAGTTAATTATGGAACTGGGAATAGAACCCTAGTATCCTGACTCCCAATCTGGTGCTCTTTCCTCTCTGCCACATGGACATTATTCACCAAAAATATTAATTAAGCAGCTATTTGCAGGTGGCCCTATAAAATACTCAAATTACAAAAATTTGATCTTAGATGTGCTTCTCAGGTGGAGTGAGTAGGAGTTGGGGAAAAAGTGTGGAATTTAGGATCTGAGAGACATGGACTATTTTACCACCTGAGGGTCCTGGGGCAAAAGGACTAAGATTGTTGTAAAATAGAAATATCCACATTATGAAGTTGTTCTGAAGAGGAGACAAGATCACACACGTGGAGCACCTATATTAGACACATTTAGGGGAACCAGACAAATAAAAAGGCGATTAAATCATGCAGAATTCATTCCATTTCACTTAATTATTTTCCCCACTTGCATATCTTTCCCAAGTGTATTTTATTTTATTTTTTAAAAATTATGAAAAGTCATGATTTTATTTACACTGACACAGTTATATGATTTTACACTAAGACAAAATGAGAGATAATACACACGTCCTCAAGAAAGAGGGCACTTGTTGGTACAGGTTTATAAGACTGCATTCTTTCTTCCCCTCTAGCTTTATTGAGGTGTAATTGACAAATGAAAACTGCCTGTATTTAATGTGTATAACCTGATGTTTTAATATACATATACATTGTGGAATAATCATCATAATCAAGCTAATTAACATATTCATCACCTCATATAATTACCATTTTCTTTCTTTCTTTCTTTTTTTTTCTTCCTTCCTTCTTTCCCACCTTCCTTCCTTCCTTCCTGTGGTGAGAACACAAGATTTACCCTCTCAGCAAATTTCAAGTGTACAATTCAGTATTGTTAACTATAGTCACATCGCTGTACACTTGATCTCCAGAGCTTATTCATCTTGTATAACTGAAACTTTGTAACCCTTGACCAGCATGTCCCCATTTTGAACCCTCTCTTCCCCTCCCTTGGCAACCACCATTCAACTCTGCTTTGATGAGCTTGATTATTTTATATTCCACATGTGAATGAGATCTGTTGGCATTTGTCTTTCTGTGCCTGGCTTCTTTCACTTAGCTTAATGTCCTTAAGTTTCATCTATGTTGTTGCAAATGACAGAATTTTCTTCTTTTTTAAGGCTGAATAATATTCCATTGCATGTATATACCACATGTTCTTTATCCATTCATCTTTCACCAGACATGTACGTTGTTTTCATATCCTGGCTGTTGTGAATAATGCTGCAACGAACATAGGAGTACGGATATCTCTTCCAGATCCTGATTTTATTTCCCTTGGATGTATATCCAGAATTCCACATTTATTTTAAGAAAAAAAGAGTTTAAAAAAAGGTTGTCTTTGCTCTCCAATAGCGAGTGTGCATGTAGTAGAGAAAGGCCAAATGAGTCAGTCACTGCGAAAGGGTGAGCTCCATGCTGCCTGATTCATTGTTCCTTCACATAATCAGTGTGGATAAATGGAAAGCTAACTGCATTCAGTGAAACATTTCAGGGGAATCACTTTCCTGTATGTCAGGCGCTATTTGCACAGAGACATCCAGGCTGTTTAGTGTAATCACCTTCTGTGTTTGAAGTCTGACTCTCTGAGGCAGGGCCTTGCTTAGATGCAATACAGCCAGGTAAAGATGCTTGGCCCTAGCTCCGCAGCTCTCCTGGACTCTCCCCTTCAAAGCCTTCTTATTTGACTAAGAGATTCGATTTCATTTCATATTTCTTTATTTGCATGTTCCATAATTTTTTTTAAAAAGAGTGTGTTAATAAGATGATAAATGGTATTAGGATAATAATTGCCATCCTTTACTATGTGCTTATAAACCAAGTATTTAATATATATTTTCTCACTTTATCTTCCCAACACTCCTATGTGGTAATTACTATTATTTCCACTTTACAAGGAAAAAAAACCCCAAAAACTAAAGTTTGGAAAGAATGTGAGCTTGCCCAATGATAAATGGATCCATTTGGCTTAAAAAAAATTATCTTTTCAGTACACCATATTGCTTCTGTGGGTACAGTTTGTTAGTCTACCATTTTGAAACAGAACAGCATCCATACTCTGTGATAGAAATGTGCTTACTGTTTCCAGAGTCAAGAGTACGGCTTTTCTCTGAATACAATGACTCGACATTTGTCCACACACTGATTATACTCGAGGACAATGCATCATTTGGTATATCGTTGGTCTATTTTGATAAATCTCGATGCTCTACTCTCTTCAAGCTTTAGTAAAGCCACAGTGCTCTTTCCTGTCGAGCTCAACTCAAATCAAAATTTACCAAACTTCGCAAATGATTTTTTTTTCTACTTTGAAACAGAATCGTGACACTTTTCTCAAAATCCCAGCCTCTGCATTTTGTTCACCAGACTATGCTTTCTTTGATGTGGGAATGAAGATGCGATTAAGGCAAAGAAGTAGAGGATTGGAGTTTAGAGGGAACATCTCTGCTCCCTGTTTTCCTGACCCTTCCCTCACTTCCACAAAGGAGGAAGAGTCAGGCTCTGATGAGAGGAGAAGGAAGACTTCCAGTGTCCTGGGTTATTTGTTAGAAAGCCACATATTGCAACACTTTAAAAGTATTCATTTAAAGTCATTTACTTTAAAATATTTTCAAACAAAATTTAGTGTTAAAAATGTAGTGTGCTATGCCTGTGTCCTATTCTAAAGTTGATTTGCAGTGTTGCTACACTTCGAATGTGTTAGAGACATAAAAATCAAGCATTACCAGGAAAATAAAAGAATACATACGTTCTCATAAAGTAAATTACAGAAAATACCAGAATTGTGTGAAATGCCGATATTGGAAAAACATGATCATAAGTCCAAAAACTGCTTTTGCCAATTCTTTAGTGCTCAACAGAGAGAGATGCTATTTTTAGTGCCTAACAAAAATCAAGTCTATTTTAAAGAAAAACTTATGTCCTAAACCATATTCTTTGTATTGGACTATGTTTTTCTTTTGCCTGAGGACCAAGTTAGTTAAAAAATCCTTCCTAATTTTTACAGTGTTGTCTTTGCTTATTAAACAGAGCATGTGCAAGCAACAGGGAGTACCGAGCTACATGGACATCTTCTAAAATGAAACAAAAAGAGTATTGTGTAACAGTTAACATGGGTGAGCTTTAAGGAATGAAAGAACTAACCCTAAGTTTCAGAAATGAAGAATGTCAGCTCACAAGCTGCTGCCTTCGTGGCCCAGCGAGGATCACCCCTGGAACAGACCCTCATGGCGAGGTGCTGGTGTTTGGAGGACGCAGACTCATGGTCCTGGCCTGCAAGAGGTGGGAGTTGGGCCTGAAACCCTGCATTAAGCTGGCACCTTGCAAATTCTGTACCTTCAGTAAAGGAGAATTAAACATGCCAATGACGTGTCTTGAAATGCAAAGGGAGTTTGTCTCTGTCAGGAAATGTGGACAGAAAAACTGTTTCTAGTGAGAAACGGAAACAAAGTATGGCGTGGGATTGTAGAACAATTTTTGCTAGCTACATGGTGCAGAAATCCTCAGGAGAAGACGCTAATGTAAATCTGGTCCTAGACTGGGAATGCCCTTGGAGCTCCTGGCAGAAGCAAATACAAAACCACTCCCTAGGGAAACTTTCATAAACCAATGTGCCAGACATGCACAGAAAAAACAAATATGGGCCCCAAAATAAAAATTATAGATAACATGAGGAAACAATTCCTTATGAGAGAAATCAGCAGACACACCAACAGGAAGATGAGCACTGTAAGAACTTGAGATAATTAAACAATCTGAAAGAAGTTACAAAATAGCTATGTTTAAATGACTAAGTAGACAAAAGATGGAATAGAAATAATAGGACACAATTTAAAAAGAATAGGCAAATTTGAAAAATTAACAATTAGAATATCTACAAATAGAAAAACACTCATTGAGAAAAAAAATCTCAGTGGATGGTGTATCAGTTCTCTGTTGTCGCAATAATGCTATTGCCTAGGACCTGAGACCATACAACAAGTGCTTATTGCTCACGTGCCTGGGGTCAGCTGGGGCTGGCAAGGTGGCTCTGCTGTCCTTGGCTGGGCTTGCTCACTTATGGCTGGGTCAGGTGGCTGTTGGCTGAGCTAGGATGGCCTCAGTGGGGGTGACCCGGCTCTGTTCTTTGTGCTCCTCACCCTCCAGCAACTAGCCTGCGTATGTTCTTATGACAATGATAGGAGTGCAAGGGCATGAACAACTGGCACACGGTCACTTCTGCCCTATTTTCACGATCAAAATAGTGACATGGCCAAGTCCAGAGTCAAGAGGTAGGGCAGGTCACCCTATTTATGGTGAGAGGGCATTGCACTGCACAGTCGTATGGAATAAGTTGTGGATACAGGGAGAAATGAAGAATTGAGGATGTTACCGCAATAGATTGCTGATAGGAGAAACAGCTGGCTAAACACACCCAAGCAGAGAATGAGTAAAGAAGAAAGACCTGAGAAAATCCCTCCATCTACAGCAGAGAAGTAGAGAGGGAGAACCTATGAAACAGTTAGATGTTAGGACAGACTGAGATGGCCTAACGTACATCTAACAGAAGTGCCAGAGGAGACTTATATTCAAGAGAGAAATTGTGAGAATTTTCCAGAGTTTTTAACAGGCATGCTTTCTTATCATTTGGAAGCACAATAAGCCCTGAGAAGAACTTATTTTTTAAAAAGTCACACCTAAACACACTTTAGTAAAACTTCAAAATATAAAGAGAAAATCTAAAAGCCACCAGGAAGAATAGACGGGTTACTTATGAAGAGACAACAAATAAATGAACGCAAACTTTTCATCAGCAACAATAGGTACCAGAAGACAATGAGCTAATATTCTATGAGTGCTGAGGGCAAATAACCACCTATCCAGAATTCTATAACATACTAAATAATTAGTGAAAACTGAGGGCAAAATGAAGACATTTTTCAGACAAAAGCCCATGCTGAAGAACTGTTACCTAACATGCTTTAGAAAGAAAGATCTGAGAAGCAACGGTAATCAAAGACATTGGTAGAAGTGGATAATTTAAGTTATTATTAACTGGAAATAAAACAGTAACCATAATAAGGACTAATGCGGAGGAGGCATGAAAACAGAGTAGATTAAGTTACTTCACATGGAAAATGAGAAGTTGCAACTAAAGTTAATGTTCCAAGTTCTTCGTGTTATTCAGGAGAAGAATAGAAATACTAGTAAACCATAAACTTTAAGTCAAGTGTGCTTGTTAAGATGTAAGAGTAACTATTGAAAGAACAGGAATAGAATATATATATTTAATGTATATTTATATCTATAATTCGAAGCACACAATGAGATAGAAGAAATGAATAAAAATATATCAGTAATCGTAATATTTGTAAATGTATTAAACCAGATAAAAAATGCTTAACCTCGCTAATAATCAGGGAAATGTAAGATGAAGCAAAGAGATAGCATTTTCTAACCATTGCATTGGCAAAAGAATTATATGGCTAATAACACCAGATTTATTGCCAAAGATAGGGGAAAATGGGACACATTATACACAGGAGGCATAAGTTTAACTTGGTATAACTACTTTGTAGGGCAGTGTACTACTACGTAGTAAAATTGAATACATGCAAACATATGACCAGATCTTAGAGAAACTGTCATGTGCATACTCAAGTGATATACCTAAGGAGGTTCACAGGGGAAAATTGGAAGCAACCTAAAAAATATGTTATAAAGCAACCTAAAAACAGTAAGTTGTAAAAAATATATAGTACACACTCTCTCTCTCTTTATATATATATATATATATATATATATATATATAAATACACACACATACACACGCACACACGAGCAGGTTTAAAGTTGTATATATATAACCTGCTTATGTAGTTATAAGTACATACTCACAAGTAAAAGTTTCAAAATGTGCCCCAAAGGATCCACTAACTTTAGGGCAGTGGTTACCTCTGGGAAGAAAGCAAAAGGAATCTAAAGTTAACAAAGGTGAAGAAGGCTTCAATGGATTCTTTTTTTAAAAAAAAAAAAATCTATGTTATATATGGCAAGATGTTAGCAATTGTTAAATTTGTGTGGCAACTACACAGCCATCTGTTACAGCTGCACATTTCTATATGTTTGAAATACTTCATAAGTAAAAATTTAAAGAACACTGACTAACGTAAAATAGTCAGAGAAACACCAGCAGTCATCAGAACAGAAGATGAAATGCAAAGCCACGGTGAAGTGTTCAAAAGACTCACACTTTCGAAAAGTCATGACATTCCCAAGGTGAGGCATTAACAGAAATGTGAACGTGACCATGATTGTGTACTGGAGATTTTCTACTTCTTTAGAAAAAAATTAATGTTTAACTCAATGTATTGCACTCAGCAGTGTTAGGAGAGTCCCATAAAACATGCTGTTCTCTGTCACTCAGCAAAACCCAAATTAGAATCAGTCAGCTTTGAAATTTCATGACTTTCTGGGCCCGGAGTTCACCACCTCCACCATGTATTAGCATTATTTTCCCATCTAAGTCTTCTTGGGCAGCAGCAGTAATAACCTTGGATTTTTGTTAGGACTGGTTAGGTCAGGACTGAACCTTCCTTGGGTTTCAAGGAAAATAGTACCCACTCTCACTTCTGGGTGGGGTTTGTCAGACTCACAGAGCTCCTGTCCAGCTGCAAGTCTGATTTTCCAGTGTGGTTCGCTTCCCAGTTGGAGCACATTCGTCTGATGCTGAACATAAACACAGGCTTTAATCTTCCAGTCACTGGAATGGGCGAGCCACAGGCAATCAGGAGACCCTCAGCCTCGGGTCTTTTAATTCCCTTTTCAGGGACTGCTCACAAGCAGACAGCACTTGCTTCAGATAGTGTTGAATTGGATCCAGCTTTTGGGGTAAAATCATAAGGAAAGAGTAAGCCTGAGGTAAACTGTAAATTAGTGTGTGTGAGGCACATTTTAAAGATCAATTTAAATTTTGGCAATGAGATGATTTTAAAATCAGCATTAGGACTGGACTATCATTTTAATGGGGCATCCACATAACAGCCCCCTCCCACTATGGCTTAGCTATGCACCAATTTCCCGTAAGTGAGGGAAATCAACAACCATTATGACCAGCAGGGTAAGATGTTGCAGAGAGATGCTCCTCACAATCCTACTTCACCTTTAAGACCCAGACCAAATTCCCTTCTCTTTTTTTAAAAAAAATATATTTATTGACTTAGCAGATTTCTTTCTTTCTTTCTTTCTTTGTGAGGAAGATTGGCCATGAGCTGTGCCACATAACATCTGTGCCAATCTTCCTCTATTTTGTATACAGGATGCCGCCACAGCATGGTTTGATGAGTGGCATGTAGATCTGTGCCCAGGATCCAAACCTGTGAACCCCAGGCCGCCAAAGCGGAGTGTGAAAACTTAACCACTATGCCACTGGGCCGGCCCCCAAATTCCCCTCTCTTGTTGATGTCACTCTCCTTGGACTCTCGTCTGCCTTAAAAGACTCCAACATTTAGAAACAGTGGTGAAATAGAAAGAGTTCCCTTGGCTTTGTAGCCGGGTAGACGTAGGTCTGAATTCCAGTCTCAGTTTACTCACTGTACGATCTCAGTCACCTCGTTTAACCTCTCTGGACTCCATTTCCTCATCTGAAAATTGGGGAAATAATAATACTCATCTCGAGATGTTGTTGGGAGGGTAAAGGAGATAGTTCACAGCCTGGCCAGGGGGAATGTTGAATTAATCACTGTTGTTACAAACATTCTTCATCTTATTGTTCTTTCAATTATTTTTCCTTATCCTTCAGATTTCCATTCCAAGTCCCATTTTGAACTTAGAGAAAAGCTTTGTAATTTTATTTCTGACTGCTATTGATTTGAAATATCATGCTTCATTTCCAATAAATTAGCTTTTCTTGAACTTTTGTTTGATATCCTGTGCCTCACGTTTCCTTTTCTCAAACATGATTAAGAACAGAAACATTCTAAAAATTGAAGTCAATCATATGCAGAAGTCAAGTGTTTTCAGTCTTAAGTGCCTCTGTTGACCAAGCCACTTGAGGTGCTACTGACCTTCACTGGCTTCTTAGAGTGGTCTGTTGGTTCATTGGTCAACAGTGACCTGGCCACTTGAGGCACTGGTGTTGGTTAAGGTCAGCCATTGGGGAACAGAAAATTTCAGCTTTGGTCGCATTGTGGAAGTCATATTCCCAGTAAGAAAGGCCACCAAAGCAGCCAGGGTAGTTGTAAGTTAAATCATTTTCATTTGGAGATTGCCAGAAGAATGAGCCTGAGAACAAGGATCATTCTTTTATATCATTATGCAACTTCAAGCATGATCAAACTTCAGCATATAGCACATGCTTAATAGTCACTTACTGTGTGGTAAGTATGACCCCTCCCATGTGGAGTCTTCATTGACTCTGAAACAGAATATTATGAACTAAATGTGTCCCCCCGAAATTCATATGCTGAAATCCTAACCCAAGGTGATGGTATTATAAGGCGGGGCCTTTGGGAGGTGATTAGGTCATGAGGGTGGAGTCCTCATGGATGGGCTTAGTGCTCTTATGAAAGGGACCCCAGAGAACTCTCTTGTCCTTTTTCTGCCATGTGAGGACACAGGGAGAAGGCAGCAGTCTGTGAACCAGGAAGCATCTCTCACCAGACACTGAATCTGCTGGCACCTTGATCTTGGACTTCCCAGCCTCCAGAACTGTGAGAAATAAATGTTATTTAAGCTGCCCAGTCTGTAGTATTTAGTTGTTGCAGCTCAAATAGACTAAGAAACAGACTCTATCTCGAATGGTTGACAGTAGTCAAGTCCTCCCCTTGTCCCACAAAAGCCCTGTAAGCAAACGTCTTTATGACCTGAAACTTGTTCTTTTATTTATTATTTTTAATCTTATCCAAAGAGAAGCACCTGGTTATACATACTTTAAATATTAGGAAATGTAATTCTGGAAGGAAAACCAAATCAATGAAGTTTTGTATATCAAGAGGAGTTATTTTCCTAAAGCAAATTTCAACTTTGTAAAGATTTCAGATGTTAGTGCTCTGTGGGTTCAGGAAAATGTGTCATTGTCTTGTATTTTTAATTTTGTACACAATTACTGAACTTTTAAAACATAACCACAGGGACTCCAGCATCCCCTGGGACTGCAAACGGGAGGCTTCAGTGCTATGCACAGTCTGGGGAGGCTGTCATCCTCCCCAGGGTCTCAGAATGGGTCCCCTTCCAACTAGTGGACGCTTCAAGGGACCCTGCTCATGACAAAGTCTCTTTCTGCCCACCCTCTGCATGGCCCTGCCTAGAAGAGTGTCATATATACCGAGTACCGCATTTTAACAGAATCAAGAGCTCTAAAGAAGAACAATAGAAATACTGTGGTGCTCCTGGCATTTCTCCTAGGGAGTCAATTCTTATTGCTTATAATTGTAATGGAGCTAGCACTTTTGAAACACATTGCTAAGCTCTCTTTTCCTTTCTGTGTACATGACCATTTTCATAGTCCACACCCCCCTATCTGCTGGAGGATGGGAGCTAGAGGAGGCAATTGGGATTCTTTGAATAGGAATTTTGAGTCCTTAGTGAGGCAGTATGAGGAAAAATAAGGATTTTAAAAATGCTTATGTTTCCATTAACATATCAAAAGCTAGGCCTGGTGTACTTGAACATGGAGAGTGCTAGAAGCCAGGGAGAATTCACAATATGATATAAGAGTATTTCACATCAGACAGATAGGAAAGGTAGAAAGAGGTCCTCACCTTCTAGTTATGAGTGAGAGGGCAGGAGAAGTAGAGCAAGAAGGTCAGAGAAAGGTCCTTGGTCACCATTCATCCTGGCAGATGAAATTCAAGGAAGAGAGTATTATATAAATATCCAACTAGGCATAGGTCAGCCTGCGAACACTGGAGCCAGTGGAAGCTCCATATTCGGCTCGGGGCCACATGCAACATGGTGTGAGGGAATTAGTGCAGCTACGGTGGAGAGAGAAATCGGCACAGACAGCCAGAGACACCACCAGAGGCTCCCCAAAGCCTAAGTTTGGCCTGCAGTGGCCTGAAAGTTTCCAAGTGCTGTCATGAGAGAAGCAGAGGTTCTTGGATGTCAGAGGCCAGGGGACTAAACAAAGGGGCCACAGGGAAGGGAACTTTGAGGCTGGAGACACACAATAGAGGCCACAGATTTCAGAGACGGGTGCCAGCCTGATGTTCTATTAGCGCTAGATGGGATCAGCTGCATCTCAGTGGCCCCATTAAGGGACTCAGACCAACCCAAGTAGCCATGGATTCCTCACAAGGGCACAGTGGACAACACCTGACCTGCCACCTCACAGTGGAGCAAAAGGACAGTGAGAGGAACTGAGCACGTGGATCTGGGAGCCTCCTCTCCTCGCTGCCAAGAAATCAAGTAAGCCCCTTCTCACGTACGCAATCGGGTAGATGTCCTCTCAAAGAGGAGCAGTGAGCAGAGACGGGAAATGGAGGAGACATGGCGTGTATCTGAAAGAGAACAAGTCATCTAAGTAAGACTATTTAAACCAAAGGCATGAAGATGCTATTGACTGGCAAATTTCAAATCACTACCCTCCACCCCACCTTCAGGACACTGGGCAGAGTGTGAAAGACTGGATGCCTAGTAGGAAAGAAGGTATATTTTCTTTGCACCTATGCGCAAAAATGGTAAGATGCACCAAAAAGAAAACAGTTGTGTATCTTTTAATAGCCTCTTCTTCATAAAAGGATTTGAGGCAACTACGATCTATGTAGTATTGGAAAATAAACACTTAAGGAAAGGATCCAAAGATTCAGTAAGTTTTAGTTATTGGGCATGAAGAATAAATGAGGACAATACACTTAATACAGGCGTTTCAACATATAGAATGTTAGTAGGAGAGATGTGGTAACTTGTGTCTTCTCTGTTCAACATTTTTGTGGAAGAAATCAGAGAAGCAAGAAATGTCTTAGTCATACCTGTGTCGCTGGCACTTTCTAGACTTCCTGGAGCATAGTGTATGCTCAGCAAATATTTGTTCATGAATAAATGAAAAAATAAACTGCTTAGCACCAGAATGGATAACTTAAGACATTTTTGAGCTCTTCCAAGCCCTTGATAGTGCTATGGGCTAAATAGTGGAGTGGGGGGATCTTGTGTGGCACAAGGTAGGGGCTCTTTGGTACCTCATCCCCACTCCGAGAGACCTGCCACAGAAAGAGGGAAAAAGGAAGGAGTGGATACGAAGACTTTGCTGTGTATCCCACCCCTATCTCCCACAGGCTGTGAGGCTGGTTTTAGGGAGGGGTGTGTGTGTATCTGTATGTGTGTGATTATTTCCTGGGTAGGGGTGATCACGGCTGCATCCTTAGGTGAACTGATATGACCTTCGGCGGGTACCTCATGGAGAGGCATTCTAGAGCAGAGACTCTGGGTCCAGAGCAGAAGGGCTCGGTCTGGGAGGAAGGAAGGGAGCACCCAGGCATGACCTCAGGGAGGCAGGCCCAGCCGAGTGGGCCCAGGGGACCATTTTGTCTAAAATTAGACTTTATATACATATCTACATAAACTCACGGAATGTACTGAAAGGAGAAGAACATAATATACCTTTAAACTTGTGTTCCATTAAACTAACAATGTGTGATGGATTGACATATTTTTTAATAAGCCCTGTAATGTCTTTGTGAACAGCACCAAGAGAGTTAAGATGCCAATTCATTAAATGTAAACATTTGAAGTATATTATTACTAGTATAATCCTGTTTTGGCCTTTATTTTTTAAAACACCAGCAATCTCAAAAACTAAAACCACCAAGGCCCCATTTGAGACATTCTGGTGCAAATATGAGGAAGTAACACCACATAGTGCTACTGGTAGTTCTCTAAATGTGATGCTTTTTCTGTCCCTTCTGTGCATTTTACACACTGTTCCCTGGACTGGGAGCACAGACTTCTCGTGTTCACCCAGCCTCATCCTCAGCAATATGTTGGGGGCTACATCTTTCCTCAAGACTCAACCCAGGTATCACGTCCCCCCAGAAGCCCCCTGGACCCCCTAGTCTGAGTTTGAGACCTTTCCTCTGAGATTTATAGCACCTGTCCTGTTCTTTGCCACTCATCTCTCTTCCCCATGGAGTGTAGATCCCTTTAGGGCAGACACCATGCATCTCATCCTCTTTGTGCTCTCAGAATTTAGCACAGTGTCTGGCATGAGGCAGATGCCCAGCTCTTACAGCAAGATTCTGGGAGCCTCACATTCCTGGCTACGCCCCTCCCCAGAGTGACAAGAGCACTGTTTTAGTGGGAGGGTATGGTTCTAAGTCAACATGTGTGAATCTCACCCATTCAGCAGAAA
This sequence comes from Equus przewalskii, assembly GCF_037783145.1. NCBI lineage: Eukaryota > Metazoa > Chordata > Mammalia > Perissodactyla > Equidae > Equus > Equus przewalskii. Next base: position 38,515,105 of record NC_091847.1, read on the forward strand.
GCGTGCCAAGTGGAGAGAGACCCAAATGCCACCCAGTTGTGCATCAGGACTCTACTTTCTTTTGTCCACCATTAGAGGTTCAGGGGCAAAATTATCCAGAGAGAAAATTGTCATGGGAGAGAGAATATGAAAATGCTAGCATGGTACAGGAAGACAGTGGGAAGTGAAATGTTCTGTCTGAGGCAGACACTGTGGAGCATGGACTTGGCGGAGCTGAGGCAGCCCCTACTGATGGCAAGGCTGTGCTGAGCCATGGGGCTCTGCCTGGCACATGGCCTTCGTTCCCCTAACGCCCAGTGATGGCCTGAGTTTGCTTTCTGTAGTCCCACACGCAGGCTTTCTGAATACAAAAAACTTTTTCCATTCCCATTCAGGTGACTTGCCTTTTGCAATATAGTCAACAATAGCAGCAAAATCATTGAGGAACAACTTACCATAAGAGTAGGATCGAGTCTTGAAAAGATTGAAAACAAGGGGAAATAATTTAGGACTACCCAGAAGATATTAATTATTACTCTACTTTCATGGAGTCTTCAAGACTACTCTACACTTCACCCAAGTGATGACCACTTGCCTTAATGTCCTGGGGAGTTGTTAGATGGAGGCCATAAATATTTCTGGCATTTCCTGGCACTGTTCATGATCAAGATCCTTGGCTGACAGAATGTGCACTGGAAACAGACATATTAATTAGTCTAACTAATTCATTGGAGTAATTAATTATCTAACACTTACCTAATTAGCTCACACTTCCACCTGTCAGAGCCAGAGGTAAACGCCAGACTGGAATTCGGTGGTCCTCCTCATTATACCCTAAAAATAAATTGAGGGAGACAGCACGGAACGCCAAATAAAAGTGTGAAGTCCCTAAAAGTGGTAAGTGGGCATGCTGAGTCTCAAAACTGCCATTGGTTGTTGGGAAAGAGCAGCAGGTAGAACCAATTTGAGGTGAGTTATGAGATAAGAGACTTAGGTATTACTATAGACTACCAACACTAACTTCTGTCCCCAGTTACAAAAGCAGCACACATGTTCAGGCTTATTTTTCCTCAAAGTTGTCATTATCTTCACCAAGATCAGTTTTTTCAGGGATTTTTGGATACCTTGGGCAAAATGACAAATGTCTATTGGGTGGTAGCAGTGGCAAGATTTAGGCTGCTACGTTGGTTCCCTATCTCCTTTCCTTTTCATTCTGTAATCTTTGCTAGCTGGCTGAGATGGACTGAAGGAGGCCAGCATGGAATTCAAGCAGTTTGTCCAGGGTGACTGTCACCAGGAAGAAGAGTGTCTTCCAACATGGAGATCCCAGTTGAGATATGGGCATTTGATTCTTCACTGCTATGCACCTTCTTAAAGAGAAATCCATGCACGTTATGAAATGCCTTGTATCTGCTGCTGTTTGGGCATTTATCAGTATTTTAGGCTCTGATTTGCTTGAAAGTCATGAGACTATTGTTCTGGAAACTCTCACCAGCATAGAACTTCAGCTGATTGCTGTGGAAGCTTAGGTCAAAAAGGAACAGGATGAAGTTTCTCTAAAATCTTAGATTTTCCATCCCCAAAGCGTTATGTGAGAAGCAGCCGCAAAAGTAGTGAATTCATGGGTTTCTTAACAGAGACACTGTGTTTTCTGAAAATCTTAAGCTGTATTTTCTTCTTCTACCTGGTTTGACCTCCCACATCTGGTTCATTGGATTTTATAGGCAGCCTGGGGTTTAGCTTAGTGAAGCCCTGGGAAATAGGTTTTGTTTAATTGTCAGACCTTCTTTGCGAATTTGAATGGGCAAAGTTCAGATGACAGGGCATTCTGAGGTCCTGCCTTTGATGTTTTTCTCATTTGTGATCACAAAGAATGAAAACAAGTTGGTGAGGGGTAGGAAGGGGTGGAAAAATGAAATGTTTGGTCACCGAAAGTTCTCATGTGTACTGGACACATTTTTGAGACAACCTGGTGGAGTTGTTATGGAAACCAGTTGAGGGCTTGCATCTATATACAGCTGTCCGAAAGTAGACAAGTCTGTGTGCTACCCTAGACCCATGCTGGGACCAAGGCCAGATGTAAGGCACAGGCACGCTGGTCAACAGTTAACAAGCTAACCAACCTAGTCAAGGAGATAGGATGCCACACCTTCAAAGGCAGCCTATCTTCTTGGGGAAGTGTTGGTCTGAGAGCTGGGCTGTAGTATAACATGTCATGTCAGGAAGGATATTTTTGAATTGATAAGGAAGTTTAGAATGCTAAAGGAAAATTCCCATTAGCAATTTTAAAAAAAACAAGTTTTAAGGAAGGGTGTCATTCTAACTGGAAGCTGAACTATTATGATTCGTTCTATAATTTAATAGCAAATCACAGTTTTTTTCTTTCCTGACATCAACTTAAGAGTGACTATCCACATGGTATAAAAGATGGTTTCGATTTTACTGCTTCCAATAAAGCCATGATCTGACAGTAATACATACATTGAGGGAGTAATTTTGATTTTTCGTTTGTTTTGATCAGATGGATATTCTTTGGGTTTTGTATTAAATGTTCAGAAGACGGACCTCTATAGTTACGTAAATTTCTTAAGTTTAGAGATGATATAGTTGGAACGCAGCTCACAATACAAAACAAAATAAAAATAATACAAATTTTCTTTCCAATGGTATTTTCATTCCTTGGTTCTTGGGGACAGGGGTTGGCTCAACTAACAAAGTGGGGCAATATGTCAATTACATCGCAACAACAAAAACAGAAAATGGGGTAAAGGAAGTCACAAGAAATATGCAAAAGTCTAACTAACCTGCATGAGCGAACAAATTCAAAGTCCAGCCTGGAATTCAGCTTGGAGTTCAGCCTTTAATTCCAGGACCGTGGCCTGTGTCTGAGAAATAATTAAAGGGGCCTCCCAGTGCCTAAGGGAGATTTCACTGTGTTGCAGCATATTATGAAGTGATCTCATATGCTTTGTGATGGACTTTTCATAGAATTCACTTTTAGAATACCGTGTATGTTATTCGTCTCAGGGGTAGACATAAATCTGCCAAAGCTGTCTGCAAATTTAGCTCCAATTCTTGCCCCAGGTTCACAGAACATAATAGAGCATTAATCTTCATGAGGCTTAAGGAATTTTTGTGAATTCCTTCTGATTCACTGAGAGTTGTATGAAATGTCTGGCTTAGAGCCTCCATTATGTCAGCGTTTCAGAAAATGCTCCACTTACCCATCCTAAGCAGAAGTAGCCTCCTACCAGGATCATTTCTTCAGGGAAGCTAAGGAGAGAGAAAAAGAAAAATTATGAAGATGAAGGTAATGGTAAAATGGAAATCCTTCCTCTCAACCAGCACTTTTCTTTGGTTACCAATATTTAACACTGGCTATGCTGTGTAACTTGTCATGGTTTGCTAAAAGACTTTATTCCCAACCCCACCTTTGACGCATGTTTTAGGAAAAGAAAAGAAAATGCAAAACAAGGCTGAGGAGGAAAGAATACACGCAAGTCTATTTAGTAAAAATTATATATTTTGGAAAGGTTGAAGTATTGCAATTGCCAGATTCATGCTGGGTTGAATTTGGCCTGATACCTCAAATTAGTCTTTCCTTTGGCCATTGATACAGTGATCATCTTAGAAGTGCTTCTTGATGAGTCTAATAGGATAAAAATCTTTGACAGACATGCCCCCCAATTTTTTGACCAAGGAATCATGAGACGTTGGGACAGACATCAAGAAAAACTAAAGAATATCTGCTAATGAATTAACAGGAGTACCATAATTGATAGAAGAGAATATAGTTAATGGTTATACTGGTTTGAAAATTTCTTCTTGGAGATAGGAAAAGTGGAGTAGATCAGTGACTTTAAAAATGTCAAGGTCCAGATCTCATTGACAAATTGAATCAGAATTTCTAGGGCTGGGGTCCAGGTATGAGCACTTTTTAGAGTGCTGCAGGTGATTCTGGTAAGTAGTTAGAGTTTAGCATCACTGCAGTCAATGAATGACACTCTTTCGTAGAGAAATGATTCATGGATTCAGTTGAGAATCCAAAGGAAAATCTCCAGATAGTGAGAGATTGACAGTTTTGGCAGAGTACAACAGAAAGCATGAGAGAAGTTGGAAGAAAAAGTGGATGGCAGCATTTCTCCAACTTTAATGTGCACAGGAACCACATAAGAGTTAGTTAAAATGCAAATTTTGATTCAGTAGGTCCAGAGTAGAGCCTGAGACTTTGCATTTCTAACAAGCTTCCCAGATGATACTGCCAATACTTCTGGTTCCTTGACGACACTTTGTCTAACACAGGACCATGGATAAACGTCCTCTTACCTCTCCCAAGAGAAGGGAGATGTCCTTTTGCTCTGAGGCTTAAAGTCTTATTCTGAAGTGGTAGAGTGTACTAATATCATGAAATGTTTTATTTTTGAATACAGCGTGATCCACTAACTAATTAAAAATCTCTTACTCTAAATGTTTTTGAGGAGAAAATTAATAGTATTTCTGTTCCACTTCCTGAACAGTTAAATTTAATTCAACAAATAGAATTTCTTGAGACTTAGGGATTAAAAAAAGATATATGAGACAGCTTGCATGAGGGAATTCACAATCTTTCTGGAAAGACAGAAAATTAACATGTGAAATGCTATCTATCAGCTTAGTGTGAAAAAAATGCTTTAGGAGCACAGTGCTGGGCAGGAATTCATAGTGACTAAGGAGGAAAGATGCTTGGAAAAGCCTTTGTGGAAGAAGTGAGATTTGAATTTGACCTTGAAGAATGAGCAGGATTTTGAAACATAAAAATAGAGGGGAATGAGAAGGATGTTTCAGGAACAAAGGCCTAAAGAGGGTCCTCAGCTTTGCTCATCAATCATATGGGAAGATTTTAAAAATACTTTCAGAGTCTAAATTCGTTGGGGCCTGGGCGCCCGTGCTTTTTAAAAAGCTTTCTGATGATTTTAACAGTCAAGGATCACTAGATTTATATGAAGATACAAGGTTTTTGTTGAGATATTTAGAAGCAGTTAGCGGGAAATGGGAAGAATGTTGTGCAAAGAAGTCTCAGATGTTTCTTGGCAAAGGTGGCTTGACCTGTTGTGGCATGGGGTGGATAATTTATCACTCATAATAAAGCAATATATAATTGTTATTGAAATAACCAAAGGCTGTGGGTGATGTGTTTCATAAATATGAATGAGATTGAATTAAGGTCATTCCTACAGCAGCAGTCAGCTCACTGTCTTGCATTCCATGACTTGCATTACTTTACCGAGAGTGAGGAAGGATTGGTGGCCCAGCCATCATTGCTGTGATGGGGGCCTGGGTTTGGACAGTGGCCACTGGGGTGGAAAGGAGATGGTATATTCAGCACAGTTGCTGGAGTCCTTAATGGAGGTGTTACTCAAAGTGTGGTCTTCGGACCAGCAACATCAGCACCAATGAGGAGCTTGTTAGAAATGCAAATTCTGACACACACATACCCAACCTGCTGAATCAGAATTTCTGGAAGAGGAGTCCATGAAGTGTCCAGTGATTCTTATGCATGCGAAACTTTGAGAAGCACTGGTCTATGGAGCTAAAAGAGACTATAGGACCCATAGATTACATACATACATGCAGTCAGACACAGACATACACAAAACCTCCTGGAAAGCCGAGAAGGAGGCAAAGACATGTGCAGAGAAATAGAGATAGCAGTGAAAACGGCAGGAAGGGCATGTGGAAGGATCCCCATGGGACCATAAGGCTGTCTGTAAGTCTTTACTAAAATTAGGTCTTTCACTTTATCCCTCCCCCCTTCTGCAAGCTCTTTAGCCTTACTTTTTTTCCTTCATGCCTTTTCTTGAGCGTTCCTTTTCTTGATAAGCTCTCAATCCTGTTTCTCCAAAACTATGTCCCCATTCGTTCATTCTTTGCTCCTATTCTACCCAAATTGAGACTCTCCAGGTTCCTACTCAGCTCTCTGCTTCCACTCCATCATCCTGCTTCATTTGTTTCTCATTTAAATCTTCGAATGGGAGAAAGATCCTTTCCAAGTACTTTGACCAAACTAAGAACCTCTCATGATCATGTAGGCTACTCCTGTTTAAAATATCAGTGCCTTCTTGCTCAATCCAAAACAGGTCGTTAGCATAAAGAAGCGAGTATATGCCACACAGCCATTCAGGGATCCAGAACTTTCTACCTAGTGGCTCCACCATCTCCTGCATTTGGCCAAAAGACAAGGAGAGAGAGCGTGGGAGAAAGAATCAGATTTGAGTGAGTTACTGTTTTTTAGGAGCCAGGCCTAGAAGCAGATGTGTCACTCCCATCCACATTCCATTGGCCAGAAGTCGATCAGACGACCTCACCTTACTGCAAAGAAAGCTGAGAATATAGTTTAGCAATGTGCCCAGGAGAAAAAAGAAAAGGGATTTGGTGAATACACGGTATTCTTTGCCACACTCTACTTTTTCTTGTCAGTCTCACTAAAGCTAGTACATTTCAGGTTCTCAATGTTGGGAGGCGTAATAGTGAGAGCTGGTTATTCTGTGTTTACTGCATATCAGAGGTGTTACAAATATTATCTCATTTAGGCCTTAGGGCAATCTTACAAAGTAGTTATTATCTTCACCATTCCCATTTTATAGATGGAAAATAAAGAACAAAGATAAAATAACTTACCCAAGGTTGCACAATTAATATATATATGGTTGAACTGGTAGTGGAACCCGGGCAATCTGACTGTAGTAGTCCAGTAGTGTACATTACACAGCTTCCCACGCAAAGAAAGAAGATGACCGTTAGGGCCAGATAGAACTGGATAGAAATGACTGTTCTGTAATTTACTGGTGGTACAATCTTGCAACGAGTTTCTCAATTTCTGTATGCCTCAGTTTCTTTGTTTGTAAATTGGATTATTAATATTACATACCTAATAGAAGGGTTATTGGATTAAATGAGGTAATGTATTTATTATATGTAGTTTTCATGCCATTGTGCAATTTTCATACTTAGTGCTATGCCTGGCACATGGTAAGTACACAGCAAATATTAGCTATTATTGTTATCATTATTATACCATATTGCTTCCTGACAAGTCCTTTCATCTTAACTGAAGGTTTGTATCCAATGTTTGGGCTAGCAGTAATCATAGGTGTATCCTTCCTCGTTTGTGTGCTTTCTCTCCAAATTCCTTTACGTGTTTTTCATATTACTTTTTTCCGGAAAAAGATTTTTCATGTTAAAAATCCTTATGTGTATTCTATGGATGAAGACATTCTCTATCATACGGATTTAGGAACAAAAACACAATCTACTAGCAAAGTTTGGGGATGTAATGGTAAAAGTATTTCTAACTTTAGGAAAAATGATTGAATTTCGTTTGCTAATATTTCTTCTTACTTTCCCAACATAAACTTTATACATTTGGCTAGAGAAATGTTAGAGGGCCCAAAAGGAAGCGAAACCACACTCATTTTCTGAAACAGTTTAGAATGTGTACATCATGAAGAATTATTTCCACCCCAACAAGACACAAACGTTCCCAAACTAAATCTAATACAAACATGATTATTTGGCTGCTCTGGGCCCTGGAGATAAATATAATTTTATTGACAATACTGCTGAGTGTTCAGAATTCATTATGATTCAGGTCACTGTTTACCATCTACATTTATAGCTGTACCTCACTAATTCTCATTGTATTAAATCATAAAGTGACAACACTATATTATTCCACTTCTTGAGAATAACCATCATCCAATATTTTGCATTATTAAGATTTTTGTTTTTTCATAAGAAGTATTTCATGAGAAAATTGTTTATAAAATACTGCTAGGATCGTTGTACTTTTGAATTATGTATTTTATCTTAAATATATTTTAATTATGAAAGTGGTTTGTGTTCATTATTTAAAACTAAGAAAATATAAGAAAGAACAATGATTTTTTAAAACAGACCTAAAAAAACCTATTTCTTTTCTTCCAAACCTTTTTAATGAGTAGACTTAAAAATAGTTGGAATTACGTAACTTTGCATCTTACATTTTTCACTTCACTGTACATCATTAACATGTTTCCACATTATTACATTTTCTTTGAAAAACATTGTTTATGGATGTCAAGTGGCTGTGCCATATTTATATAGTTTATCATTGACTTTTATATTACAGTATTTTTCATTAACAAATTGAACTCAAATCGATATTCTTGTCCCTAAAGAAGTTTCACATTTAAGTCTATTTGCTTAGGATGATTCACAGAAATAATCAAAGGGGATAAACTTTTAAAAGAATTTTTGTTTTCCAGAAGACCTACACCTATTCACAGTCCCACCAGTAGAGAATTGGGCAGTTTTCATTTGACTTTTATTCACTTTGCAATTACAAGAACAGAAATAAAAGCTCTCACCTCCACTATTTTGATAAATCTTTCACCTTAGCTCTTTTACGTGGGTTTAGCAGAATTCATTTCCTCCATAAAATGAGGAAATTGAGTGCACAGCAGTTAAAGGAGGTTAAAGTTACATCAAACACTGACAAAGCTAAGACTTGGACCAAGGACTTGGTTCTTCCAAGTCCAGTTTCCAGGGTTCTTGCCCGCTGCACTGGGTGGACTCTTTGAGTCATAGTAACTGAGAATAGTCCATTAATTGGGAAGGGGAGTTAAAGAAAAGGGAGGAAGAAGATGAAGAGGTTAGCAAGAAGAAGAAGAAAAAGAAAGGGAGGGAGGCAATAAGGAGGGAGGAATGAGCGGGACGGAAGGAGGGAGGGAGGAAGGGAAGAAGGGAGAAAGAAAATAAGTAGATCTAGGATGTTCATTAACACTGGGTGCTACATTGCTTCCTGCCCCTCCCATCTCGTCTAGGGTACCACGATGTGTGAGCGTGTGGGATGATTTCCTGGCAGCAACATGACCCGCCCCTTTCCCCTCTCCTTTCCAGTCTGCTGCTATTTGCCTTTCAGTGGCCTCCCTCTATCTTTTGCTTCATCTTCTCAATGTAATCTCTCTCCCTGCTTCTGTTTCTGATGTTTATGTTCCAAAGAGTCATTGAGCAAGGCTGCCTTTGATAGTCACTGACCAGACTTTACCTGGATTCAAGTGTTAGTTTTGAAGTTCATGCTTCACAATGATTTTCCCTGGACCCTTATCTGGGGATAACTCTGATTAATTAAAAGACTTGTCATAATTAGTAAAGTAAGGTGTACATCTAATTAGCAAACTCAAAAGCCTTAGAATATGTTTTTGAGACAGAAAGTGATCTATTGTCTACATATCTGGGTCTCTGTCTTTCTCTACCATTGGTGGAGTGCTTTCCATGTATCAGACTCAGTATTAGGGATATGCATATGCTATATCATCCAATCCTCATGACAATAAGGCAGTTAGTTATTATCCCCATTTGACACATGAGAGGCTGAGGCTCAAACACGTATGTAGTGTTATAATATAAATGTATGTACATATGTATGTACACATGTATATATATGTTATAACAAATATATCTGTATATATGTCTAAACATATATCTATAACACTACACCAATAGGTATCTATACATATATCTCCACAGATGTATGTCTGTGAGAGGTATAACACAGCTGGTAAGTGAAACACCTGGGATTAAACCTTAGGTTTCTCTCATGAAGAAAGTAAAATGGCTTTTTCTCTATTTGAAAGAAAAAAGAACTACATTTTGGTACTTTAAGTGCTAGTTTCTGGGAAATCATTGGGAGGGACAGCTTTGTTTTAGACATGAAAATAAGGGGACTCACATACACACAATCACACACACAGAGTTGTTTCATCTCTGTTACAATCCTAGGCGTCAGGCCTTTACCTCTCTGCTTGACTAGATTTCATCAGTACTTATTCTCACGCTCAGTCTGTCATAACTCATAACCACTATCCAACCTTATAAGATCACCATCCACCTGGTTGTGGATCCCTTCAACAGATGCTTTTTTGGATAGAAAGACATGCTCTGGTTTAGAGTTTTGTCCCACTCTATTCACAGAATAGAGAACAATTCTATTCACAGGGCCATTTTGATGGCTAGGAGGCTGTGTGTGTGTGTGTGTGTGTGTGTGTGTGTGTGTTTGTGTGTGTGTGTTGGGGAGCAGGTAATATCATTCCAAATGATTGGAACTGGCTGTTCAACCTATACCAGGATTCTTCAGAGGCAGCAGGTAAAGTCTAATTGATATTTATGGATGCTTTTCTCAGAAACTTGCCTTCTTCCAGCCATATTTTTATCTTTGAATGGGAAGGTTCAATTTCTTGACTCCCTTAAATCCTAAGGCAGCAACCCTAGCCAAGAAGAGAGGACATAATCCATCAGTACCGGAAAACTCAGCCTTGTCTTCACAGAGGTGATAATCATTGTTAATAGCATTATCTTCAGAGGAAAGGAGAACTCTGGGTGTGTAAAATTTAAACCTTAAAGATTCTAACAATCACTCCTATTTCCTTCATTTCCTTACTTACTATATTTTAAAAGGTATTGTCAGCTGCTATTGCAAAATATCAGTGGCTTAAAGCAAGGTAAGTTTATTTCTCACTCACATTGAGTACAAAGTGGGTGTTCCTGGCTGATGAGAGGCTTTCCTTCAGCTGGTGATCCAGGGACCCAGGCTCCTTCCATCTTGTTGCTCTGTCATCTTTAAGGACTGGCTTTCAAAGTTTCCCTGGGTGTCAAAATCCATCCAGCAGATGGAAGAAGACAATTGTACGATCACCAGTGGGAGATTCCTATAGGCTAGGATTGGAAGTTGCATCCATTACTTCTGCCCACATTCTAGTGGCTGGAACTCAGGAATATGGTCTCATCTAACTGGAGATGAGGTTGGGAAGTTGAGTTTAGTTGTGCATCCAGAAACAAGGGGAAACAGCTTTGGTGGACAGCTAATCAGTCCCTGCTATACCAACTGGAATGACCAAACAATTGAAAAATATAGTAGAGGATTTTTAGAGGTTAATTCAAACTAAGCATCCAAATACGTCTTTTATAATGTCTTTTATAAAATCATTAGCTGGTACTCTCCAATCTCTCTTTAGAAATTTCAAGTAACATGGAAAAGCATTACCTTGTAACACTCTGTCGTATGCATTTTAAAAGTATTTATATTTCTTTGCTAACATACAAAATACATAAACCGCAGTAGGACCTGATTAATACAACATGGCAAAGTTAAGTCTTTTAAGACACTAGACATATTTGAAAGTGAGTTCATTCTGGCAGTCATTAGGCAAACTCCTTATCATATTCTCATAATACTTCAGTCTCTTTCCTAGTACATTCCTATCTTTGATAAAAACAGAACAAATGATAATCTTGTTTGGGATGTAAATCACAGAAAGTGTCACTTAAGGTCAATGTTGGTTGGTGGTCTCCAGTCATATTTCACTTCTCATTAAAACAGCCAGACTGAAAATTGTGTCTAGAGGTGATGTTTAGTAAGTCTGACTTAGGAGGAAGGATTCAAGAATGAAAATGCTTCTGTCTATGCATATCATCTTTATGTCTCCAGAAACATTCAGAAATTCCTGTTGATTACAGCAATATCTACAGTTCAAAGAAGAATTCAAACCGCAAGCTATTCTAACATCTGTTTCGGTTTTATGGTCAATCTGAATAGTTGTAATTTACATTCACTGGCACCACACAATGAGGTTATTTTCAAACTACTGTGTTTTGTAAAAAGAAAACAAAAAACAAAAAAAAGACCTCCTTGTACTAAGATCTTGAGCCAAGTCTTAACTAGCCCTGTGAACAGAGGGAAAAATTGTACGAGTAATCAATAATAATTTAAGAACTAATCTTAGACCGTGGTCTTACCCTCTTTGCTGCTCAGCCTTATGGCTAACTCAGCCTTATAGCCTCAATGCAGTTCACTATCAACTTTAGGCCCCATCAGAGAAACTCATAAGAAGATACAGAAAAGACAATAATGAGGGTAGAAGAGAAGCAGAGGGCCTGGATAAAAGGATAATTACATCCCATAATTGAGAATGAGTGTGGCACAAGAATTATCGCTAAATGGAAACAGAATGCATCATGTAATCAGACCACCCAATAGGCATGGTAGATCATTTGTGAATGGAGGCGCCTGCTCTACAGCCCCAGTTAGGTATTTCCTTAGACAGATCTTCTTTAACCCTGTGAGGGACCTCACCAGCAAGCCTCTGATCCTCTGCCTAATGCTGCCCACATCAGTCAGGCACCACCGACTGCCTTTCCTTACTGGATTTGAACCAGCTTCATTTATACTAAGTTCTACAAATACGGAAACAATAAGCAACCTTAAAAGCAGGGCCAGGAAATTGCTACGTGATATGAAAAAGAGTAGTTGATCACTCAGAAGGTGCCTGGCTTTGTGCAATGTCCTCGACCATATTCAGTCCCATTTTATCCTCACAAAACCCTCTGAAGAGTATTGTGTTTTCCCATTTTGGAGATGACAATCTGAGGTACATAGAGATTATATGCATAACAGTGAGCAAGTTACTTAATCAGTGACAGGTTTGGGATGCAAAGCCAGATTTATCTCACTTTAAACAGCAAGTGTTTAACCACTGTTGAGTTATCTTTCTGATTCAGAGCTTCTTCAGACTGTGTGCACCTCACTGCTTAGCGGAGATTCTCGAATGGCTTTGAGCCTGGCACCCTTCTGTCGACTGTACTGCCTCTGGTCTCTGACATCTGCTGTTGATCCTCCTCCTCCACTACTGACCTCTGGTACTCACCCGGCTGGCTGCTTATCTACCTGCTGTCAGGCCACTCCAGTCCTCTCTCTGGCATCCTCCTTTCCCATCCCTGGGGTGATGTACACGGAACAGGCTATCACACAAGCAACCAGCAGACAATTGTATTACCACATTTTATTAGATTTGACACCCTTGACTTGCAGCACTTATTGTAATTTCAGAGATGTTAAAGGTGAATAAAACAAAACCAAAACCAAATCATTGGAATTGGTGAAATACTGAATGAGATTTGCAGTCTACAATGATAAGGCTTCTTCCATGAGAATTTCTTCTAAATGAGAAGTTGGAAAGTCTCGAGGTGATTTCTTTAAAGCCCTAAGTTAACATAATACATTTCATAATAAAAATTTATGATAGGGGATGTGGAATCAGACAACATACCTAGAACTTGTGGTTTTCCTTTTGTTCTCTTGTTACTTCATTCCACGTCCTTGGCACTCACACACCAAGCACACAGCCTGCTAAAGCCCCACAGCAGGATGTCTCTTATCAACATAAGATGCTGGTTGAAGTTCACTGTAAACAAAAACACCAGGAAACCCTTACTTGAACAAAATCAACACCTACTTTGATTTTGTGATTATCTTTTTCTTTACTAATTAAGTATATCAAACTTTGTGTCTGGTTGCCTTATTTACAGGTTAGTGATGCAAAATTAGTTAACTCGTGAACACAACCCACGACATCTACACATACTCTTAAGTAAATTACTGAAAAATAAAATAAAAAGATTAGAGTGAAAAGCTGACCCTTGGTTCTTATCCCAGTTACCAAGGCAGGTAATTGTTTATTTTTATTAACAGTTTGTTGGAGCCCCAAGAGCATGGAAGCGTTTGCCCTGTTTCTGCACAAGGAGCAGCAGAGGAAAGTGTAGAGGATATAAAGTGCTGAGACAGGGATTGTAGGTACAAAACTGGTCCTGTGCTCTCCATCAGTGTAAGTACTCAGGGGTTGCGCTTCAGGTAGTCCTCACAAGCTGGAGAGAAAAAGTGGGGACTTCCGAACGTAGCAGTTCTTTCCCCCCACTGCTTTGCATTCTCAACAATTAAATTAAGTGTCCAGGTGTGACATTCATTATTGGAAAAAGTCCTAGGGGCAGAACACAGCATTCAGTGTCACCTTAGTTTAGTTTATTAGTCACTACTTAGCTATTTGAGTTAGGGAAAAAACTCTCAAAGCACACCTCTTCTCTCTTTAGTTTACAACTGATTAAGCCAAGAGCAATTTTCTCCCTTCTATTCCTTATCCAGCTTTGGGAATGTTGAGCTTTTAGTACACCGGGGCCAATTTTCAGAATTGCAAAAGCGGTGCCATTTAACACTATAATAAGCCCACTGAAAAGCTGCGAATGCATTTCCACAGAGCTCTTATGAATTACTCCCGTGTATTTAGAATACGTTAACAGCTCTGGACCCACACCGTGTTCTAACACAAAATAAAAGTGAAATGATTTGCAATATTAGGGAACTCATAGACCATATGCCCCTTGGACTCAGGGTTGCATACAGTTATGAGAGTGTGTATGTGTGGGCACTCAGCTTGCCTAAGTTTGTCTCTCCACACAGGGTTGTATTCTGAAATGATAGCTCTGAATTTGTCACATATCTGGATACTGCAGCCCTCATAAGAGGCACAGCCAGGCATGCCAGGGGACAGGGAAGGGCCTATCGCAGAGAGGCGACATTTGCAAGGAGCTGAATTATAAGTGGTTCCTGCACCAGGGAATAGCCACCATCCATCGATCCCTCTATAGTCCCTGGTGATGGAAGGATGGATGATCGTAGCCAGAAGGCTGGAGTAAAGAAGGGAGAATTATGTGGTGTCAGTGGGTAAGCTAAGTTGATCTCCCCTCTGGGCCAAGAGTGCCTGAAATCTTCTTTGGGCTCAAATGGGAGAATCCATTCGTTTATTCACCTGTTCATTCAACAAACATGTAGAATATCTACGCTAGAAGGAAATTGAATATCCTCTGATCTTGGCAAATTTTGTCTTACTAAATTTTGCTTGACTTTTAGTCTTTTTTTGCACATAAGTGGGTAAGGACAAAAAAGCACCATTTATAAAAATGTGAAACTATCATAAATAAGCATTAAAACTTCAGAGTAAGATACAAAAACAGCAGTAGACTGATCCTGCTGTCCTGTCAGTGAAAAAGAGCTGAAATGTGTATCACGACCAGAGGTCAGCCAATTAGAAATGGGCCTCACTAGGCAGAGGATTTCCAACTGGGACCCCTTCTTTGAAAATTCCTCCTTTCCAGCAGCTGCTGAGATGTATGTGTGTGTATGTGTGTGTGACAGAGAGAGACTTTAGCAGAAACACACAAGCACATTTGTCATTTGATCACCATGTCGCATAAGAAGTGATAATCATAAACCTGTCAAATATCTGATTTAAAAGGAACATAATACATCAAATAATGGTTCTTTCTCCTAATTTACAATTGAGGAAAATGAGATTTAGAGAGTTTACTCATTAGTGGCAGAGTCAATGCCAAAGCCCAGACTTGTTCATCTTGGACACGCAAATTAATATCGGTTTGATTCATGTCTCCAGAGACTTAAAATGCATTTGGAGGTCAGGGCATGTTCAATGGGAACAAAAAATGGGGAACCCAGAGGTGCAAAGTTTCCACAGTTCAATATTCTTGGTGGGAGAGGGAGGGAACTCAGGAGAAAGCCTCATGGTCATGGCTGTAATGGTTTTCCAGATTTGTTAATGACAGAACTAGTGACAGACATCACCTAATTGCCAAGATGCCCCTGGTGTTTTCTTGCACACAGAGTCTTTGTGCCCAAGAGCAGAATACATTTAGGAGCACACTGGACTCTCTGATGTTATGTTAGGAGTGAAGTCACCATTGATTCTAAACTCAGCTCCAGCTACTACAAATTCCAGCATGGAGGATCTTTCTGGAGCGTTATTAGAACACACTGTAACCACCAGGAGTCCCTAAATCCTGTAATCTGTATTGACCTCTATTATGGTGACATTGATTCTACTGTTCCAAATGCTGAAGAATACTGGGGTTATGGTCATGATCTACAGCAACTTAACCTCCCCTACACATTCAGCATATGCTCCAAATTGTTAGTTATGGATGTAACCTACATCTCTACCCTCGTACTTTTCAGAGCTCACACAGAATTAACACCAAATGAATGAGGCCATAGGAAAGCAATGAAATGGATTTATTATTCATTTAGTCTGGTGGAAAAGGACTAATTACCTGGTAGTCAAATTTATATTTCCTTGAAATCAAGTCAATCTTGCAAAAAGCTCTTTTTCAAAGGCTCACTATAAAAAGCCCAGTGGGGAGATGAGAAATGACACTGCCCAGACACACCAGGACACCATGCCTCCCCACCTTCTGCTCTTGATGATGGGGGCCGAACTCAGTTTAACTGGCAGGGAGGTGCCTCTCTCTGATCCTCACAGATGGACACATCTATCAGCATGTCACGTAGGCGTCAGTTAGACCTGAGTTACGTTTTCCTCAGCTTTGGCACAGTCATAATGACTATGCAAATTTATCTGAGGGCTGTTCACTTGTAATGAAGGAAGAAAATATGTCCTGTGTGTATATCGGTTTGCAAGATGTATAATGACTTTCTCTTTTCTCTCAACAGCATGGCATGGGCCTCCCCTCCGTTTCTATTATGCTTCATGAACTCATCAAATTACTGCACCTTGACAGGAGCTACAACGTTACTATGATCGGGAGAATAGATGAGAGGGGTTGATTTCTACTTTTAAATCTAGGTGATAGTTCCATACAGGGCAGCTGCCAAAAGATACCAGCAAACTCAGACCCCGGCGGAAACCCAGATGGGCTAAAAAGTGTTGGGAGGCTTGGCTTGAGGAAATTTAAATTTAATGAAATAGTTCCTTTTAGCCTTCTTTTTTTCTCCATGGAAACCTGGAGTGAGAGGTCCCACTGCCTGTGGCCCAGATGGACTCAGGTATTCTTAAGGGAAAAAGTGGAAGAATTGCTGGGAAATATGTTTTGAGGATAAGAGTAAGTTTTGAGGGTTAAATATTGAGGCTTAGGAACTTTATAAGTGACAGAAATAAGCACTTTCAAGTAAAAAAATAATCACTAGGATTTGCCTTGTTTGTCAGCTAGATAAGCAGACTTATTTGATAAGATAGCTCTTAGGAAAACATTGCTCACGTCAGTGACTATGTCCCTTCTCTTGGCTGGGTCTTTTCCTCATCAACACACCAGAAAAGATTAGGTTGGGCTTTTAAGGAAGGGCCCGTGATGCTTCCTAAGGTTTTCCCAGAACCTCCCCTCCTCCCGTCTTCCTTGGCTGGTCAGGCAGCTGGTCAAAGACCTTGTTTATGCTCCCACATTGGGTTGAGGTAAAGTTCTGAGGAAACCTCCTTCTTTTTCAACCTTTTATTCAGGAGCAGATCTTATGATGGGGTGGATTTTACTATGTCACAAAATGCAAATACAGACAGGACATTGTAACTAGAAAGGTTTGGCTGGCAGAGCGACAGAACTGAGTGGGAATTATTAAAAAATCTGAGATTTTGTGAGGGAAAGGGCATTAGAATTGTATACTTTTGGACCAAGAAAGGACCTCAGAAATCCTGACACAAAGAACTAGAGAGGTGACTTGTCCAATATCACAGAGCTACAGGTGGTTGAGCCATGCTTCTCTAGAAAGAGACATGTTCAAAGAGACAGTGCCCTTCCCACAGCTGTGGTACAGGAATGAAGGTCCAGCCAAGGGCCTCACAATGAGATTGAGAAGGACACCTGTGGAGGTTGATCCAGAAAGAGAAGGAGAATGTTAGCAATCAGTGTTGGATCAGTCATCCTTCTGGACTGTAGTTTATTCAATGTTACCCCAAATAGTCAACAGTAGGGAACAATGCATTTGGGGATAAAATGGATGACATTGTTATTAAGTTTGCTTATAATTCTCGGGTAGTGGAATACAAGGATCTGCCTCTATAGCCCATGCCCACGCAATGTACCATCCTGATTGTTGCAGTTGCCGCTTGATATTAACAAGTGTCTAGCATGTGCAAGGCACTCTGCTGACCATCCTGCTTGTGATCTTGGAATTCTAGGTCTTTTGGTTAATGGCAACATGATACATACAGCCCATAGGCAGTACCAGTATCACAATGAAGACCTACGAATCGTGGCCAATTAAAGCACTATGCTGTTGTGGATACCTTCATTTTGGAGTTTATCCTTTTTAAGAACTCTTAGCTTATAAATAAGATGAATAAGATGTATTTGTTTGTTCTGTTTTAAGCAGCATTGCACTTGGAGATGAAGGAGGCACAGCTTATTCCTCTGCTGATATTACCACTCCTTAGATGGGCCAACAAAACTTGGTGAGGATAAAGTATTCAATTAAACAGTATTTTGGCCTTTGAGAGATTTTAACCATGATGTAAATGTCCTAATGCATCTAAATATTAGGATGGCATGTGAATAACATCATTTTTAATGCACACATTTTCAACTTCATTCCCAATCACTTTCCTATTCTTAAGACGTTGTGAATAATTCAAGGAGTCACCTGTTTACTTACTTAAAAAGTATCTGAGCCACCAAGCCTCTATCATCAGAGCTCACTTTGGATCTCTAGCTGGATCTTCCGAAGTTTCCTGTAATTACTCTATGTTGATTAATATTGGAATTTATAAAAACCCAGAAGGATATGGCTGTGCTCTATGGCAGGTCTTGGTAAACTTTTTCTGTAAAGGGCCAGATACTAAATATTCTAGGCTTTACAGGCCAAATGGTTTCTGTTGTAACTTCTCAACTCTGCTGTTGCAGTGTGGAAGAAACCATTGACAATATATAAATGAATGAATATGGCTGTGTTTCAATAAAACTTTATTTACAAAGTCAGGCTAGAATTGGCCCATGGATTGTAGTTTGCAGATCTCTGCTTTATGGCATCTCTATGGATGCATTCACTCATTCAACAGATTTTTATCGAGTAGCTATAATGTAATAGGCATAATGCTATACCTGGGAGACAACAGTGAACACATGTTGCTCTTGCCTTTGTAGAGTTAATGTTTTATTAGGGAAATTCACAAGCAAATGAGTAATTACAAAAGTGTGATGACAGTTAGAACAGAGAGAGTCTAGGATGCTCTCAATATATATGCAGGCTCTAAACAGAAATCAAATGGGTCATAAACTGGGTCAAAAACTGGGCCTGGGGAAACTGAATGTAACCTATCTGTGTTGCCTTTAAATTTTTATTCGCCTTCCATGGATTCAGACCGTTTGAAGGAAGTGGTTTAAGCTGACACCTGAAGAATGAGTTGGTGTGAGTCTGATGAAGGGATGTGGGGGGAAGAGAATAGAGCAGTCCAGGCAGGGAAAATAGTAGTTGGCAGAAAATGGTTTCTTAAGTAAGCTTGAGTCCTATAAGCAAGGCCGATTTTATGGCATTGGAAGTTCAGCCAAGAGGCCTAATTTACATGGGGTCTGAGAGGGGAGGAGGGAATGGATGTGACAAGAATCAGAAGGAAGAGAGGCTAGAGATGCAAAGAAACTGTAGTAATCAAGGAGTTGCAGAGAAGATGAAACATCAAGTAGTCACATCAGTTGGTGAAAGCTACTTGCTGGCAGGTTCATTTAGTTTATTCCTGACCTAATTTATTCAAATTTGTGCCCGAAGGCCGGTACTAATTTGCATGTCCAAGAGTCATGTTTGTCTTGAAATCTAAACCCCATCACATTGTAAATGTGAATCTGGGAAGACAGCAAATGTAAATGCCTGTTCTGAATGTTATTATTTAATTGCATTTGGAAAAGAAAAAAATTTTAAAAATGAAAATAGGGAGAATCATTAGCAACTAGCATTAATTAATGTTGGCAGAATAGATTACATATTATGCGTCAAAAGCAAACTCTAAATGACATTCTTCTGTAATCACTTATTCATTCCCATGTTTCCAGGATTGCACAGGCATCTGTGGTAATAATGGATACAATCATAGACTCTTTCTTTAAGCCCCGTTTGAACAGGTAACTTGGTAACTTCGTCCTCCGAAGTACTGAACTTGACAAGCAACTGTAGGAGGAACTATTTTCAACTGTAGCAAAGAAATTCCTGACTTCCCAACCCTCATTGGACATACACCGTGTACTTATGATTTTTATAAAGGTGAGAATAACTAATAAACTGTGAAAACAACAGAAAATTGCCAGCAACTCTTTGTTATTCAAACCCATGATTTATATTAAAAGCTCCACTTTAGAAAATTAATACTTGGGGATTAAAAAAGGAACTGAAATAGCCTTTTTAACTTACTAAAGCATAGAAATGTGAGTACATAATAAGCAGCAGAGAAACACCCATAATGAATTTATATTGAGAGTGGGTTTAATCCTCCGAGAACAAATTAAACACTAAAATGCAATTAGTGATGTTAGCAAAATCCTATCTCTGTTTATGCCTTTAATTTAAATTGGTGACTCTAGGAGAAGAGGACTATTCTGATTCTATATTTATGCCGATCTGATACCCAGGAAAGAATAAGGACCAGGAAAGGGGGAGAAATGTTTGCCGGAGGAAATCCCAAAGGAATGGGGTGGTCTCAGAGAGGTTCTTTTATTTCTTGGCCATGACCAAAGGGTCCTCAAGTCAAGTTTAGGGACAAATTGAAGGTGACCACCAAGCAGCAGCTCTTGCTACAAGGGGAGAGGGGTCAGGAGAAAACACCCTCAAGGACAGGCTCTGCTTATTCCAGAAGAAAGAATCTAACCAAGGTTGGTAACATTCCTGGGAGGGCATTCTAGAAATCTTGAAGTGTAGTTGTGTTTGAGTACATCATCAAACTACTTATTACTTCATTTTAATTATTTTTATTTTTCCCTTTGGATCAAACTTAGGGTAGCATATTAAATTTTTAAAAATTATATATGAAGACAGGCTATATTATCTACAAATTTTACTTCAGGTTAGTAAAGGTGCTGCCACTATATATGCATTACAAAATAGGAGAGATGTTGGCTCTTACAGAGTTGAGACCCTCTCTTGTAAGCCACTGGCTCCTTCATCAGGAGAGCCACCGATGAGTTTAAGCCAGAGCTTGCAAAGGACAGCCTGTTAGAGTTGATGTTCACACTCTTTTTAAAACGTGAATTAGAGCCTGCCCTGATGGCCTAGTGCTTAAAGTTCGGTGCTCAGCACTTGGGCAGCCTGGGTTCGTTTCCTGGTCGCAGAACCACACCACCTGTCTGTCAGTTGCCATGCTGTGGCAGCAGTTCACATAGCAGAACTAGAATGACTTACAACTAGGATAGATAGCCATGCACTGGGGCTTTGGGGAGGAAAATAAAAAGAGGAAGATTGGCAACAGATGTTAGCTCAGGGCAAATCTTTCTCTGCAAAAAAGAGAAAGTGAATTATTTTGCCGACATTTATAATTTCTGGAGATTTCATGCGAAAATCCAGATTTTCAGCTTCTTGAAATAACATACATGACATAAAAAATATAAAATAATATATGCATGGTAGTGCTGGCAAACCCTGGTCCACATCCAGGGCTACATTCGCTGAAGCTGAGGTGAGGCTGCTCCCCTCAGACCAGGCAGACCTCATTGACATTACCTGCTAGTTCTGGGACAGCTGAGTTTGAAATGATTTAAATAACACTGCATTAGAGGTGCTGTCAGGCAGCCCTGAGGAGGAGGGAACAAGGAGAAGCAGACAGCCAGGATGGAAGTGGAATGAAAGAGATGGAGGAAAGGGAGAAAAAGAGAGGAAAGGGAGCCAAAAGAGGATCGCGCAAATAATGGATGGTGACAGAGTGCTGTTGGCTCACCTACTTCCATCAGGCCATCCTTGTGAGTGGGGAGTGGAGAGGTCTGTTCCTGTACACGCAGGGTGGAGAGTAACAGCACCAGGATTTTCTTCACCTCCTAGTGTCCCCACTAGTCAATACAGGTGAAATTAAGTGATAGATGAACACTGAGAACAGCCTAGAAGGGAAAAAGTGATTACAAAAGGCTAGCATACAGCCAAAGAGGTGGAATAGCAGGCAAAAAGGTAGACAAATCGATTGTCTGTATCTAGCTACAGACTACTGTATATGTCTGTATTTGGCTACTACTACCGTCATGACGGCATATGAAAAGCTGCAATGTCCAAAGCATCGTCCTGATTCTCAAGTAGCGTATGAGCATCACAGAGTCTTGAAGCCCTTTCTTCTCCTGCAGCACTCGTCCCTGGGGCATCCCCCAGTCACAGAAGCAAACTAGGATTTTCCTCATAGGGTAGAACTCTCAGCGGCCCTCTAGTTCATACTGGCCCTGACAGTGCTGGCTGCTGCAGACACTCAGTGGTTACTTGCCCAGGAGCTGGGGCACTCAGTGCCATGGAGATTCTCCTCTCTGTAATATGAGACTCTTGAGCTGGGCACAGCCTTCTTCCAGGTCCTCTGATGGGAAGATTCAGATGGCTGGGTTTATCCTACATTGGGAGCAGGCCCAAGAGTTAGAGACAGCCCAGAGCACTGAGGCTGACAGCAAGCCTCTTAGTGACGCCACTACCACCATGGTAGGAAACCAAGTCGCTGAATGTTTTCCATTCTCTTTCAGGCCAGGGTCGACTAGATGGAGCACTGGGCTCCTTTTCCAGAGAAAAAAGTTAGATTAATTGAAGAGAGCATACAAAGCCAGTGTCAGGAATATTAAAATGGAATCTACAGTGTTTGTGGGTATGTGTAGACTTTGTGGTCTAAAATGTAAGCTGTTCATGAATACCTAGGGTCAAATTCTCCTCTTTCATAAAGATATTTTCACTCTGCAGGAGAAGAAAAAGGAATCCAGCCATATATTACTTTAGGTTGAATGCATACCTTATAATTGTTTATAACATGCATTGTCTCTTAAGGCCTCTTGAGTGGGCAAGGCATTATCCCCATTATGCAAATGAGGAAACCAAGTCTCAAGGGTCAAAAATGAGTAGCCTAAGGTCACCAGCTAGTGGGTTATGTAGCCAGGACTTGACAGCAAGTTCTGCTTTCTTCATCCTGGTAGTGGCTGCTATTTTCTATTACAATTGAAAATACAATTTATTGAGACATGATGCAAACAAAATATTCCTAAAATAGTCCATCAAAGGACAAAACATCAGTGAAGTAATGTGGTTTTAAAGTTAGTTTGCATGCATTTTTGCTTTTCCCAACTTTTTATTTTGAAAAATTTCAATAATACAGAAAAACTGAAAGAATAGTATAATAAATACCTGTATACCCTTTATCAAGATGCCACAATTTTTTTTTTCCTTGGGGAGGAAGATTTGCCCTGAACTAACATCTGTGCCAATCTTCCTCTATTTTGTAAGTGGGTCACCACCACAGCATGGCTGACGAGTGATGTAGGTCCATGCCTGGGATCCAAACCCGCAAACCTGGGCTACTGAAGCAGAGAGCAACAAACTTAACCACTAGGCCACAGGGCCAGCCCCAAGATTCAACAATTTTTAATATTTTGCCACATTTGTGCATACTTCCTAAATATATATATTCACACATATATGTATGTGTACATATATATGTGTGCATATATATACACACACCCCTATTTGCTTTTTTCCTAAATCATTAGTAAATGAATTGCAAACATCATGCCAGTTAACTCCTGTACCTCTGCATCATTTCTTAAGAATGATATTCTCCTGATGACCACAATACCACTATCAAACTGAAATAAAGCTAAGAAAAGTAAAAATAGTTTCATGACATCATTTAACATCCATTCCATATTTAAATTTCCCTAAAAATATTTTTTATAGATTTTCTTCTTATCCAATATTGACTTAACTTCATACACTGTATTACTTGGTTGTTATAGCTCTGTACTTTTTACATCTAGAATAGTCCCGCTATTTTTCTTTTTGCCCATGACAACAGATTTTTTGAAGAGTCAAGACTGTTATCTTGTAGACTATCCCATGCTCTAGATTTGTCTGTGTCTTTCCTGAGGGGGTTTCACTTGTTCATCTACAATGCATCTTTCCTGTAAAGTGGAAGTGAAGTCTAATGGCTTGATTAGACTCAGCTGTGTGGCAAGAACGCTTCATAGCAATGTGAACTTTCCATCGCACTGCATGAGGGAAATGTAATGTGAAGATTATCCCCTATGAGTCATTTCGAGTTGGATCACTGGATTCAAGTGGTAACTGCCACCTTTCTCCAATGAAAAGTTAAAGTTTTCTCTTTGTAAATGGCTAGTAATCTATGGGTGATAATTTGGCACTGCATGAACATCCTGTAACCCAACCGTCTTCTGCCCAATGATTTTAGTATGGGTTGCAAAATGATAATTTTTTAATTCCATCATTCCTCCTACGTTTATTAGCTACCATTCTTTTTTAAGAAGAGCTTTTCTTATTCATCCTCCTCCCCCCCTCCAATCTCTTGTTTTTTCTTTTTGGTTGAGGGCAGTCATTATTATAGATTTTGTCCAAATCAGTGTGTTATAAACAGTTTCTGTCATTATTCTTTTTGATACTCAATTATCCCAAATTTGGCCAGGAAGAGTCCCTTCTAGCACACTCTTTTGTCCTTTTGACATAATCCTATTAGTTCTTGAAGAATTTTCTTGCTTTCAGGCACAACATGATTCTCAGGGACAACTCGCACTTTCCTTGCCTCAGGTCTGGAACCAGCCATTTCTCCAAGAAGCTCTGGTTCCTTTCAGTGGGGAACAGTATTTATAAACAAAATATGGATGTGGCATGCATTTTTATTTTTGGTTAAATTATTCCAATAAAATCACAAACC
Organism: Equus przewalskii; assembly: GCF_037783145.1. NCBI lineage: Eukaryota > Metazoa > Chordata > Mammalia > Perissodactyla > Equidae > Equus > Equus przewalskii. The sequence goes on from NC_091847.1 coordinate 38,539,605, forward strand.
TTTCACCAGCACCAGGGAAAACTATAGAAGAAAACATATTTTTTATTAGAACTAATCAGAATAACTATTCTTTGTGATTTTAAATTATTTTCATAGTCATCCTCTAGGTAAAAAATTGTAAATGTTATTGATGGAAGAGAGTAAAGCTGCAAAGTGAATAAAATATTCTTTATTGAATTGACTATGAAAGCTTCAGATCTAAAGTAGAATAGCATCATCTAAAATAATGTTTTGAGTGGGAAACCGTCCCCAGATATTAACAATGGTGTCCAAGAAAACATTGGAGCAACTTTTTTCAGACTTCATGGTTTTGCATTTCACACAGAAATTATCTTTTTTTCAGAAAAATTCCGTAAGATATGTCATTAATTCAAATGTATTTTATAGCGTGCCTACTGAGTGAATGGCACACTACTAAGAAGCCTAGTTTTTAAATTAGATCTTTGGTTGATAAGATTTATCTCAATCATTATCTTTCTAAAGAAAGAAGGACTTTCTCCTGTGTATCAAGTAGTGGCCTGTGTACCCAGGCAATGGGGATACAGCAGCAGACAACACAGACAAAATCTCTGCCTTTATGAAGTCTAGTGAGGGAGACAAATAACAACAATAAAGAATAATGTATAATAACAGTAATATGTTAGATGCTGAAGAGTGCTAAGGTGAAAAATAAGGTAGGAAAAGGGAACAGGGATGACTGAGGTACGAAACCATAATTCAAAATAGCATGGTTGGAAAGAGTGTATTGAGAGGGTGCCATTTAGGGTGCCATATGGATATCTGGGGGAAGAGCAGTCTGGAAATGCCCAATCTAAGGTCACCAGGCAGAAGCATACAGAGTGTGTTGGAGGAACGAGGAGACCCGTGTGGCTGGAGGAGAGTGACAGCAATGGAGAATGGTAGGAGATGGCAGGAGTGCAGATTTTGTGGTCACTATGAGGACAGTGACTTTCACTCTAAGCAAAATGGGAAGCCATTAGAGGGCTTTGAATAGGGAAGTGACTGGATCTGACTTGTGTTTTAACAGGATCATACCGGCTACTGAGATGGGAAGAGACTACTGGGGGTCAAGGGCAAAAGCAGGGAGAGGACTAAGAGGGCTAATGCAGTAGAGATGATGGACCAGGGTGACAGCAGCAGAGGTATTGAGAAGTAGTTAGACTCTAGATACATTTTGAAGACAAATCCAATAAGATTTGTTGACAATTTCATGCAAATTTTGAGAGAAATACAAGAGTTACGAATGACTCCCAGGTTTTTGCCCTGAACAACCAAAAGGATGGAGTTATCATAATTGGGATAGAAAAAAACTGGGTGGAGATTTAGGGGGAGTGGATATCAAATGGAGGCCAGGTAAAGAGGTGGATTTATGAATCTGAAGTTTAAGCAAGAAGTTTGGACTGGAGAGGTAAAAGTGTAAGTTGACAGCATATGGATGGCATTTAAAGCCATGCAACGGATGAGATGACACAGAAAATTAGCATAGAAACAGATAAGAAAATGTCCTTGGTTAGACATTAACAGTTAGGGGAGAGGAGGGAGACCCAGCAAAGGAGACAAAGGAGGAGTAGCTGGTGAAATTGGCAGTACACCTGGAGAGTGTAGCATCCTGGCATCCGGAGAAGAAACCTTCAAAGAAGAAGTAAAGAATTATAGCATGACAATGCTTCGTTTTATCACAAGTGGAATTTTAATTCCAATATTTGTCCTTATAGTCAATCAATTTTAATATACAAAAGGTTTGTGTCAACATTTCTAAAAATACATTTTAAAGTTCTATTTCATAAGAAGAGATTATTTGTAGAACCACTATCCTTAACGACGCCCATCTTTCAGGCTGAAGAACAGCAAATGCATCCTCGTCCTCTTTAGAAGGTCATTGCTAATACACTCTTTCAGAGAAACGATAGCATCTGCTTTTCTCTGCATCAGTTAGTGAGGGGGGAGCTCCAGCTGGGGGCAGCTTGACTTTGCCTGAGCAGCAATTCAATCAGCACACAGTCTGCAAGAATACGTGGATTCAGATATTTCTGCTCCAGGAAATGCCTCCTCCCATTTCTTTATTTTAGAAACAAGTGGTCACTTGAGTCATGTCTCCACATAATTTGTAAATGGAGCAGAATTTCTTAACCAGTTTAGTTAAACATAAAATGCTTACTTACAAACATGCTGCCCTGATGTAAGTTTGGTGATGACCACAGTTCTTTCTTACAAGGCACCGATTGGCAGTCAGGGAGAGTTCTAGGTTTGTGAACCCTGGACCCGTGTACTTCTCTCTTTAAGGATGTTTCCAAAACCTCAGAGAAGTCATTCTTTTATGGGGGATTTTCTGTCCTTGCACAAATCCTTGTGACCTTGCTCTCTCTGCCACCTGCAAGTGCCTTCCTGGACTCTTTCCTCTCTAGCGTGTTGTATTTCCTGCCCCCTGCTGCATTTTCCTTTTTCAATGGCTGCTGAAACTGCTGGTAGCTGATTTCAGCCTGCCAATAGCTCTCTTCCAGGCCACTGCTGCAGGCTTCTTGTTCAGCTGACCCCTTCTTGGCTGCCAACATTCACACAAAAGATTGCGTCTGTAATTTTGTAATTGTGTAGTTCTTGTCCTTCTGTAGTTCTTGGAGTACTTCTGTCCAATTTCTTCAGAGTGACAAGGACATTTTATCTCCCTCAGATATCACTGTTTTAAAAGGTGAATTCCTGGTACGGTGCCCCTGGAAGATCAAGCACCAAGGACATGGACAAAACCCCATACACATGATGCTACCATGTTCATCTTTCATCACCACTTCATAACATCCTTCCCCCATGGCAGTGAAGCTTGGAAGCTGCGACATGGCACCTTGTGATTGCAACTCACTTACAACCCACTCTGTGTGGGCTAGGAAAGCTAGCTTTGGGGAAGGGCTGAGAGAACCTTCACAAGCAACTGTGGAAACATAGAGGAAGCGAGGGAGGATATACCAACGGTAAGCAACACGAGAAAGTAGGTTTCAGGCGACACCAAGGGCACAGGGCCCACAGGCTGCAGCCAGCCCCCGAGGCCTGTCCTCCCTCTCCCCTCCATCCTAACCCTGCTGTTAGTAACAGCCCACTGCACCCTGTCTTTCCAGGCAGCCTTCTCTAATGGCCATTTCTATCTCTTTAATACTGCCAGATGACTGGATAACCAATCTGACTTCATACTAAGGTGATGATGGCTAATGGTTTGAGCTTATAAATAACAAGTTTTTATTTAAACAAGGGTCTTCTAGAGACCCACTGTTCTAACTCAGAGGAGTTACTCACTGGGTTTGGACTGGTCTAGAAACAAAGCTTTCTGCATCCACCTGGCACAAGGAGGTCATGGGTCCATGTGGATTACTGCTTCTTATCTTTATAATTAATATTAGATCTCACCATAAGTCTCACCTCCTCAGAGAAGCCTTGCATGACTACCTGAACTAAACTCACCCACATTCATTCTACTCACTAACTCACTCACTCATTCTACTTCATTTCTCTGCGTCACATTTACCACTATAGACTATATTTCTGGTTTCTTTATTTATTAATTTACATATTATTTTACATATATCAATGCTTGAAGGTATGTGTTTAGTATCTCTCTCCATTAGTATGTAAGCGCCATGAGAACAGGGACCTTGTTTGTCATTTTCTTGCCATATCCGCAGCACTTAGAATAATGTCTGCTATATGGGGGCATTCAATATATATTTGCTAAATGAACGAACAAATGAACAAGTGAACAAATGAATAAACAAATGAAATGAATGGCTACTGGAATCCTATCTATGATGGAAAGTCACTGTAGCAACTCAACTTGTTCTTTCATTCTCCAGCCACATAAGTGGCTTGGAATTGTCTAAACAGCTCCAGAATGCCTCCTAATTGTCCAAATGGGAAGAGGCAAAGCCTTAATGTTAAGCCCCTCCTTGCCGTAAGTTCCGTGCAAACACTCCTGCCATGTCCGTAGCCGCTGGATCTCTTGATATTTGATAGGTGGACAAACTGCTTAAAATGGGCCCACAGACACCCGTAAATCACTGTTGCTATCCTGATCTCGTCATCCTGGAAAAGAGTCGTGGGAATCCAATGTTGCTTTAACAAAGATTCAGGTGAAGAGAAATAGTGACATTCATAAAATTATTCTGCACTGAAAGGTTAAACCTTCAGAATAATGTAAAACCACCATACAATGCTGCATAAATGCGCTCATCTATGATTTTATAATATGCATACATCTCTCCCCCTCTTAAAGCAAAATCTACTTTAATTAAACCCCTAACATTCTGATTAAAGATGATAATCCTTTTGCACTGTGAACTTGTGATAAGTGTGTTCAATTTGTATCCGTTTTTAAAAGACAGCACTGACTTTTGACACTCACCTGCTTGCATGGCCATATACGAAACCTAATATTTATCTAAGATTAGCTTCTGCCTAAATCCTCTTCTGTGTCTTTAGTCGTTTGCAGTGCTCACATTCACACATTCTTTAGGGTAAAGGAAGAATTCAGTGTTATTTCTTTTGAGAGATACTGGTAACTCTGGGGATATGTTCAGTCTTCATAATATTACTTTATTACAGTTCACCGAAAGGGAGCAGAATCTTGACTTTAATTCCACTTTTATATTCTTATGCTGGTCCCAGCAACAAAGGAGATTGGGCTCTGGGAACTCCACAGTGATCACAGGTAAAGTGAAGAAGATATTACGACAGGATTAAAGATCACACTCAGTCTGGAGCTGGAACATTTCTTAACTCTAAAATGGAGAAAAATCAGGGTTTTGAAAAATTCTTACACAAGGGCAAGAGGCAACCAATTGCAGCTCTCTTCACCCTCACAGCGGACAAAGAAACTGTGGCTGAGAGGCCAGATAACTTTCCCCGGTTCTCACGGTTAATAAGTAGCTGAGCTGGAATTTGAACCCGGCTCTGTCTGACTCGAGGCCCCTTTGCACCATGCTCTGCTGCTTCTCCCAGCAGCCTCCCACGGATGCACAAGGTTCATAGTCCCTGTTCAGAAGAACCAAAAAAACCCCCAGATTTTTCTATTTTAAAAGTTGTGAGCAGATCATTGTGCTACTTCAGCAAGCAAACCCTAAGCACTAGGCATATATCGAGATGGTTAGGGTTGGAATCCAATCAATCATTGAGTTGACTTATTCAGTAGCATGCAAGCCATTATTTCACAACAAAACCAGTCAATGTATCTGGGGAATCAGGCATAAATGGTAAGTAATCTATTTATTACTTTTAGAAAGAGGATTTTTTAAAACATTCTTCCTTCTCACTTCATCATTTTTCACCCATTTTTAATCAAGTTTAGTGTGTATATACATATATATATATATATATATAATTTTTTTTGTTATTTTTCTCTTAAGGAAGATTAGTCCTGAGCTAACATCCACCACAAATCCTCCTCTTTTTGCTGAGGAAGATTGGCCCTGAGCTAACATCCGTGCTCATCTTCCTCTACTTTATATGTGGGACGCCTGCCACAGCATGGCTTGATAAGCCATGCATAGGTCCACACCTGGGATCTGGGCTGGCGAACCCTGGGCTGCCAAAGTGTAGCTCCCAAACTTAACTGCTGTGCTGCCGGGCTGGCCCCTATAGTTTTGTTGTGTTTTGATTCATTGTAATTCTATTCTCCTACCCTCTCTCCCACTCCTCCCTCCCCCACTGTCAACACACTCACACATTACAGAACCATTTAGGGCCATGGATTTGACCCTTTGTGTGATTGGCATTACCTGTGACCCCCTTCTCTGACCCCACTGAGGCTTCCTGGGTTCCCCTTGCCTGAGCCTCCACCCTCAGCATGTGAGACTCCATCCTCTGCCCACCCTGACTCATCTCTGGTTGGGGATCCAGCATCCTGCAGAAGCTCAAGTCCCCAAGGTTGCAGCTGGAGCTCCTGGAGATGACGGCATGGTCCTCACATGGACAAGATGATGTGAGGCCCATAAGCTGAGGGTGTGGACTTGGGAGAGACCTCTGAGATCCAACCCACTCCCTCCTCAGAGAATGAAATGACATCTAGACGGTGTAGGGGGCCTGCCTAGGAAACACAGCTAGACCGTAACAAAGATGGACCAGAACTGAGATCTCCTGTTCCTGACCCTGCTCCCTTCACTATTCCATAAGGTGTAGAAAAGTCACGTGTTTATCTACTGACAGATTATTTGTACTCTCCCCTCTTTTGAAAAGGCATTAGCAACAATTTTCAATAAAAGATGGATGTATTATATCACTCAAGCAAAGGTAAAGAGAACAACAGGCATATATTCAAGGGAGTGGATGGGGAGTTCTCAGTCAGTATCAAAAAGGATACCTGGGAGTGCAATACTAAATCTAAATACTTAGATTTAGTTCTGAGTTTCCTGGAGGCCAAGCTGAAAATAGAAATACTTTGAGTTACACAACTCTCATTATCTAATAAAAGAAAGCATTTGAGGTTTGTCATAAAAACTTTATGTCTTTATGTCATAAACTTTTATGTCATAAAAACTTTGTCTTGAATAACACTTTATAAAAGATATGGGATAATTATTGATAGAATGTAATGCTAAATCTTGGTTCTGTCTGATTCATCATTTCTTTGGGAAGCTAAAATACTAGGGTCCAGGTATGCACATTTGCTGTAACTTGATTTAACTGGGAAGGGGTTTATTTTTAAAATGCAGATTCCCTGCCCTCCCATACCCCCACCCCTAATTCTGTATGTCCAGGATAGAGCTTAAGAATCTGCATTATTAACAAGCTCTGGCTCTGATGCGGGTGGCCAGTGGAGCACATTTTAAGAAACACGAATCTACAGGAACAAATTATTGCTATGCCCCTTAGCTTTGATCAGCTCCTTTGAATATAAATTTTCTCTACTTTTTTGGTAAGCAGCCAACAGCCTGAGATTGATGTCTCAAGGGAGACTAGGAGGTCAAAGACTCTGGATTGCCAAGATTCCTATGCTTATATACCAGGCGTACGAGGAGGAAGGTGGAGTCTGTTTAATAAACTCAAACCTTGAGGAGTGAAGGGAGCCATGAAAAGGGTCAGGGAGAGGTGGCAGAGGAGCAGTTATAAGGGACAGGCTGGGAACTCCAAAGTTGACCTTTGCTGTCTTGCCATTTTCCGAGGCCCAGCCCTGTTTGGGTTCTGCTGTGCACAGGGGAGTTTGTGCCTAGCCCCACTATCTTTGCCTACAGTTTATGGGAAAAACTTCCAGGAAGTCCATTCTGAATCAGAGAGCTGGGGTTAAAGCGTGGTCCATGGGGTCCACTAATTCCTGAGGATTCATGAGGGAGCTGCCGTGGCCTCTGAACCCCCTGAAATTATTTATGCATGAATAGTTTGTAGATATATGCCTATATGTATTTTTGTGAAAAGGGGTTCTAATTACAACTTCCATCAGATTCTCAAAGGGGCCATAAATGACCCCAAAGAGGGGTGAGCCATGGGGAGTTCCTAGCGTAGCTGAGTTTCATGTTCATGCTGGTGTGTTCCCATCACATTACAGCCTGAGGTCAGTTAGCTGACAACCGCCTTGGTGACAGCTAGGTCACTAAGTGTCCCTCCACAGGAACCATCCTCCCTGCCCAACGGAGGATTATGGTAGCAAAGCTGTCAGGCTTAATTTTGACAAACTGTTTTGGGTAATTAGTCCCTTTTAGTTACTCTTACAAATGGTAATTTTAGGTGACAAGATTATTATACGCTGCTTGTTAATGGGGCCTTCAGGGTCAAGAAAACACCACTGAGATTGCTCTGACCTGTTCTTTTCCATCTTTGGCATTACCCTTGAAACAGCCAGAAAAGACGTTTAATCAAGTCAGCTCCTACTCTGCGAAACGTACAGAACACGGGTTTCCTTTCATCCTTCTGCCAAGTGAGGGATTAGAGAGGGCTCTCAACTTTCCCCGCTACTGCCAGCCCATGTCAGGCTTCACGGACTTGCTGATCATTAACTTGAAAAGCTGGGGAAGTTTCTAGCCCTTCCATTTTCTTGTTTACCTGTTCAGCCAAGTTGCTTTACAACCAAATGAGTTTGGAATAAATAGGGTCTTGGGCGATGAAGTATTTGACTTAGCTCAAGTTGAATATTTTCATTGCTTTTCACTTCACTGAACAGAAAGGTCAGTTTGCCCAATAGGTCAGGGCAGGTCTGCCTAATGGTTCACCATAGGCCAGCTCAGGAGAAGAATGGATGGAAGGCAAACTCTTCTCAGCACTTTAGGAAGCTGGGAATTGATTGGCTGTTGACTAGCTGTGTCACACGGGCCATCTGTTGGACCTCCCTAAGTCCTCATTTCATTATCTGTCAAAGGGGATAAAAATAATATCCAGCTCACAGTACAGCTGTAAGGATTAAATGACATTATAAATGCCTAGAGTATAGCAAGAACTAAACTAAACAAAAAGATAGCATCCATCATAATTACAGCACAATTCTCCTTCCCAAATCCAGATTTTATAAAGAAGCCTGAAATAGTGGAGAGGTCAAAGAAATAAATATTACACGCATGCCCAACTTCATCTCCATGCCCAACTTTATCACCATGCCCCCAAGGCTTGTTAATGTGGCCACATCTAATCCCATATACACTGAAATCCTTTAAAAAACAATGCAGATGGAGATTATTACACTGCTATCAATTCAAAGTGGTTGCCACTGATTTCAATGTGCGTAACCACATTGCTTGAAATCAGAGATATCGTGTGAAACTGAAAATAAAAAATTTGTAGGCAATGCAGTTTTTCCCTCTGGTTCTTCTTGATGGACCAAACCAATGATGCTGCCTTCATGGTGACTTTTCAAAAATGAGAGTTTCACTTTTTTTAACAAAAAGATGTTTGTTCTTTTACCATAGTTTCATAGCTATCATAAGATTTTATTCCCATGCTTTAGAAACTAAATGCAAATAAATTTGCTCCTTCATGGAGTTGCTTCTTATATTTAAGTATTTCATTTCCTATTTTTCTTCTCAAATTTCAAAAGAGTCAGTACTCACCTTTATGGGTATTTCCTGGCATCAGCGTTCCATATCTTCTCTCTATTTACTTTACTCTTCAGCAACGGTTGCAGCAGGCAAATTCAAACACGGCACCAAGGAGTCAAATATCATCTCAGGAACAATGGCTAGCTGTCCTGTTAGATCCTCAAGTAAGAATAACCTTCTCGAAGAACTGGAAACAGGATAAAAGCTGAAGGCTTGTGTGTCTTAGGTGGCAAAGATCTCTCCCTGTTCTTATCCTGAACACAACGCTTTCCCGAGCTTTAATCTAGCTAATTGTAGGGGAAAGGAGAAGGGAGAGTACTTAAAATTATTTCAGTTCACTTATGTAGATAGAGTGTTTGGTGGGAGTCCACAGAAATATGAATTATAAAGGAGGCTAGAGGGTTCTGCGGGTTGCATCTACATGAAAATAATGCAAAGTACACGTGCAAAGGAGATGGGGATGTTGGCTAATGTTTCTATACGAGATAAACCCATTTGTTCAGTAACGGTGTTACTTGCTCTTCTAGCTGCTGTAGTTGTTGTGACACTTCTCAACAGACTTGAATGTGACCAGATCAATGTGGTCCCTGATGTTCTGGTGGAGTACCAGCAACAGCCTCAGTTCCTAATCTCCTATTTCATCAGACAATGGCTTGGACTTCATGACCAGACATCACAACTGGGCAGCCCAATCTTTCCCGGCAAGTTTGTAGTTGAATAGTCGCATATTATTTGCGGCATTTTCATATATGGTCATGTGCCGCAGGATGACGTTTAGGTCAACAACAGACGGTTTATACAACAGTGATCCCACAAGATTAGTATCACACAGCCAGGGTGTGCAGTAAGCCATACCATCTGGGTTTGTGTGAGTACACTCTATGATGTTTGCACAATGACGAAATTGTCTAACAATGTGTTTCTCAGAATGCGTCTCTGTTGTTAAGTGACACATGACTAGTTCTCATCCACAGGCTAAAATCATAATCATAATAGAGTGATTTTATAAAACCCTTTTCTCTTAAAAAATGAAGTTATTATAAAAGAATTTAGTACTCCCATTAAATTAAATTGTAATTTCATTTTAGAATAAGTTAACTAAGTCAGTCTAATAGTTAAAATTTTAAAACTCTTGGATTGTGACATTTGGAGTTTCATAGGCAGCATTAATTAAGCTCACATCAGAACAGATCAGCCACTTGTAGATAGTTACCAGTCACTCTGTTTCTGAAACCAATCCAGAAATTCATGTTAGAATGTTGTCAGGCACTTCCAGGTGTTAGACAAGTGACAGAAATTGATCACACACATTCAAAATATTTACAGAAAAAAGTGTGAGTGTAATGTAGGTCTGTATGAGAAAGCTACCCTTCGGGAAATATGACCAGACTTCTTTGTGGCCCCCGCAGGATGTCAGCGCACCACAGCGTGGGATCAGAGGCTTCTGTTTGCCTATGTTTGTGATTTTATCATGGAATATGACAACTCTAGATCACACATTTATTTTCAAATGAAAACTCTTGGGAATGCAAAGAAAGATCCTCATTTTTCTTCAGAAATCACAAATGATTAAATTGCCTCCTAGCAATTTTTTTTTCTTTTAAGGAAATGCATTTTAAGGAGGCTGTATTTTTCATTTCATTTCAAAATTAACTTACTAGGCTAAGGAATCAGTAACAACTGAATTTAGACTTGAGTTTAAGATGTTCAAGCCATCCTTTTGTGTGACTCTGGAGCAGGTCTTGCCCACACCTTGTCTACACCTGTATTCAGTTCGACCCTCTGGGAGGCGCGGTGTCACTTAGAGGCCATACCACGCTCTCTGTGAGTTGATGCTGCCTGGGGAGTTCTTCAAAAGCTGACACACTTAGGAGTTGGGAAGCATGGATATGGGCTGGGTGGAGGATGGCTTACAATCCTGTGTGTATGCAAGTAATGCTGTGTACATATATTTATAAGGTTGTGGCTCAAATAAAGTTTAACTCCAATCGTGACAGAGATGTGTATCCTTTTAATCAATGACAGTAAACAATCTCCCGAGAGTTTGGGAACTTCTTTTGGCAATAGATATACTTGGAGTGCAATTTTTAAGGTATCTCAATAACTGACCATCAAATATAAAGAGCAGAGCTAAAAGAAAAGTAGAATAACATTGCAGTCATTAGTAGGATTTTCGCTGTTTCATATTTTTTTATGAAAGTACTTCAGAGTAGTCTCCATAAGCCTTCAGTTTGAACTTTTATCCGTCTGCTCTTGGAAAACCTTCCTTATTTTCCTTTTTATTGAGAGAAGAGGAGGTCATGAAAGAGAGGTAAGAATGAACTAATTACAGTTAATTGTCCTCTCAACTCCTGACTACGAGTGTGTGTGTGTGTGAGTGTGAGCGTGTGCGTGCCCACATATGTTTGTGTATGTGTTTCTCCACTGGTATTTCCTAGCTCAGTGAATGGTACCACCTGCACCAGCCAGAAACCTAGGAAACCTCTCTGATGATTCTGTCTCCTCCATTCCCACATCCAATCAATTGCCAAGCCTTATTAATCGATTCTCCTAAATATTTCTCTAGTTTGTCCACTGATGGGAAGCCTTCCTGGTCCTCAAACCAGATCCCTCCCAGCCTCATCCATGGCTTCCTACAGTGCCCCCTACTGTCTCTTTAAAGTACTCATCACAGCTTGTCATTATGTCATGCCTTGGGTCAGTATTTATGTCTAATGCCTAGATGATAAGGTTCATGACGGAAAGACTATACTTGCTTTATTTACTGCTGTACCCCAGGCACCCAAAACAGTGCCTGTCACATACAAGATGCTCAATAAATATTTGTTAAATGAAGAATGAATCCTCTTCACAGTGTTTCCTTCATAAAACTCACTAAACTGCCCTGAGTCTTTGCAAAACTCCTCCTTTCCTCGTTCAGTTCCTTGTCAGCACAGCTCTCCCTGGATGTCCCTCCCACTACGTCTCACTTCATGGGAAGGGAAATCCTCTTTCCTCAGTGTACCATCAGTGTAGACTTGTGGCGATTTCCAGAACCTCTTTTTTTCTCATAGAGCACATGGCTTTCCCTGCTCAAAACCAAGCCCCAAATTCACGTCCTGCAGGAAGGCCTCCCAATTTCTCCCTCAGCCCATCAGACCTTCCTGTCTTGTTCCTTTATAACTAGGGTTGTGCTAGGAAGATATCGATTTGTTCTCATTCATATGTGATGTTGAGAACATTCATCATTCTTCATGAACCTGGGTTACGACTGCCCAGCTTGTGTTCATTTGGAAGCCCATGTCTCCTCTGTACCCTTAGACGGCCATGGAGTTCATCCTCTCTAGGCATTCACTGACTATCCCTCTATGCCTTCCTGAAGCCGGGGCACTGCCTTTCCACTTCACCTCTCACCCCGCCTTCACTGCCCGTTCAGTCTTGTCCTCCCTGAACAACCTTCAGGAAACAGACAGGCTTGCAAAAACTCTCTTCTGGTTATTTCTATCCATGGCATTTGTGTGCATTTTTTGTATGTTTTTTCCTTTGTTCATTCGTTGATTATAAATACCTATCCCTCCTTCCTTCCCAAAAGAATGAGAGACAGTTTGCAAGGATAAATAAAAGCACATCAAGATAGTAGAATAAGTGGGGGGAAAAAAGGAAAAGCGAAGGGAAGGGGTTTCATTGACACAAGCCTGAAGCTAATACCGAAATGCATTCCATATAGTGTACGCATGGGCAGTTGGCAGGTCCTGGACTAGCTCTGGGTTGACTAGGGGTTATTTCATGAAGAGGAAAAAATTTACAGTGTCTTTGAAATCAAATGAGAACTAATGCTCAGGAGAAGAACAGCTAGTCCTGATTCTAAGAGGCTACGATGTAGTGAGGCTGTGTGCGTGTGTCACTGTGTTACTCCAGGACACTGCCCTGCAGCTCTCCACACTGATACACAGTAGGATCTCAAGAGATGCCTTCCAAAAAACACCATTTGGGGCCTCACCTCAGACCAACTAAATAAGAATCGCTGGGAGTGGGACGGGGAAGCCCTATTTTAAAATTTCCCCCGATGATATGCAGCCTGGGTTGAGAGCCACTGATTTAGAAGAATGAACAGTCTGTGAACCTGGCAGGCACTTCTCCAGCTGAACTTCTAAAAGTCTATAGATGGAGTCTCCACTGAAATAATTGTGTAGAGATCAAGCTCTTTCACTTGACTCTTATTCCTCAACATCAGGAACAGTATACCTAAATATTTTTAGTTGAGGTATAATTGACAAATAAAATTGTGTGTATTTAAAGTGTACAGCATAATTTGATATGTGCATACATTGTGAAACGATTACCACAATCAAGTTAATTAACACACCCATCACATCAAAGAGTTACCTTTTTCACAATAGCCAAGACATGGAAACAACCTAAGGGTCCATTGACAGATGAATGGATAAAGAAAACATGGTATATATACATACATAATGAAATATTATTCAGTCATAAAAAAGCAGGAAATCCTGTCACTTGTGACAATATGGATGAAACTGGAAGGCATCATGCTAAGTGAAATAAGTCAGACAAAGAAAGACAAATACTATATAGTATCACTTATATGTGGAAGCTAAAAAAAAAGTCAAACTTCTAGAAACAGAGAGTAGAATGGTGGTTGCCAAGGGCTGGGGGGTAGGGGAAATGATGAGATATTGGTCAAATTGGTCAAACAGTACAAACTTTTAGTTATAAGATGAATAAGTTCTTGGGATCTAATGTGCAGCATGGTGTTTGTAGTTCATAATGTTGCATTGTATACCTGAAATTTGCTAAGAGAGTAAATCTTAAGCACTCTCACCAAATAAAACATAAAAGGAACAGTATCTTAATCAGTGTTTTATATCCCAAGCAACTTGCACAGTACTTGGCACATAATAAAAGTGAGAGAATTATACATGCTATATAGGTATTTAACATAATTCATTTATATATATTGTTATAGACTGAATCTTTGTGTGCCTCAGTGTGGCAGGATTTGGAGATGGGACCTATAAGGAAGTAATTATGATTAAGTGAGGTCATAGAGTGGGGCCCAGATCCAATAGGATTAGTGTCCTTATATACCAGAGAGCTCACGCTCTTTCTGTCTCTGCACACATACATCTAGGAAAGGCCATGTGAGGTCACAGTGAGAAGGTGGCCATCTGAAAGCCAGGAAGAGGGCTCTCATCAGCTACTGAACCCACTGGAACCTTGGTCTCGGACTTTTAGCCACCCAGTCTATGGTATTTTGTTATGGTAGCATAAGCTGACTAAGACATGTATTATATATATATGAATTAGATATGACTGATATATATAATATATTATATAATTCACTATAATTCATACAATTCATTTCCATTTACTATGTGCTAGGTACTGTGCAAGTATATATATATATATATATAGTGTATAAAATGATACATATACAAAAATAAATAACAAATAAACAAAACTACAAAAAATAAACAAAAACCAAATACGTAGCTGACTGCCTATCAGGTTAATTTTATCCACAATAATTCACACAATTCATTTGCATTTACTATGTGCTAGGCACTGTGCAAGTATATATATATTGTGTATAAAATGATACATATACAAAAATAAACAACAAATAAACAAAACTACAAAAAATAAATAAATAAAAGCCAAATACATAGCTGACTGCCTATCAGGTTAGTTTTATCCATGTTACCACTTGACCAACCTTTCAGAGTAATACATGTGTATTAGTCAATGCAATTTGCTATGTGAGCTCATTAAGAGCCATGACCAGCTCTTCTGTTCCATGTTTCACTCCCAAACATCAACACAATAACAGTTACACACTGAACAATTACTTAGTAAAACTCAATCTTTGGTCCAAAATATACTAAATAACTTCTCCTGGTTTATTTTTATCCAGTCATAGAATGTTGTTTAGTGCTTTGTACCCTGTAGGTGCTTAACCAGGGCTGTAAACCATCAACTTCAAGAATATAACAAAGTGAATTTGAATTTTATTTCCTTCTAAAAATATAGCTCTTAGCATTTGGGGCTCACTTTGGAGACCACTGATAAAAATCTATGTATCTACTCTGCAAGAAAAGGAACATTCACATGTATACCCCTGAATTTGCTTATAATTTCACGGGTTTGCACAGGCTGGGGCATGGCAGAATACCCGCGTCCTCTACCGTGGGCCACAGCTCCTCTCGGTGGCTCTTGCCACACCACTGTCCTCTCTAGGTTCTGTTCATTGCTCCCCGCCTGCCCCCTCACATCAGGGCTGGTAACAGCTGTTCCCAGCTGCACTATCCTTTGTTGCTCCCTAAATCCTGCCCACTCCTTTGTAAATAGTCCCTGCAGTAAGTTCTCTCAGTTTCCCACTTTAATTGTGCCATCTGGTTCCTGCTGGGACCCAGTTATGCAGCCTCCAAAATACATCTGGGGACCCAAAACCATTTTGAAACTTGAGAAACTGAGGTCATTCTATATGAAGAGTTTTCAATTACAATCTTTTACTGCAAACCAAAAGTTAGGTTTTTTCCTTTTAACTGATAGAATGCTTTAAAAAAGATAATCTTCTATATAAGAATGTATTCCTGTATTTGAACATTTTCATGGAACTCTCCAGGGTTTGCAGCTTGAGAAACACAACGTTTGACTTATTTTCCTAGCTGGCTGCTGGGCATCACATGGATGAGAGAATTGAAAGCTTGAGTAAAAGACAGATAAATGGCCTCTATTGCTTGCCTCCAAGCTACATGTGCTGTCATCCTGTCAAGGAAGGAAATTAAAATTGTCTGACACATATTGAGTTGCATAAAGCCACACTGTTCCTCTAAGGATCCTGTGTGCCTCTAGATGTCTATACCACAAGTAGATTTTTTGAGGATTTGATCTACAACCTTATTCGCAGGATTAGAGCTAAGTAAATTAATCTTTAGTTATTAGGGTCTCTCTTTGTGTCTTTTAAAAAATAAATGAACTATATAAATATTTCTTTCTCTAGTCTTCCAGGACTTTCTCAATCTTCTGAGAATCGTAAAATAATACCCAGTGGCCCTGCAATCCAATTGTCTAAGACGAATAACTGAAAATACTTATAATTTGCAACCTCCTTCATTAATCACTCCTCAATGGTTTTCCCCATTTCTGATTTGCTTTTTGACTCCTCCCAAATGGGTGTCACTCAATCTAGACTCAATGTGACGTTTATTCTTTCTAAAACTTGACCATAGCAATTTTCACAAGAACAAAAGACATTTCCCCCCCAAAAGCTTAAACTTGTTTTAAATATTTTTATAAGTATAACATAGTTTTAAAAATCATCAGGTAAACAACCTAGAAACCAATATCATATACTTTGTAGAGGATTAGTCAAAAATTATGCTACCAAAAGGTAGTAATTTAGGATTGTGTCTATTTTTTCTAAATTTCTTGGAGAATCTGTTACTCTCTACAGTAGATTAAATGTTAACATCATGAAGCACCATGGATATTCCAAAGTTACAGAAATCATCTGAGTAACCTGATTTTGCCCCATCCCCTGTTAGACCAGAAAGAGCAGAGTTTTAAAACCTGGATTCTTCTTTACATTTCCATGTCACTTTATTTTTTTCATCTGAGTTTAAGGTCTTTTGCACTTACATTTCCTCCCAACACTGCAACCAAGAAAAACTAATGGTGAGGCAAGAAAAGTGTCACCCATGTCCCACTTACACTGGGTAAATAATTGGCAGAAGACTCTAGTTCACCCTGAGAGCTGTTCCCTACACCTGGTGGTCCTACTTCCTCCCTCCTTCCACTGGGACTCCAGAGGTCTCCCCTGTTATAATGCTGGTTCCATGATTGATTTAAGGTTGCAATGCCATGGACCAGCTCTAAGGAAGTAAGCCAACGATATAAAAAATATATTTATAAAGGATCTACTTTGTGCAGGTCACAATGCTAGGTGTTATGGGAGAGCAAGACATGGCCATTTCCTTTACACAATTTAAAGCCCACTAAGTTTGGGGCACTAAGACAAATGTGTGGTTAACTATAATTCAAAGGATAATCTGATAGACTCCAAAAGAGAGGTAGAAATAAAAGGGTTTTGAGGAATCTACAAAAGGATGATCCTATGGAGCTGGAAGGATCTTAAAGTGTTCCTTGGACAAGGTGGATATTTGAGATGAGCTTTATTTAAGGGCCATAGTTTTGAAAGAGACTCTGGGGGGCGTGTTGCCATCAAAGGGAAAAGCATAAAATAAGACAAAAGAGGAAACTATAGAACATATGACCAGAATAATGAAGAATTCTGTTTTGCTGGATCTGGAAAGGTAACTTGTGTTCTATTATGTGGGGTCCTAAAAGTCAGGTTAAGGAGATTGGACCTTATTCCTATGCAAAGGGAAGTGGCTAAAAGGCATAGAGCAGGACTGATCAGAAGTCTGTTGGGGGCAAGCGGGAGGAGGGGGAATAAGGTAGAGACAAGTATCAGTAACAAGAAACTGCGCCTGCGTGTGGATGACCGAGACTTGACTGGCTACCTTTCACAACATCCCAGGGTTAGGTGGAGGGCAGAGGTGGATTAAAGATAAGCTGAGGTGGCCAAAGACCTCATTTTCTTGTGAGACTAGTCAGTTCCTCCAATTGTGAAGGTCAGTGCCTTCAAATTTTCACCTAATAAGTTAAGCAGCTTACGTATTTCAGAATAAAAATGTCTTTTCATGTGAAGATGATGTGTTCCCAAAGTCTTGCTTTTGCTAAAAGGCTATGTAAAGTTCAAATATGATAGATGCAGAGCAGGAGCTGTGGGAGAGAATGGTATTTAAAGAGCTGATGAGTGAGAGATGTCATGATGATCTCAGTATCTATGCAGATAAAATGCTTTATGGCTTTATGGCTAATAAAAAATTATCTTTCCCAAAAAGGGTACATGTATAAAATTCAATACATTAAAAAATAAAGGCTCGATGAAATTCTGACACATGCCACAATATGGATAAACCTTGAGGACATCATGCTGAGTGAAATAAGCCAGACACAAAAGGACAAATACTGTATGATTCCATCTATGTGAGGTACCTCGAAGAGTCAAATTCTTACAGAAAGAAAGTAGAACAGTGGTTACCAGGGACTGAGGGATTGAAGAAGAGGGAATTACTGTTTAATGGCGACAGAGTTTCAGCTGAGATGATGAAAAAATTCTGGAGATGGATAATGGTGATGGTTGCACAATAACATGAATGTACCTAATGCCACTGAACCGTACACTCAAAAAAGGTTAAAACGTTAAAGTGTTACAATATGTATGTTTTACCACAAGGAAAAAAAATGCCGAATGAGATCTGTATTGTGGTTTTTATAATACTAAATTCTAATTTACTAATTTTTAGAGAGAAAGTTCACACTATGTGGCCTGATAGAATTAAGCCCGCCGGTTGGCATTTCTACACGGACTTCTCTGTTCTACAAGAGGAGTCAAGTGGCTCTAAGAATCAGAGCAAAGGAGTTGGGTATGGTAATGGCTACCAGTAGAGAGATTGGTTTGTCTATGCTCTCATCTTCAATATAGGAATATATCTGTCATGGAGGTCTGAATCTTTGCATCAGCCAATCTGGGCACTCTTCCTCAAGACAGTGTAGTTGATCAAGGTTATTTTTCAAAGCACAGTTCATTAGAGTCAGGAATGCAGTGAGAAAATATAGCTAACATATCAATAGCTATCAGAAAGAATGATTAAATCTAAAATACTCCTTAGAGAAAAGAGAAGAAGAGTCACACCAGGGAATATTTCTACAGGATCAAAATCTGTGCTTTTAAAATGAAATGTTCCTGCATCAACCCAGTATGCATTGCCCTTCCTATAAATGCTTCGGTGTCTCAGTGACAGTAGAAGACCAATTAATAAGACTATTTGTCTTTTCGGGTTGACATAGCACATATGGAACTCTGTAGGATCAAAGCATGCTATCAGAGAAAGAAAGTAACTGGTAGGAAGTGGAGGAAGATAATAAGAAAAAAATGAATAGAAATATTGAGAGGGAAGGAAGACTAGAAAGGAAGGAAGATGTTGCAAAATGACCTTACGAGAAGGAAGACGCCTACTGGGGGTTCTGCAAGCTGGAGAGCTAACAAATCCTAAAGCACTGGAAACATCTACAAAAGCTGCATGAAATATTTTTGAAAGAGAATCAAAACATGCTAATAAAAAAGAGGAAACTTAAAGCCAAAGTAACGACCTGAGTGGATACCTGATAACCTGGCGGCTTGGATTCAAAGTTCGTGTAGACACGAGGCATTGTTTTGAGTGAGGTGAGGTGTGGGGACTAAGACTCAAGAGAAAAAAAATCTGACCACCTGCACGGGAGACCCTAGTCAATCTCGTCTGTCTCTGCCTAGGCAACCAGTGGGGGAAAAACATGGAATTCCCTGAGAAAGCCAAACTCCAGGCCTGGATTTAAAATTTTTATTACATTTCAGGAAACCTCATTTTAAGATATAAACAGAAATTTGATTATGGAACAAAGATGCCCCTGGCACTCTTGGTATAAGTAAATGCAAAACCATGTGGGGGAACACAGACACAGCTGGGTGGCAGGGGATTCTCACAAAATAACTAGCCTTGCTGAAGATGAGGTCATGACACAAAGTCACAGAATAAGCAAGGAACAAATTTTTTGTGTGTGTGTGAGGCACAGTCAGTGGACACAGGATACAAGAGGACAAGTCCCAAGAACTTGAATTACCAGAATGTGACATAGAAAGTGATGACCAAAGAAAATACCTCTAAAATGATTAAAGCTACAACAGAAGTAACTAAAACACAGGAATGAGAAATGCAAAAAGATCAGGCTACTGGGGCTGGCCCGGTGGCATAGCGGTTAAGTTTGTGCACTCCACTTCTGCAGTCAGTTCACCAGTGTGGATCCCGGGTGTGGACCTACACACCACTTATCAAGCCATGCCATGGGAGGCATCCCACATATAAAATAGAGGAAGATGGGCATAGATGTTAGCTCAGGGCCAATCTTCCTCAGCCAAAGGAGGAGGATTGGCAGCAGATGTTAGCTCAGGGCTAATATTCCTCAAAAAGAAAAGAAAAAGAAAAAGATCAGGCTACCTTGGTTGATGTTGATGATAATAATAGTAGCACAGCACTGACCACTTGCTAGGCACTTTTCTAAATGCTTGGCAAATGTTAACTCATTTAATCCTCACAACAACACTATTATTATTGTATTATGAGGTATTACTGTTTTTTCATTTTATATATGAGAAAACCATGGCACAGAGAAGTTAAGTAACTTGCTCCAGGCCACAGATCTAATTAGTGACAGAGTTGAAATTTGCACAAGGACATTCTTTATCCAAATGTCTTAGTCCGTTTGGGCTGCTGTAACAAATGCTATAGACTGGGTGGAGCGTAAACAACAGAAATTTATTTCTCACAGTTCTGGAGGCTGGGAAGACCAAGTTCGGTGCTGGCAGATTTAGTGTCTGGTGAGAATCCATTTCCTGGTTCATAGGTGTTCACCTTCTCATTGTCACTTCACATGGCAAGAAGAGGCAAGAGAGCAATCTGGAGCCTCTTTTACAAGGGCACTAACCCCATTTATTTAGCCTCTACCTTCATGACCTAATCACCTCCCCAAAGCCCCATCTCTTAATACCATCACATTGGGGATTAGGATTTCAACACATGAATTGTGGGGGGCGGGGGGGGCGGGCAGGTCACAAACTCTCAATCTATAGCACCAGAGTATAGGGACTTAATCACTACACTGAATCAAGAGCCAAATTTTATTTCTAAATAAAATTTCAAATTTCAAAAAATTTGAAAATTATAAAAATGAAAAATTTGCAATTGTAAATAAAACTTGGTGAACGAATTAAATAGCAGATTAGGCACAGCTGAAGAAAGAATTAGTGAACTGTAAAATAGAACTAAAAAAAGAAAAAAAGTGAGAATACAGCACAGAAAGAAGAAAGAGATGAAAAATATAAAAGCAGGAGTCTGAGACATAGAGAATAAAATGAGATCCAACATATTTCTAAAAGAAGTTCCAGAAGTACAGAATAAAGGGAACAGTAAAGAGGGAATACTAAAAGATGTAACGACTAAGAAATTTCCAGAATTGGTAAATGGCATGAATTTTCAAGAAGCACCGAGTAAATAAAGGTAAATCACACATAAGAATATTGTAGTGGAACTAATCTAAGAAAACTAAGAGAAAATGTTAAAAGTAAGCAAACAAAGAAAGAGGGATCCCTACAATGAACAATTAGATTGATAGCACATGTCTCAATAGCAGCCATAGAGTCTGAAGATTCTAGATTATCTAGAGGATACTATCTTCAGAGTCCTGAGGAAAATTATTGTCAACGTAGAATTTTATATCCAGGTAGAATATCATTCAGGCATGAGGACAAAAAAAGTTTTTTAAACAAAGGTGGAGAGAGTTTCCTATACTTAGATTCTTGCTGAAAGAAGAAATTATTGAAGGATGTACTTCAGGGGAATAAAAGCTGAACTCAGAAGGATGATCAGGATGCAAGAAGCAATGGTGAGCAGAGAAACGGTAAACACTGACCGAAAAATCAGTTTGAGGGATTAAAAACTGGTACTAGATAAGGTTAAAATAAAAAACTGAAGCGTGATCAGTTGAAGGGTCCTGAAGGTCCCTCATCGCTGGAGAGGAGAGGAGAGGTTTGGGACGACCTTAGGCTTTATTAAGTTCCTTGTGTGTGTTAAAATACTAAGGGCTACCATCCAAAGAATTGCAATTGAATGCTGAATTTCGAGATAATTAGAGGGAGGAAAATAAAATACAGGAAAACATGACTGAAGTTGTAGAAGCAAGAAAGGGGAAGAATGAGAAAGAACAGAAATAGCGTGGCAAACATGGAAGAGACTATAAGATGATAGAAACAGATCTAAATGTACCAGTAATCATAGTAAGTGTAAATTGACTTAACTCATCACTTAAAATGCAGAGACCATCAGATTAAAAAGTAAAACAAGGTCCAGCTATGTTTTGTTTGTGGGAGAACTTCTAAAACATGACGCAGAAGGCTGACATTAAAGAGATAGAAAAAAATATACCAGACTTATCTCCAACTCGAAGGAGAACTAGGTATTACAAAAGGCCCTCTGTCACCCCAAAACACCCAGATCTGGATAAAGTACACAAAGGTACTTTAAAATGTCTTATTAACCTCACAAGAAATTAGAGAAATTCCTAAGAGAAAGAAAAACGAAGGGGAAGCCCAAACCTCAGAGGTAGATGAACATAAACATAGAAAGGGGTGCTGTTCTAGATTGAGGTCAGCTAACTACAGCCTGGGAGCCAAATCCAGCCCATCTTCTGTTTCTATAAAGTTTTATCAGAACCCAGCCAGGCCCAGCGTTTACGTATTGTCTCTGGCTCCTTCTGAGGTGCAACAGCAGCGTTGAGCACTGCGGTTATGACAGACATGGTATGACGTGCAGAGGTGAAAATACTATCTAGCTCATAGAAAAAGTTTGCTGACCCCTACTCCAGGGGCCCAGAGATATGGGGGTGAATGGCTGCTGGAGTGGCATGGGGTGAGGAGTAGAAACAGAAGCCCGGGCCTTCAGTTCTGTGCACAATGAGGGAGATGAAATGGAGACTTCCCCAAAATAGTTAGGACACCTGAAACTACTCTGCTCTCTGTGAAACGATGGGGTTGCAGGAAAATCTGACTCTTTGCAAAGGGTGCAGGTGAGGAAACCTGTCAGCCTGTGACTCAGCTGTAGATGGGGTTTGTCTGAGTCTGGCAGCCATTGCTGGGATTCACACTGCCTCCAACACCACCGTGAAAACAGCCCTGCCGGCGTGGAAGTCCACATCCATGGGCATGTTCTCAGCACTTTCCAGCTGTGCTCTAAATACGGTGTCAAGAGCATTTTCCCTCTATTGTTTCTGTGCAGTTTTTCATTCACTGTACTAGACTCCTGTGTGGTCCAGGTTAACTCCCAGGTAACAATTGTTGTTGCCATTTATGTTCTGGATACAAAGTTGCACATGCTTGGACTGATCTGTCCCTCACCCCAGCTTACTTGCTTGCTTTTTTCTGTAACTTTTAATGCACAATATTACAGTGTACACGGTTTATATACATATATATCTATATACACATATATCTATATACACACACACCCCTGTTCTTTTTGGAAGGACTGAATGCAGTGGAAACACCCACATTCAGATGCTTTGGATTGAAATATTGTTTCATTTGGTTATATGTTTGTGTCTATTTTTTAGCAGAATGATAACCCTAAGAACGAATTTTTTTTTCTAAATCTATGGTAGGCTGCTGTAGGCCTGAAACTTGTCCCTGTTCCTGAGAGCTCTATGTGTTCTTGCCCAGGCATTTGCTTACAAGAGATTTGGGGCAGGGACTGAACCACCCTAGATGCTGGAGAAGAGACTGAAAAATAACAGATTGGGTTTAGCACAGTGAATTCTTGGGTACCCAACTGGGTGTTGCTTGATAATGAATATTCTTTGAAGAAGGGACTGATTGCTGGCTTCTGACGGGTACTTGGTGGGCACTCAGGGCAAATCAATCCCATCGGGAGGGGATGGATTTTTCATTTTTTCCCTGGACTCCCCCCACCCCTCCCCCAATAGTCCTGGGAAGACTCTGAAGGGGAGGAATAGTTTCATCCCTTGGGGGCCTGAGAGAGTTGGAGCCCAGCCTCCAGGCAGAAGGGGCACATGGGTTCTCTCTTGCATACAGGCTGGCTGCCACTACCACTTCCTGGCAGGCGAGGCTAAGGAGCATGTTGGCTAGTGGGAGACCTCCTATGGAAGAGTTGGCCTGTGATTACAGGTAGTGTGTTTGTTCTTTATTTCTCTGACCCTAGTCCCCTTTTAGTCTCTAAGCCGTCAATAAATCTTGTGAATTGCTACAGGCTGATCATGGCTATTAGTGTGTGGAATTAAGGAATTCCCTGTTTCCATGCTTGGAGCAAAGTTCAGAGGGAGAACAGCACCTGCCTGAGTGAGCTCAAATATGAGACAGAGAAAGATGATCTTCAGAGCAGAGGAGCTGTGATCAGAGCCGTGAGGCTGCCTAAGATAAGAAGCTTCAACCAGGAAACATTTGTGTAGCATGTAGCCATTTCCAGAAGTATATATAGAGAAGAAACAGGTTAAAAATACAAGATGGTGGTTATGGCAAAACCATATAAAAAGGAAGTGAGACTTCATTTTATAGTCACTAGTGGGGATGGTATTTGGTGCATGCATAGATCTTGGGAAAGAAGGTTCTGTAGAATAGACCTTGCAAACAATGGCTCAAGGTAATAGCCCTCCCGGAGGTCACACTTTCATAGTGCTTCACTATTGAAAGAAATTTAGCATCTATCCAGATAATGGCAGAGAGTTGAGGGGTAGGGAGATTGCTAGGAGACTTTCTCAGCACTTCTTAAATCACACCGTTATGACACATTTGATTCCATATCCAGGTAAAAACCCAAAGAAGAGTCACCGTATCTGATCTTTGGCTATGTCCCGTCATTTTCTGTAGATGCCCAACATAGTTCTAGATATTCATGACCAGCGAAGGATGGACAGACTGACAAATCCTGAGACCAGGAGGCAGTGGAGTTCAGGACTTAGAAGCCAGGTTACACGGCTTTAAATGTAGGTTCTTATGAGTTGTGTAATATTGGACAAGGGAAACCACCTTCCTGTGCCTTTGTTTCCCCAATTTTACAATGCAGGTAATAATAGTGCCTATCTTGTAGGGTCATTGTGCAGATCAAATTCCTTTATATATGCAGAACACCTAGAATGTAGTTAGTGCGCAATAAATGTTGCCTGTTCCTATTAGGAGTTCAGGCAAAGGACTGCACATAGTCAAGGATCTGTTGGTTGAGAGTTTTGATTCAGATATTTGCTTCTTCACAACAAACCACCTTAAAATAATAATTTATCACTCATAAATTATTTCTCATAATTCCATGAGTTGACTGGGCTCAGATGAGGGGTTTTTCGCTGGTCTCAGTGGGGGTCTCTCACACAGTTGCCATCATATGGTGGCTGGGGCTGGAGTCATTTGGAGGCTGACTGTCCTAGAATGCCCTTGATGACTTCTTCCCTCCTGTATCTGGTGCTTTAATGTTCCACCACATGGCCTCTCTTTCTACAGAGCTTCTCATCTTCCAGGGCTCTCCACGTGGGCTTTCTTCCAGCAGGGTAGTCAGACTTCTTGAATGGCAACTGGCTTTTGAGAACACAAAAGCAGAAGCTGCCAGGCCTTTTCTTATGTTTAGGCCCCATTCTGTTGCTTAAAGAAGCCACAAGGTCATCTAGACTCAACATGGAGGTGGGGGAGTACAGGAGGACATGCCTACTGGGAGGCATGGCTCACTGGGGGTGGTCTTTGGTGACAACTACCACAGCTGGCATGTGGAGATAAGTATTGAGAGTATGCTACACTCAAAACGAAGGACAGATAAGGTGTGAGTACCAATAATTGAAGTGAACAGAGACCAAGACCCTGTGGTGTAGAGAGATCCAAGCCGGGGTGGGACCGGGACTTGACAGATGATTGGCAGAACTCAGTGCAGGTGGTTGGTAACAGGAGATAAGTGAAGGTAGGTATCACAGGAGCTGTAGTTTTTGGTCACAGAATGCAACCCCCGGCTCCTGGAGTACACCAGGCAGAAAAACCATCACCAAGGAACTACAAAGAAGTAACTACAGACAGGATATGGTGCAGCAGATCAGGCCCCGGGCACCGGGGTGACATGCTGGCAACAGCAGCAGCAGCCCCAGGGGCTTGATGCAGAGTGAGAGGGGCTTCCTATCACACCGTGCTTGAGATTGGGATTGGTCAGAGATTCTGGAAGAGCATTAAGTGTCCTGTTTGGGATTCAGAAATATTCCACTTGGACAAGAGGAAAGGAAAAGCTAGAGCCAGGCCAGTCGCACTTTGAGGCTCAGGAGAGTTATGCATATTTTTATTTGCATATTCACTTGCCCTGGGCTTCCTTTCTAGGCGGACCCTCTCCCCCATCCCTCTAAAGGAACTTTGCAACAGGGTAATGAATGAATTCGGAGTTCAGTTTTCCACCTAAAGTGATAAGGATCAGAGACTCCAGTGATCCCCACCTACATATCACCTCATACCTGGTTTATTCTACCTAATCGTAAATGGCTCCCCCAATCCCATCTTCTCCCCACTTCCATCCAATTTATACCCTGCTCTCATATTAACCTTCCAGAATCAGGGTTTTTGTTTCTTGCCCAATAAGACTTTAACTATTTTGTACTGTCTACATTATAAAGTTCAAACATCTTAGACTCTTATTCAAGACCCATAGGCCTGTGTCTGAGAAGAATGGGTTTAGGTTGGAGGATGACAAGTGAAACTCGCAGATACTAATAGGTACTGCTTTCTAGCTTTATCAAGCCTCAAAGGGTACACAAGCAGCACTAGGAAACATCCGAGTGGTGTACCATTTTTTTCATCATGGTGACAGACCAAGGAGGTGACAATGGTCAACAGCCTGCAGGGATGCAAAATCTGCCAGGTCTGAACCAAAGTGCTCCAAGAAATTTATTATCTTCCCTAGTGGTAGAGTCCCATTATCACCCAGAAGAAGACTTCTGCTACCTTGTAAAGCCAACTCAACAAGCCACATCACTTAGAAGAGTCATCCACGCCTAATGTCTGACTTCTGGGTCCTAATATTCTTGCCGTATAATATTCTACAACCTTCTTTTCAGTGCTTACACCACAGGTTATGTAATTTCCTTTATCTACACCTGTGTAGAAGACTAAGAGATTTTCCATTTCTCCATGGGGAGGTTTTCTGAGGGTAGTACTGGTCATGGTCATGGTCAACTGCAGAAATGCTCAGCCGTGGGATCTCAGTTTCACTTTTCTGTGCATGTGAGGAAGATTGGCCCTGAGCTAATATGTGTTGCCAATCTTCCTCTTTTTGCTTGAAGAAGACTGTCGCTGAGCTAACATCCATGCTCATTTCCTCTACTTTGTATGTGGGATGCTACCACAGCATGGCTTGCCAAGTGGTGCTAGGTCCACACCCAGGATCTGAACCTGTGAACCCTGTGCTGCTGGAGCACAGCATGCAAACTTAACCACTATGCCTCCATGCCAGCCCCCTCAATTTCACATTTTAATTTGAGACTTATTTATACGCCATGCAATAATAGGTCTACTGTAAAACTCCCTCTACCCCTTGACACAAACCTTTGCATCCATCCAAACTGGTCTACCCTCTCTGTACCCTTCACTTCCTAGTTCTTTCTTATCTCTATGTCTAAGCTGGAAGGGGATGGCAGGGAAGGAATGAAGGAGACATGAGCTGTTCTGGTGTCCTAAGAGGCTGAGGAGTTGGGTCAAAAGCTGTCAGGGAAGCAAGTGGGACAAGAGGAGGTTTGCTCTGTAGTCCTCTCATATCTACTGCCTTCTACTTGTAAGTATTTTTTCTTAAATATGTGAGATGATTTATCTCCTCAGTCAAATTCTGAGCATGTTTTAGGAAGAGAAGGGATTTATATTAAACTGTGTCTTTATCCTCATTCGGAGTAGCCATAGATGATTATTTGTTGTCTGAGTGTCCCATAAAAGGCAACATGCAAACACTTCATCCATCCATCCATCCATCCATCCAACCAACCATGCATTCACAGAGCCAAAAAATCTTTTATTGCCTGATATCTCTCCACTTCGAACTCCTGCTGAGTGCTGTCCACCATGGAGGATGGTTTATGCAGGTTCTGGAACTCTTAGATTCCCCACCATCTGATATATAGCACTCTATAAAATATTTAGATTTAAAAATCATTATTATAAAAGTAATACAGGCCCATAGTACACATTAAAACAGTAAAGAAGACTATAAAGGGAAAAGTAAAACTTCCCTGATTGCCACGCTATCAAAACTTCCCATTCCAATCGCCCAAAAGTAACAGCTGCTGACAGTTTCTTATACATCCTTCCAGAAATTTGCATTCTTTTTTTACATAAATAGGATTATTCTATATGTAGTGTTCTGTTGTTGCTCCTTGCCTCTCAGCTATACAGTGTATCTTGGTTCTCTTTTCATATTAGCCCATGTAACTCTCCTTGTTCTTTTGTTTTTCGTAACAGCTTTATTGAGATAAAACTCACACACTGTACAATTCACCCATATAAAGTGTATAATTCAATGGTTTTTAGAATATTCACAGAGTTGTGCAACCATAACCATAATCCTTCTTTCTAATGGTTGCAGAGACTTTTTAAAATTTTATGCCATAATTTCGGTAAATATTTGTTGAATTGAATTAAACCATAGATTTGGACGGAAAAGGTGGAGAAAAAGAGAAAATTGTCTAGAGACATAAAGAAGCCCTGAGGCTTCCACTTTTAAGCCAGTTTTAAGCAACTATGTTATGTTGGTATGACAACATGGATGAGAAAATACTCTCTTCACAGTATCTGGATCTTTTATTTCTAGACAGCATGGTCCTAATCCATGTGGACATACATTCATGTTGCATTGTGCTGGATTTCCTTTACCAAGCAAATTATCTTCATTTCCAAGTAAAGTTTTATTCATTTTAGTAAGTTTAAAAATAAGTATTACTTTTAATAATCATCCCAAACTAAGTTAGTTTATAGTTTTTCAATAGTAACAAGACATTTTTGTAGCATTGGTTTTAAACATATTGTGAAAGTAAGCATTTCAGATTAATACATATTTATAAAATGTCTAAAGAAATGTAAGCAAATTGTTTTTGAAATTGTTTATAAATATTAAGAGTTTTAAGCATATGTGGTGCTAAGTAATAATGAAATGTCTGGGAAAATGTGCAAAATAGAAGGAAAATAATGCAACTACTCTTTCCCCACACTTTCATTCCCACATATGAAATAATAATTCTCTGAGGAAAAAAACAAAGGTATTTGGTAAAATTAGTAAGGCCTACAGCAACATTGGAAACGTATTTAAATCCGAAACTGATTAAGTTTAAGCAGTGAAAAACATTAGATCAAATATTATTGAAAGTAGGAAAGAAAGAATACAGGCACTTGTAGGCATAAAAGGAGGAATTACTGTAGAGGTGGGAAAACATCTTTCCAGAGATTTTTAAAATATGATAAGAACAGGACAGATTTGATGCCACATTCCTCTCTAAGGATTGAGACTTGAATTCATAAGAGGTCACGCAGCTTGTGAATTCTATTACAATCCAGTTTCACATTGAGCCTCAAAGTGAAATATTCCGCATTCCTAAATGCTCAGTGTCTAAATTCCTGAGCACTTTCCCCCTGAGGACCTCTCTAGTACTTGGCAGTAATCTATTAAGTGTTCATCCTCAAATACATCAGCAAGCATACCACCATTTTGCCAAAACACATTGATCAGGTGTCAGAAACAGTAGAATGCTCACATTTATTTTTCTTCTTAGGTCAAACTTCTTCATTTCTGGGATTTGATTGAGATATTAAAAAGTCTGCATCTTAGATTCTCCTCATAACTTCTCCAGATAAAGTTTTAATGTTAAAAAGTCTCAAATTTTCCCAGGTTTCCTTAAAAATGTCTTTTACCTTCAAAATGACTTCATATTTTACCTGTGTCCTGGACTTAAAAATCTAGGACAACTAAAGAGATGAGGGAACTGTTTTAATGAGGGTGACATAAAACTCCCCAAAATGGGGGCCCTATAAAAAATAACTAAATGCCAGAAGTGGGCTTCATGATTTTTAAAAATATTATATAGGACTTTAGATATGGAAAATGAGCTGACTATTTGAAGAGAGAGAAAGTAAATTTTAATTGGCCCTTCCATAGAGTAAAAATAATTGCTGGGAAAACAGTATTCAGCGATTAAGGTGACATTAAGAAAAACTAAAGTTCTCTTCTTCCTGCTTTCTGAAGAGAGGGGAAAGGATAATTGAGAGGACAGATCACAGAGATGGAGGGATTATCTATAGAGGGCATGAGACCATGGTTGGTACATAGAGGAACTGTAAAAAGGCCAGTGTACCACTCTATCCATAGAGGCAAACAACAAAACACACTTAAGCTAGTTTAAACAGGAAAGCAATTTATTAAAGGCTGTTAGGTAGTTCCTAGAATTTCTGGAGGACCAGAGAGTCAATGTTTGAGTCTATCCAACTAGGGAAGCTGAGGAAGATGCTCAGCTCTCACCAGGAGACTGCTTCACGGAAGACCACTGCTGCTCTGCTAGTCCCATGCACCTTTGCTTGCATCACTCCCTGAGTACTAGATAATAAAAGCAACACAACTATTATCCCTCAAAGCTGAAAGCCTCCACTGCCACCCTTGTCAGAAAATGGATTCTTGTCTTCTCACATAGCTCTTTTATGAATGAAATCTCAAATGGGTGCATCTGATTGGCAGAGAATATACCATGAGAGACTTGGGAAATTGACTAGCTTCTACTTAGGTGGATGGATGCATAATGTGGGGTATTCTCCAAACAGGAGAATGGTGTAGCTGTGAAGCCACAAAGAACAGCAAATATTCTCTATCAGCAATATGGTTCCAATGTAGAAGCTGGAAAGTCAATATGTCTTGATAGACATTACAAGTGAGAGAGAATTGGAAGCTTTATGAGTCACTCAGATCTTGGGTTTGCATAATATGATGGATGGTGGTGCCATTACTGAGATGGGGTGGCCTTGAGGGAGAAGCTCATTTAGTGCAAGAAAAGCAGTTAGGAGCAAGAGTTAAGTATGGAGGGATTCTTGGAAGATGACAGCAGATGTGGCACAGTTTTTTAATTTCCTCATATCAGCCTATAAAAGAAACAGGAAAAAATAGGACAACAATGCTGAAAACTCACAAGGATAATCTTCAACAGTAGGTAACAAGATACTGCCATACATTAACAAACATGAATGAGTAAGGAGTAACTACTGACAAGTATAAGACTTGATTGTACCAACATCTTTGCAGGGCAGAGGAAAGCCAGGGGCATCAGATGAACCTGAGAACTCTAAGAGAGCCAAGAAGTACTCACTGGAAACTTCAGCTGAAACTGAGAGTTCTACACTCTCTAATAATGAGTACTACAAAGAGTTTGCAGTAAAATCTGAAGGGGTTGGAGAAGTCTGGGCCCCATGAATTGCCAGACTAACTAGTCAAAACTTACTTTTAGGAAAAGCCCCACAACGATGAGAAACTGCTGCAAGGAGAAGCCAAATTGAGCAGCACAGAAACGACAGAGTCAAAGGAAATAGTAGGTCTAGATAAAAGTAGGGGAGGACATATCTCCAGAAAATAAGCTGCCCAAATTTTTGAACACAGCAAAAATATAACAAAAGAGAGAACTCCAGAGCTATGAAGTTAGAAGAATTGTCTTGAGCCACAAATACCTCTAAAAGTTAAGGAAAACTAATTTCAAGTATAAATGAGCAAAGAAAAGTTTTAGATCTTAATGTTAACATGAAAAAAACAGATAGCAGAATAACATCTCTAAAGATAAGGAATGAACACCAGAGAGACAATACCACAAAATTGATTAATATTATAATCTAAAAGTTAAAAAATATGAAAGTGATAAAAGATATGAAAGAACATTAATAAGACTTAGGAAAATCAGAAATTAGGTGATATAGTCCCAGGAAAAAATAATAAATAAAAGAAAAATATTTCAGAAATTAGATTAAACTAGAAAGAACCAATGAATGAAAAATATAACAGATAAGGCCTTAAGGAAAATAAAAGCTAAGAAACAGAAAAAGTTTACAAAAGAAAACAGAGACTCAAAATAAAGAATTTTCTATTTTTTTAAAAACCAGACTATATTCTTCAAAAACGTTGATGTCATCCTTAACAAAATACCAGCAAACTGAATTCAGCAGCATAATAAAAGAATCATACATCATGAACAAAGGGAATTTATTCCTGGAATGCAAGGATGGTTCAACATATGAAAATCAATCTGTGATACACTACATTAACAGAATGAAGGAAGAAAAACTATGTGATCATCTCAATTGGTGCAGAAAAGGCATGTGACAAAATTCAACACACTTTCATGATAAAAACATCAAAAAACTAAGAGTAGAAGGAAACTCCCCCAACATAATAAAGGCCATAGGTAAAACCCACAGCTAACATCATAGCCAATGGTGAAAGACTGAAAGCTTTTTCCTCAAGATCAGGGGTGAGACAAGGATGCTCATTTTCTCCACTTCTATAAAACACAGTATTGGAAGATCTAGCCAGAACAATTAGGCAAGAAAAATAAATAAAGGCATCAAAATTGAAAAGAAAGAAATAAAATAATCTGTTTGCAGATGACGTGAACTTACATATAGAAAATCCCAAGGATTCCACAAAAATCTGTTAGAATTAATAAATTAATTTAGCAAAGTTGCAAGATACAAAATCAACACATAAAAATCAGCTGCATTTCTATATACTAACAAAGAGGAACCTAAAAAAGGAAATTTTCAAAAATTCCATTTACAACAGCACTAAAAAGAATAAAATACTTAAGAATTAATTTAACTAAGGAGGTGAAAGACACATACAATGAAAACTACAAAACATTGTTGAAAGAAATAAAGAAGACACAAATAAATGGAAATACATCCTTCATTCAGGGATTGGAGGACTTAACATTGTTAAGATGTCAATACTACTCAAAGCGATCTACAGATTTAATTCAAACCCTATAAAATTTCTGCGTTTTTTGCAGAAGGACAAATCTATCCTAAAATATGTATGAATCTCAAAGGACCCCAAATAGCCAAAACAATCTCAATTTTCATGCTCTACTTCAGCAGCCCAGAGTATTGCTGGTTTGGATCCTGGATGCGGACCTAGCACCACTCATCAAGCCATGCTGAGGCGGCATCCCACATAGCAGAATTAGAAGGATCTACAGCTAGAAAAGACAACTATGTACTGGGGGGCTTTGGGGAGAAGAAGAAGGAAAAAGAAGTGATTAAATAAAGCAACCTCAAAAAGGAAGAACAAAGTTGGAGGACTCACTTCCTCGTTTCAAAATGTATTACAAAGCTACCTTAATCAAAACAGTGTGGTACTGGCATAAAGACAGACATATAGACCAATGAAATAGAATAGAGAGTCTGGAAATAAATCTTTGCATATATGTTTAAATGACTTTGAACAAGGGTGCCAAGACCATACAATGGGGAAAGAATTGTCTTTTCAACAAATGGTGCTGGGAAAACTAATACTCTCATTCAAAAGAATAAAGTTGGACCCTTACCTTATACCATATACAAAAATTAACTTAAACTGGATCAAAGACATAAACATAGGTGCTAAAACTATGAAACTCTTAGAAGAAAACTGGTGAAAACCTCATGATGTTTGATTTAACAATGACTTCTTGGATATGACATAAAAAGCATAGGAAACAAAAGAAAAAAACAGATAAATTGGACTTCATCAAAATTAAAAACTTTCATGCACCCAAAGACACTATTAACAGAGTGAAATGCCACCCCACAGAATGGGAGAAAATATTTGCAAATCATATATCTGATAAGGGATTAATATGTAGAATATATAAGGATCTTCTACAACTAAACAACAACAAACAAATAACCCAGTTCAAAAATGGGCAAAAGACTTGAATAGACATTTCTCCAAAGAAGATATACAAATGGCCAATAAGCACACAAAAAGATGCTCAACATCACTAACTATCAGGGAGATGCAAGTCAAAACCACAATGAGATACCAATTCACATCCATTAGGATGATTATTTTTAAAAAAACAGAAAATTATAAGTGTTGGAGAGGATGTAGAGAAAGTGGAACCCTTGTGCATTGCTGTTGGAACATAAAATTGTGCAGCTGCGGTGGAAAACAGCATGGCAGTTCCGAGAAATGAGTCATTAGGTGATTTCGTCATTGTGCAAACATCATAGAGTGTACTTACATAAACCTAGATGGCATAGCCAACTACATACCTAGGCTATATGGTACTAATCTTGTGGGATCACCATTGTATATGCAGTCCATCATTGAACAAAACATCGTTATGTATATATGTACGTGTGTGTCGTTTTGTGTGTGTGTGTGTGTGTGTGTATATATGTGTGCATGTATGTGTGTCTGTAGATATATATAGATATAGATATAAATATAGAGAGATAGATATGGGGTGTGTGTGTTTTCCAGCCATACTCATTGAAAAGACTTAGAAATGAAGATCAACCAAGGAGCAATGAGAATCCTTAACATCCAAACTTTGGTCTTGAAATATAGTTTTCCACTAAAAAGAACCAGGGCTTCTTAGAGAAAAGGCTCATTCCAGATCAGGAAAATAAATGTTCAAAATGAGCCTGGAACATCTTGTCATGCCAGATAACAAATGAGACAGATTTCCAAAGATGGCTATAATAATATCTCCCATTTCACATACTCTTCTGGAGTGTGACCTTGCCATTGCTGTACCCCATCAAGAAGTGGAGTTTATTTCTCAACCCTCTTGATTGCTTTGATGAATAGAATATGGAGGAAGAGATACCATGCTAGTTCCAGCAGTAGATGTTAACTGATCTGGCACCTTGCACCTTCTGCCTCTTAGAATGTTTGCTCTTGAAAAATTGTATCTTGAAACCCAGCCACCATTCTATGAAAAGGCCAAGCTCTACAGAGAAGTCACATGTAGGTGGTCCAGTTGGCAACTTCAGCTGAGCTCCCAGCCAACAAACAGCATCAACTGCCAGCCATGGAAGTGAGTCTTCTTGGTTATCCAGCCAAGTTGAGCCTACAGATGACCGTAGCTCCAACTAGCATTTGACTGTAAGCACCGAAAAGACCCTGTGGTAGACCAAAAAATGTTCATTTCTCTAATCCCTAGAACCTGTGAACACGTTATTTTACATGGCAAAGGGGTATTAAGGTTGTTTATGGAATTAACGTTGCTCACCAGCTGATCTTAAAATAGGAAGAACATCCTGGATTATTAGTGCGGGCCCAATTTCATCACAAGAATCCTTAACAGTGGAAGAGGGAGGCAGATGAGGAGTATGGAGTGATGCAATGTGAGAAGAACTAGACTTGCCATTGCTGGTTTTGAAGACAAAAAATCGGGCCATGGGCCAACGAATGTGGGCAGCCTCTAGCAGCTGGAAAAGGCAAGGAAACAGATTCTCTTCCACCAGAGTCCGCAGACAGGAATGCAGCCCTGTCAGCATCTTGATTTTAGCCCAACAAGACCTAATTCAGACTTACGACCTTCAGAACAATAAAATAATAAATTTGTACTGTTTAAGCCACTAAGTTTGTAGTAATTTGTTACAGGAGTAATATAAAATTAATATAAATTCCAAGCTAGAACCATACAGTAAAACTCAGTCAACACACAGAAACATGAGAGGTATTAAAACATTGCAGTCTCGAACTACCAAGTTTTGTTAAAAAGCATAGATAACTGGAATAGTAAGGACGTTATCAAGTCTACTATATTGTCTTAAAAGAACTCAGGAGCCAAACTGAAGAACTTCCATTGGGCAAGAAGATCATCTGAGCATTGATAAGGACAATACTTCAATAGATCGAAAAGTCAAATATATTTAAATTCACGACTACGTAAAGATACTACAAAACTAATCACCTTTGAAGTATGTTAGAAAACCAACTCATTATTTTGAAAACTGATTTAAGTTAAGCAGGAAAAAGACTCACATATTTAGCTTATACCACCAAATACTAGAAGAGAGAAATTTTTCTTTATATAAGGCTTTCCAGCTAATAAAAGGAGTGATTGAGTTATGGTATTTCTACTACACAATCCATAACCAATTAATGGATCTAGGTATTGAGAATTAGTGGAAGCTAAAATTTCAGAAAATAAGTTCAAGCAGGTAATGTATGTATCCTGATGAGAGAACACAACACCACAATTAAGGCATCTTGAAAAAAAAAAGACCCTGAATCTGATAAAGCCTCTAAACTCAACTATCGCTT
Organism: Equus przewalskii; assembly: GCF_037783145.1. Lineage (NCBI taxonomy): Eukaryota > Metazoa > Chordata > Mammalia > Perissodactyla > Equidae > Equus > Equus przewalskii. The sequence goes on from NC_091847.1 coordinate 38,575,558, forward strand.
TACAGCAAACACAAAGACCAGAGGGCAGAGGAACAATGAAACTACACCAAGAGGGTACAGTCAGCAAAATCCAACACAGCAAATTCTGCACGTTTATTTATTCAACAAATAAACAAATAATATTTTAATAAACAAATTTCAAGGGAGGAAAAAGGATAGAGGAGGAGGCCTGTAGATCAAAAGACAGTCAAAAGATCTAATTTAAAAGCTAAAATGAAAGTACCGTGTGTAAGGATCTTCCCTTGGGTGATTTAACAACAAAGATGGAGCTGAAAGGTCCAATCCCAGGGCTCTCCAACGCTTAGAGATGGATAGAAATGAAGGAGTCAGCAAAGGAGATCAAGGAGCATCTAAAGAAGCAGGAGGTAAAGCAGGTCGGTGTCGTAGAAGCCAGGAGAAGAGCATGTTCTAAATGAGGCAGATGTCACTTCAGTTACATGCTGCTAGGAAGTCAGTAAGACGAAGACTGAAAGTGGTCGCCAAGTTTGTGAGCATGGTTCCTCGGTGACCTTGCTGAGAGCAGCATCAGGGAGCATGAGGGTAAAGCTAAATCAGAGTGAATGACAGTGACTGGGAAGGGAGAAGAGGAGACATCGAACATCTATCTACAGGCAACTCTTTCCAGAAGTTTACCTGAGAAGAGGAGCAGAGAAATAGCCTGGTAGCTAGAGAAGAATGAGGGGTTAAGGGAGATTGATTTTTAAAGTGGATTTATTCAAGTATTTGTGTATGCTGAGGAAGAGCTTGAAGATACAGGAGAGAAAGAGCATATCCAAAACTAAGAAATTCTTGTGGAGTTGAGAGCATGAAACCCAAAACACACACGGAAGGATTGGTGTTTGAGAGACAGAGAGTTGCTCCTTCTGCTAGAGGAAACAGAGGGTAAGTGCAGACTTGGGTGTATTTGCAGATTTGGTAGTGGGGACAAAAAGGACTTCCCACCTTACAAGAATTACATTCTTTCCATTCAGTTTGAGATACACCCATCATCCTCAGAGATGTGGAGTTGAATCAGGCTATACCATTTATTAACCATGGGACTGAGGATAGTGGTTTCCAGTTTTTCTGGATCATTACCCATTAAGAAATACAATTTTGTTGTGACCCACTATACACATACAAATGGATAAGTGAAATCAAATTTCACAGCACAGTGCTTATAACTATTAGGTACATACTCTCTTCTTTCTTTTTTTAAGCCTACCTGACGAACTAGCCTGGCAAGAGCCTAAGTGAAGCAGAGCACAGGGCTGGGGGGAGGAAAATAAGGGGGAGCCTATCCTATGCAGGGTAAATATGACTCACAAGCAAGGACTGCCCTTGCTACCTCAGAAACTCCTGTAAATTAGACATATTAAATCAGAAACTAGCTAAAACGTTTATTTCTAATGCACTCATCCTAAGACATTATACTTTTAATAATTTGCTTTCTTAATATTCTTTTTTCAGTTTATTGGGAATTTATGGCATTGACATATAATAGTATATAAAACACTTATGTACACTTTAAAGAATAATTAGAAACATCCTATAATCACTGCCCTAGTTAGGCAATAAAGCATTTCCATTAAGTTGGAAGCCCCTGCCCCCATCTCCCTCCCTGTCCCCAAGAGGTAATCATTACCTCGATTTTAGTGTTAATCATTTTCTTGTTTTCCTCTATTGTTTCGCCTTGCATGTATGCATCCCTAAACATTATAAGTTAGTTTGGCCTATTTTTGTGCTTCAGATAAATGAAATACAACACAGTATTTATACCTTTGCTTCTAGCTCCTTTCACTAAATATTATGCCTATGTTGATTTTTTTTCACTTTCATTGCTATATGCAATTCCGTATATGAATTACCACAATTTTTATCTCCTTCCTACTGTTGATGAACATTTGGCTTGTTTTCATTTGGAATCCCACTCTATGTCTCCTTACATGAGGATGCAGGGGCTTCTCAAGGGCATATATCTAGGAGTAGGATTGCTGGACCAAAGTGTCTGAACACTTTCAACTTTACCAAATAAGTCCAAACTTTTCCAGCTAACACTCCCACCACCAGTGAGTGCTTCCCATTGTTCTGTATCATCACTACTTGGTATTTTTAGATTTCTTGGTATGGTTGCCAATCTGGTGGGTGTGTATTGATATTTCATTGGGGGTTTTAATTGGTATTTCCATCTTTTGATGTTTATTTGCCATTTGGAATTCAGATTTATTTTGTTTCCTTTGAAAAATGCTGGTCAGGACTCACTAAATTCAATGACTTACACTGAATTTAATGATTTAATGACTTACATTTTGAAAAACAACTGATCTAGGTCATATTATTTTACCTTTCAGAGCCTATTTCCTTATCTATAATAGAGGGATGACAATTTCATAAGGTTGTTATGATGGTCAAATAAGATATTATATGTAAAGTACATACATGGCACTGAGCACACAGTTTGTGCTCATTGAATAGCTAACTATTATTAGTACTATTTTTAAAAAGAAAGAAAATCAATAAGGTTTGAGTCTGGGCATAACCAACAGCTAGGCTGCTGCCCAAATCTCAACTAATGTTTTCATCATAACCACAACTCTCTGCAGTTCTCAAATGGCAGCACTACCTCCTGCTGTGCATCATCAACTACTTGTCTTGACTGTTGGGAAAGCGTGAAAGGGATGATATTCAGTTGGAATTTGAGTGAGATCTCCTGGATATCAGTGCCGATGCTGATGTTGGGAAGGACCCGTGCACTCTGAGCAGCATCAGAGTCTTGCCACTTAGAGAGGACGTGCTCTGACAGAGCAGGATTTTCATGTCTTATGGTCTCAGGCTTCATGTCAAGTAAATTGAGAGCCCATAAAAGAGCCTGTGACCCTGGGAGACACCCTCAAGATAGATGCTAATGCTCACTACTCCCTGAATCTTGTTGAAGACTCCTTCCTCCTCTTCTGTTATGAGATATTGTGATGATGGGACAGACTGAACTGGGAGGGTATTATAATGAACTTTGGAATACAGATAAGGGGTTCTGCCCATAGAATCTTTTCTAAAGGTTTACTCTGATGAGCTGGGCTTCTTGCATTCTTTGTTCCCATCATGTTGGGAACGATCATAAAGCCAAAGATTCTATCAGTCAGACTGGTCTTTGTCTTTTTTTGCATTACTTCAGTAACTGTATGGAGACTGCAACCTCTGAGCTGGAGGTGGGTGGGAAATGGCAGGGAGCTGGAATGGAGAGACAAAGGGGGTTAATCTTCTTAACAGGAACAATGGCAACTTTCAACAACACTGAGCTGCTATTCTGATTAAATGACCACTTTTTAGAAATAGCAAAAACTTTATGCTTGAGTTTTATTTGAAACACTTTCTTTCTACAAAACTATCTAGATATTTAATAGATAACGTGGAACTGTTGATAGCATTCTAAATATTATAAATTTTAAAAGTCCTCCTAAACAACCACAAAAATACATTTTTTCTAAGCCAGAATAGATATTGCCATGCTTGAAATGCAATTTCTAGTTTCTAATTTATTCTTATGTGCTAATTTGCAAAATGAAATTGTTTGGATGATTGGTTTGCAGTAAACATGGTGTACAAAATTGGTTTCTAAATTTAGAGAAAGGTTGAGTCTCCTCTTATAATAATCAAGAAATAATAGAAGTATTAATGATAATGAAGCTTCCATAATTAAAAAGTCAAATTCTGAAATAACACGCAGAAATGAATGCTAGCAGGTAGGAGCAACAGAAATTATAATTCTCACAAATGGTTATTTTGAGCTCTTTTCATGGGATAACGCAACCTCCAAAACACTATTTACTAAATGATAATATATGTACTATACATGTCATAATTAAGTTCCACAGTCTTGGAGAATTTAGTACTATTAAATATAACAAAGATATTGAAAATAGTGCATAAAATTCTAAGACTCAAAAGAAAGGCAAAGTTGTTTTAATTGATGCTATGATTTCTATGTCAGATATTGTAAAGAATTTTAGAAAGTAGTAATTATTGTTATCCATACAAATGTAGTCAAAGAAAAAATCCTGTTTATGTATAATAGGATTTGAGGATGAGCTCTAGATTTTAAATATGGTAGACTCCATGTCCTTTCTTGGGGGTTTTTGAGGATTGATTTTTGGTAATATCTCTTTGGCGTAAAATGTTTTATGAAGTCCAGCTTCTCGAAGTGCTAACTCAAAACGAAGTCTAGGGTCAGAAATTATCTGTAGAAATAAAATACAATTTAAATAAATAGCAATTCATTGAACTAAAGTAAATTTTATCAATTAGTTTCATATTTCCCCAAGCTATATAATTTGTTTTTGCTGGGTAGATGACTAGATGACAATGAACTCTTTTTATACAGAGTCTATATTCCGGTTATTTTTACTGAAAGTGTCCAAACCTTTTTGACACTATCACTTTTCAGTATATCAGAGGTTTCCAAATAAGATGTATAGAATATTGTATACTACATTAGTCAAAATACAACACATTAAAATTATTAAAAGAGTGAAAGAAGCTTACTTTCAGTCCCATCATTGATACATTATTTATCAATAGCTGGAATTATAAAATACAGACAATCATTGGTTAAAATAAAGTAAATCTCAACTACAATCTTGTGCATCTGTCTTTAAACAGACATTTTAATTTCTCCATCATTTGGCAGTATGTAAATTAAGTTTAAACACATGGTCACCACTTGAAAAACAAAATCAATAGAACTTTTCTTCCAAGGATAGATTTCTATTTCAAGCAGAACTAGAAAGAATCCCCATCAATTTGATTCTAAGTGGGAATAGACATATGAGTAGTTCAATTTCTGTTTTCATTTATAGCTGATTGGAATTTATTCCTCCTTCTATGAAAATTAAATATCAACAGACCCTGTTGGCAATGATAAGAAGGTGGCCACATATGTATTTCAGCTAATGAAGCATTTCACATGGACTTGAAGTCCCTCTAGAGGATGGGATAACACGCTGTTGAAAGCAGCCCCTCCTTCAAGGAGCTCTTAACCTAATAGAGGTAATAGGAATGTACACAGATAACTACAGTTCATGGCAACATGTGACAGATGCTCCAAGAGCAGCAGAACACAGAGGAACAGCTCCTGGTGCCAGGGAAACTCGGATGGTCTCAGGTAAGAAGGAGCCCTTGAGCTAACTGTAAGGTCCAACTTATTCTTCTGTAAAGCAGAGCGAGGAGGAAGAGAGATGGAGCAAGGAAGGAAGGCACATGCAAACTCAGAGGTGAAATAGGTCAATCTGGGATCAGGGTAGTTTGGGTAGAGTCCTGGGGAACACTGGGACTTCCAAGACTGGAACTTGAACTCCAAAGGCTTGAAGGCCAAGGAGTCTGGGCAGCTCCTGAGATTGTTTGTTTCTGCATTTAGCAGGGAAGTAACGTAATCATTGTCACTTCATAAGAAAATGGATCTGATTGTAAGTTCAGGGTAAATTAAGGTGGCAGGGGAAGAAGAGATGGAGGCAGGGAGAGTGGTTAGGAGTCTACCACAATTGTCTAGACATGAAGTAATAAATGCCTAAACTTGGCTGGTAGTAAGAAAGAGAGAACTGTCAGAAACACTATGAGGGAAGAATCAACAGAACTTGGCAACGGATCAGATACAGGGACTGGGGCCATGGCGCGTATGAGTCAAGAATAATAGAGATTTGTGTCTGAGAAGCAACATAGCTGAGCCTTAGCCCTAGGTTTCTGCTCTCTGCTGCTCCAATGCGGTCTCCCTTGTCACTCTCAACCACTTCCAAGGATTCAGGCCCCACCTGCATGCTGTTGGCCCCCTAATTATCTCCAGGATTCACCTCTCTTCTCAGCTCCAGGACTGTGAGGTTTAAAACGGTTTCATTATTCTAATTTTTTAAATAGATATCAAGTGAAATGGAGATCTCCCTTGCGTGCTGACCTCCACATCCCCAATCCTCCCCCCCAGAGGCAGCCAATGGGTTTCTTGTAAATGTGTACTAGACTTCTTAACCCTAAACATGACAGAAACAAAACAATTTCTCTCCCTAAGTCTGTTTTTTCTTCTTTATTCCTATATGGTTAATGGCAGCCCCACCTAATGACTATAATTTACTGAATTACTACTAGATGCCAGGAATATTCTGGGCAGTTGACATTTTTTATCCTAATCCTCACAAGAACTTTGCAAATTATTATTTTACAGATGAAGAAAAGAAGACATAAAGATGTTAATAGCTTACACAAGTTCACACAGCCTGTAAATAGTGGATGTAGATTTGAATTCAAAATGCAGGCTTTTCTCAGGATCACTTGCTACCTAGCCTAGAATTCTCCTCACTTTCATTCTCCCGTCCTCCTCTCAGCCAGAGCCATTCATGCCCCTGCCTCCACTTCTATTAGGGCTCTGCCATCTTAAAAAGATCTGGCCATACCCCACACCCCTCCTAATTTTCCATTTAGGACATTTTACTAAAACATAAATCTGGTTACATGATTGACCTGCTTCAAAGTCTTATCTCTGCTCAAAAGATAAAGGTCAAATGTCTCAGCAAGTAAGACCTACTATATTTTTCAGTCTGACCCTAGCGATGTTTTCAGTCTCATCTCCCAGCACCCACCCTTGTCAGGGACCTTACACTCAAGACACCAGAGTAAGGTGTCTTCACTAGAAAGGGCCTCTTTCCACCCTCTTCTGCTTGGTGAAACCTGTATCTCCTCAGCCCAGGTACCTGAGAGCTTTCCAGCTTTGCAGGCCCCAGCTGCCCTCCCCAATTTGGCTTCTGAAGACACCCTTGCTTCCTTATAGTTAATCCCTCTCCCTACGCCCACCCCTTTCCCCTGACCTATTTTTTTTGTTTTTAGCTTAAATTATCTGGAATGAATTTTGTTACTGCTGCCAAAAATCCTGGACAAAGAGGTAGCTTCGTTTCCTCTTTGACATGTTCTCTGAGGTTGTCAGTCACAGGTAAGCGTTCATTCCCTTCCTCATGCCTCTGCAGCCCTCACACCTCCACTGTGGAGGTGATCCCCACCCCCCCACCCCGAGGGGCATTATTCCCATACACGCTACTCTCCCTCCCAACCCAGCTCCCTGCTCACTTCCTCCAAACAGGACAAGTCTACCTTGTTCTTGTTTACAGGACAAATCTATCTTGTCTTCCACGCAGACAGGTACTATAACTGCACAGTGCCAGATGGAGTAAATGTCCCATAAATATTTCTCCAATTAATAAACAAATTGTTCATCCTTTTACTCCCTAGCAAAGTATGCAGCACACAGTAGTGGCACACGTGATTTATCTGTCAGTGGATCAACGGATGGGGTTTCCTGCTTTTTAAATAATGAAATAAGAATTTAGCTTCTCTCCTTAGGTTTGTAAAATTAACCACCACTTTCTCCCTTAATTTCGGTGATATCCTTTCATTCATCTGTCCTTCTTTCCCAGTTCCATGCATCTATCTAAAAAATCTTTTTAAAACCCCTTCTCAGTTATAGGAACAGACTAAGATGAATCAGAAGTTCCTAGAAATGGTTAAATGACCCCTTAATACTTTTTCCACAGAAAATGTTTTATTTTATCATTAGCTCTGATGCATTATCTTCTGTTCATTTTCATTTCTGAAAGCTTCCCTCTGCTGTGTCTTATCAGAATCGTGAGTTGTTTCTTTAATAGGATTTATGTTATGAATTCAAACAAATTCTGAATATGATAGAGAAATATTTCAACAATAAAATACAACATTAATGCAGCTTTAAAGTAAAATTTCGTATAATTTTCAATGACAGATTTATAACATTTCAGACAAACTGTTCTATGGTCACCTATCAATGATTCTATAATATTAAGAATTATGCAGTAATGTGCTATCATTTAGAAGCAAAAATTATGCTAATATGCATTGTATTCAGTTGTAAGTATTGAAAATATTTATGTAACCTAAAACACTTCTACAGTTCTTCTTATCATAAGCATGGCTTTGGCATCAATCACGCTAATTCTCATTTACCTGCTGTTCATTGTATGTATTCAATGTGAAAAGTGGCCTTTGAAGAGTAAATTCTTCTTCAATTCCAATACCCATCTTTGCTTTTGATGCCATTGTATCTGACATCATTCTAACAGGGTCAAATTGAGCGACAATAGCAACCTAAAAGAAGAAAAAGCATGGCTACTTGGAACAAGATACAAGCTAAATACTTCTGGGTAACAATAATGTTTAATGTCCATTAAAGTTAAGAAATTTTATTAAACATAAGACCTAAGAACGAGGGCAGAAACAATATTAAACCAGGCCAGTCCTAGAGATCCACAAAGGAGTTAATGGTTTAAAAACAAAACATAATATTAAAAAGCCGTGATACATAATTCCTTGCTAATGATTGAATAATTACACTTATGATTAAATTTAGATAAAAATTTATCTTTCTTCGGGCCAGCCCTGCTGGCCTGGTGGTTAAGTTTGGTATGCTCTGCTTCAGCGGCTAGGGTTTGGTTCCCAGGCGCAGACCTATACCACTTGTCTGTCAGTGGCCATGCTGTGGTGGTGGCTCACATACCAAAGAGGAAGACTGGCAGCAGATATTAACCCAGGGCAAATCTTCCTCAGGAAAAAAAAATTATCTTTCTGATACAAAATCATAGGAAATCTCGTACAGAAAAATCTGCATATTCAATCACTTTGAAAGTAACCAAAAGTAAAAAACATTAATTTTTAACCACTATCGATCTATGGCCATGCTAACAACCCCATGAAGCTTTCTAGAAAGCTTAATCTGATTAATCTGAATCTAGGACATATCATTTGGGGGTAAAGTTGAGTGTGTTGGCATTATTGGGTAAGGTGGGTGAATTTCCATTGTACAAGGCAACAGTCCAGGGACTGTTATAAACCATTGTTCCCCCTTCTACTGAAAAACTGCAGAGTCATTTTAACCCAAATGCCCTTGTCCTTTGTGACAAGTGAAATCATTCAAACCTGAATCCTAATGAAAAGCCACTAATTTTGTAAATTATATGCACCATTAGTAACACCTGCCTGTTAATTCCTAAAGTCAAGAATTAGCATTTAAAAAATGGCATTTTAATGCCATTTTGAAACTAGAATGACATGACTGGGGTTTGAACATACTTTAATTATTATAAGTTTCCTAGCCAAAATGTCTTATACCATAGTTCTAAACACTGGTTACAGATAAAGGGCACAGATATTTCCTCTTTCAAAGGGTTCACAGATAGAAAGAATTCTAATCATATGGACTCTGTAGTTATCAAAGTTATATTTTGAACAAGAATGTGTTTAGCAATTGTGACGTTGTTTTTTCCCCATAAAACTATGGTACATAATTATTTGCTAATGATTGAATAATTTAAGTTATGTTGATCTAGAATGACCAGGACTTATATTCCTATGCTTTGAATTTATTTCTATAATTTTATCAAAGATGATGATATAATAGTTGTATGGATTTACATTTTCTCTATATTATCTCATTTAACTAGACTTCCTTGCTTTGACTCTAGTCTGACATTTACTAGCTGTGTGACTTTGGGGAACCTCTGTGCCTCCTCAGTTTTCTCTTCTATAAAAGAGGAATATTAATAATAACCACATCATAGGGTTGTTGTAAAGATTATATGAGGTAAAACCTAACAGCATTTAGAACAGGGCTTTATACTTAGTAAATATTCAAAGACTGTGAACACACATTACTACAGACCCATGAGGCAGGTACTATTATTATTATTCCCATTTATAAGAGGAGCAAATGAAGCTCAGGGAGGTTAAGTAAAAGATTTGAGTTTCCTCTGTCAGGAAGTAGTGAACCAGGTTGTACCAGGTTTGAAGGATACCAGAGGCCAAGGTCTTATCCAAGAGTCTCTGTCTCCTCCACTGGCATAGAAGAGAAACCACACAGTCATTTCGGATCAGCTGGGAAAGGGTGTCAGTGACAACTTCAGAGCTTATGAGTTGAGCTAATCACTTACAGGTTTAAAAACTGAAAAACGACCAAGTAAAACTGTTTTATCACATTTCCCAAGTTCTTAAATTCCTGCTCTTGCCATCTACTGTCAAGTTTCCAAACCTTTGCCTACTTTTACTAGGCAAAGCAATGGGAGGCTTTTGTTTCTCCACAAAAATTGTATTAAAAGTGGTCTCTAACATGTTTGTTGACTGTGGGATATTTCCAACCAGAGGTTCCTACCCCAAAGAGGATTATCTTGCTCAAGCCTCACCAGGTTTTTTGAGGAGAGTAAAATCCTCCTTGATGCAGAGTTTCACCACTGTAAATGGATACTATTCAGCTAATAAACTAGAGGTAATATGGATGCATTTAAATCTTGGGAGAGCTTTTTAAAAGGTGCTGATAAAGTTCTTTTAATATACTAAGAAACTGGAAATGGTTCAACATAAATCTTACTGCTCCCAGGAATGAAGATCAGTGTCCCAATTTGGAAAAGTTACATTTTATATAGCAGATGTCGTGAACTAAGCCCTAGTAATAATGTTATTAAGAGCACTTAGAGACATTTTTTTAAACCACCCATGAAAATTTCTAAATTAAAAACACCTGTTTCCTGAGGGCTTCTAGCCGCCTCTGTCTCTCTTCTTCTTCGTGTGCTTCTTGAAGGGCCACTTCTTTTTTCTCCATCAAACGCTTTTCCAATAATTCTTGTCTATATTTAACCCTTTAAAAATAATGCACAGGGAGGTTGGGAAAACATCATAATCTTGGAGATTATATAGATAGGAGCATAGGGGCAGAAGGCATCTCAGAGGTGACATCGCTGTCATGTTTTGTTTTTACGTGCTTTTGGTTGATTTCTCATGTCCAAATAATAAAAGACACTTGTATAAAATGCAATTTACAATAATTATAATAACAAACAGAGAACTGCAGGTCAGGGGGCAGGATAACATGGGGTAAAATCCAATCCATCTTTTTCTTCTTTGAACATATTGTATTAACTCTCAAACCGTCCATCGGCTGCCACAGCTGCAGCTAAGCCACTCCAACAGATGACAGTGTCACTAGTAAGTGAGCTTTTATAGCAGACTTCTCATGAGGTTTTAACACAATTTGAGATGTTCAAAAAGCTATATTGCTGATTAAACATATATACTTTTAGAAAAAAATAGCAAATAAAACACTATAATAATATTCTCAAATTATCTCAATTACTAGAATTTAAACCAAACTTTATCCACATTGTCACTCATTTTGTCAAGAATGCCCTTTCTGGGTGGGTGTGTGTGTGTGTGTGTGTGTGTGTGTGTGAAGAAACTTTAAAAATTGCACTTTGACTGTAGATGGCAGCAAAAACATGCCTTTCCCTTAGCATTAGGTTTCCACCCCCCTTAAATCAGCAGATATCAAGACAGGGCACATTTTAATACCCCCAAGCTCATTTGGCCCTCCTCTGCTGCCTTTTTTGGGCAGCCTCCCTTATCATATTCTTGCCCAAGCAATTCCTCTATTGAATTATAGAGACGAGATTATGTTTTCCAAAAAAGTAGGCACCTGGGTTCTCAAGAGAATATGAGGCCAGTGCTTCTGTCTTCCATCAGTGACGGTTTAGATTGGACTTTCTTTATGACATTGGTCACAAATGTGTTTTGCCTTTAGCATGCACACCTGCATTTTCTTTGGCTGTGCCTTCACTAGACCATTTTTATTTCTGAATTCTGACATTTACTGAGGGGTTCGCTCTGCATTAGCTCTGTGTAAGTGCCTTACATGTTTTAGCTCATTTAGACTTCACAACAAGCCTGTGTTGGGGTACTGTTATCGATCCCATTTTAAAGATGAAGAAATGGAGGCATAGACAGGTGATGTAACTTGTCTAAGTTCTCATGCCCAGGAAGAGACAGAGCCAGAGAGCAAAGCTAGGCAGTCTGGCCCCAGGGCCCATGCCTACCCCTCACCCTCCCACACCCATGCAATAACCACTGGGCTCTTCCCTCTTCTCCCCTTGATCACTCCACTCACTTCACAGACTTATGAATACTACTGTGTGCCAAACTCTGTGCTAGATATTGTGAGCACACTGAAAAAAAGACTTTCTTTAAGAAGTCTATAGTTTAACAGAGACAAAAAGACAAGAGTAAGAAGTAAACGAGTTTTATGGTGCCTTCAGAGAGGTATAAATAAGGTCTACTGAGAATGTGCAGGAGAATGTGCAGAAAGGTGAGAGAACTACTTGCCGGGCTGTGGGAAGACTGGTAGGCCTGAGCAAGAGCTTAGGGAGGAGGCAGCATCTCAGCTGGGTCTCGAGGATTAGGTTTGGAGAGGCAAGAAGGCAGGACGGCTGAGGGGAGGCTGGCTTTCCTGGCAGAGAGAGCCAGGATGGGGTGATTCAATGGAGGCACTCACACTCAGGTTCATATAAGTGCAGGGGTGGCATCTGAGAGTGGGGGACTTCTTAAATTTTGGCCCCTGGGCACGTCGCTTGCCTCACCTAGTCACAGCCCTGAGAAGGGAAGAGTTCAGAGTGGTTAGAACAGAGTGAGTGAATTGCCGACGAGAGAGAGAGAAGCCCAGGGAAGTAGTTGCAGGCTGAGCCTGGCGGTCACACGGTCCCCTCAGGAAGATCTGCTCCCGGGGAGGAGAACTCTTTAAAACTGGGTCGCTCCTACGCCAGCCCCAGTGGCCTAGTGGTGAAGTTTGGTGCACTTTGCTTCAGCAGCCCAGGTTCTGTCCCCAGGTGCAGACGTACACCACTTGTCTATCAGTGGCCATGCTGTGATGGATGGCTCACATAGAAAATAGAGGAAGACTAGCAACAGATGTTAGTTCAGGGTAAATCTTCCTCAGCAAGAAAAAAAAAAAATGAGTTGCTCCTGAGGCTCCTATTGAAGAAGAAGCACAAGGAGAGGAAAGGAGGGAAGGATACTGCAGATCTTCGTGGAAGACAAAACCCCGAATGGGATTTAGAAGGAAAATCCCAAACTCCTTTGATGGTCATGGATGTCCTCCCCATCATCTCCCATAAGAGGACTCAGTAGAGTCAGACACACAGATGAAAGAGCCCTTGGACCAGATTGCTCCCTTTTTCCCAAGCCTCTGTGTCATGGAAAGCAGTATTTCTCATTCTCTCCACTTTCGCTAAGGCATGACACAACCTCCCTAATGAGGTTCTACTCAATTTAAGCACTGAATACAAGCTAAGTGAACTACTGTGCAGGTTCAATTAAAAGATATCCTGGGATTTGACAATTACCATATGCTAATTCTCAGAACCTTTGGAAAGTTTCTCTTCCTTTGGGATATATAGGTTGCTTTGTCTGCAACAAAGTTTTGTCTGCTTTGTGGGAAAGTAATAGCTGTTCCAGTCAGGGAAGCTTGACTAGTGAGAAGGAAATTGCAAATGAGCGTAAAGCATTTGTACCTGTGTGATAAAGAAGGCTGGCTTGTGCATTTCTTTGAGACTCTTTCAATCATTTAACAAATATTTATTGAGCACCTGCTATGCATCAATCATTGTGCTGGAGATAAAATTTGAACACAGGAGACAAGCTCCTGTCCTCACAGAACTGACAATCTAATGGGGATACAAAGACAGGCAATTATGACATAGGGTGGCTCTTGCTTTGATGGGACAATAGGGCAGAGGCCATGGGTGAAGCACCTTTGCCAGACTTGGGACATTCAGAAGAGCACTAAAGAGGAAGTGCTCTGAATTTCAGATCCGAAAAAGGAGCAGGAATTCTCCAGAGGGAGAGAGAATAGAAAGAATGTCCCAGGCGGAAAAAAATAGCGTATGAAAACCCAGAGACGAGAGAGCCCAGTATGCTTGAAGAACTGAAAGAAACTCTATGACCAAAAATGAATAATGCAAAGTGGGGATGCCAAGAAGTGAGGCTGGAGAGGCAAGGAGAGCCAGATTGTGGAGTCTTTGCAAGCATGAAGGCCTTTGATAAGGAAAATGTGGTAATCTGAAAAATCACTCCTGTAATATGGAGGATGGATTTAAGGAGGCAAGACCAGAGGTGTCCAGATGCAAATGGATGGTTTCCTGAACTAGGGCAGAGGGAGGGGTTCCAGAAGGAGGTAAGGAGAAGACATAGATTCAAAATCTATGTAGAAAATTGAATAAATCATAATTGTTAGTTTATTTTATGGGAAGAGATATAGAGAGGAAGAAGTTAAGGCTCCTGTCTTGCGTTGTGAATGATGGTGTCTCTCACTGAAACTGGCAACTTAGAAAGAGAAACAGGGAAGAGAAGGAACTAGGTTCAGTTTGGACATAGACCTGCCTTCACAAGATCTAGGCTGGAGAAATAGATGGGGAATCTTTACCAATGGCAAGGAATTGAGGCCATGGGGTAGATGATATCAATCAGGGAGAAAGTACAGAGTAAGAAGAGAAGTAGGTGGGCCTAGGATTGATTCCCAAGGAAATAATATTTAAGACAGGGACAGAAGAAGAGGAAACTATCTAGGAGGATGAGGAGAAATGGTGCCAAAGAAGCTAAGGGAAATGGGATCAGCAATGTCAAATGCTACAGAAAGATAAATTATAATCCAAAGTAATCGTTGGATTAAATAATAGGGAGTCATTGGTGATCTTGACAAGAACAGTCAGTAGAGAGGTAGCTGAAGAGAGAGTGGGGGTCAAGGAAGTAACAACGGGAGAGGAGACAACCCTTTCAGTAAGATGGATGCAAATGAGGTGGAGAGAAATGGAGTGGTGCTGGAGGAAGCATAGAGCTGATCACAGTTGCACTGGCTCCAGAGTGATAATCAATATTACTCTGACTACCCTGAGGATTTCCCTTTGGAAAATTTAAGAAAACACAGGACACATGCAAATTCTTCATTTCTACAGATGATATGGTTTAAACTCAAATAATTCACTTCAAAAGGGGAAACTCTTGATGCCTTTCTTTTCCCTCCCTGGATAGAAAAAATGTCTTTGCCAAAAGAGAAGTGATGCAGAAACACCCCTGGGGGAAAGTCAGATACTCACATATTCATGGGGAAAGAAAACAGCAACACAGTCAAGTCAATCATTTGGAAAATATTCCACATAAATACCTTTAGCCATTTGAGGTAGCAGATTTTCTCCAAATTAAACTCTTGCTATGAAAGCCAATGTCAGGAAGTGGCTAAACTCAATAGTCTTTAAGTTGTGCTCTGAATTCACAAACAGGAATCCCAGCTTCATCTCTCAGTGTTTTACGCTGCCTGGGTCTACAAAGGTTGAAAGTGCTGTACAAGAGGCATTTTCGTCTTCTCTTGGGGGAGGAGAAGCCTTATATTGTTCAAAAGCAACAGCTGCTGCCGAATCAGGCACAGCATTAACAATAATCTGAAAAGGATTTTATTTAAGCCTCCAGGCCTGAGTGTAGTTGAAAGGACAGGCAGCTTTCATGTAGAACTGGAGAACGGATGTATCATTGGGGACTTTTTATGTGTTTACTGTACTCTAAGAGGTGAGTACACA
This sequence comes from Equus przewalskii, assembly GCF_037783145.1. Classification (NCBI taxonomy): domain Eukaryota; kingdom Metazoa; phylum Chordata; class Mammalia; order Perissodactyla; family Equidae; genus Equus; species Equus przewalskii. The sequence goes on from NC_091847.1 coordinate 38,590,986, forward strand.
AATGCAAATGGTTTGGAAACACCTTGAACTTTAGTTCAAATGGCCTCGCGTTGCTTCAGTGGAAATTCAGTAAGAACTGGGCAAAATATTAAGTGCAAAATCTTGACCTCCCTCCTATCTGGAACCCTGAGAAACTTCAGTCTAAAAAGAAGCTACAGCAACCATGGGGGGTAAAAAAGACTTTTGAAGATAATCGATAGCATCAGATTCTACAATTTTTTAAGAAAGCCAAGCAATAAATAAAACAGCATAAAGACGTGTCTCAATTAGGGTACTCTAACCAGTATTGAACTTTCCCCAAAACTGTGTCAGAGAAGTAATCTGCCCTACAAACTAAAGGCAGTTTACAAACAAACTTGCTACTTCGAGTTTAGGTCATGTGGCTTACTCAATATTGAACAAGAAATCTTTAAACAGGCACATGTCAAACGAAGGTGCTACTGCCAGAGGTGTTTCAGCCTTCTGGGAAATCCATTTTTGGCTCACACCTACTCAGAATGTTGTTCTTCCTCCCAGGCAGAGAGAACCCCCATTAGCTATAGAGTACTCCAACAGAGAAGAAAGTGCAGATCAAAAGACAGGCAGGCCAGGAGGCAGCACCTGGCCAAAGGTGGGGGGATGGGGGATGGGCGGGGAAAAGCAGGCCCAGAGAAAAGAAGGAGAATAACATAAGGGGTGCTCACGTCGGAGGGTATAACCCCTCTAACGATATGGAGAATGAGGCTCTACTCAATGCGGATTCTGGCTAAAAGCGCGGGCAGAGGCCAATTTCTGCACATATAATGTGAGTCCTGATACAAGGCAGTGACATCCTGGTACAGATCCGCGTGGGACTAGAACAAAGAGAATTCACAGAGAATCCGGAGAACCAGGAGGCGATGAGCCCACTCCAGCCCCAAACAGTGCCTATTCTTCCAGCTCAGAGTGCTTACTGGTTTCTTTGTGAGGTGTCAGGCCAAGTTTTTATTGGAACTCAGTTTTTTAATTGATTAATTCGATGAGTCAACATATAGTTATTTAAGCACCAACTGTGTACCAATAGTGCTCAAGATACAACAATGAAAAATAAAAACCAGACAAAAAAGATCCCCGCTCTTTTAAGTCTTCCACCATTTGTGGGTTGTTACATATAAGCATGCCTCAATTAACACTCTAATAAAATGCATAACCTTGTTCTTAATAAATTATTTTTGAACTTATCACAAAGTCCTAAATTAGAGAGCCCCATCTTAATTGCTATAGAACAATGGATCTCAACTGTGACTGTCATGAGCACCAGTGGAACTTATAAAAACTTCTATTGCCAAGGCAACATGCCAAACTAATTACATCAGAATCTGGGGGTGGGGCCCAAGCATTAGTATTTTGTTAAAAGTTCCCCCAGATGATTCTAATGTGCAGCCCAAGCTAAGAACCAACACCACCTGGCCCAGTGGTTCTCTCTACCTTGAGCTAACATCAGAATCACTTGGAGGGCTTGTTAAAGCACAGATTGGTCCATATAAATTATAGGATTCTTTTTTCTATTTTTGTGAAATATGTCAATGGGACTATAATAGGCTTGCATTGAACCTGTAGATTGCTTTAGGTGGTTTGAACATTTTAACTATGTTAATTCTTCTAATCCATGAGCACAGAATATCTTTCCATGTCTTGTGTCTTCTTCAATGTCCTTCAACAACGTTTTATAGTTTTCAGTGTACAAGTCTTTCACCTCCTTGGTTAAATTTATTCCTAAGTATTTCATACTTTTTGTTGCAATTGTATATGGGATTGTATTCTTGATTTCTCTTTCTGCTATTTCATTGTTAGTGATAGAAATGCCACTAATTTTTGTTTCTTGATTTTTGGACCCTGCAGCTTTACTGTATTTGTTTATTATTTCCAATAGTGTTTTCGGTGGAGTCTTTAGGGTTTCCTATATATAAAATCATGCCATCTGCAAGTAGTGACAGTTTTACTTCTTCCTTTTAAATTTGAACCCCTTTTCTTTTTCCTGTCTAATTTTTATGGCTAGGATTTCCAATACTGTGTTGAACAAGAGTGATGAAATTGGTCATCCTTGTCTTATTAGGCAGTACACTCTTTGACATCTGTCTTAGGAGTATCTTTTTGAATATGTCTCCTCAGGCAAGGGAAACAAAAGAAAAAATAAACAAATGGAACTATATCAAACTAAAAAGCTTCTGCATAGCAGAAGAAACCATCAACAAAACGAAAAGACAACCTACCAATTAGGAGAAGATGTTTGCAAATTATATATCTGATATCCAAAATATATAAAGAACTCATACAACTCAACAACAACAACACCAAAACGCAATTATAGAATGGGCAGAAGATCTGAACAAACATTTTTTCAAAGAAGGTATACAGATGGCCAACAGGCACACGAAAAGATGTTCAATATCACTAATTATTAGGGAAATGCTAATCAAAACCACAATGAGATATCACCTCACACCCATTAAAAAGACAAGAAATAACATTTGTTGGAGAGGATGTGAAGAAAAGGGACCCCTCCCATACACTGCTGGTGGGAACGTAAAACAGTGCAGCCACTATGGAAAACAGCATGGAGCTTCCTCAAAAAGTTACAAATAGAACTACCATATGATCTAGCTATTCCACTTCTGGGTATTTATCTAAAGAACATGAAAACACTAATTCAAAAAAATATATAAAAATATATGCACCCCTATGTTCACTGCAGCATTACTCACAGTAGCCAAGACTTGGAAACAACCTAAGTGCCCATCAACAGACGAATGGATAAAGAGATGTGGTATATGTCATACCACATACACAATACATACATACATGACAGAATACTACTCAGCTATAAAAAAAGATGAAATCTTGCCTTTTGGGATAATATAGATGGATCTTGAGGGTATTACGCTAAGAAAACTAAGTTAGATGGAAAAAGCCAAATACCATATGTTTTCACTCATATGTGGAAGACAAAACAACAAAAACAGCACCAAACAAACACATAGATATGGAGAATAGATTGGTGGTTATTGGGCGGGGGAGCGTTGGGAGGGAAGAGGGCGAAAGGGGTAAAGGGGCACATTTGAAAAATGACTGATTCAACTAGACTTTTGGTGATGAACACGATGTAGGCGATACAGAAGTGGAAATATAATGATGTACACCTGAAATTTATGTAATGTTGTAAACCAATGTTACCTCAATTGAAAAAAAAAGCACAGGTTACTTAACCACCTCCACAGTTTCGGATCCAGTAGCAGTGAGGCAGGCTCCAAAAATCTAAATTTCTAACCAGTTTCCAGGTGATGCTAATTTTGTTGTTCTGGGGACCACAGTTTGAGAACTACAGCATAGATAAATATTCAGATTAGAGGAACTCTACCTGACTATTGTTATCAAGATAAAACCAAGTAAAAATTACTTCCTAGACAGGGCTTATTTCTGTTTGCACATAGTAAACATCACAGTTACATGCCTCAGGATTGATTCAAACTAGAAATACCTACTTTGGTGCTACTGACATTCAAGAGCAGAATCTTTCAAACAGACACCGCCCCCCCCCTCAATGGCCCCAGCACACATGGACGACAGTTTCTCTCAGCGACAGTGGCCCTCTCAGGCTCGAGTCAGTATTGGTGATGGGCAGTTGCAATGATGGCTGTTACGGAACCTCTTTCTTACCCTTCAGTGGACAAAACACTGGTGTATCCTGATTACAGTTGAAAACCTCAGGCTACTGGCAATATTTAGAGGATCTATTCAGTAAAATCAAAGAAGGAAGAAATAACTTGAAAGCATTTCAGCCTTGAAAAGGAGATATGAGCCACTTCCTTTGGGAATAGTTCTTATAGCTCCAAGGGGGTGGCTATTTTATCATACTGTAAGTGAAAACACATAAATGAGAGTGAAGTACATGTCCTGTTGGTTGTAATCAGTTCCAGCCTAGCCATTTGAGTTCTCTTGAGTTGCAAGTGCAGAGATAGAAACAGTTGTGAAACAAGGACTTAAACCTGGGAGTCCAGAGCTGAAGACAGGACAAGATGTGAGGAGAGAGTTACCAGAAGATCATTGCAAATATCATATTAGCCCTTTCCCCAAATTAGTGCAGAAACTCATTTCTGCCAAAATTTATTTATCTTAGTCAGTTTGAACTATTCCTAACCTTTTCCATCTAGCTTTCAGTAATCCTTTTACATCCTCAGATATCCTTAAAATTTTCCTAGACTATCCCTTTCCAATAGCCTTTCAAAACTGGGGTGTAGACAATAAGAGATACATTGTCTATAGAGAATTGAAAACAATAATAAAAGCCTGTCTTTTTTTTAAAATCACCATGCACCAGAAAATCTAAACCAAATTAGTGATAAAATACTCCCTCCACTGGAGCCTACAGCCCATATCACTCCACTCTTAGCTGTTCCTTGCAAAAGTTTCCTTGTTTGAAAACCAGTGCTTCCCCAGTGATACTACTTCCATTGCTATCCTTTAAAATAGTTGAGGGAGGAGGTATTTTCCTGGCTCCCCAGCGACAATTCCAGAAAAGTTTTGCCCATTGACTTTGGGATTAGACTATCCTCTTGCTAATAGGGTTCTTGGACTCAACTACTGGCTGCCCAGGTCACTGCCCAACATTGCTAAGAGTTATTCAAAGTTCCACCCTTACAGTTCCTTGACGCCCAACGGCATTCACTTCTCCCCTGCTTCAACAGCCTACACCTTACACCAAACTTGGAGCTTAGCATCACCTAGAACTGTTCCCCTGCCGAAATCTTTAACTGAGGGATTCTGTTCTGATTCCAGTGTCTAGGGTCACCACATACACTGATAAAGGTTGTGAACTGCACAACTCTAAGGATGGATTGCCTGCCAACCTCTTATCCTTACATTCTCACTCATTTAACCTTACTCAACCTGCTACTTTAGCTTATTAAGCTCTCCATTTTTCAACAATATTTATTAATTGTGTACTATGTACCAAGCAGCCAGCCCTGGCAGTCTAGCGTTAAGATTCGGCTCTCTCACCACTGGCCCTGGTTCATTTCCTGGTCAGGGAACCACACCACCCATCTGTTGGTTGTCATACTGTGGTGGTTGTGTGTTGCCATGATGCTGAAAGCTACACCACCAGTTTTTCAAATACCAGTAGGGTCACCCATGGTGGACAGGTTTCAGCAGAGCTTCCAGACTAAACCAGACTAGGAAGAAGGACCTGTCCACCCACTTCAAATAAAAAAAAAAAAATGGCCATGAAAACTCTATGAATAGCAGCAGAGAATTGCCTGATACAATGCTGGAAGGTGAGAGGATGGAGCAAAAGGAACAGGCAAGGTTCTGCTCTGCTGTACACAGGGTCACTGAGGGTCGGAATCGACTTAACTGCACTAGCAACAACAACGTACCAGACACCGTGCTAAATCTTCCCGATGAAGTTTACTGTCATTCTACCTCTTCTTTTTCTTCTGGGCTATGAGACACAATCAGACTTTACTTCATTCTTTTCCCAGCTTCAAATCCCTGGGTCTATCTCTTCAAAAGAGTTATCACTAGTATCCTTCAATTCTCTTGTCTTCTTTTCTTTCCACACCTGCCCTGCCAATTCGCAGTCCAATTCCTTGTTGAACCTATTACATATTTGTGAGGTTGAACCTTAACTGGACATTCAACACACCTCCAGTATCATTTTATTTACCCCTAGATACTTGACAGTCTCCTTGAGTTTTTACCTCACACTTAATTCTTTCTTAGCAGAACATCTCACCTCCTACCTTTCTGAAAAGAAAAGGCCACTGAGATTCATTTCCCCAACATGCTTTGCTCACTTCCAATCTTGTCAAGGCTCATCTTCATTCATCCTTTGCTTCTTAAATTTGGGCTTTTAATCTCATAAACCTACTTGTCTTCAGGATCTTGCTCCAGAAATGAGTGTCTTCCTTTCCTGTTTCTTTAGTCTTTCTCTCTCTTCCCTCCATGGTTCTTTTTCCTCTGCAAACAAACGTCTTCAAATAGGAGAAAAAATGTATTTCTCAACTCTGACTCCCTTTTCATCTACTATCCTCTTTCTCTTTTCCCTTGACTGAAGAATTTCTTAAATAAAGAAGTCATACTTTCTGTCTTCAGTTCTTCACTTCTCATTTAGTCCAAAACCCCTGCAGTCTGGCTGCTGCCCCCTCCACTCTATGGAGACTGTTCTCCCAAATGTCACCAGAGACTCCAAATGGCAACTTCAGAGGCTTCTTTTAGAGCTCCTCCAGCTTGCCCTGTCTACAATGTCTGGTACTGATGACCACCTCCTTCTTGAAGTGTGCCTCCTATCTCGCTAACTGCTTGTCGTCCTTGTCTTTTACCGGCTTCTCCCCATCTGTCCACCCAAGGTTCCAACACGAAGCCCTTCTTTTCTCAATTTAAAAACATCTCCTGGGAAATCTGACTCCAACTACAATCCAGGCATGAATATCTGCAGCCTCCACCTTCTTCAAAGCCCTAAATCCTTTATCTTTTATTTTATATTTTCTTTATGTGATTTGAGGATTGACCTCAGTGTAACTATATTACATTGATAGTTAAATGCAGAGCTTCTGCTTTCATTGGCATCTGAGTTTGGTATAGAGTTGATATCGTTTTGTGAAAACATAGGAACAAACCTAATGACACATGCCTAAATAGAAGGTTGGAAGGCCTCCCCACATCCTCTTAGGGATGAGCCACCATGGTACCACAGGTACAATGGACAGGGCCAAGATTCTGCCTAGTCAATTAGTTTGGGTTTGCTCCAATCCAAAGACAGACAATTAAGTTCCCAATGCTTAATAGCTTATAACACGGCCACAACAATTTTAGCCTGAAATATTTATAGTAGAATTAGTCAATTCAGCTTCTTAAAAATCTAAGGTAAGCACTCAGAGAATGTATCCCTTTGAGCAATACAACTTCTTGGAGCCAAGAAAATCTATTCTGTTCTTAAACAACTAACTTAGCTCATAACCTATGGGATTACTAGCTATAATCATTTTATAAATTAGAAGATGTTCCAAAATATATAAAGAATTCAACAACAATAACAAAAACAACCCAATCAAAAAATGGGCAAAGGATATGAACAGACATTTTTTCAAAGAAGATATATAGATGGTCAACAGGCACGTGAAAAGATGTTCAACATCACTAATCATTAGGGAATGCAAATCAAAACCACAATGAGATATCACCTTACACCTGTTAAAATGGCTATAATTTCCAAGTTAAAAAATAACAAATGTTGGAGAGGGTGTGGAGAAAAGAGAACTCTCATACACTGCTGTTGGGAATGCAAACTAGTGCAGGCGCTATGGAAAACAGTATGGAGATTTCTCAAAAAATGAGAAATAGAAATACCACACAACCCAGCCATCCCACTACTTGGTATTTATCCAAAGAACTTGAAATCAACAATTCAAAGAGACTTATGCACCCCTATGTTCACTGAAGCATTATTCACAATAACCAAGACATGGAAGCAACCCAAGTGACCATCAACTGATGACTGGATAAAGAAGATGTAGTGTATATATACAATGGAATACTACTCAGCCATAAAAAGACAAAATTGTCCCATTTGCAACAACATGGATTGACCCTGAGGGTGTGATGTTAAGCAAAATAAGCCAGACAGAGAAAGACAAACACCACATGATTTCACTCATGTGTGGAAGATAAACAAACACATGGACAAAGAGAGCAGATTAGTGGTTCTCAGAGGGGAAGGTGGTTGGGGGGTGGGCAAAAGGAGTAAAGGGGCACATATATATGGTGTCTGATAAATAATATTATATGCCTGAAATTTCATAGTGTTATAAACTATTATGACCTCAATAAAATAATAAAATTAAAAAAACAAATTAGGAGATGTCTTCTGAAAACAATGACTTTAATATTAGAATAGTTATTTCTTTTTTATCCTTGCTTTCTGGCAGTAATTGGATACCAGGGCCTATTATGGTCAAATTTAGATTTTAATAATTAGGCCACACTGTGGTAGACATCTGTTGTTTTTTATCCTCTAGCGTCAACCTAGTAACATCAACTCCCTTCGAGCTGCCCCTCCTTATTCCGTAGAGGTTTGTTGAAGTCTTTAATCAGAGAATTCACCCTTTCCTGGTATTAGGGGTTTATATGTGACCAGAATTGGCTACTAATAGTACATTACAAATACGACCATGATGATTAGACTTCAGTGAGCACATGACATCAGCTGAGGCAATCAGAATCTTTCCCTGGGGATTTATATATGGATAACGATGCAGAAAAGCTCTCTCTCCTCTCTGAGGTCACTAAGCTAGAATGATATAATTAAGCCAGGAGCTGCTTGTGGCCATGCCTCCTCCTCCCACCAGCTCAGACCCATGAGGAAATCCATATCAGTACAAACAGGTACAGAGTAAAAGTGTAGAAAGAGAGTGAGAGGAACCCAAAGATGCCGTTTGAGTCCCCGAGGCAAGACCCATTCCCAGACACCCAATCGTGTGAATCAATTCACTCCCTTTTCTGCCTATGCTAGTTTGAGTTAGTTTTCTCCTGGTTGTTTCTGAGGAGTCCTGACTAATAAACATCTCTTCTATGTATAAGGGACTACTTATCTTTTTATCTTTTATAACAGGAGGGCATGTACCAAGCTGTTCCAAATGTTAATCAGTTCATTTCCCAAATTGATGGCCCATGGCATGTTAATATTTCACAGGATGTTAACATGTGCACCATGAAAAATGTGGTGGGTATTCAAGCAAATTTGGGAAAAACTAACATAAACAAAGTGAAATAGATTTCTTTACAGTAGGATCTCTCAGAATATTTATTATAATATGGTGGTATGCATTATGAACCTCCAAAAGGAGGACTTAGTGTGTTTATTTCCCCAAATTAGCTGATAATAGAAACCTTTTTCAATAGAACTCACTTTGGGAAATGTTACTTGCCTTTCCATGAACAAGTAGAGATATTTAAATAAACAAATTGATGGGCATAAACACACATACACTTACTGGTTTGTATTATAGTGATTTGTTTTCATGTGTTGCTTCTGTTAGACTGCATTTCCTGAGTACCCTGGCTACGTCTCAACTGCCTTTGTATCTCCAGCAACTAGCATAGTGCCTAAACCAGAAGGCATGCACCAATAAATGAAAGACAGAATGAATGGTGAATGAATTTTAAAAGTTACAGAAGGCATTCAAGTGAATTTCTTAAGTTGTAGGTGGATAACAGGACACGGGAGTTGACAAAATAAAAATTTACAAATAATTGAATATACACTTTTTCATTAATTAGTCAGTAAGTATTTCTTTGTAAGATATTTCATCATTTGAGGAGCTGAAAGAGAAGTTGGGTCACTGGAGGATGAACCAGGTGTCTAGTTCCTTTGGACAATTGGGAAGAATGGATGCTAAAAGACAAACTCAGAAATGACATCCATGACACAGACTTTCTAGAACTATGATTTTGAAAGTGTAGCACAGGCAGGAATGACACGTTGGCTTTCAGGAGCTATTTATTATGAACAGAAATTTAAAAGGCTACCCAGGTAGACCAGAATTTATTTGCCTAATTGCCTCCATACACTTATTTGTTCAACATATTTATATTGTGTCATATATATAAATGTGAAAAATCATACTATGGAAAGCATGAGAAAATCCAAGAGCAATTGGAAACACTTATCAACTAGACAAGAGCAGAGCCCACATCTGGATTTTTTAAAATATACAGAAGCTTACCACTTGTCATCATATGAGTTCACTAAGAAAAGACATCTGTCATTTGACACGAATTGGATAATTTGCACAGTGACTCTTGGACTCACAAATGTTTTATAGTAGATAAAGTTTAACTTCACAATTAATATGCGTTGCATTTTAAAAATCTTTAAGATGCTATACAATCATTTTATCAGTTATATAAGAAGGAAACTCATGTTGAGGGTTTATGTCACAATTTTGGAAGCTTTCTTTAAATTGTTTTCCCACTTAGTTTGCAAAGAAAAAAGAAATGATTTAAAGGTAAGGAAATGACAAGCATGGGTGATTAGCTTCATTGGAGTTTTCTTTTTTCTAAAGTATTCTTATAGGACACGTATAATTTCCGATTCCCCAAATTTCAATAGGAGTGTTTTCAGAATCACAAATACTGAAAAATGCTTGCTTTAGTATGGAACTTTTTTTTTATTGAGTTCATAATAGTTTACATCAATGTGAGATTTCAGTTGTACATTGTTTCTTGACTCTCACCACATAAGTGCTCCCCTTCAACCCCTGTGCTCCCCCACCCCCCTTCCCCTGGTAACCACTGAACTATTTTCTTTGTCCATGTGTTTGTTTATATTTCACATAGGAGTGAACTCATCTGGTGTTTGTCTTTCTCAGAATGGCTTATTTCACTTAGCATAATTCCCTCTAGGTCCTTCCATGTTATGGCAAATGGGATGCATTTGTCTTTTTTTCTGGCTGAGTAGTATTCCATTGTGTGTGTGTGTGTGTGTGTGTGTGTGTGTGTGTGTGTGTGTGTGTATCCCACATGTTCTTTATCCAGTCATCGGTTTATGGGCACTTGGATTGCTTCCATGTCTTGGCTATTGTGAATAGTGCTGCAATGAACATAGGGGTGCAGATGTTACTTTGGATTGTTGATTTCAAATTGTTTGGGTAGATACCCAGTAGTGGGATAGCTGGGTCATATGGTAGTTCTATTTTTAGTTTTTTGAGGAATCTCCATACTGTTTTCCATAATGGCTGCACCAGTTTGCATTCCCACCAGCAGTGTATGAGGGTTCCCTTCTCTCCACACTGTCTCCAACATTTGTTGTTTTTAGTCTTAGTGATGATAGCCATTTTAACAGGCGTAAGGTGGTATCTTAGCGTAGTTTTGATTTACATTTCCTGATAATTAGTGATGTTGAACATGTTTTCATGTGTTTATTGGCCATCTGCATATCTTCTTTGGAAAAATGTCTGTTCATCTCCTCCGCCCACTTTTTAATGGGGTTGTTTGCTTTCTTACTGTTCAGCTGTGTGAGTTCCTTATATATTATGGAGATTAACCCCAGTATGGAACTTTTAAAATATACCACCGCTAATAAAATACACCACCATTTTATCAAATCACAGTATTTCAGTCTGGTTTTATCTATTTTTAACTTCTGATTTTAATTGGTCCTCATTTTTCCAGAGACAGACCTCTGAAGCATTATGAAGGGACTGGTTTCTCTTCCTCAGGGGTCATAATGGGATGGCATTAAGACAACAAAGAAACCACAGTCCTTTCCCTCAAACAAACGATTTAAGTAAATAAGATTAATAAAACCTGCCCTCTCTAATACTGTTTGAAAATCCCTCTTACATTCTCTTTCTTCCTTCCCAGGACTTTCAGAACTTCTGTAGACAGCAAACATCAAAAGGACCAAAGATTTTTATAGTGATTCAGCCGCCCACGGCAATGAAGTAAACCTGATTTTCTTTCAGCTAGGAAATGATCAGCGAAGAGCCTTCACAAACAGCCTCTTTAACATTTGAGGTTTAAAAAAATAAATCAGTGTAGCAGAACAGTTACTTTCGTCAACACCTTTCGGGGTTTTGTTTTCTTTTTTCTTTTTTTTAAGTAACCCTTCTAGTCCCTCTCTTCAAACATTATAAAATATTTTCTTTATCAAAACTTTTTGGTCAGGCATTTTCTAAATATGCTTTTAAAAAGACAAATGATAAAATATATTTAGTTTGGGGCGTGATTTTCTAGTGCTTCCTTTCCTTGGCTCCCTCAAATGCTGATTTACTCCTACAGCAGTGGCGTTTCTGCCGTCAAGTTTCAACTCGCTTCTCTCGTGACTTCCTGCCGATCCGCGCCTCTCTCAACAGTCTCCCTTCTGTCTCAGGATTAGGATTGAGCTCGGAATCGTTGGTCCTTTTTTCTTTACAGACAGACACCCCCACAAAGCAGTGCACCCTACAGTCGCGCTGAGTGAACCCTGCTGCTCGGATCTCGGGGGAGAGGGCCCAACCCTGATGCCAGTTTAATGAGCTCTGTTTTTTTTTCCTGTGAGCTGCTAAACCAGATGTTCTAGAAATACTATTATTTGAGGCCAGAAGAGAGATGTGTGGCTTTCTCCAGAGCTTAAGCAGATAAACAAAGTTGAAAATGGTATTATTGATTAAATTGATAGGAAACCAACTTTACTGGAAAAGATAAAACAATGAGTTTGACAGAGGTCCAGATAAATTCACAAATAACACCTAGGTCACTCCCCTCTGTTCCCTTTTTAAAGGAGATATGTATTTTCTCAATAGCATTATTTAGGTATGGGCAGAAATAAATCTCCAAAACCTCTGTATTTCCATTCCTACAATAAGCTAAAGATGTCCACACCCGTATTCCACGGGACCTCTCTTTGGAAGCCTTTCAAAGGAAATGGAGAAATTGCTAGAGGAGGTCATGGGCCAGAGACAGGCTTACAAAAATTCACAATTTGTACAGTTTAACAGTCTATCAGAATTATAATTAAATCCCAAACTTGGGGAGCAGCTGGTCAAAGGGTGAACAGGCTGGAAGATAAGTAGGGCAGAGTTTCCTAAGTGAGTTCGAGATGTAAACAAAATAGATAGTAACTTTATGAACTTTTATTTTGATAAACATTACAATGGCCAAATGTTGGCCTATCTAGACACAGCTAACAAAGGACATGGAGAGGTGGGTTGTGTCTCTTTGTTCACATTTTGCACAGAGAGTAAAGCAACAGCATGAGAGGCTCCTTAGGAAGAAGAGTTCTCTCCTGACACAAAAACTTCATGGTCATCGAGCTCAGAAAATAAACAGAGCTGGCTCTCCCATGGGGCCCAATCATGACCCCCAAACAGTAAGCCCCCAGGAAAATCCACTTAGCACACATTAAGCTGACAAAAGGGGCATTCATCTTGCTCCTCAAAGGTAGATTATTTACTCTAACCCTAGCTACCCAGCAATCCAATGGCCTGGCTAGCAAAAAGAAGGCTATTTTATTTTCTCTAAAAGCCATAAGCTGAATGTCCACACGATTCCAATTTCTTAGAGATATAGCCAACCTTGTCACATATATGAAAGGCAACTCACATTTTTCTCTCCAAGGGACTCTAAATTTTAATCTTTATTGTCCTCTCCCAGATGTCGCAACTCCTCTCTGTCAGATTCCCCATTATTTTAAGAGACAGGAATATTCCCTAAGGCCTCCTTTTGAATATACATCTTTTTGAGATCATGTCTCTGGTTTTCCTGAAGATTGTCACATCAGTAAATCTATCTGCTGCCTGGATCCCTGGTTTTGAAAATAATTTTATCACCTTAGCCAGGCACAGCCAACATTTCTCTCGTATATGTTTCTTCAGTTCAAGCAGAAAGTCTTGCTTGGACTGCTCCATTTCTACGGATAAAAACGTTCAAATGCAGAACTTGGCATAATTGTGGATGGAAAGGAGGCTTTCTGCAAATAGGCCAATTGCCACACATGGGCCACAGGAAAACCCTGTCTGAACCTGGTCCCACACAAAATCAATTATGTCCATTACATGAAAGCCTAGGAAGGTATGGTTTGTGGAGCAATGCTCTGACAGATCATAAGGATTAACTTGCAGCAAAAGCTCTCAGTATTTAAAAAAAAAAAAAGAGGCATCAAAAAGCTTTGCTCTTCTAGAAACGTTTAGAGCTTTAAAGCCCACACACATTCAGATAGTACTGATAATCCTCTCTCTGTTTGTGGGCTTTGGAAGAGCTACAAAGAATAAAGAGCCACAATATTTTGACAAAGTGATATATTCTTCTCTTTAGGTGTATTTGATGGAAATTTTTGGACTTTCCCCCTCCAATTAATAAAATGTCATAAATACAAGAACATTTGAGAATACAGTCATCTCTTGGTATCTGCGGGGGATTGGTTCCAGGACCCCCAGGGATACCAAACTCCTCAGATGTTCAAGTCCCCTAGTTGGCTCTGCATATCTGCGGTGGTTGATAGAATCTGCAGATGCAGAACCCGTGGATCTGGAACAAAGGACTAACTATATAAAGACTTTATGGGAATACAATAGACAAATACACATATTTATTTGGTATATATAAAGTACGAATATATATACATTTTTTTTTTTGGTGAGGAAGATTAGCCCTGAGCTAACATCCATCACCAATCCTACTCTTTTTGCTGAGGAAGATTGGTCCTGAGCTAACATCTGTGCCCATCTTCCTCTATTTTATATGTGAGATACCACCACAGCATGGCTTAGTATGCAGTGATAGGTCCGAACTTGAGATCCAAACCTGCAAACCCTGGGGTTCTGAAGCGGAGTGTGCAAACTCAACCACTATGCCACTGGGCCGGCCCTATGAAGTACTAATATTTTAAAAATTACCTATTTATATAAAGCTTTACAGTTTTCAAGGTATTCTCACAGACATTATCAAGACAGATTCAATATAAAAAATAATTTATTATTCAACTAATATCTAAACAGCATCATTCACTTTCTCCACTTCTGGTTATGTGAGAGAGAGTGTTAGCAATTAATTCTTTTATTTAATTAAGATTTATACCCCACATGTTTTCAAACAAGATTTGAAATGATATATAATATTAAACCCAAGGTAACACAGCAACATTAAAAATCAAGGAAGATACAAAAGCAAGTAAAAGGCGTAGATGTTTCCAGGCAACTGCGACAAGCTGTCACAGCTCGGTCGTGAACTCGCCTCTCACAGGAGTCAGCATGTACTCACCAGGTGGGAATGCTAAAAACTCTGGGCGTGGTTAACTGTATGTTTCCCGACCTGTCTCTCCAGCGGGGCCCCTGGATTAATAATACTGCTGCATTTCTCAGAAAGTGGTTGGAAAAGCAACTTCATTGGAACCTTGAATGGTGCTTATTTTTACAATGCAGATTCCTGAGCCTGCCCTAGGACTGCTGGTGGTAGGATTCTGGGGTCTATATTTTCACATACCCACCAGGTGAAAGTTTTGCACTCTAAAGTTTGGAAACCACTGCTCTACTGGGATTGGGGCCTGTTGCGTGGGAACTGTAGAAAACCCAGCATCAAGAAGGTAGAAAATGGTTCTAGTGATCAGTCTCTTGGGTACTGCTTTATGGCTTCCTATTTCTGCCTGTAATGCTTTCAAATGCCTGGTCCACTGCCCACGTGGTGTTTTACTTTGAATGGCACCATATGCTTGGCCTCTTCAGACTGTAGTATTATTCTCCTTTCAACATTCCATCCCCTTCTTGCTCATCAATTTCTTTTTTTTTTTTCATTCCTGACACAGACTCCTGACATTTGTGTATGTTCCGTCACCTGCTGGTTATTCCTAAACTCACTTTACTAGTTCTACACATGCTGCTTGTCTCACTGGGATTGATTTATTTCATGCTGTTCACGGGAACATGTGAGACTCTCTTTCCCCAGCTCTGGCCATCGATACCCTGATATGGATCTAGGTAGGAGGAATGATCTGTTCTCTGCTTTTTAATGTCATTTCCAGTTCATGGGCTTTATTGAATTAGTCTCTATATTTGAGGTACATATGTTATGCTTTTCCCACTCCCAAATGCTCTTAGATACAGTTTTCTGCCCCTGTTACTTTCTACTTTCCTTAATATATTCATTGGCTTATTCTGTTGTCTTCAGATGTGCCTCCTACATTTGACAATTTCACATGAAGGCACATCCAACATCTTGACTTTCAAGTTTATGGTCCCAATTTCTACACTATAATTATCAGTCCTCCAGTCAGGCAGTGAGGAACACATCATCATTTAACACTCACTTACCCCCAAGGTTTTTCTCTTGTTCCCTGTGAATTTTGGTCTTTACTTTTAAAATTTAGGATAATATTCTGCCCGTCCTTTTTTAGGATTCTAAGATTCTTGTCAAAAATATTTTCTCCATCTTTGAGTAGTATCCTTTGTCCCTAGCTCAGAGCCTTTCTTCCTGGACATAGACCACCTGGGAGAGCATTTTTAAAAGATCATGTACAGCACATCTCGAGAATTTTCTATGTTTGACTCTGCTTCCAAAGCTACCAGGATTAACAGGAAGATCAGGTGGAAACACCACCTGCACACTCAGCTCCTTCAGTCTTCTACTCGAGACTTCACCGATTCTGGGATACCTTCCACTTTGCTTCAAACTGACTGTCCAAACCAGAACAGGAGCAGAGTGTCTGGTGGGTGCGTGAGGTTGGGACCTCACTTCTGAACTTTGGGTGAGTTCACAGGGGAGCCAGCACAGCTGACATGGCACAGCAGGTCTGCACACAGGCTAGTCCATAGCAATCCATAGGGGACACAATTATCTCTTCATGGGACTTAGTCACATGACTTCTTTCATCTGCTGGGCTGCCTGTGAACCCTGGTCACTTGCCGGAGCTGCCTCATCCCAGCTGGAGAGAACCAATTGCTAAAGTTTTAGAACCTTTGCAAGCTAGTTGTTAAACACAGCCATTAATAAACATTAAATTCTATAAACTTAAAATAAAATAGATTGTATTTAAAAACAAATATAACAAATACTCAAAACTCATCGCTTCCTAATTATTTTACCATTATCTATGCTCTTAAGGTTATTTACGTCTATTGTTTCTGTATGGTAGAAATAATACATAATAGCAAACAATTGCACATTTCTTCCCAACTCTGTGTTCAGTGATATCAGGTTGGTAGTTTGAAATAAGCCATGGTGGGAGTATTTACACCACAGAAATCAGCAAATGCTACAAATTACGCCTCACCCTTGTCCTCTCCTCCCACCCACAGCCAGTTGCTAAATATTTACCAACACATTATTGCTGTGAACCCACTTAGTATCCAGATGGAAAAACACAAAAGTACAGTATAGTTATGTGAAACTTCCCAACATTGCTTAAAACTTTCCCATTCCCTCCAGTTTCCTTTCCTTTCAACATGGTCTAACATCTCCCAAGTCAAGGTCTGTGGGAACATAGCCCACATCAAATAACTGGCCTCAATAATGTTCATACTGAGTTGTTACTTTATTTACTGGCTCTTCTCTCTAAGACGAAGTCAGAAATTCCTTTACATAAATTTCATATCCAATTTTTCTCTGCTAAAAACCTCTGCTATTTTACTTACATTGTTTCCTAGACCCGGCTCTGCACATGTGTATTTGCATCCGTGTTTGTGTCTGGTTGCGTTTGTGTGTGCATATGTGTGCACACTATATAGTAGCTGAATAGTTACTTCTGATTGGTTAATTTTAACTTAAAATAGCTACAATTTAAGCCCAGCTCTGTATCTACAAAAACACTAGAAAGGGAGATCATTAAATGTCTTAGAATCAATACTTGAATTCTTAAGAGGGAATTCAGGAGGAGGTCAGCAAATACTATTAAAGGATCAGGAATCTGACTCAGGAAAATCTAAAGAAAGTAAGACTCCCTATATGGCAATGATAAGGCTAATGGGAAACTGATCTTGGAGGATGATTAGGGATTTTATAGAGGAGTCATTGTACTCTGTTTCCACCCAGGATAAGTCAAGAGGGATTCAACTTACAGTCCTTTATGGAGAGAATTTAAGAAGAATTCTGTAAGAGAAAATTATCTTATTTTTCCTTAAAGTTGTTTTTAACCAGCCATTTTAATCAATGATCCCACAGAAGCTTAATTTGAAGAAAGAGTGTCTTATTACCAAAAAGTCACCCAAAAATGCAGTCAATGGAAGATAAGATGTCTAGATTTTCCCCACAAGTAGATATGGCCTTCAATTTTCTGAATATTCTCCAAAGTTCTAAGCTTAATTGAAGATCATATATACTAAGGCATCCCAAATAGATGGGTATGTATAATTAAGGGATAAGGACATAAATACCTAAGACTCATAACACTGAATCAGACTAAAGAAACACTCTGTCTGAAACTCAGTTTCTGATCATGTCATTGAGGTCTTTTGGTGGGAGGGTATGTGAGGGCCTCAAATAAACAACTTCCCCTAATAATCCGCTAGGTCCATTTGAGTGTCTAATCCCATTTTGAACCCATTTGTGTATTAATATGCGCAACCTCCTAGGGTAATTACTTCTCTAGTCTTTACTGTCACTCTAACTGTAGATCTAGTTTTCGTATCTGGGATACGTTAAATCACTATGCATGCATTAAAATCCATTTGGAAACAGAAAGGGTATAAGCCACTAAATGTATTCATTAATTCTTTAATTCAACTAATTATAATTAATTAATTAATTAAAACAGTCAGAATTTACCCTACTCAAATCCTACAAGATTTAAGGCTTCCAAGGACTTCCATAATTTGGCCTCTATTTATTCAGTCTCTTCTGTCACCACAACCTTTGCTCAACCCACTCCAAATTTTATGCTTCAATTATACTAAATTATTTCCAGTTCCTTAAAATTGCCCTGGATATTTGGCAGGAGGACATTTCCCATTTCTGGAAAATGTTTTCCTTCCACCATGAAGACTTCCTGACTCCCCCCTGCCACCCCCGCCTGGCTTAGGTGCTGCTCCCATATGCTCCCATAGTACTTTATGCTTGCCCTCACCAAAAGTATCTGAATTTCCCATTAGACTGTCAGGTCCTTGTAAACAGGGACTGTTTTGTTCATCACTCTATGCCAAGATAGTAGCATTCAATAATAATTATTAAATTTATAAATTAAGTGGGTTAATGGATTTAAAATAATGTCATCACTGTGTTCCCATACCAAAGGCTCAGTCGATCAACTCTGGCTCTCTACAAAGAATGGCCCAACTTCATGACAATTATATTTGTTATTTTCTGAATCATACGAGGAATTACGCAGTCCCCCAAATGCAAATTTATGATGATGATGTACATGTGTCAGTTCATGCTTTTCCATTCTTTCCCGTTGGTGCCTGGGATTTCATTGGACTTTTTGGCTGATATTTTCAGGCATTGCTTGTCATAGCCTCAAGATCTTTTTCACAGGTTGGAAAGGATCATTTAGATCGATCATGCTGAAAGCATGGTTTGTGGGTAGAAAAAGCAGAAATGGCGAACTGAGTTTAAATTTATCTTGTTTGATGTTGTACGTTACTGGCAGCACACACTTTAGCCCTTTGTTAAACAGAACTGAAAAGCCACTGTAAAGTTCAAGAACATCGCCGCCGCCGAGGAGCAAAAGCAGGAGAAACTTTCATCGTGATGAGGGAAATCAAACAAACCTTGACTTTGAAATAGTTTTGTCCTCACAAAGATGACATCTTAAGGGAGGAGTGAAAACAAGAGTGGGAAAATAGAGGCAGAGACGATCAGACTGGTGAAGACTAGTTGAGTGTAAAGAAGTCTGCTTTAAAGCTGTGAAAAGCCTTATGGGGGCATAGACGAGTGTCATGGCAGTGAAGTGGGAAGTTTTAAAAAACGTCTTGTCTATAAAAGATCTTACTTGCCTTTATTAGTTTGCTCTAAAGTATATGCTACTTTGAGCTTGGAAAATAACTTTCTTGTAAATAGTTTCAATAAAGAGATACGTTGTTGTTCATTTAAAACCAGTTTTCAGCTTCTACGTTATTTTAAATTATTTTTTTATAACAGAACTTAGGTGCTTCTAGATGACATTTTCTGAAATAAATTGAGATTTTTAACTCCAAGTTCTGTCTCATAGGAAAATAGCAGGTGAATAAGGACAATCATTTTATTACAATTATTATTAAAAATATGGTTATCTGCTTAGATTGTTATTAGGAACAAGAAAATTTTTTTTTTTCCTTCGAGAATAAAAGGGTCAAATGATACAAACCTCTTGCTTGTGACTGATAATAATTAGAGACTGGTGATTAAAGCATAGTCATTTTTTTCTCTGCCCCGCTCTGTCTTCATAAACTTGCTTCTTCATAATTTTAATCAAAAGTTCAGAGAAAAAGAGATTGATTTTATGTCATGAGGCTTTGAAAAGCAGCTCAAGAAGGTTGAGACATTCTCAAACTAGTCATTCTCATAGTGAAGGCAAATCATTCTGATGGAGGGGAGAGCATAACTGAAAGATTCTGCACATTGGCCCAAAAGATCATCTGCACAAGCCAGGGGTGGGGAGACAAGGTTTAATGGCACCATGTACAAAAAAAGATGGTCATTACCTAGTTTCACACACTGAAACTGGTTTTTAAGTCTCACTAGTTTATTTTAGTCTGAATAGTCCTATCACAGTGTTTTCCATGACTGACTTTTTTGAAGCATTTAAAGATGTCTTGTAGAATGTCTCTCCTTTTGTATTTATCTGGTTATATTCTCTTGGTACCTATCTTCTTTGGTTCCTCTTTCCCCTGAATTTCCTGTAAATAGTAAGCTATGTCTCTAAAGGGGATCGACAAAACACAGCGAGCAGGCCAAATCCAATCTACTGCTTATTTTTGTGAAGTTTTATTGGAACTCAGCCACGTCCATTTGTTTACATTCTCTATGGCTGCTTCCTGCTATAAGGGTAGAGTTAGACAGTAGTGACAGAGACCACATGGCCCACAAAGCCTAAAATAATTACAATCTGTCTCTTTCTAAAAAGATGTTTGCCAACTCCTAGACTAGAATATTGGCTAGATTGAGGTAAAATATTTTTAGCACAAAGGTGATGTATTTTCTATTGCATCATCTCATGCAGCACAGTGTCAGGCTGCCCCACTATTAGTGATGCTAACTCAGTGTACTTGGTTAAGGTGGTGACAGCAGATCTCCTCCATGTAAAGGGCCCTTTTATTTCTCTTTTCGTTTAGTAACTAATTCATGGAATGACACTTTGGCTCTGTGTAAATATCCTATTTCTCAAAAATCTTCCATCTAAATGTTTTACTATCCATTGATGATCTTTGTCTGAAATAATTACTGCATTAGGAATTGAAAAATGTCATTTTCTAAGTCTAACATTGCTTCAATATTTATGAGCTGACACAATAAAACAGCCTAAGCTCATCTTATAATTTCCCTGCTCCTGACCTGGAACCAGCCATTTGTTTTCCAGTTAGCTCTGGTTCCTTTAGGTGAAAATGATATTTAGAAATCAATATCTAAATGATTTACTACTTAGAGTGTATGGCCCACAGGCCTGAAATATTTCTTATCTGGTCCTTTACAGAAAAAGTTTACTGACCCCAGGTCTAGTCGGATGGCAGAAGGGAGGGGCATTACATTTTTAAATGGTAGCAGGTATGCTCATTGCAACTGAAGTGTCATTGTTTCTAGGTCTTTTCTCTCCAGAGGGAGAAAAATTGATCTAAAAAAAGAAAAAACAAGTTCTCATTGATATTTTCATTTTATATTATACTTTTTAAAAAATTTTACTTAATATTGGTATCTTTTCTTATACACTGAGTCTTAGTCCTATTAAAATTAAAACGTACATTTATATGTTTTATCCTACCACAAACGTAAAATATCTCAAGTTTGCAATACCAATATTATCACTAATGTTAAACCTACTGAGTGAAGTTTAGGATTTCTTTCCAGTACTTTTTCCTTTAGAATACATCCAAATGACGAGGTACATAGTACTATTTTCCAAAGTTACTTGAAATAATTTTTTTCTTCATGTGGTTATGATACCGGCTCAACACAAGGTTGACATAAGGGAAGCCATACTGTAGAAAAGAAACTATATTGTAACTTTAAATGACCTCTGACTAACTAGCCCAGACATGCTCTGTAGATTTTGTGGCCCCTCCCAGCTGCTTGAAGATGATAACTTTTGTTCTTTTGAGTTCGTGAGGAATGTGATGACACCTGAGCAGAGAGTCTATGCTGATAGCCATCATCAATGACAACTGAAAGATCAGGTTATAGGCAGCAGCTCCATTCTCTGATGCATATCCAGTAAAACAAAGGACTCTCAGGAACTGGGACCAGATGTCCGCCCCACCCACAGACCAGCCACCTCCCCGACCTGGGGACTGGCTCCGTATATAACTGGCCTGTAGTCTTTGTCCTGTGAGATGGGTCTTTTGGATGAGCCGACCATCTTCCCTCTGGCTAGCGAGCTGTAATAAAGTCGTTTCTCTTCTACCACCTTGCCTCCTGACCATTGGCATGTCTTAAGGCGGGCAGACGAGCCCACTTGGGCGGTAACAGTTATATTATCTTAGTTGGGGAGGCTATAAAAACATTCTTATGACAATCAAAGGAACTCAAATATGAACTGGATGCTACATGATATTAAGGAATTATTCTTCATTTTCTTAGGTATTATAATGGTATTGTGGTTAAGCAGGTAATTGTCTTTATTCTTAGCTAATTCATGCCAAGGTATTTAGTGGTGAGTTATCATAATGTCTGCAACTTTCTTTTAAATAGTATGACAAAAGACAGTGTGTGTGTGTGTGTGTGTGGAGACAGAGAGAGACAGAGAGAGACAGAGCAAGAGTACAAATGATAAAGCAAATAGGGAAAAATACTAAAAATTAGTAAATCGAGGTAGCAAGTCTTTGTACCATTCTTGCAACTCCTCTTTAAACTTGAAATTTTATCAAAGTTAGAAGTTAAGTAAAAAGGTGGAGAAAAAAGAGAAAGATGATCATTAATTCAATGTGGATTTTAAAAAGTGATCCATATACACATACAAAAATACTTTGCCACCTGGTGCAAAATTAATTAACATGTATTTTGGGGAAGAAGCTTTTGCCCTGCTCTGCTTTGGCAGGAGGGTCAGATTACACCTGGAGCTCTGAGTGCTTTTCTGTGAAAAGGAACAGATGAAAAGGAATGCAATCAGAGGGGAGAATGGTGTGCTATGCTGAATAGAATAGAATGTCAAGTTTTCCTAGCTTTCCTTCATTCCAATTCGGTTTACCTAGAGGCTAGTCAAGGACTGAACACAAGTACATAAGAATACTTTGCTTTTTGAGTAACAGCCTTAATGCCTCTCCTCTCTACCATCCCGCTAGAACTGGGGCAGCAAACTTTCTGTAAAGAGTCAAATAATAAATATTTCAGGCCTCTGGGCCATACAGTTGCTGCAAGTGTCACACTGAATGTGTCAACGCGGCACACAAAAGCAGCCATAGACAAATGAAAGAACACACTATGTTCCAATAAAACTTTGCTTATAGACATAGAAATTTTAATTTCATGTAGTTTTCACACAACATGATTTCTTCTTTTCTTTTCCAACCATTTAAAAATGTAAAAAACATCCTTAGCTTGCAGGTGATACAAAAAATAGAGGGCTAGATATGGCCCAACCCAGGGCAAAAAAGGAAAACCTTACAATCGCACCTTTGTGTTGGCTGCCTTTTAGCTGCCTCACTTGGCTTTGAAGGAAAGGGGCTCCTTTGGATGGTGTGGCAGGTCAAAGCACCTCTATGCTCTTAAGCCATTGAGCAGACAGTAGGAGTCTCCTCCCAGACCTCCAAGAGCTGCTCTAAATAGGAAAGCTCTGTCCAAGTTTATATCAGTGTAATTGGGAGCAGTGATAATGTCATAATGACTAGTACCTCAGTCTCGGAGCAGTGATAATGTCATAATGACTAGTACCTCAGTCTCTCAGCCCAGGATCCACCTGGAACTAGAGAGAAGTGTCTCATTCACTCTCTTCTGAAAGTAAAGCCACCCCACTGTCTTTGGACTCTGGGGCCTTTCCCTTGACAGATCAGTCTCATGTTAATTCCTCTGTGCAATCAAATTAGTTTGCTTCTAAATATGACCTTGCCTTACTTAAATAAATGTATATTAGATATGATACAAATAACTTCCTAAGCAATAACCTTATTTACAATAATTTATATCCTTTGATAATACTTCCATAGTGACCCTGAACCATGGCGGATGGTGAATCATGATGGTGGGCTCCTTTGGTCAGTGAGGGTTTTCCCCTAAGCCCTCCTCCACTATAAAGGACAAATGAGTTGAAAACACCCCCTCTGAAAAGAGCTTATAATAGAAAGGGCTTACAGGGGTGGAGATGGATATGGGGGAAAAGAAACACATAACTATCCTCAATATTTAAATGGTTGGCAAAGGTAAGATTGTTCAGACTTGTTCCACATGGTCTCAAGCAATAGAAGGATTAATGTGTGGAATCTAGTGGGACAGATCTGGGCTTACTACCAAAAAATAAAGAAATAAAAAGAGGAAAAGAAAAAAATCCAATAGCTGCCCAAAGATGAAATGGACAGCCCTAGAAGATGGCAAGTTTAGCACCAGGAGACACATGCATGCCTAGGATATATGACGACTTAGTGGAGAGGTAGGAGAAGAGATTTAAAAATTAAAATCATCGGGGGCTGGCCCCGTGGCCTAGTGGTTGGGTTCGTGCGCTCCGCTGCAGGCGGCCCAGTGTTTCGTTGGTTCGAGTCCTGGGCGCGGACATGGCACTGCTCATCGGGCCACGCTGAGGCAGCGTCCCGCGTGCCACAGCTAGAGGGACCCACAACGAAGAATACACAACTATGTACAGGGGGGCTTTGGGGAGAAAAAGGAAAAAAATAAAATCTTAAAAAAAAAAAAATTAAAATCATCGAACTTTTAAGATTTGTAACCTTTAATGCTGAGGCTTGACAATTTTGGCATGGCATTCTTTTCTTTCTTAAGGAAAAAAGGCAAACATAAATAACCAAAAGAAGGAGACAATTCCTTATTCCTCCAGTTTAACCACAAAAAAGGTAAGTGTGATTCATTCACCTACAATGGATCAAGCCCCTACCGTTTGCCTAGTAGTGGTTTACTCTAGTTATATTCATTCCTCCACTTGAGGAATATTTATCGAGATTGAGTTACCTACAATGTGCCAAATACGAGGATATAGCGGTGAAGACAGAAAACAGATTCCACTCGAGATTATGCAGATATAGGGCACTGTGATGGTCTTTAAACACAATCACAAACTTTTTTATCCTCCTCTTATTGAGGGTTTGGGTCCCTAAGTTCCCAAATTTCCAGCATAGGCTTATAACTACTTTGACGAATAGATAAAAAAGAAGTAGCACTACATGATTTCCAAGGTTAGGTCATGAAAAATCATGAGTCTTTTCCCTTGTCCTGTGGAAGACAAGCTCCTGGAGCTCTGAGGCACCATGTAGGAAGTCCGGCTACTCGAAGCCCATCATGCTTTGAAGAAGTCAAGCTTCATGGAAAGACCATGCAGAGCTCTACTTGGCAGTTCTCAGCTACCCCTAGCTTTCTAGTCATTCCAGTCCAAATCAAAGACGCCATCATATTATTCCCACCCTAGTCATTCAAGTCACTCCCAGCCATTCAAATCTTCCCAGCTGAGACTCCAGAAATCGTGAAGCAGAGATAAGACATCCTCTCTGAGCCCTGTTCAAATTCCTGACCCAATGAACTCAGAAGCATAATATCATTGTTGTTTTATGTCAATAAGTTACGGGGTGGTTTATAATGTAGCAATAGTTCATTGTGCAACAGGCTCCATGAGAACATACATGAAGAAGACCTAGAGGCTGGCCCCGTGGCTGAGTGGTTAAGTTCACACGCTCCACTTTGGCAACCCAGGGTTCACAATTTTGGATCCTGGGTATGGACCTAGCACTGCTCATCAGGCCATGCTGTGGTGGCGTCCCACATAGAAGAACTAGAATGACCTACAAGTAGGATACACAACTATGTACTGGGGCTTCAGGGAGAAAAAAAAAAAAAAGAGGAAGATAGGCAACAGATGTTAGCTCAGGGCCAATCTTCCTCACCAAAAAAACTCCCAAAAAACACTTTCTTTGGAAAAAAAAAGAAAGTCACATTCGAGCAGAGACAGGAAGAAGGAGTAGGAGTTAGCCACAAGAGTGTTCTAGGTTAAAAAAACTGAAGAGCCAGTGGAGGTGAGAAAAATCTAGGGGTCCTTCAGGAACTGACAGAGTATAGTAGTCTGGAGAGGAGTGGGATGGGTGGAAGTCAGGTGGGAGATAAAAGATGAAGCAGAGTCTGATCATGGCTCATCTCACAAGTAGCGTTAAGGCATCTGAACTTTAACAGAAGGTGAAGATAAACCACAGAAGGGTTTTCAGTATTAGAATGACATGATTGGATGTGTCTGCATCGCAGGCAAGGCTGAAGTAGTGGGAAGCTGTAGCCTTAATTCAGGTGAGAGATAATAGCGGGCTGATCAGGACAGCAAAGGGGATCAATATTTAAAAGGTCAATTCATGGGATTTACTAAGCCCTTGGTTGTGGGAATGGGGAGGGTGAGAGGGAGGAGTCACCTGGGCTTCTGACTGGGCAGTGGGGTGAGGGTAGTGTCATTTACCAAAAAGGAAACACTGAAGGAAGAACAGGTGGAGGGGGTGATGAATAGCTCCAACTGAGGTATGGAGAATTTGAAGCGCCACAGAGACATCCATGAGGCAACGCCAGGAGACAGCTAGTTAAACAGTATGGATAAGGAGGAGAGTATGAAGAGAAACTAATATCACCAAGTGTGTATTTTAATCCAGGAACTTTATAGATGTGATTTCCATTAATTCTGATAACAACCATGTGGGAGTGCTAGCAGAGGTAAGTAACTTGCCTAAGGTCACAGAAACAGGAAGCGGTAGGGTAGGGATTTCAATATAGATCGTCCTACTCGATATTCACAGTGAAAGATACGTGGTACTCTCTTCCACTTAAGAAAAAAAAATCACAATGCCGGGTGATACTCTTTGGATTTTGAAAGCAGTCGAATCAGCATTTGGGAATGCCTCTTCAGTCAGTTTAGTGGGTGACCTGAAAAGTTAACAGTTTTGAACGGAGGCGGGATCAAGAGAAAGCTGTCCTGCTGGTCCAAGCCACAGTGCAGACAGCAGTGCCACTTAATCCCATGAAACCATGGATTCACTGGTGCACTGGTGTATTCTGGATGACCAGAATGTTCTATAGAGCCTGTCAAAATCCTTTATAGATTTTTGTATAGCAGAGACCCTCAGGGTTCAGCAGCACACTCATGCCTTCTTTGATTTGATTTTTCTTTTAAGAACTAGCTCTTGGCTTGCTATTGGGCCCTGCTAATTATGATAACCATCATTTGTCAAGCAGGTACAATGTTATAGGCATTGTAGTACGTGCTTCCATGTTTTAACTTATTTTTCACAACAACCATAGGAGGTAGCTATTATTTTTTTACCTCAGCTGATAGATGAGGTTTGGGATCAACGTGGACTTTGACTTTAAGACACCAGGAGACAATGAGACTCTAGCTACTCAGAATGAGTTGGGTGTTATCTGAGCCACCTGGCCACAAAGCTGGAAGTGGCTAGCAGCACGGACTAATGAAAGGAAAGTGGATTGGACTTGGGCATGATCAGAAGACACAGGTAATTTGGACGAACAGGTGGCTCACACTCCTTCTACAGTGACATCCCTCCCTCAACCCACAGCTATGGCCCATGGGGCATTCTCAATGACTAGCTGACTGAAGAAGAAAAACAATGAGCCAGTTTTACAGCTGGGTCTACACATATGCTGGTCCCAGGCAGAAGTAGACTGCTGCCGTGGACAGCCCTGCTCTGAGGTGTCCCTGAAAAGTGGTAAAGAAGGGAAATTTTCCATGTGGGTATAATTTCGAGAGGAATATCTCAATATTCGCTTTATCTGAGGTAAAGGATTAGTGAGTGCCACATATTATGTACACAATAAATATTTTTTGAGTAAATGAATGAACAATGGATTAATAACATTTCGTGGGCAGTAGTTACTGGTTTGGCCAGCTGGTTAGGGACCTTGGAGGGATAAGCTTGGAGGATTTGTGACAGGAAGACTCAGAGAGATTCTGTGGATGAACCTGATGGAATAGGTCCAGAGTGTAGGACTAATTTATGGAGGTGATTTTAAAGAATTAGGTGGAAGAGATAATCTGCTGTGTGTATGTCAGTCTTCTTCCCCAGCAGCCCGGTACTTGCTCAATCGGCTCGTGATAAAATGCTCCCAGTGGTGAGAACAGAAGCTAGACATTGCTCAACTGCATGAATTTGCCCTTATCAAGGCTGATCTGGCTATTGCCACTCTGAGCCCTTGACAGGTATAATAAACTGGGAGAATTAGCCAGTGTTAGCGGTTACAATATTATATCATGCCCGTTCTATCATGGGAAAGGCAGAAAAGAATTTGGATTTTCTTTCCCTGTACATCGTGTTTGCACCACCTGTGCACTTTTAGTATCCCACAGGACTTTGCATCTTCCTAAGAAACTCCCTTAACTGTGTAAAAAGTAACGCAATGGGCTGAGGCCCATATGCTGCTGTCCTTACAAAACAGAGGATGGCCTATTGAAGACTCAGATACATCATGATCGGGGAGATAATATTTTGTGAGGTTGGGCACTATTTTCCAGGAGGTGGTTTTGCTCTGAAGTAGTGACCTATATGTGGTACTGTTTCTCAACACAGCCAGAATATAAGTGGCCAAAAAGTACAAGTGGAAATGGTGCTTTTCACTATAGACCATAAAAATCCACTTGCAAAATTTCTGTTTCCCATCCCTGAGACTCTAGGCTTTGCTGGTTTCAACTTCTAATACTTCCATGAGGAAGACGACAATAGTTACACTGAATTAGGAGCTGATCCAAGTATTTGCCTTTGGGGGTTTATCAGTTCACG
Organism: Equus przewalskii; assembly: GCF_037783145.1. Taxonomy (NCBI): domain Eukaryota; kingdom Metazoa; phylum Chordata; class Mammalia; order Perissodactyla; family Equidae; genus Equus; species Equus przewalskii. The sequence goes on from NC_091847.1 coordinate 38,619,515, forward strand.
AAGTAAACAGGCAGAAAAGGAGTTTACGCTGTTGGAACAATTGACCTATCAAAGGGAAATAAGACTGCTGTTATTTAATAGAAGCAGGGAGAAATAGATGGAATACAAGAAACTCCTAAGAGACCTTCTGGTATTGCACGGCCAGTGGTAAAAATCACCCTATACAAGTCAGTACAAGTCAACCATTGGGTAAAGAACCTCACCCAGCCAAGATGCTCGCTGAAAGCAAAGGGCATATGTAACGCACAGCAGAGAAGGGAAATTATAAATTTGAATTGTGATCTTAAACGTTTACCGAAGGAAGACATTCATCCTTGATCTGCCATACACATACACACACATGCAAATATACACATATAATATGTATAAATATATATGTGTGTGTAAATATATATATATATATTTAAGTCTAATTTTCTGTGTGCTTCCTTCACCTCTTTTTTCCTTACAATGTTACACGAGGTATGTTTATTGATAGTAAACTTTAAAGTTTAGTCCCTAGGTCATGGAATGTTGAGATGGATCACAACAGAACTAGAGGAAGATAGAGCAAAAAGACACCACCTAGAGATCTTGAATTTACAGCTAGATGCTATAATAAAAGAGATTTTGAGTTGATTTCCTTTAGGAATGAGGTAAGCATGTTTTAGGTTATAAAAGGTAAAATCACACAGTGTTAGATTGAAGGAAATTTTTTGGTAGTTTAAGTATAGAAAAAAGGGCATACATTGATTTTGCTAACTAATGTGAACTGTAAGAGACATTCTTCTTTTTCTTCGTCTTTTTCTCTTCTCTGAGCCCCCTTCCTCTTTTGAAGAAATTCCTGCTGTAAGCTGATGGCCAATACTTGCTTTCCCAGCCACCTTTGCAGCTAGAGCATGAGCATTTGACCTGAGTTCAGCCCATCGGATACCTCACTTGGAAGCCAGTGATGGAAACAAGCAAGGCCTGTAGAGACTCTATTAAGGCCATGGGCAGTGGCAGCATGACAGGAATATGAACAAAGGTAGCACTGCCAACAGTGATGTTCAGAGTCCAGGACAGCAGAGGAGGAGGTGCAAGCTGTGGCATCTAATGGTCGGTGAGTGTAATCACTGAGAAGATTCTGTGGAGGGAGTTGGGTTATAGTCCTGACTCTTTCTGATCAGCCTCTGTTATTTCCAACCATTTTCTAAGCCTGGTTCTGCAGAGGATTCTGCAAGCTACCCAAATACCTTTCAATAAAAATACCTTTTTACTGCAAAATTCAACTAGAAATGATTTCTGTTGTTTACAAACTAGAACCCTAGTTAATACAAGGAGGCTAGACGAGATGCTTTCCAAGATTCCTCCCAGCTCTAAAATTACATGACTCTATAAAACTCATATTAAGATATAAAAGGTAAGAAAATAACCTGGATTGTAACCATGCTCCTTTTACCTTTCACTAACTAAATAATTCTTGTTCAATATCATCTGATAGCTCTGTGTGCGTATGTGTGTGTTTGTATATCTATATATAGAGACAAATATGTACATACGTATATGCATACATACATATGTACATGGTGTGACTGGCAGACTGAGTTTAAAAGCTGTAAGAGTGATTAATTGCATGGCAAGCACCCAGGCTAACTTCACTTCCAAAATTTGACTGATGCATCCATGTACATTTCCCCTGAGAAATTTTGGTGGGAGGGGTGTTCCCCTCATGAAGTCACGTGTATTAAAGTCTATATAGTCACTTCTGATTCACTTGCGCTGTTCGGGAAATGCAGGTTTACAAAAATACATGTTTGGAATGGAAAATAGCTGCAAATGAAAAAATATATGTGTGTGTGTATGTATTTCTTTTCTGCAGGATTGGTTCCAAACAAAGGATAAACATCAATGCTTGAAGCTATATTGTATCCACCACAGTGGTGGCATTTTGTGAAAGTTGCCATTACATCTCTTCTAATCTATGGCTTTATACTGCCTTCATTTAACCAGAGCTGCTAAATTTCTGCCTACCTAGCCCTGCAGCTTTAAAAAATCTTTCTAAAGCTTTGCCTAAAAGGTCAGTATTTCACTACTTGAAAGTGCTTAGTAAAACTCCCTAGGTAAGGTGTTAGTAATAAAGACATCAATAACACACAGAGTGGTTACAAATACTGTGTGGGGCATTGGAGGACACAGTGTCCCTTTGCTGTGAATGAAGAACAGCAAATCATTTACCTCTACATTTTGGTATAAATGTTGAATAGGAGAAAGGCAATGCAGTTTCAAAACAAACCAAGGCCCAAAGAGAAACTTTCCAATATGTGTAGCAGTAATTATGGACCAAGATAAAAGTCTGTGTGCCTGGGGAAGAGAATATGAGATAACTGTTTCTTGAAAAGACCATAGCACCTAGCTGTTTTATTTAGAATTACAGCATCTGTGGTCACTTCATTGACACATACGTATGAAAGAAAAATAATGATAGGCACTAAAAGGATGCAATAATGCTCATTTTGCATAAAATTGTATTATAAAGGGTTTCTGACTATTGCCTACCCTCTACCAAACTGACATTTCATTTTCTGTCCTAAACAAGTAAATGCAACTGGGCATATAGTAGAAATCCAGTGGCTTTTTTAATGAGCAAAGATTTGTAAAATCAAAAGTCAACGTTGTAAACAATAAAGTCAAAGCAGCCCAAACTACTAAACAAAAGACACTCTCCAATTGCCTTTGGGTTGGGAAGGACCATCGATCTTAAGCTGGACTTGCATACTTCAGGAGATAAACTGTCATCCAAGACCTCTAATCACCCTCAGCTGAGCCATCTCTGTCCAGCTGGTGCTCCTTCTGCCCACTGGCACAACCTTTATTGTTCATTTTCACACTAAAATGACTGTACATTGCTTTGTCCATAAATTTCTTAGCGTCCCTCTGTCAATCATGCTTGCTCAGCTATGATCCATTCAAGGACTGCTACAATTATGTCCAAATAATCTGAGTATCCATGCCCCAATATATGAAAAAACACACATGCACACACATGCCATAGTTAGTTATTTTATACCGATGAGCAGGTTCTAAGTGTTATTATTATTTTTAGACAAAATTACTTCTATGGACTGGAAGACGTCATGTGGGCTTTCAGTGGGGTCACTTTCAGTCTTTTAAATTAATGTTAATTTGTGAAACATTTTGTTACATCATTTAAGAGACAAAACAGACAGTCTTACTAAGAACTATATTTCTTTATGCCTCACGGTGATCCTCGGTCAACATCATTTGACACACCCACTTGGAATGAGGATTAGGTTGACAGAGATTTAATAAATGAGAGCATTCCCACTAATTTGAGGAAATCTCATGCTGAGAAGCAAAAACATAACAAATGTTTGTAAACTTTCTGTTGAAGTCACTTAACATACTCTTTAAAATCTGAAAGATAGACTGTGAACCTACTTTAAATGCCCTTAATGTCTTCCCATACAACACGCTGAATTTTGCATATTGTTAAGAAAAGACATGAAACATAGACAGAAACATCTGGTTTTACTTCTTAGAAAATGCAATAACTGTCAATTCCCTGCTCTTGGCAACTGCCCCACTCACTCACTAGGTTAACAAAGACAATTTAGTGTTTAGGAAGGCAGCTGGCTCTAGTTCCTTCCTTCCCAAATGGTCATCGCAATCTTAAACTTCAAATGTTTGTTTTACAACATAGGAAAACTCTCTCCTTTTAGATACAATAACTAAAAACTAGTGTTTGTTACTATAGAAAGCAATGCTCCCTCCATTAAATGCGCACGCGTGCACACACACACACACACACCTGCTTGGAGAAAAAACGTGCAAGATTTTTGCTTGCAGAGGATTTCTAGAATTGATAAACTCCTCCATGAATATAAAGTTTTACCTACATGACTTTCCTAAGCTATTTCAGGAAAGGTATAGCATCGGGAAAACGGAAATTAGGGACACCTTACAAAAACATGGGAGTTTCTCAAGAATCCAATAGATGATTTGGGGCCCATACTTCAAAAAGTGTGGAAAGAAACTCTAGTACCCTAGTTCTCAAACTTCACTGCACTTCAGCATCCCCTGAGGGTTTCAAAAACTGTTGGGGCCAAAATCCCATTGCCAGAGATTCTGATTTAGTTAGGCTGGGGCCTCGCTCAGCCATCGGGACTTTCAAAGGCTCCCCAGGTGATTCTACTGTAGCAAAGAAGGGAACCGCTGCTCTAGTATGACATTAGCATTGACCAGTGAAGTTCCCATAACCCATACCTTCCATATGTTGGTTAGGCCAGTTTCATTCAGTTTTCTGGTTATGAAATGATATCCAGAAAAAATGCTTAGCCAAGTAAATCTGCTTTTAGAAATCTTTAAAACTACCTTCTAGAGTATATAGATAAAAAAAGTTAAATACATTAAAATTATTACATAGGAGGCAAATGGAAAAAGCAGGCTATTTATTAAATTACAAGGAACAGCAATGAATATAAGTAAGTGAAATGCCTTATATCCTTCCTTGTAAAAACAATAATGGGCAAATACAGAGGAAGGAGAGGATATGTTAGCTGCAAGAGAGCTGAACTTTTAACATTAGAGATTGAACATTTTAACAGGCATTTACAAAATGTCATAACGACAAAGGGAGAGGGGCCCCAGTGCCTGGAAGGGTGATCTAATTTCTGTTTACTCTGCAACTTTCAATGATAATAGGAGGCAATGATGCTAAGGAAAGATTAAAAAATGAGATGTGACCATTACATGTCCTTGCTTTCTGCTCCTCCCTGTACGTACCTAACACAAAGAATACTCAGGAAAGAAAGTTTTTGGAAACAATATAAATATGTTTAAAATTACCCAAAAACAAAGGAAATATGAACATCACAGAACCATCACAGCTTACAGAGCAACACCCTGCAGTGACTAAGGCCATGACACTGGACCCAACAGACCCCAACAGGAAGGCCGTGGGCAACAGCACATTCAGAGCCCTGCTGGAAAGGAAGAAAGAAGCACTGTGTGCAAAAGAAGAGAGAGCGCTTGGGTTGCAGGGAAAAAGGCGGCTTTGAGGAAAGCCCGTAGGAGGTCAAATGACAAGGAGGTGGGATGGCTGGAAAAGGACGTGGAGTGTAGACTAAGAGAAGGTAGATAACACAAGGTATAAACATCATGGTAAAAAACAAAAGAGAAGTGTATGTTCTCATGTCTGCTTTGAGGACTGCTATTTCTGTTACCTGCAAAGGGTACTTCTGTTTAATACTCTTGTATTTGGATTAGTATATCCACTTCTATACATTTCTCATTACTTTCCACTTTGCCCACCAATTTGAAACCCACAGCTAGTCAATGAGAATAGAAAAGTATGTTTGATTTATTATGTTTAAAACTGCTCTAAGTTTTTTCTTACTATTAGAAATGTATGCTCATAGGGGAAATTTTGGAAAATACAGAAATACAAAGAAGAAAATACAAACTGTCCTTTCTTTCATTACCTGGAGACAAAAACTGTTATCTTAGGGTTCTGTTTCCTTCTAGATTTTTTCTTTATATAGATATTACAAAACAACATTTTGAAAATATTAACTTCATCTATTTTATTTCTCCTGGGAGTCATGTTTCCCTTTGGCCATTCCACTGGTATGGTAAAGAGAAGTAGGTGATGTTTTCAGATACCAGCTCCCTCACTTTCTGCCCCTCGGTGGATCAAACTGATGATTGGGGCTCAGTAGAAATACTGAAATAGCTATGGGAGAACAAGAACATGGGGCTAGCTCCCCACTCTCCTAGTATAAAATGCCTCCCAGGGAAGCCCTGCAATTACTATGGCATCCTGTCTAGCATGAAAAGAACAGAGGGAGGTGTTTAAAGAGTGCATGGGAAAATGCTTGTTTCTCATAGCCAGCACAAGGTCTTATTGGAAGCACAGGCCACGTGGTGGGAAAACCAGGGCTGGCAACACCCGGAGGAGGGAAGCTCCAGACAAGAAGCAATGGCAGGGTGTGTGGTCAGCAGCAGCATACCGTGGCCTACACCCTAAGGCTAAGTGGGTCCAGTTATGTTACCAGCAGGTTGCATAAGGACCAAGTCCCAGAGACAAGGTGGTGAAGACCCTTAAAGACGCAAGATGATGAAAAAATCAAGGTTCAAAATTTATATATAAAATATGATATCAATTCTACAAGGGAGTCAGAATCTGCCGGTAGACCAGCTACTCAACCCTCCATTGCCAGGAGGCTGCTAAGCTTTACTGTGCACTTCCACTGGCCAATACGGTATCCATTAACCACATGAGGTTATTCTGCACTTGAAGGGTGATTAGTCCAAACTGTAATGTGCTGAGAGTGTAAAATATACAGCAGATTTCAAAGACGTCTATGAAAAAAAGAACGTAAAATATCTCATTAATAATTTTTATATTGACAGCATGCTGAAATGATAATGTTTTTGGATATACTGGGTAAAATAAATTTATTATTAAAGTCAATTCTACATGTTACTTTTTATATCTTTAAATGTGGCTATTAGAAGATTTTAAATTGCGTATGTGATTCACATAATATTTCTATTAGATAGCACTGCCTTGCACGCTGGGGAGGTGGAGGGATGAGGTGAAATTGTGGAGGATAATGAGGACCCTGAGGGGCATCACAACCTGCAGCTTGACCAGCCATCCACCCTTCCATTGGAGGAGGTTGCCTGACCTCCAGCAGAGAAATTGGAGTTTGTACTTTGCTCCCCAGAGAGAAAGAGAGAGTCTGAAATGAGGCCATTTTGAAATGAAAGAGCTCAAGACACTTGTAATTGAAAAGTTTCCATGTTTCTTCACTACCTTGCAGGAACAGAGCTCTTAAAGAAGTTGAGATCAGTTACTATTCTTCACACATTTGGGAGTGGTGTGAGTGAATATTTGACCTAGTGCAAATTAAAGTCTTTTATAGAATTGATATCATACTTTATATAAATCTTGAACCCTCCTTTGTTTTTTTTACTATTCTGCATACATTATTCTCCCACCAACAGAAAAACAAACTATATTGCCTTGCAAAACAGATTTAAAAAGTAATGCTGAAGTGGAATACTATTCAGCAATAAAAAGGAAAAAACTAGGGCTGGCATGGTGGCACAGTGGTTAAGTTCTCACGTTCCGCTTTGGTGGCCTGGGGTTCACTGGTTGGGATCCCGGGTGCAGACCTACACACCACTTGGCAAGACATGCTGTGGCAGGCGTCCTACATATAAAGTAGAGGAAGATGGGCACAGATGTTAGCTTCCTCAGCAAAACGAGGAGGATTAGCAGTAGATGTTAACTCAGGGCTAATCTTCCTCAAAAAAAAAAGGAAAAAATACTGATACATGCTACAACAAGGATGAGCCTCAAAAAAATATTATGCTAAGGGAAAGAACCCAGATGCATTACTTTTATACAAAATGTCCAGAAAAGGCAAATCTACTGAGACAGAAATAGGTCAGTGTCATTGGGACTGGGAGTAGGATCAGGAATTAAGGCAAATGGGCAGGGGAGATCTTTTGGGGGGGGATGGAGAGGGTATAAAACTCAACCACAGCCATGGTTGTACAACTGCATAAATTTCCTAAAAAACCTTTAATGGTACACTTAAAACAGGGGAATTTGTGACATATAAGTTATTCTTCAATTAAGAGGTTTTTTCAATGTTAAAAGTAGCAGTATTAGTAGCTTCCCATAAATCATGCTGAATTTTTGCACGTTTTTATGAAAAGACACAGAAAGTAGAGAAGTAGAAGAAATTGAAAACTATCAGCCACCTTGGCTTTGGCAAGCAGCCCAATATCTACCAATTTACTGTTAGCATATCAAAAATAAAATGTAAACTATTTAGAAATTAGATAATAAAAATATATTTCAAATCTTATAGAATGTGGCGAAACATATACAGAAAAAAAACCCTTATATCAAAATGAATTTATTAGAAAATAAAAGAGATTGAAAACAAAATAACTAAAGCTTTCTACCCTACAGGACAGAAAAAGCTCAGTAATATTCAGGATCATGCTTCTTTCTCTGTCTTCCCTCAAACTCCATCCCCAATGAAATGAATTATGTTTCACCTAATCTAAATACTTCATAACACCTGTCACCTCTGCAGCCCCCTGCCACCTTCTAGTTCAGACACTTTTTCTCACATGCCTCCTAAAGAAAATTTATTACCAGCTGCTTGGTCACCAGTTTCTACTTATTCCAAAATAATTTCCAAGTCTTCACTAGGAAAAAACTATGAAATCTTCTGAAGAACCTAAGAGAAGTCTTGAACTGGAGAGCTCGTCTGGAAGCATGATCCTAGATTGCAGATCAAATTTGGTGTATATGTCAGCTCTCCCTAACAAAATTTCAGTGCCAAAAGTCAACAGGATTCTTTAAATGAAATTTGACAGAAGAATCACTAAGATAGTTTTGAAAAGAACGAGTGAACACTTGTTCTATCAGATAGCAAAACAGAATAATTAAAACAGCACAGTATCGATGTAGAAATATAAATGTAGATCAGTTTTTATTTAATCTAATCAAGAGTCCATATGGACATAAAAGCATAATCAGAAGTGAAATATATAATAAAGGTGGCATTTCAAATCAGTGGGTAAGGATGAGTCATTAAATAATTGATGTTGAGATGGTTGGTTATCAATTTAGACCAAAAAGTGAAAGTCAGACACTTAGCTCATATCATTCATAAGAATAAATTCCATATGGCTAAATTTTAGAAGAAACATGGGTAATATACAGTATTTTAAAAGAATTAGGCAGGTGTGTCTGCAGGGATACCACGTATCGTTTTGAAGTTTGTGCTTTGCAAAAGTGATGCCCGACCAGGATTATAAATGGGGAATGACATCCAGCTTTGCCTCTGCTCGTCAAATTACGTGTCCTGGTTTAGAAGGGGAGTCTTATCTTTTTCTAATTTGTCTACTTCCGGTAGGGGCTCTATGCACTTTGCCACAAGGAGGGGGCAACTTTTCTAATTGGCGCAGAAACCTTATACACTGGTGGCAACCAATAAATAGTAGTTAATAATAAACAGGTTGTTGGCACATACATAAAGGCTCTTTTTACACAATGGTTGCTATAAACTGAATGTGCCCCTCCAAAATTCATATGTTGAAATCCTAAGCCCCACTGTGACCGTATTTGTTTGGAGATGAGGCCTTTGGGAAATAATTACATGTAGATGAGGTCATGAGAGTGGGCCTTCAGGATTGGATTAGTGCCCTTATAAGAAGAGACACCAGAGAGCTTGCTGTCTCTCTCTCCCCAGCTTATGGACAGAAAGCAGCAGTCTATAAGCCAAGAAGAGAGTTCTCACCAGAAACCAACCATGCTGGCACCTTGATCTTGAACTTCTAGCCTCCTGACCTGTGAGAAAATAATTTTCTCTTGTTTAAGCCCCCAGTCTATGGTATTTTGTTGTGGTAGCCAGAGCTAATATAACAGTATTATATTGTAAAATGCATTTTTTTTTTGTTTTTTATACACATATGTATGTAGGTACACATAGATGGTATGAGTGCACAAGTATTAAACAATTGATAACAGAAAGGACTTCTAGAGAAGAGACTGCATGAGGGTAGTGATCAAGGGGCACTTCTGCTTTAACCTTAATGTTTTATTTTTTGTAAGAATGACCTCATTATTACACGTTTCATTTAAAATTTATAAAATGTGGAGCCAACCCGGTGGCATAGTGGTTAAGTTCACACGCTCCACTTTGGAGGCCCAGGGTTCATGGGTTTGGATCCCAGGCGCGGACCTACCCACTGCTTATCAAGCCATGCTTTGGCAGTGTCCCACACACAAACTAGAGGAAGATTGGCACAGATGTTAGCTCAGGGCCAATCTTCCTCACTAAAAGAATAGTAATAAAACAAAATATATAAAATGCTTAAACATTTCAAGAAAAAGTTATGTTAGAAGGTGTTTCATGTTTTAAAAAGTCAATATTAATAGCAATCACTTATATTTAATGAATTTTTACTATGTTCCAGGCAGAGTATTACATTCAATATCTCACTTAATCCTTGCAATAATCCTGTAAGGTAGATACTATTTAAGTCCTCATTGTACGGATGAAGAAACTGAAGCACAGAGAAGTTAAATAACATATCACAAGGTCACACAGCTATAAAGGATAGAGCCAGGATTCTAAGGTCAACGATCTAATTCTAGAGCCTTTCCTCTTAACCTCTATGGCATGTTGAGAAATGAAAATAGAGCATTAGAAAATTAGCAAGTTAGTGGAAATTTTGGCAAAAACAATTTCAGTAAGATGATGAGGGCAAAAGACAGACTGTAATAGACTGAGAAGGGAAACATAATAAATAAAATGAATTACTATATCTTTTTATTTTGTTGAACCACATGAAATTACTAATACTTAACCATTTTTGACCAAAAAAGTGAAATTTTCTTATGATTCAACCTAATAGATGTGCTAATTTATGAATATTATTTTCAAGAAACTTAATCTTAGAACTAAAAAATAGAAAAGGGAAATAAATAACAGAAATTTTCAAACCCTCAAAGCTGTGTGTGTGTTTTTAACAGATCTGGAAACTGTTTCAAGCCTTCTTATTCTGACATGAGAAAAATGTGCCTACAGTTAAAATATCAAACATGAGATTTGTGAATTGTATTTCAGTAGCAGAGAAAAACATTTTAACCAATCAACCAAATTTCTTAGTGTCAGGATAGTTACAAAAGAATACAACTTCTGGTTCTTGTCAGAAGCAAAAGTTACCAGCAATTTTTCCGTGTGGAAGTTCCTCTCCCTAAATCACAGAAGGAGGACTATGCTTTTATCTACAACATCATCCAAAATTTGCTGAGAATTATTTCCTGATATATTATCCTGATATTTCAACAGCCTCCCCCACTGACTTCCCACTGGCATGCAAGCGCTGGAATCATAGTTATCTGAATCTATAACGTTTCACATGAGTGAACATCCAGATCACAGAGCCTTGAAAGTTGATAGCTCACTTAGCCCTCCAAAGTTATCAGGTCCAGTTTTACAAGGGACGAAATAGAGCCTTGTTGAGGTTAAATGAATGACTTTTCCCCAGGTCATACGCTCTGCAAGGAATATTTAAGACTAAAATCTTGGTCTCCTGGTTCCTAGGCCTTAGAACTCTTTTCACTATATTATAAATGCCTATTTTTTCCCTGTTATGTAAGCAGATTAATCTGATTTTCCTTTTCTTCTTTTCAACTGGAGTTCTGAGTCAGCTGATCTTGATAATTATTGGGACAGAAAGAAAAGACTGAAATAGCTCTGTAGTCAAAGAAAACCCCTGGCTGTGAGGGGAGATTCTATTAGAAGAATGTCGCCCAGACGCTGGGACCTCACGTCTCTTCAGTTTTTCCCACTCCCTTTAATTCCTGGGGCTCTCTTTTGTTTCCCCAGCAGAGTTTCAGATGATCGATTGGACCAGCCTTTCGGCCCCCACCTTGCCTTGCCCTTTAGTACTGAGCTGTGTGTGGGTTTTCGTCTCTGACCCATGGTATGACCTGTCTTCTGGAATCCACTTATATCTTGGGTTGTGCTTGTTTAACTGCTTTCTCACTGGCTGTTTTGACTCTTAGCTTTGAGCCCTGGTTTTGCTACATTCTCAGTTTTCTCCATAACACATTAAACTCAACTCTAAAATCCCTAGATACCTGGAAAATAATGTGAATTTCATCCGGAAAATCCTTAGACTTGCCTGGCATCTCTGTGGAACTCCAGATTCACTTTGCAGGCTTGGTGAGTGGAGTTTAGGATACTGTCCAATGGGTCACAAAGGAAGCTTTCTACATACAAATAAACCTCGTTGTATAAAATAGTTATGTCCTCCAGAGTTATGTATAAGTCTAAGGAAATTTTTTAGAGCAGTTTTAGGTTTACAGCAAAATTGAATGGAAAGTACAGAGAGTTCCAGGTAATGGTTTTTACATTGACTAACTGTAATGGAAACTTATTGTGATTTATGTTATGAAGTGAAAGATTTATCCTTAATTTATCTTTCGTGAAAATCCAAACAGGAGCTAGCTAAACTAATTAACTATGCCAGTTACCAATGTATTGTCTCTCAGCTCCAAATACACCCTTCATTGTCTGCTCTATGAAAATGGAGATGGCCCTGTCGTTGTTTCTCCCTTGCAGCTGGCACAATGTTAAGCTATGTCAGAAAAGGGTGCTAGAGGGACACTGAAGAAGGATGGGGCTTTCTTTCCTGGTTCCAGTGTTTACCCCTTCTTGCTCCTGCCACATGGCTGCCAGCAGCATGTGTGGGGGACACACAGTGGCACTTGTGCCCATGGAGTTCCGATGGCATCAAATTTCAGAGACACTCTTTTGGTCTGATTCCCACTGAATCTTGCAAGCATCCCAAAGGTTGACTTCCAGCTTTGGCCTCCTGCACCCAAAGTGTTTCCTGTTTGCCTGGTGACTATGAAAAAGTGCTGGTTGCACCCATCCCAGAACCTCTCCACCATGCAGCAGGCCACAACCACACCTTCTACACTGAGGTCTGAAGCCCAACTATGGGGGAGGGGAGGTGTCCCAGTTCCCAACTTGTTTCCTCCATGGGAACCCTCCTTCAGCCCTGGGGTATTCTTTAAACTTCTCTTTATCCCTTTATATAACAGAGAATTTCAGTCAGAATTAATAATTTTTAAACTTTTCCTTTTCAAATTACTTAGTTTTCTCTGCCTCCTCATTGACCCTGATTGATACAGTAACCTTGGAAAAATAATTCTAATTTCTCAGGGTCCTCAGTGTACTCATTCATAAAATGAGAAGACTGGGTTAGTTGATTTCCCTGCTCATCTGAATGATGGTTTCCTCCTTCTGGGTCAAAATATGAAGTCACAGCAGCTGCCAGGATCATTTCAGGCACACAGTGGACAATCAGATACTATGGAATCCTCTGTGAGGGTTTAATGTGGGAAACTATCTAAGGAACAAAATGGAAAACTAGAGATTCATGTATGAATATGAGAATTTAAAATATAAGTATCATTTTATCCGTTTGTGAATACAAATATTGGAAGGATACATTAAGTATAGAAAAATGCTCCCTCTGATATTATCTCAACATTCTACAGAAGACTCTGTTTACCACCTCTCTTACCACACGATTTAAGTTTTTCTTTTACCTTTCTCTGTCTTTTACTGACTGTTCAGCCATTAATTTCTTCAGTTCTTCTAGACGCCGAAGATCTCTCATTTCCATTTCTTGCCACTTCTCTTCTTTCTTAGCCCAGTATTTTCTTATCTATTGGATAAATGTTACACAAAATTTAAATTAACAACAGATACATAGAAAGGGTGAGAAAAGTTATAACAACATTATCCATTGGTTCATACGGCAAAGATTGAATTTAAATGGCACTTCATCTTTTTCGTGTCTTAGATCTGCTTTCAACGTATAAGCAACAGAAAAAATAAATTAAAACATGAAGGTACGTGCCCTGAGAAACTGCATGGTTTAACAATTTCTGAGGTAGAAATGTAACTTGTGCTGAGACTTAAGGTTTTAACCTATGGCTAAAATAATCGACTTTCAGGTAGCCACAATAAAGGCATGCTGTTGTCTCTGAAGTATATGATCTACCTGTTACTCAGGAATATTTTTATCCCCTTATGGTAATGCAGCCTTTAACAAATATAGCATTAAACCTATTTTTACTTTAAAAGCATGAGTTTATTTATGCTAATGGACAGCAGGGTGTTGAAAGCTTTATGCTTCTGTGGAAGTGGCAGGAGATAGGTGGGAGGAAGGAGGAAAAGAAACAATTAGCAGGGTTGTGATATATAGTAGTTCTGACTTATGTGGTAAAATAAAGGGCAAATTGATCAAGCTCAGAAAGGTGAAAGCATTGTTCTTACTAGGCCTATTTCACTTCCCGCCTCTGGAAACGGAGGCAGAATGAGAAAACCAGAAGTACATATATGGCATTTTCAGGGGGCTGAAGCCATTTTTTAGGGTTCCCCTAGTGATGGGGCCATTGAAGTTAATGTTTATTTGACAGTGGCCCATTCAACCACCCTTCTCTGCCATGTTGTGTCTGGGTCAAGAGACTGGATCTTTCTGGTAAAAAACAGAGTAGAGTACCTCAATGGTGAACAATAACGAGGGACTGCCAGCAGAGGGTCTGTTGTAGAGGATGGGTTAGCCTCACCCCCAAGGTGGCATTTTCTCTTTTGAGAAGTGAGTATGAAAAGCTAAGTGGTTTCTGGACGTGCCCTAGCAACATGGTCTCTGATCCTGGGAGAACCAAAAGGAGCATCCCAAGTACTATGGCCATCGCCATAGCAACTCTGCAGCAGAGCCTGCAAAACCAGCAGCCACCATAGTGACATCCATCAAACGCTTCATGAACAACTGGATGAGCTCAAGGTAAAATGATTCCGCTCCAGAAATGACTGAGATCTCAATTTAGGGAGAACAGATATGAAGCAGGAAAGGCAGCAGCACCAAAGACAGAGAGTAAAAGAGAGTAGGAGAGAGAAAGGAAACCCTGACAGACAAAGTGTATTTCAGAGTCCTAACAGATAAATGCCAGGCATTCTGTTAGTACCAGATATGGAAATGTTAACAGTGATTAGGTTCTCTCTCTCTGGGGTTTATAAGTGATCTTTATTTTATTCTTTATACTTTTCTACGTTATCTTATTTTTTGAAATGAATGTATATTTCTTTCATAATCAGAGAAAATAAAGCTACTTCTAAACTAAATTTTGAAAAAGAAGAGATATTGGACTAAAGAGCATTTTTCTCTGGCTTCCAACAGACCAACGATGTTTGCTTACCCCCAGCATCAGCCTTGGAGGGAAGTCAGCAGTCCTTTTGCTGACAATTCCTTGACAAGTGGACCAACCCCAGGCTGCTGGTATCTTCAGATTGCTGACATTTGGTGCACTGTCCTGTGCAGGCCCTAGAAGTGTGTCACCCCTGAGGTGTTTTGGCATCTCAGAAACAATTATTTCCATTCTTGACTCTCTGGTGTTCTCAGTCATTGCTGCAGTCTGAGTTTCTCCCTCTCTCTCTCTCTCGTAATTTACTCCTGCCCAATGCTTTCTCCTGGACCTTCAGAAACCTCTGTGTCATCATACAAAAAATCCGCTACAACTTCAGCCCTCAGAATGCTACTTCATTGTTTTGACTGAAATTCTTTTAAGTGAAAGTTGCTCATCTTCTGATGCCTTAGGGACCAGGCCACTAGGGAATGGTTTGGGCATTTTCCTCCTTGTTAATTGCTACTTTCAGACCATGATGATATCCCTGTCATGTACAATGCCTTCTTCATTTGATGTTTACACTATCTGGCTATATCATATTTACCTCTACCTGTCCTTAACACAGGCATGTGTGAATTTCCAAGTCACTCTCAAATATTCATCAAGAATTCAGATATCCAAGTCACAGCCGCACAGGAGTTGTTGTCCAAAATGACTCCTTCCACCTTCCTAGGCAACTTCAGCATCTGTCTGAACGCCCCTCCAACCTGCTAATCTCACAGTTCCATGACTTCCTCCATTCCGTGAGCCACTTCCTCCTCCAGGACTCTATTATCATTGAGAACAGTTCCAATTCTGGAATCTTCAATTATAGTCATCGATTTTATGAACAGAACCTACCCTCTCTTTCCTCATCATCCTTTGTGTTCTGGTTGCATAATTTTATTCCTCTAAGACAGCCCGCATCACAAGGCTTTGCTAATTAGTATGCTTGTTTCCCTCTCCCACTAGACTGTAGAAACTGTGATTTACTTATTTTGTTGCTTCCAACAGCAACTAAAGTATCTTGAACATAGTATATACCTAATAAACATTTGATTGATGAATGAATTACACAACTGTAGAAACTGGTATCAAGTTTATGATTTCAACAGAATCTTCCTTGACAATCAGCATTTCTTTTATGAATACCCGGTCAGTGCCTCTCAATTTCTCATGGTGGTATTCCAAAACCTGTTCACTATGTTAAGCTCCATAACTGCCACTACTTCTTCACTTTTATCAGAGGAAATGGAAACTCTAAAAGATATTTTCCTTGATGTCCTGCCCCACAGAGGAAGAGATGTCCTTCCTTTTGTCCGAGACTTATCCCTCATCTGGGTTCCCAATCCTGCTCCCCAATTCCATCTTCTCCCTTACCTCACTCCATCATCTACCCCTCTCCACCCTGTACCTTCACCTCTTGGTCTTTATTGCTTCCTTCTCCTCACATGGAACTCTACACAAATACCACCCATTAACAAAAATTTAAAAGGATTTTCTTTAGACCCCCAAGACTGTAGCATCACACCCTTCATTGTTCTGTTTTCAGTCACATATCTCAGAATACTTACTGCTGTCCAATTTCACATCTTCCGTTTGACTCCTCACCCATGGCATTCCTACCTCTGCCTTCCATTCCAAATTCACTGCTTTCTCCAGTGACTTCCAAACAATCAAACTAAACAATTCTTTTCAACCCTGGCAACCCTGGTTTTACATAATGTTTCTGTGCATTTGATTCTATCAACCCTTATCTATAGTCTTAAGACATTATTGACTTTGGAATTCATTTATTCAACAAATATTTATTGAGCACATGCGTTAAGCCAGATACTATGCTATGTACTTGGGATACAGTGCTTAAAGAGAAATAAAGCCTCTACTTCACGAAACTGGGACTTTCTAAAAAGAGAAAGTTCATAAACAAGTAAATGAATAAACAGAATACTACATGTTAAGTTCTAAGAAGGAAATAAGTATGGTGATGGTGATGATTTAGAAAAATTTGGTTAGCACTATTAAAAGGCACTTTTTTTAATGCCATTTGGATCAAAACTTGAAAGATGAGAGTGAGACAACCGTGGGAAGAGATGAAGGGAGATCACTGCAGGAAGTGGGAGCACTAGGTAAAATGACATTGAGTGGGAAAGACCTCGCACATGTTCAGAATTGGGAAGAAGCCAGGGCTGCTGAAGCAGGTGGTGTGAGTTAAGACAGAGACGGGCAAGCTGGATGTGGGCTAGACGATTAGGCAAAGATGTAGTTCCAGAAAGAAGGAAAAGCTATTGAAGAATTTAAACCAGGGAGTAACATGATCTGACTTATATTTTTAAAAGATAGCTCTGGCTCTTGAGTAAAGAATGGATAGTAAAGGAGCAAAGGAGAAACAGGGGGACCAGATAGAAGAATAAGGCAAAAATGATCACTTGGACTCAGAAAGTGAAGTGTTCAGATCTGAGATGTGCTTTTGAGTAGAGTCAGAGTGCTCATTGAGGGATTAGATATGGAGGTTGAAGGGAAAAGGAATCAAGAATGATTCCTTGGTTTTTGCTAGAGCAACTGGTTGAATGATGGTACCATAATTGAGACAGAAGATTGGAAGATTAGCAAACTTGGAAAAGAAAGACAATGGAACTGAGTATTGAACATTAAACAGTTGACGTGACTGTAAGAAGTTTAATGGACATTCCAAATAAACATCTGGTACAGATGGGTGGCTCAAGGGAGAATTCAGGGATAGAGGTCTAAATTAAGAAGATATGCACTTAAAATGGCTATAATTGACAAGAAATAACAAGTGTTGGAGAGGATGTGGAGAAAAGGGAAACTTTACACTGCCGGTGGGAATGTAAACTTGTGTAGCCATTATGGAAAACAGTTTGGAGATTCCTCAGAAAATTAAGAATAGAACTACCATATGATCCAGCTATTCCACTGCTGGGTATTTATCCAAAGAACATGAGACACTAATTTGAAAAGATATTTGCACCCCTATGTTCAGTGCAGCATTATTCACAATAGCCAAGACTTGGAAACAACCTAAGCACCCGTCAATGGATGAATGGATAAAGAAGATGTGGTCTATATATACACAATGGAATACTACTCAGCCATAAAAAAGGTGAAATCTTGCTATTTGCAACAACATGCATAGATCTTGAGGATATTATGCTAAGCGAACTAAGTCAGACAGAGAAAGCCAAATACCATATGATTTCACTCATAAGTGGAAGATAAAAACGACAACAACAAACAAACAAATACATAGATACAGAGATTAGGTTGGTTTACCAGAGGGGAAGAGGAGATGGGGGAGGGAGAAAGGAGTAAAAGGGCATGTGTGTATGATGAGGGATGGTAATGAATCTTTGGGTGGTGAACATGATGTGGTCTTCACAGAAATTGAAACATAATGATGTACACCTGAAATTTATACAATGTTGTAAACCAATATTACCTCAATAAAAAAATAAATAAACTTAAAAAAAAATGGTACTTGATGCCAAAGGACTGGATGAGATCTCTTGGGTGAGAACATAAATAGAAGACAGAAGGTGGCCATGCACTTTCATGTTTCTCTGCCTTTTGTACAGTTTTCTTAAGTAGCATGACTTCCTTTCCCTCCTCCACCTGTCAATTTTACTCTACCTTTAAGACCAGAACAAATGCCATCTCCTCCTTGACGTTTCCCGTGACCTCTCCAGGAAAAATATTAGCTCCATCCTTGGCACACCAATGACCCTTGATTAAAGTTTACTACCCTCCTTTCTTTGTCCTGCCTTGATTCTTTTTCATGAGGCTCTGCCACTGGATTGCTACTGATATATCTGGGCATTTACTACATGCCTGGCATGCTCTGCCCTATCTCATTGCTTGCTAAATCCCTCATGTCTACCCTTTAAGACTCAATTTTAGCACTGCTTTCTCAGCCTTCCTCCCTCTCCCTCTCCTCCAGACATAGCTGGGTGTACCTTCTAAGGCACTATTTATATATCCTTAGCATAGCTCTTTCCATATTGATCTGCATCATTCTTCTTTGTATCCCTAGTACCTTGTATTAAATCTCACACATAACAGAGCTTAATTGATCATCATTAGGTGAGTGGAAGCTTCTTCTGATCTCTGGTCCGAGAATAATAAAGTTGTGGATGGGATTCAGGCCAGCAGTTTTATTTGCAAGGATGGTAAAGTTTGGACTAAGTACTTCCCTAAGGACAGTTCCATTCACTTTTCATCAATTAATAGGAGCAGGAAGTGTGTGTCAAGAATTATTGACTTTGCAAGCCTCAAACTAAAGTTAAGTCTAAGAGTGTGTAACTAGCCCTTTGGGACATTTGTTCAGACAGATTTTAAACACACTGCTTTTCAGACTTTTTGAGTGATCCTTATAATATTTCAATAACAGGGGAATCAGAAAGTTAGTGCACGTGTAGGAGTTGAATTTAAATCTTGTCTCTTGACTTTCAGATGAGGTTTCTAGAAAAAGTTTCCTTCTCTAAAAGACAAAACAGGCTCACATTATCCCCCATCTCTTCTTACTATCTCTGACTTGTATTAGATGTTCCTCTTTCATCATTCCACATCTTGTTCATTTTCATAAAGTTGTCGATAAAAGTGTAAATAAACTGAAGAAACTATTCTTTATAGAGATTTATTAGCCAAAATATGCTATCTTTTCAGAGGGTTTAAGATCATTTTTATATCCCACCTTACTTTTGTAATCTTCCAAACAATTTGTTTCCAATTAAAAACTCCACTAGTAAACATGTTTATATTAGAGTACATGAGAGTTTAATTTTTAAAAACTTGGACTAATATTATAAAACCATTCAATTATATTTTTTCAGTCCTTCAGTACAAGAATTATTGTAATTCAACAAGAAATAAGAATTTCTTGTTTACACATAGAAAGCAGAATGTTAGGACTAAAGCACTGTTGTAGGAAGATAGTTTGGTCCCTGATTTCAAGCAATCTTTGCGATATTGAATCTTTAAACAAATAGACTTCTGTACCTTACTCCCAGGTTATTATTTCAAAGGCTTTAATGACTTATTCAGGAGGAGGTCATAATTCTTAACCAGATACACAAAATATGTGAAATATGAAGTTCCAGTTCTAGTCCTCATAAACCACTGAGATAAAGCAATTTTTATTCCATTTTCTAGATTCTAATTTACTTAGCTAACTCTTTGCATCTTACAGATCTCTTTTCTACTTTTGGCCTGGAATATGTACCCCCACAAGAAAGTGGTGTTGCTACATATAAAAATATAACAAGACCTCTTAATAGAAAAGTATTCGTTGTTTTACTTTAAATTTTTTCCAGTTGTTTCGTTTGTATCAGCCTGTATCACATAAAATCACTACCAATTGAAGTATGACTCTTTTTTCCCTACAATAAATTTGACAATTATCTATATTTCACCACGTAATTTTTCACGTTTGTGTGAACTTTTAGAAGGTAAGGAACATGCCTCATACTGTAGTATTTATTTGTATCTGGTATCACACCTTGCAGCTGAGAGATGCAAGAAGTACATTAGTTAATCTAATCCAGTGAGAAACAATATGAAAAATTGCACACAATACTCTTCTTATATCAACTCATATAAATCCAAAACTATTAACAAAGCATCCAAATGGGAGCCCTCCTGGTGGCATAGAGTTAAGTTCACATGCTCCACTTTAGTGGCCTGGGGTTCGCCAGTTCGGATCCCGGCACAGACTTGTGCACCACTTATCAAGCCATGCTGTGGCAGGTGTCCCACATATAAAATAGAGGAAGTTGGGCACAGATGTCAGCTCAGGGCCAATCACCCTCAGCAAAAGGAGGAGGATTGGTGGTGGATGTTAGCTCAGGGCTAATGTGCCTCAAAAAAAAAAAAAAAGGACATATGGACAATAACATTATAGGGACAATAACGTTAGACCATAGACAGTCAGAAGGCCAATTCATTCAGTCAAGTGGGGTATGTCGAGGTGCATTTAATCCCAACAGAAGATGAGGATATAGTACTTTTCTAAGTTAAACTGTCCATGGGAGCCAGATCGAAGGTTTTTTGTGCTAAAGATGGACACTTAGTCACTTCCATCCTCAAAACATTTCAGCCAACGTTCTCTCCTATATTTATGGTATAGAGATCTCTGTAGGCTTCAACCCAGGACTTGCTGAAGCTTCTGAACAAAAGTTTCGCTCCAAAAGAGCTTCTTTGCAGGGCATTCTTTATGCAAAGTTGAGAAAACGCTCTACATGTGTAAGAAATAAAAGCTAGGTCTTTGGTTTTCAGAATAGAAAGTCAACTTTGCCACCATCCTGCCTGGTTTTTTGAATTTAAAGGCTCTGCTTTGGGCCCACAATTCAGATCATTTGTATTTCAGCTACTTATCAGTGTCCTAAACTTGAACATTTTTGCCACCAATTTCCAACCTGACAAACAAGCACATCTAGCTCAAGCAAAAGAGTAAGTTGTCATACTCTTTCTGAAGAATGACTAAGAAAATAGCTAGCAAAAGCCTTAAGAATTAAGAAATAAAGTTTAAGAATTAATAGGCAGGGACATATGCAAAGATTTGTATATAGGCATGTTCATTACAGCCTTAAAAGGGTGAACAACTGGAAATAATATAACACCCTAAAATAAGAAATTGGTTAAATGCAATGTTTCACATAATGTAACAGTATGAAAACACTAAAAACTGTATGGTAGAAAAACATGGGAAAATATACAAGATATATTGATAAATGGAGAAAAATAAGGTTAAAAATAATACATGCAGTATGATTCTAGTTAGGCCAAAGTCCTTGTATATATAGAAAAAAGAATATAAGGGAATTGTTAATAATTTTCCTCTGGTAGTGGTTTAGGACTTGGGGTAATTTTTATTGTATTTGTTGTGCTTGTTTGTATTTTCCAAACTATCTGCAATGGGCATAAAATACTGTATAATTACAAAAGTATGTTTTTTAAAATTCTGGACAAGAAAAATCAGTATTTAGAAGGAACATCAATGGACATGACTATTACTCATTCCTGAAGTTTTCATATTCTATTCCTGTATCAAGTCAGATGACAAGAATACTGCGTATCCCTGAATATAACATTTCCGCCTTTTATCACCCTGCATGCGGCCTCACTTTCATGTTCTATAGAAAAGTTTCATGGAACCGTGATTTAATTTTATGCCATAGGCCTTACAAAGGTTGATGCAATATCATATCAGAATTGATTTAGAGTCTTCTGTAAAACTTCTACTGAAAATACTACCCACTGGGTGGTTTGCCTGCCTCCCCCCAGTACATACTGCCAGCTCCTGATTTGCTGGGATGTTGTCTATTATTAGCAAATAAGAGCTAAATGCTTCCTTTTAACTTTAATCATGTTCAATCACAGCACTCCTTTTTAGTCTTGGTTTGCTGACATAACTATATTCCCATCCTCTTAATTTTTTGTCTCTTATTCTCTTACTGATTTCCTATTTTAATGATTCCTAATAGGAAACAGATGGCATACTCAAAATTAGGATAAATCCAGAAGAATGTAATAAGGGGACAATTGACAAAGAAGGGTTGGAATGCAGGGCAATCACAAGGGACCGTGCAATAGCTGGGCTGCTTTACCACCTGTAGACAAGAGCCAGAGAAGTCTGTGTGGTAAGGGCCACCTGACAGGGGCTGAGACCTTGGGTGGAGGACACAGCTGGTCAACACAACTCTGCAGGGCAGGGAGCTGGAGGAACAACTCTCCCAACCTCACTCTTCTCCGTCATGCTCATCTCTGGTGTTCTACTTTGAAGCCAGAGGGCAAGGGAGCCATATAGGACACCTCTCTGGGCCACAGAAGAGAATGAAGAGTAGATATGACCCAAAGGCAGGATATCCAGCACAAGAGAATTAATGCTTTTTATTATAAATTGTTTGGAAGTAGGTGACGTCTATATGCATAAATAAATAACATGAATCTCTCTTAGGTGATGTTGACTTTGGCCACTTATGTGAGCATCTTTCCACAGCAGAGCTGCCTACTCAAATTGGTAATAGCTATTTTCTGCCGTGATGTAGCCTTATGTCCTTATAACATGATGAGCCAAGAAAGTATTCTGGGGTAAACACATTAGTTATCTCCCTCTTAATTGAAATGCCAGGTGGATTAAAAAATAACTGCCATGTCTTCTTTAGGAGTAAGGTCTATTTTCAGGATGAGTGTTGAAATATTACATAATGATCGTGTCGTATGTTGATATTGCTAAAATGAATTTGTCTGTAATCTTGTTTAATTTCTCTCTTTTCTCTATTCATTAAGAAGGGAGTATATATCCTGACGATGTTGTATTTCACAGCCTGAAGTGTCAGGGAGAGTGAAAAGTGAAAAGTAATCAAACCTCAGAGGTATTCAATCATGACTTCTCAGCGCTGAGGTGATTTTAGCAATCATTTAATCCAAACACCTCATTTTACAATTGAGGAGACAAAATCCCATAGAGCCTACATAACTTTCCCAAGGTCACCCACCCTGTTTATTTTTAAAGATTGGCACCTGAGCTAACATCTGTTGCCAATCTTTTTTCTTCTTCTTCTTCTTCTCCCCAAAGCCCCCAAGTACATAGTTGTATATTCTAGCTGTAGGTCCTTCTGGTTGTACTATGTACGATGCCCCCTCAGCGTGGCCTGAAGAGGGGTGCCACGTCCATGCCCAGGATTCAAACCGGTAAAACCCTGGGCCATGGAAGCAGAATGGCGAACTTAACCACTCCGCCATGGAGCCAGCCCCTCACCCACCTTTTTAGGGCCTCCTAGTTGGCATTTTCCTCTATACCTCAACATCAAAGTATAGTTGTATACTGCTTGTTCATTAAATTCATTCATTCAACCAACATTTATTGAGTAACGTGTGCACTGGAGGTAAAACAATGGAGAAAATAGACAAATCATCTTTTTTTATGGGGCTTACATTTTAGAAGAAGAAGAGAAGACAGTCAATAAGTAAATAGATAGATGTCAGGGGGATGATGAAAAAATAAAGTAGGGTAAATGGACAGAGTGATAGGGAAGGAAGATGCTATTTTAAGTTTGGTAATCAAGAACGAACATTCTCTCTGATAAGATGACATTTGAGTGGGACCCTGAGTGAAGTGAGAGAGTGAGTTATGCAGACATCTGGGAGAGAGTATTCCAGGCAGAGGCAACAGCCCGTGCAAAAGGCTAAGGGGACGTGTGCTGGGTGTTTGAGGAGGAGGAAGGAGGCAGTTATGGCTGGAGCAGGATGAGCAAGGGCAAAAGTGATAGGATGTGAGATCCTATAGATACTGAGTGCAGTGCAGGGAGTGACATATTCTGACATGACTTTTAAAAACATCACTCTGACAGCTGCGTGGAAAATAGACTGGAGGGAGGCGATGGAAAAGGAGGAGGCAGAGAGATTGCCTAGAGATTAAAAGGTTATTATAATAGTTCTGATTTGAAAGGTAGAGCCTTCTATTCAGGACAACAGGTAAGGGTGTGGGTATGGGGTGTGAGGGGGAAAACTAAGAGTCAAAGATGATAAAGCTTTTGGCCTGAGCATGGGGAGAATAGGTTTCCGTTTGTTAAGAAAAGGAATACTGGGGAAGGAGTAGCTTTGGAGAGAAAAACAATACATTTTGGGTGTATTAGATTTGAGGCAGTGGGATGTGTGAGTTTGCAGCTCAAGAGAGAGGTCTAGAGAGAAATATTAATTGGTATTAGTCAGCATATAAATGGCATATAAATTATATTAGATAGTTTGAAATCACCTGAAAAGTATTCATACTTAGAGGCCTGAGTACTTAGAGGGCACTCCAAGGCTCAGAAGTTAGAATGACAAGGAGGATCCATCCAAGTTTATGGAGAAGAAGAAACCAGTGAGGTAAAAGAACAAAGAGAAAATGGCTTCCTAGTGGCCGAGAATCAGAGATTTCCAAGGAGAAGGCAGTGATCCCTTCCATCTTAATATTTCAAATAATGCAAGGACTGAGAAGTGAGCCCTGGAATTAGAAACTTGGAGATCAACAATGACCTTGACAAGCACAGCTTCGTAGGAGTGAGGGACAAACGGCTCAAGAGAGAATGGGTGGAAGGAAGTTGGAGACAGTGTGTGTAGGTTATAGAGTTGTGTGATTTTGTTAAGGCAGGGGATGTGGGGTCAGTGGAGAGTATTTTGTTAAATAGAGTCATAATGTTATATTTGTAGGTTAACAGGAAAGATCTAGAAGAAAAGAGGGAAATGATGGTGGGAGAGAGATTGGGAGGGACTTGAGCAGGAGTGAGAGAATAGGATTCAGGGCATAAATGAAGGGGTCAGCCCTAGACAGGAGCACAGACACTTCATGCTCGTAAAAGGAGGGAAGCTGGGTGATGGGTACAGATTCTGAGAGGCTGGTAAATGTGATATTGGAAGCCTGTCAAAATTCTCTTCTTTTGAAATAAGATGTCAATAGATAAAAAATCATATCAAAATCATTAATATTTTCTTCAGTCTACTTAATAAAAGAACAGCACCAAGGAGGCAAAGTGTTTTTTTACCCATTCATAACACACATCTTCTATTTGACACTTGAATTGTGATCAAACTATAATGGTATAACGGTCTAGTTTCCTGTAAAGTGTTTAGTCATAGTTGTTCATGAACCCAGAGAGAGAAATCCTGAAAGAATATTAAGAAGATTAAGGAGATAGACACAGTGAAACTGTGTGCACTTGGAGAACTAAAAAGAAATACTCCTAGTGAGACTACTAAAGAGTTTTTAAACGATCAATTACCCATCTATTTAACAGTTCTAAGTAAACTAGGACAGGACCAAAGCCATGACTATGACCCCAAAGCAAATAGTTTGAAACCCAGTTTTCTCAAAATTGATTAATCACAAAATTTACAGCAAACCGCAGTCAAAATGATGGGCAGCATAGCAGAGTGTTTAAAATCATGAACTGTGGAGTTACATCTCCTGGATTCAAATCTAACTGCACCTCTTAATGGCGATAGGACGTTGGGGAAATTATGTCCCCTCTATGAGTCTTAGTTTCTTCACTTATAAAATGAAGATCATATTAGCACCTACCCCTTAGGGTGATTAAGAAGATTAAATGAACATAGAATACTGCCTTGAACGTTCCAAGCACCGTAAAGGTGTCTGTTAAGTAAACCAAATCACCATGAATAATCATGACCTAGCCAGAAAATATAGCCAAAAGTTGACACCTGGAGTTAATTTTTAAGACATTTCTTCTAAAACTGCCTATTGGAAAATCTTCTACAGAAAAACAAATACATCTGGCTCTTGATCATCCCACCTTTTTTTTTTCCATCCGACTTTTTCTCAAAACTGTGTCCTGACAAAGAGTAAGAGATTCCATCATCAGTTTTTCCACTTTTTTAAAAAAAGTCCTAATGGAAATTTTCACTTTTAAAAGACAGCTGAAACCGGAAAAGTGAGCTTCTTGGCCTACCATCCTGCCTTTCTGACGCCTCTGGACTCATATGCTGAGAACTGACTCTACCTTGTCTCATATTACAAGGTTAGAATCAGTTAATTAATAAGCTTATGTTAATGTTCATTTCTGAATTTTAATAACAAAACAAGGAACTTATGAATATCTTTAAATGATATGATTCTTGATTTATTTCTTTTGGATAATTAAAACTCCCATACTACATTAATTTCATTACTCATACAATATTATTCAGAGGACTGATATTAAATAAAGTCTGAACACTTAGTTTATTTTGGAGTCATTTCTACATAAAACATACATTAACTATCTTCTCCTCTTGACCATTATAACATCCTGATAGTTAATTTTCCCATTAGGTTTTGTAGCTCCCATGTTTGAGGTATTTTGTCAGATTCCCAAATAAAAAGGACTAATAATTAAAAGAAAAACTCCTCCCCCAACTTTGACAGCAAGATCTCATTTCTAGGAGTTAGTAATCGAGAGAAGCACAAAACCGAGGGTGGGAAGTAGTTCAACAGATTGGTCCTCAGCCAGATGGGGATGCTTCGGCTCTAGTGGCAGGTGGTTCCTTTGCAAAAAGGATGTTTGCAGTGAGAGGTTTGGCTGGGTGGGTGTTAGAGCAGAGGTCAAACTTGTGTTCAGAGAGGTTCAAAGACATGTTTTCAGAGTCCAAGGGGTCTATGAGAGTTCTTGTATTCCATAATCTCCATTTGAGGAAAATGTAAAAAAGTGCTGTAAGCCTCACCTGAATGTCACTGCATTAAGGAGGGCTGTCACAGTGTTTCTGTTTGTATTCACAATTCAGTTGGTCCCCAGTGATATATTACATAAACTGATGATAATATTTACCGTGAGTTATTTTAGTCTAAGTGGAATCCGGTTAGACCAATCTCTCTCTCTCTTTGACACACACACATGCACACCTTTAGATTACTCAAGATTAAGAAGGAGCAGCATGAGGGAAAAGGACCTGAAAGAAATGGAGGATCTGAACCAGAAGGTGCCATCTCTAAGGGGCCTCTGCCAGGGGATGTTTTCCAAGCAGGGCTTTGATTTTAAAGGCCCTTTTCGCCACTACCTAAATCCCCAAGATCTCTGTCCCCCTCCATCTGCAACAGCAGAGCATTCACTGAAAATGAAAGGCAATCAGTCACAGACATTTGAAGGAAATTGCAGAGGACAGGTCCATATCCTGCAGTTCCTGCAGTGCACAGACGCATACAATAGCAATTAACGGCCCAAGCAAAAAAAAAATTAATAGAAAGAGAGTTGATGAACCCTATTTGAGTCAGCAGGGCAAAATGTTTATACTCTAAGGCCTGAACTTTGATCATTTGTGGCAAAACTAATAACTTTTATCAGCATAAGAGCATTCACACTAGGCAGCAATCAGATCAGCATGGGCCAGTGTGAGGGTAGACGCCCAAAGTATGGTTTGATGATCCAGGAGCAGGAAATAAGAGAAGAGGAGGTCTGCGCATGAATGAGGGCAAAGGCACCATCCTTGCCACCCTAAGCTAAGGCCTTCATCAGTATCACTGAGAGGGGCAAGAGAGTCATGCTGCAATTATGTGTGTATTCATACATACCCACGCATACACACATAAACACATTTGTATATACTGTGTATATGTGCATGCATATTTAACTGACTATGTGTAGTCATGATTAATTTAACTAATTGCAAACTTTGTATAGTTCATTCCATTTTGTATTTTTAGTTTTTCTCTATTAACCCTTTTGTTCTATTTATAAAGTTTGAAGCTAAAAAAACTCCTTCTGATGGACCTTGAGGGTATTATGCTGAGTGAAATAAGTCAGATCGAGAAGGACAAATACCATATGGTTTCACTTATGTATCGAATATTAGTAAACAAACAAAACAAAACGAAAACAAACATGTAGACACAGAGAAGAGATTGGTGGTTACCAGAGGGCAAGGGGGTGGGGTGAGGGCAAAAGGGGTAAAGCAGGTCAATTGTATGGTGATGAATAGAAATTTTATTTTGGTGGTGAGTATGCTGTAGTATATATAGAAGTCGACTTACAATGTTGTCCATATGAAACTCATAACGTTACAAACCAATGTTAGCTCAATAAAATAAATAAATAAAGCATAAGTAGTGAAAAAAAATTAGACATCATTCTGTCTTATTAGTAAAAGCTTCTACTGACCTAACCAAGAATTGCGTATTATCTTTGTGGCAGAGCAGATAAATTTACAACCCTTGAAAAGAACCAGAAAAGAGGCAATTTCTGCTTGAATGTGGTGACCTCTTAGAATTACATGAAGAACTGGTTGTAATATGTTTCACATTTAAGGCACTTGGTACATATGTATTGAATAAGTGAATAAATGACCAAATGAATGATCATCCTATTTGGACCTTTAGTGACTCCTTTGACGTTACACACATGCTTACTAGGAGCTGACACAACTATTCTATGTGTAAGGTGATGGGGAGTGAAGCGAAGCCCTCCCTGAGCCTAGATGGGTGGGTTTGATTCAGTGGTGGAAGTACTAGGAATGCCAGGTGCCTGAGCAGTTTTATCAGCCTGCTTCCTGTCAATAGAATTTGGGGGGAGGGGGCATGAACCTCCTTTCATTTCATACTCTCTCTGTCCCTTTCAGTTCAAGCTGGCAGTGTTTCTGATAAAATTTCCTCAAAAACCAAGTGGGCCTTTGTGGATTTTATGGGGATTCATCCACTAGACAAAAGCCACACCCACAGGTCTTTCTGAGACACTCCCTTCTCTCTGGGTTCTGTTGAGGTGCTGAGAGAAATTGCCCTTAAACTTCCCAGAGGCCCCATAGTTTGAGAGGATCTATGAGAAACATTCCTAATCTCTTGGAAGGATCTTTAGATGACTGAATACTCTGACCTTTTGATCTTTTTGAGGCTATAAAAAAGGGTTGTATATTCACACCCTCAGCATTTTCTCTGTGCCGTGCTGTCAGCAACAACCTCTTACCTCTAAAGTCTTTTGCCATTTGAATATGTTGAGAATTTCCCGAAGCATCAAGTCCTGGCTCCTTTTGGTTTTACAGTTCTTCCCTCAATTTACCTCTTTTCCTTTTTACTATAACTAGCAAAAAAAAAAAAAAAAAAAAAACCCAGGTGACATCTCCAACACTTTGGAAATCTTAGTTCATCACATATGAAGTTCATTACTCAGGAATGTTTTCACCCAACTGCAGGACAGAATTTCCCTAGGCTTTCTGTCCCCACGTGACAATGGTCCTCCTTCCTCCAGTTTCCAATAATATGTTCATGGCTTCCTTCTGAGCCCTCACCAGCCACATCTTTAACATCTGTATTTCTACTAAGAGTTTGTTCAAGGCATTCTAGCCTATTTTCTATCATGCTCCTCAAAATTCTTCCAGCTTTTCCCCACTTCCCAATTCCAAAGCCACTTCCATACTTTTAGGTATTTGTTATGGCAGCATTTTACTCCCAGATACCAAAATCGGTATTAGTACTTTTTTTTAATTGTTGTGTAACAAATTATACAAATTTAGCAGCCAACAACTCATTTGTTAGCTCAGAATCCCATAAGTCAGAAGTCCAGCACCATGTGGCTGGCTCTCTGCTCATGACATCACAAGGCTGAAATCAAGGTGTTGACAAAACTGAACTTTCATCTGGAAGCTTTAGAGAAAAATCTGCTTCCAAGCTTATTCTTGTTTTTGGCAGAAATTCAGTTCCTTACATTATAGGACTATGAGTTATAGGTTCCCATTTTCTTTCTGGCTGTCAGCCAGGGACTCTGAGCTCCTAGAGGCTACCCACATTCCTCGCCACGTGACCTCCTCAATCTTCAAGCCAGCAATGGTGAGTCACATCCTTTCCATCCTTCAAATCTCTGATGACCTCTCCTGTGACCAGCCAGAGAAAACTCTCTCTTTTAAAGGGTTCATGTGATTAGGTCAAGCCCACCCAGGTAATCTCCCTTTTTCGAGGTTGTCTGTGCCATATAATATAACCTAATCTACGGTGTTAACAGTCCTATTGGTTATACAGGGCATGCATTCTAGGAGGGGCAGGAAATCTCAGGGCCCATTTTAGAACTCTGCCTATCACAGATGTTATTCACTGGCCTCTTTAAGTCCCAACAATCCTGAAGATGTAGGGGGTAATGTCTGGGAGTTTATTTTTTATCATTCTTCTATGTCTACCTTTTTTCCCACTCTTAGCTCTTTACATCAGTATATATTAGATTAAGAAACACTGGAGAAGAGATTTCATGATAAATGCTCTCATAAGAACCCATAAGTTCCAACACTGAGAGAATGGCTTTGATCTGAATTGGGAAGGTCCTCTGAATTCCCTCCTAAGCACAGAGCTTCTCGAATCTTCTGAGAAGCACTGTTCCAGCCCTCTAGCCTGCATTCTATTTCTGACAGCCTACCTTTTTTGTTTTAGACTCTTTCCCCTCTTCCCTAGTTATCTGTAGAATGAATATAATTCTGAGTATTTGCCAGGTTTCCTGAGGACAAGGGGAACCCCAAGTACCAAGGTTCTACTGAAGCCTGGGTCTGCTGTATTTACTGGTGATGTCACTTGAGATAGATGATAGATTCCTGCCCATAAACATTTCTGAGGTGGGCAAGGTCACATGACTGGTGGCGTTACTCTGACTTTCCTGATAATGCGCTCCACCCCTCAGTCATACAATGTGGGTGGTTTCAATGCTGGATTAGGAGTTGGCTAAAATTGGGAGAGAACTGTGACATGCTAGACCAAGGAGGGGATATGTCTCCTTTTTATGTGAGCCTTGCTTGAAATCTCTATTTTGGGAGCAAAGCTGAAACTACCCTTCCTTGAGTCCCATAGGACTCCAAGCATCATGCAGCAACAAAACCTCCTAAAATGCTGTGATGCAGAGCAATTTTTATGTTATTCAAGCCACGCAAAGAGTCACGTCTCGTGGAAGGGTGGTGCTGGGACCAATATTACATATCAGGCGTTTTAAGGTTCATCTAGCACAGTAATTTTGTTTCCTACAATAGCTTCGAGGGATAATTTAAGGAAAGGCATCATCTTTTGATTTTATCATGACAATAATTTCCAAAGTGGAGAGATGCTTCTGAAACATTACCATTATCACCTAACAGCTTATGAATCAAAATTTTCCTTGAGTCTTGAGACAAAACTATGAAACTGTGAATATTATGTTCAACTAGAGTTTTAAAGCACGGAAGAAAAAGTGATCTAGTAACTTAAAGGTAGATTTTAAAGGAACTGGGCGCCTACCAGGGTAAATTTTGGCAATGGATACAAATTAAAACAGTATTCCAGCAAAAAGACAGCATTCTTCCCTGAAAGACAAATTGCTGGGAAGAGAAATTAGGAGAAAGATGAGCTCTTGTTCAGAAATCTTAAGGTGGGGTTTTACACAGGGCATAGTTTTTCTATCTCTGTTGCTGCTCACATGAGAAGAGAAAGCCAGGCAAGGAAAACAATAAATGGGGAAACCCAGAGCACCAGCTAAGAAAACAACCAGTCTCAAGTCAGGGGAGTTGTTTATAGGGGTTTTTTTGCCAAGCTGCTATTAAACATCAAAGAACTAAAATTTGTCTCCAACATATAAAGTAGTTAGAGAGAATCTATATTTGCGGTTAATAATCTAAAGGTAGCCAGAACTTTGGTCAGTACGTCTGAGTTGACATAGAAATCTCCTTTCCCACTTTAAACATGTAGAAATTTTGGACAAACTATAACAAAACAACAATAGACAAC
This sequence comes from Equus przewalskii, assembly GCF_037783145.1. Taxonomy (NCBI): domain Eukaryota; kingdom Metazoa; phylum Chordata; class Mammalia; order Perissodactyla; family Equidae; genus Equus; species Equus przewalskii. The sequence continues at coordinate 38,651,488 of NC_091847.1, forward strand.
TACACACACAGAATGCCCCTGTCCTGAAAATAAAGATGGAACTCAAAGTAAGAGTAGTGAGAGGGATTCCTGGGGAAAACAGGCCCTGAGATAGGCCGGAGGAGCTGGGGGCTGGGCCTTTAATATTAGTTGTGGGACATGTGCTCACGGGAGCTAGAACCAAGCTCCTTACAAGGCAAGAAGTCAGGTAGGACTTGTCCATACACAAAATGGAAACTAGAAATCCCATGACCACTCCCCAGGAAAGTGACAAGGGGGCTAACTTTCTGCTTGGGACGAGAGGAAGAAAGGAGTCAACTGCAGAACCCAGGTGGGTGCTGTGCATGAGTGCTAAGCCATCACCCACTCCAAGCTCACGGCAGTAGGTCCTAAGCCTCAAAGTTAATACACAAACTGGTCCTGGACCTGTAAAATGCATAGGGCCCTTAGCAGAGGCAAACATTAAAGCTCTCTATAGAGATGCTCTCGCTACCAGGTCACAGTTCCTAAAGGAAAGCACAATTCACAAAAAATAAAAAAGAATTTAACAACTTTGATTACTTGATCATTTTAAATTTCCATGAAACTAAGACACTATAGGTAAAATTTAAAGGCAAATGACCAATGAAGAAAACATTTGCAACCCATATATCTGACAAAAAAGAAACACTATCCAGAATTTATAAGGAACTTCTTCAAATTAATAAATAAAAAATAGACAAATGGACGAAAAGTACAAATAAGTAATTCACAGAGGAAGAAAACTGCCCAATAAACATGAGGAGATTTTTTTTTTTTTAAAGATTTTTTTTTTTCCTTTTTCTCCCCAAAGCCCCCAGTACATAGTTGTATATTCTTCGTTGTGGGGTTCTTCTAGTTGTGGTATGTGGGACGCTGCCTCAGCATGGCTCGATGAGCAGTGCCATGTCTGCGCCCAGGATTCGAACCAACGAAACACTGGGCCACTTGCAGCGGAGCGCGCGAACTTAACCACTCCGCCACGGGGCCAGCCCCAAACATGAGGAGATTTTTAACGTCACAAGTGATCAGGGGAATCCAATTTAAAACACTGAGATATCAGATTGGCAAAAGTCAAAAAGAAAAGTTGTGATAGCTTATAATGTTGAAAGAAATCCTACAGCATAGTAATTCCCCTCCCAGGGTCCCCGAGAGAAAGCTGTGCACACATGCCCCAGTTGACGTGTGCAAGGTGGCTGCTGCAGTACGGTTGCAACAACAAAACTTTGGAAACTTAAACGTCAACCACTAAGAGAAGGGATAAATGGTAGCCTAGTTCTACAATGAAACGCTACATAGCTGTTAAAGGAGTGGATCAGGTCTCTGTGCATTCACGTGGGTATATCTCAAAAATGTAAAGCTGAATGAAGAATTAGATGCTGCAGAATGACACAGTATGATTGTATTCATGAAAAAAATTTAAAAGTCACAAACTACATATTCAAATATGTTAAAATCAATAGATGGTCTGGAGAGAAATAAAATTCATGACTGAGATTGCCTTTGGGGAGGTAAGAAGGGAAATGGTACTGAGTAAGTCCTCAAAAGAGAACTTCAACTTTATGTGTAAGATAAAATAAATCTGAAACAGAATGAAAAATAGTAGTAGTTTCAATGCTGGGTGATGAGTACTAATGTGGTTATTACATCAATCTCTCTACTTTAAAAAAACATTTTCTAAATGTAAGAAGACTTTTTTTCCTTTTTTTAAAAAATTATTTTATTGAGGTCCTATTGGCTTATAACAACACCGTGTAAATTTCAGGTGAACATTATTATATTTCAGTTTCTGTATAGACTGCATCGTGTTCACCACCAATAGTCTAGTTTTTATCTATCACCATACATATGTGCCCCTTTATCCCTTTCGCCCTCCCCCTCTCGTAACCATTAATCTGTTCTCCTTAAATATGTGTTTGTTTATAGTCCACATATGAGTGAAATCATACAGTATTTGTCTTTCTCTGTCTGACTTATTTCACTTAGCATAATACCTTTAAGGTCCATCCATGTTGTCACGAATGGCAGGATTTTGTAAGTATTTTTTAAAAGAAAATAGATAAAATAAAACATGCGTTGGTCCTATAAAATTGAAAGCAGTTGACCATGAATTTGGCTTAGAGCTTAATTATTCCTTCCATTACTGTTTGTTTTGTTGTGTTGTTATTGTTTTGGTGTCAGGCCAAATGTCAAGTCAAATGTTAACAGCTCATCTGCAAGCTCGTGAAAGTCTCTCTCCCATCTTTCAAAATGCTTTTCTCTCACTTTCAGAAATCTTACAGACTGCAAAGAAAACAGTCAGCAATGTCCCTCCATTCTCTCCTGTATAACCATGTCACTTCCCCAATTCAAATTTAATTTAACAATTGAGCACACTTACTCCAATTCTCAATACTTGAGTTACTAATTCGTGTATTCTTTCACTGTCTTTGTTAGCCCCCAGAAAGTGGAACTGTATCTAAATTTCTTTATATGGCACTTAAAATGACTTTACATACAAATACCTAAAAATACATTACTTTTCATGGTCATACTAATTCATAGAAAGGAAGTGCTATGGGGCCTGCCTGGTGGCGCAGCATTTAAGTTCACACATTCCGCTTCAGTGGCCCGGGGTTTGCTGGTTTGGATCTCAGGTGTGGACATGGCACCACTTGGCATGCCATGCTGTGGTAGGCGTCCCACATATAAAGTAGAGGAAGATGGGCATGAATGTTAGCTCAGGGCCAGTCTTCCTCAGCAAAAAGAGGAGGATTGGCAGCTGTTAGCTCAGGGCTAATCTTCCTCAAAAAGAAAAGAAAGAAAGAAAGAAAGTGCTACAAAGGCAGCCCAGATAGATGACAAGACTATAAGAATATCTGTTTCCAATATTGTAGCTCCATAACAGTAACTAATTAGTAAATTTCCCCATAGAGACATATAGTTCACATACATTATTTGAAACATGATTGTTATTTATGAATTTCTCTCTTGATGGGGACTTGAAGAAACCACCCAACTTACTTCCTTAGAAGTTAAACTGTGAATTACGTCTTTTTAGCAGCCGACTTTGTCAAATGATTATACAACTTCTATACATGTTATTTTCCACAACATGCTGACTCTATACCAATTTGCTGATTTAAGAGCACAAAATAAGCAGGAATAATGACAACTGAGGTATAATAAAATGCAGAAAAACTGGCCTGCAGCTAAAAAGCCATAGTGTCTCTCTTCCCCCATGTTCAATTTTGGAGAAAAAACTTCTAGACAAAAGCTTCACAAACCTAGATGGTCACATAGCCCAAAGCATCAATTATGTTCACAAAAATAAAAATGTATTCATCAAGAACTATGAATTAATCAGTCATTCTTAGCACTTTAAGCAGCTTTCCAAAAGAAAACTTTACCTTCTTTTTTCTTTTTTTTTTTTATGTTGAAGAAGATGCACCCTGAGCTAACATCTGTTGCCAATCTTTTTCTATTTTGTATGTGGGTTGCCACCACAGCATGGCTGACAAGTGGTATAGGTCCGCGCCTGCGATTGGAACCCATGAACCCAGGCTGCTGAAGAGGAGCACATCGTACTTAACCACTCTACCGTAGGGCCAGCCCCTAAAAGAAAACATTTTTATATCATGCAGATCAAGTCAATACAGGTGTATAAGTTAATGGAAGTTCCTACCATTATGCTATGGAGTTAATCATAAATTGCCTTTTTGTGAATTATTTCCACAGAAGTCAGCAATTCCATTAAAAAGGCTAATAAATCTCATAAGATCTTTAAGAAAAATATTTTTATTGCAAACTCTATAATTTTTGTTGTGTGAACAAACAAAAATGTCTAAATAAATATCCCATATATATTTTTAAAATCCCCCCTCAAATAAGTTTTATCTTCTACAGGTTATCAGCAATCATTTTAAAGCTGTTAATAAGTGTTTTGATTAAAATTTTGAAGATTGGGAAACAAATGTTTGCTCAAAAGTAGAATGATGAATTTGTGTCAGTAAATGAAAAATCAAACAATCTAACAAACAGTAAATCAAGAAGTAAACTTTTAAAGGGCCTTTTGGTGTTTCATGAATTGCACCGACCTCAGTGCAACATATTTTACCAACAAGCACATCTTTTGACAGTCATCTGCTGCATTGCAGTCAACCAAAATGCTATCCCACTACCCTCTGGTCTTGGCCATATCCCTACTTAGCACAAGACTTAACAACAGTCACAAACCCTGTCTTTTCTTTACCTACAGTATATCTTCTAATCACCAGTGCCTGTGTTTGTGCAGGTCAACAAAGTGGGCTCTCTGCCATATCCACAAATCTTTGAAGCTCAAATGAACTGAAGCAAGACTCCTCTAGAACCTTATGAATCCAAGAACTGCCTATGAGAATTCCATGCCAAACACCGAAACCAATCAAAGGCAATTAAACATTCTTTCACACATTCACAGCAAGAGTAGAGTTTATACTTGTTTTTTCTTCTCCTCTCTTTGCAACAATTCCTTCTTCTTCCACAGTTTCTCCTTCTCCTCTTCCTTTTCTCTTCTTCTGGCAGAAATTTCCATTTCCAGTCTTGCTACCTCTTCCTGGTGAGTTCGCCATTGAAGAACCTGAAATAAATAGAAATTCATTCTGATAACTACACACACTCAAGTGATTCCACAGATCACAATGAGACTAGGTTCTGTATTAAGCTGATAAATTTTTTCCAAATAAACATCAAAATTCTGTGTGCACATGAATGTGTGATGTGTGTGTGCAAGATGTGTTTGTGTGTTAGTGTGAAAAGGAGAAAGCAACTTTCAAATCATCTTATTCAGAGATTCTTCACTCAGATTCATGGAGAGAAATCCTAAAGAGTCTATGAATTGACTAAAGGATCTGTGAATTCTTATAAGTACCACGTTAAAATATCTGTGTTTTTGCACAGGTGCAATTTTCTGGAACAATAGTTCCAGTTTCCAGTCAACAGTTTTCAAGAATTCTCAAATGGTCCTAAGATCTTAAGTTTAAGAACCACCAATATATTTCATCCTCATTTTTTAAGTAAAGAAAATGAGTCTGAATGAAGATGGAAAAAAAATTTTTAAGACATTTAAAAGAACTTCCTGGGTACTGATAAGTATTATTGGTAGAAGTATAATTGGTACAGTATGTCTAGGGACATTCAGCAATATGCATCACAATATCATATATGCATAGCCTTTGACATACAACGCTACTTTCAGGAAGTTGTTCAAAGACAATCAACTGGACAAGTGTGCAGAAATGTATCCATAGGAATATTCATTCCAGTGTTGCTTGACAGAAAAATTGGAAAGAGTCTAAATGTCTGGCAACAGGAGATGGCTTAAATTAATTATGGTATCTTCATACCAGACTGCCATTAAAAAAAGATGCTATATATCTATATTCATTGACACAGAAAATGTCTACAACATACTATTAGATGCTAAAAAGCAGGTTCAAAACCACACTTATAGTATAGTATAACACATTGTACTATAGTATTTATTGATCTCATTAATATAAAATATCATCTATGTATCTACACATAGAAAGACATTTGGAAGGAGGTTTATCAAAATAATAACATTGGTTATCTCTGAATAGAATTATTTCACGAAATTTTAAAAATTTATTCTTTAAGCCTTTCTGTGCCAAGTAATATTTCTGTAATAAACATGCATGATCTTTGTAAGCAGGAAGCCAACGAAACTAACAAAATAAAAAAAACACATTTTCATGTTCCAAGTACACATGTAGCCAAAGAAGGAGAGAGGAAGAAGTTGGAAAGGTGTAAAAATTCTTTTTAAAAAAGGAAGAACTTAGCATTCCCAATTTACTACCTCATGTCTTTCATATTTGATGTAAGCATGACTCATTATAAAAATATATAAAATGAAAATCAAATAAATAAAATGTCCTAAAATATGATGAATTAAAGTGATTAAATAGTTAAGTTCTTTTTGCACTTTTATTATTCAAATTCTGTTTTCTAAAAATATATTTGCCCTATTTATCAAAATAATCAAGGAAATTCAGACTCTTGGTTTTCAAACACACTTAGGTTTCCTCATCTGCTGCTTGTCTTGGCCATCATGTTTACCTTCTTCTTTGGAACCTCAGTCCTAGGATAAGATCATCTATGCCTTCTGTCCTGACCTCCTGCTTCCAAACCATTCCTCCCTGTAACCAATCTTCCATCTGTAAGACGCTATATCAAAACCAAGTGTCCTGCCAACTGTTGCCAGTGACCTCCCTCCTGAATACCCAAAGGATAGTTCTCAGGCCTCCCTTCCTTAACCTCACGGTGGTACTTAACTCTGTTGACTATCTCTTCATGTTTAAAACTCTTTCCTCCCTCGGCCATAACATTGTTCTCCCCTGCTTCTCCACCAATGGATACCACTCTCGTCTTTTCTTCTTCCTGTTTCCTGTGTCCACCCTCCACCCCCAACTCTAGTGCTATCCTTTCTCTTTGGCCTCAGCCTCTCTATGTTCATTATTTGATGTGCTCATCCTTTCCTGTGAGTTAACCTCTCACTTCTGTGTGTTTGACTCTAAAATGTACAATATCAGTGCTGTCTTTTTGTCTGCAATTGCATCCTAACAAATGCTTAAAGCCTTTGCTATTTGTATGTGCACCCAAAATACATTTCCAAAATTAAATTCAACATCTCTAACTTTGCCACACCAAGCCCTGTGCACCTACCTCTTCTTTCAGACATCCTGGTTTATCCTGTGTAACCACAAGTATCTCTGTAGTTTGTATTTTTGTTTTGTTTTGTTTTGGGTATTTTCAGTAAGGAAAATTGGCCCTGAGCTAACATGTGTGGCCAACCTTTCTTTTTTTGCTTCAGGAAGATTGTCGCTGAGCTAACATCTGTGCCAATCTTACTCTATTTTGTATGTGGGACACCACCACAGCATGGCTTGATGAGCAGTGTGTAGGTCCGTGCCTGGGACCTGAAACCATGAACCCCGGACTGCCAAAGCAGAGCATGTTAACTTAACCTCTATGCCACCAGGCCGGCCCCTGGTTTGTATTTTTTTACTACTATGTACACCTATCAACATGACTAATTCTTTACATTTTACATCTGACTTGGGCAATCTTATATTTCTTAAGCTCAAATGAGCTTTTACTTAGGAGAAATAAATTTCTAAACTATTAAATTTCCCTAGGCCACTTTGCTGTAATTCCCTAGTCCACCCAAAGTCTATCTGCCAAATGTACTTAGAACAATACCAGAAAATTCATGGAGTGATGTCAATTTCTCCACATAGGACCTAAACAATTTAACTTTCTCCCTCCCAGCCAATGCCCCACTTTAACCTAGAAAATGTGTAATCTCTAGGTAGGTTTTTTCCTGTGCCTTCCTCATACAGCCATTCTTGTTTTTAGATTGATGGCGTGGTCCAAACTATTCCCCTACCTGTAATGTCGTCAGTTTTCCTCATCTCATAAAAGGCTTCTTGGCCCATCACATGTCCCGCATCTTCCATGGAACATTCTCCAACCCATGGTCATCTCTCTTTTATTATTCACTTACCATACCATAACTGCACACTAACAATTTTGAGCTTAATGTTTCTATTTCCATTTAGAGCAAGGTCCATGATACATATGCATTTTGTCTTCTCCTTATACTGTCTAGCAGAGTGCTAGTGCATCATAAGTGCTCAATAATTACCTTCTATTTAATTTACCAAAATAAACATTTTAAAATAAAACCTCATAAATGAAGAAAAAGTGATAGTATTAGAATATACCATTTTGCAACACCTAATGAAATAATGGGTCCTCATTCATGATAACCAATGGCTACTAAAAACTTCACATTAACAGCTGATGGGAAACTTGATAATGAATGGATCAGGCTGGCAACGACTGGACACACTAAACCATCTTAATATCACAGAGAAACAAGCAGATATTTTGGCCTCCTGATGGAAATATATAACATTCCCATGAACCACTCTTGCCAAAAAATATAAATGAATATGATCAAATCTCTAGACCTATCTATCAGGTTACAGGAAACTCAGCGAATGGAGAAATACATTTCAAATTTCAGTTTTGCAGTCAGCAAAACTGAAATTTGAAAAACTTTAAAGAACTTAAATTACGAGAAAAAAAGAACAAAGGAGAACTATGAATTAAAAGAAATTTAAGAAACATACCAATCAAATGCTATATATGGATCATATTTGGATTCTGATTTGAATAAACTAAGTGTGAAAAGAAATTATGAAACAGAGATATTTCAATATTGATTAGTTAGTTGATGCTATTAAGAAAATATTGTTAACTTTTAGGTATGATTTAGTATTGCTATGCTTTTTTTAAAAGTCTTTTTAATTTTAGAGATATATACTGAAATACTAACAGATGAAATGATATGTCTGGAGATGTGCTCACTATTGTCCAACAGGCATGGGAGAGTAGATAAGGATATAGATGAAACAAATTTGACTAACGAGTTGATAATTGTTGAAGTTGAGTGATGACAGACTGTTGCATATGTTTAAACTTTTCCACACTAAAAATTTTGCAAAAACTAAAATAAATCATAAAATATAATGTATGTCCAAAGAGATTTGTATAATAAAATACTGTAGTCTCAAGGTTCTCAGATAGTAGGAAGGAAGATTTGAGATGCATTGAACAAATGAAAAGAAAAACAGCATACATTTGGCCTTTCTGAGTAATGAGACTATTTCTATAAATTTCAGTAGAAAGAAGTTGGGTTTTGGAACTACTCTTCTCACCCTTTGATTTAAGACTAAATTATGTGAATTATCATTGAATCACCTTTGCATATGTGATGCCATATGATTTAAAGAAGCCAAAGCATAAGCAAATATCTATAACTGGAGAAGATTTCTGTTTCCAAAGGCAGGTATAGCAAGAATATAACCAGACCAATAAAACCGGGGTAATTCAGTTTATCCGCAAATTTGCCCAATTTACCCTTCCTTGTCATTTGCAAGTCCGAATGATTTTTCTTCTGTTTTCCAGAAAAGATAAGATAATGCAAGTTTTTTTAAACAGGGCACACACACCATAGAATCGTGAAACAAATACAAGTTAAGCAACCAAAATCCAATGGGTTGTTGATGTCAAGCATATATATATGAAATGCTGAGGGGAAAAACCTTTGAGCAAGTCAGCATCAGTCTTAAGAAACTAAATTACTTCCACTTAATATTGCAATCATGAGAATGGTCAGGGACTCTCAGAGGTTTGCCTGAAATCAATAACTCACAATATCATCTGTAATTATAATTGTACCCAACAAAAGTGAAGAGTCAAGGAGAGAAGGTTGTTGAAGCTAGCATTATATCCTAAGTAGCTAGAGCTGTGAGATCTTGACAATGAGAAACAGGTTTTGTAGCAATTGATATCCAGGCAGTAAGTAAATGGGCTTTTCAGAACACACAATGGAGATGGTGAAGAATCTGGTGGGGAAAGGGTGCCATTGAAAAAATCTTTATCTGATGGATCCCCCCAGAGGCAGCCAAGGGATCTGAATGGCTCCCATGTGGAGAGAATGACAACCGATTATGGTATTTTCGAGATGCCCAAGAATAGGAAAGCTAGCAGGTGGGCAAAGGAAGAAATAGCAGAATAGGCTAAAGTACAGAAGACTTCGAGCGAACAGTGAGCAAAAAGGAAGAAGAGCCCAGAAAAGCATTTCAGTGGTTTTATTTTAAAGGGTTTGCTAATTACATAGCTTTAAATAGAGCACGTGAACAGACCCTTGTAACAATAACAATCACGAAAGATCGTTACCATGGTGGGGTCAGGAGCGCCTTATAAGGAAAGCATTATTTAGATTATTAACTACAGCACACTTTCTCAGGTCTTTAGTTAATATTTTGTTTAATATTTCTGCCAAAGGCATAGTTTTTGAATGAAACCTTAATATAACAGAGAACAAATGAAGTTTAAAATATGTTCAACTATTGCAAATTATAAATTAATGATTTAAAATGAAAATGGTTAGTAGCGTTACATGTATTCTTTGCTCTTAATGTAAAAATACAATGGCTCAAGCGAAATTAATAAACACACATATTCTCAGAGTGAATAAAGTACTAGAAACCCAGAAAATGAAGCCCATGAAAACTTCAAAGGTAATAATGGAAATTGACATCAAGGTAACAATATTAAGACAATTTTACATCAAAGTTGAGAGTTTTGAAAAAAATTCTAAGTAGTAACACGATATAAAGGAATTGAGTATTGAACTGTAGTCAGACCACCTGCTTTTTGTCTTATCTCTGCCACTAACCAACAACATTGTTACTTTGAGCAATGGCTAACCCAGTTTTCTTGCATGTTAAAGGGGAGGACAGGATCAGGTGACTTTTATAGTTTCTTTAAGTTCTATTATTCTGATTCTATTTTCCCTATATAGAGAGATCACAATATATGACGTGCTCTGCAATTTTCTTCTGCAAGCAAAAGGAATTGCAGTGAGGAACATCAGTACTTTAGAGGCCTGTGAAATAATAATAGACATTTAAACATTAATGTTTCATTCTATCAGCCATATTTACGGAAACATAGTGTCATGTGTGTTGTTTTATATAGGAAAAGTACCATCTGACCAGTACCTATAACCGACAATAAAATATTAAAAATTGCCACTTATGAGGGCTTATTGTGAGCCAGGCCTATGCTTTATAAAGGCATAAAACACATGGTGTGATGGAATCCTTGAAACAAGCAAGCTGTCTTCTCCACACTTCATCTGGCTAACTTCTACTTATCCTAGTCAAGTCTGAGCTTGGACATCATTTGCTCCAGGAGGCCTTCTCTAACTCACCACGTCCCGGTCAGGTGCCTCTTCTCTACTTCCCCAGCACCTTGTCCCACTCTTGTGTTACAGCACGCATCAGACCATTTGGATTTGCCTGTATCTTCCACTTGGCTACAAACTTTAAGGGCAAGGACCAAATTTGTCTTATTCTTAGGCTCTCTCCAGAGCCTCGCATGGCATCTGGCACTTAGTAAGTGTTCAAGAAAAACTTGTTGGTGGATGCACGGTTAAGGATCTTGAGGCTACACTTGGAAGTTAGATTGACAGTATATCCCTTTCTCCCCTCTGGGCTGGTCCTTTGAAAGAAAAGCTTCCCCCACCAGACATGCTACCATTTTCTGACTCCTCCACCACGAGACCCTCAATCCTTGCTTTCCGCAGTCCTGACTGTTTAAGTGCTTCCTAAGCTCCTCCTCTGCTTGGCTGACAGGAAGAACATCCAGAAAACCTTGCCAGGATTTTCACCAACTAATTCATATTTCTAGCAATGTCAGAGGACATATACAAAAGAGTGGCAAGAAAATCCCTTTCTCGGTCTTCTCCCTCAATATTCCTATAAGCTTCTAAACTCAGTTCAGCTGAGTAAACTTCAAATTTTCATTTTATTAAGTCTTTAACAGTCTGATAGTTCTATTATATTCTTTCCAAATGTCTCACCATTTTACAATATTACCTAAGCTTTTTTATCTTATGTGTTCCATTTATGTTTAAACTTTGCTCATGAAATACAGTACCTGTGATTTCACATATGTTATTAAATCTTTCTATGCTCTCTTTGGCATTTTTGCTCAGCAGAAAGACTTGTTTTTGCCTCTTGGTTTCAAAATTGTCCCTTGGTTTCTTGGGTAACTTCACAAGTGCATTTTTATCACCTCTCTTTGATAACTGCTTTCCATTTTCTGCAACTTTTTATTAGTCTTCCTCAGAATTCAAAGATCACGCACTATTATCTTGGCTGTTTCATGCCTTTTTCTTTTCAAATAAAACATTGCAAAGTTTCATTTAATTGGTTCCTAAAGGGTCTTAACCTTAGTGTAAAACAACACTTTTTAGAAGAGGAAACAAATTAGATGTCAATAAGCAGAAAACTATCAACAGATATGTTTTCCTATAGGACAAAATTTACAAACCTGTCAGTCAATTTTATTTATAAAGCTGAGAGAACCAAATTGTATAACAGAGTCAGAAAACGGTGCTAATAGTCAGGAAGTCACTTGCCTACTGGCTATGAGGTCTACGAGATTTCCCAATTCCGGGCCTCCAATCCTCCGCAAAAATGAAGGGGACTAGATCAGTTTTTCAACCAGAGGGTCACAACTCATCAAAGAATAAGGAAATCAGTTTTGTGGATGGGAACTAGTGTTTTTCTATGGAAAAGAATAGAACAGAAAATAGAGTACATCTCATGTCATTATAGTAATGCTGTTTCAAGAAATTTTTGTTTCCATTCTGTGTGTATGTGTATCTGTCTGTGATGTAAAATACATTTTTCACTGGAGATCACAGTCAAAGCAACTTGAAAAACACACCAAGACATTCTCAATACCCCCTTCCAATGCTAAGATTCTATGGTTCTGTGAAGTAAAGACCAAAGCTATTGTGTTGCCATCGTTAAGACAAGGTCCTTATTCCTTCTGCAATCAACCCAGAAACACGGTTATAGACAAGAGAACCCAAGTTTTGAAATCATAAACCAGAGCTTGAGTCCTATCTCTGTGACTTATTAATGGTATTCCCTGGGGTACATTGTTTAACCACTTAGAATTTCAGATTAATGTAAAATGGGATAACAATGACACACACCTTACAGGGTTGCTGTGCAAACACCATCAATTTGCACAAGCCAGAAACTCAGGTATCATCCTGACACTCTCTGTCTCTGACACTCCATGTATAATTCATCACCAAGTCCTCTTGACTGTACCTCCAACTATCTCTTGGACTCATTCACTTCTCTCCATCTTCAAGGCCCCCACCCTAATGCTACAAGGATGCATCCTGCTTCCATTCTTGTTTCATTCCCTGCCCACATCCCCATTTCACTGCCTATGCTCTCAATGGTTTCTCCTGCTGTTGGGGTAAAGTTTAAACTCCTGACCATGGACTACAAAGCCTCGAGGATTTGACCTTGCTTATCTGCAGGCCCAACTCATAACCGCGTACCAATCACAGACTCACCCTCTGTGCTCCAGGAGCACTGGCCATCTTACAGATCCCTGAACAGGCCACATTTCCTCTAGCTGTGTGGATGTTGCACATGCTATTTCTTTTGCTTGGAATGTTCTTCTCCTCCTCTTTACCTGCCTCATCCCTTTTCCTAATCAATACTTACTCAGTTCCAAATTTCAGTTCCAATGTCTGTCAGAGAAGCTTTATCTACCCCCTCTACATGAGGTAAATCCCCCCACTTGCATGCTCCTATAACGCTGTTTACTTTTCCCTCAAGGTACTCATCATAGTGTGAAATTAGACATTCAGTGTCTGTTTCCCCACTAGACTGGATCTCCATGAGGACAGGGTCCATACCTGATTGACTCACCATTGATCTCCAGTGCCTTATATACCATCTGATGCCTAATAGATGATCAATAAGTATGTTTGAATGGATGAATACATAAGTGCTACACAAATGTTAACTATATTCTTATATTGCAGCAATTGCTTTCCAGCTGACCTTCCTGACTTCAGTGTCACTTTGATTCAACCCGTTCTCTACACATTTGTCTATTGGACTAATTTTCACATATTTTTGCTCCCCTGCTCAAGATTCTAATAATAGTAGCTTTGCATTGGCCACCATTGCAAGTGGACTTTATGGCTCTTATGTATTTGGACACCACCTTGTTCAAAAGGAAGACTCAATCTTTTAAGGCATATTTGGACTTGACCCCACACATATGACCTTATTTCCTGTTACTCCCCAGAACAAACAGACCAGCCCTTCCTCTTCCTCCTCTTCTCTTCCTCTCCTCCCCACTCCTACACACTCAAGCTTATCTCTGTCTCAGGCCACTGCCTGAAAAGCCCTCACCCCTGCTCATCTGTCCTTCAAGGTCATTCAGGGCCTGTTCCTAATGACTTCACCCAACATTTGTCTATATCATCTCTGACTTGTGTTCATGAATGATGTCTAAAATAGATGCCATCCAGTCACTCTTCAACCTATCCTGCTTTATTTTCATTTCACTTATCTCTATATAAATTATATTATTATCCTAAGAGTTCTCATCACAAGGAGAAATTTTTCTTTTCCTTTTATTGTATCTATAGGAGACAATGGATGTTAACTAAACCTATTGTGGTAATCATTTCACAATATATATAAATCAAACCATCATGTTGTACACCTTAACATATACAGTGATGTATGTCAATTATTTCTCAATAAAACCATAAAAAATTATATTATTAGTCAATTGACTCATTTTCTTGTCTGTGTTTCTCACTAAACTTTAAGCTCCATAACAGCAGGAACTTGGCCTTATTCACTGTTCTAATCTCACTCCTGGAAAAGTGCCTCACCCAAAGAAGGTGCTTAATGCATATTTCTTGGGTGGATGAATTGTTGTCTAAAACTCAGATTAGTGATTGGATACTCATTTAGTCTCTAAACCTCAGGTACAGATGACAACCATCTAGCATGTCACTTCTGGGATTCCATAATTCCAATTGGAACCTTTAGGCTGACCAATTCCTTGCACACACCATGCTTCCTTCCACCTATCCCCTCTCCCCCTCTGCCTCTTTGGCCTTTTATCAACAAGGTAGGCTAAAGTCATTCAGGTTTCACACAGCTGGGAGGACCTGAACTCAGCTTTGAACTACTCATAAAAAAGGAGGAGGATTTAGACCGTAAGAGAACAGAATAGTTCCGAGTATACTAAGACTCTATGTTAGAGTAAGCACTCTATGAATGAAGGTCTTGGGAAAGGTTAGGCTTATATATGTGTGTAGCTATCTTCCCCCAGTGGATAGAGGATACTGACTTACTCTCCTTTTTATCTCCCACAGAAATTATCTTAGCACCAGGCACACAGTAAATGTTTATTACATGTGTGTTAAACATATTTAGCACTTTATTATCTTATATAAAAAGGTTTTGTTTATAAAACCTTTAAACTCCTAGAAGAAAATGCAGGGGGTAGGCTCTTGACATTGGTTTTGGTGACGATTTTTTTGGATTTGACATAAAAGCAAAAAGAAACAAGTGGGGCCACATGAAACTAAAAAGCTTCTGCACAGCAAAGAAAATCATCAACAAAATGAAAAGGCAATCTACCAAATGGGAGAAAATATTTGCATATTTTATATCTACTAAGGGGTTAATATCCAAAATACATAAAGAACTCACCTAACTCAATAGAAAAAAACCAAACAATCCAATTAAAAAATGGGCAGAGGATCCGAATAGACATTTTTCCAAAGAAGACATACCCATGGCCAACAGGTACATGAAAATATGTTCAACATCACTTATCATCAGAGAAAAGCAAATAAAAATGACAATGAGATATCACCTCACACCTGTTAGAATGGCTATCAACAAAAAGAGACAAGTGTCGGCAAGGGTGTGGAGAAAAGGGAACTCATGCACCATGAGTGGGAATGTAAATTGGTGAAGCCACTATGGAAAACAGTATGGATGGTCCCCCAAAAATTAAAAATAGAACTACCACATGACCCAGCAATTCCACTTCTAGGTTTTCATCCAAAGGAAATGAAATCACTCTCTTGAAAAGATAGCAGCACCCACATCTTCATTGCAGCATTATTTACAATAGCCAAGAGATGGAAACAACCTAAGTGTCTGTTGACAGATGAATGGATAAAGAAAATGTGTCATATATATACAACAGAATAAAAATGAAGGAAATCCTGTCATTTGCAACAACGTGGATAGATGTTGAGTGCGTTGTGCTAAGTGAAGTAAGTCAGACAGAGAAAGACAAATACTGTACGATCTCACTTATATGTGGAATCTAAAAGAAAAAAAATCAAAAACAAAAAAGTGAACTCATAGATACAGAGAACAGATTGGTGGTTGCCAGAGGCAGAGGAGTAGGGAGTGGGCAAAATGGGTGAAGGGGATCAAAAGATATAAACTTCCAGTTATAAGATAAATAAATCCTGGGGATGTAACATACAGTATGGTGACTATAGTTAACAATACTGTATTATGGATTTGAGAGTTGCTAACAGAATAAATCTCAAAAGTTCTCATCACAAGAAAAAAACAGCAATTCTGTGAGGATAGATGTTAACTAAACTTATTGTGGTAAGCATTTCATACAGTATGTACATATCTCAAATCATTATGTTGTACATCTAAAACTAATACAATGTTATTTGCCAATTATATCTCAACTTAAAAAAAAGATTTTATTATTTATTTCACATGTATATCCCACTTCCCAGCTAGATTGTACGCTTCTTGTATTCTGAGATCAAGGTATATGCAATTTTTGTAATCTATAAAATCCACTACAATGCTAAACTCATAAAAGTATTCTTTAAAACTCATTATTAAAGATAACTGTGATCTCATAGACATCCTGTAAGAAAGTTGAGCAAACTTTCCGCTGAGCCCTAAGTTTAATTTCAGTATCAGGGATTTTCCATAAAGCCACCAACTCCAGAAATGACTCCACTTTTGATTCTGCAATTCTCAGCTTTCTTATCTTGGGCTATGGTTAAAAATAAAATATCTAGCACATTTGCCTAACAAGGCATTTGCCTAATTAATGCAAGTGAAATGGATTATAGAGAAGAGAAAGACTTATCTAGAATCCTTTCCTGTAATTAGGGTGGCATGATGTCTAGAGGGAAAAAGTGAGAGATATGTACTATAAAACATAAATAAGCCTTAGTAAACTATTCTCAAATCCACAAGTTTACACTAGGATGACCATACACTTCAAAGCTCTGATATTTCTCTTAGAGTTATTATTTTAATGAACAGAAACTCTCAAGAGAAATGCTCATAGATCAGTAACCATTGGAACGGTGGTTTTTTCTTTTTATGAGAATAAGACAATTTTGGAGCTATGAAATGAAGACCACTGCTGAGAAGGAAAATTAAGGAAAGTGATTACAGAGTGGGATAAAAGTGATTACAGTTTATGGATTTCCTAACTCATAGGACCCAAACAGGAAGTCTTCAATGAGAACACATTTTTTTCCCATCAGCTCAGTTCTTTCTAGATTTGGCACAGAATCAACAACAGATAATTTAAAGAACTTGGCAGTATTTTTAAATTCTTCACGCAAACTCTTCACATCTTACCTATATGGGGGGCAAAGAAGAGAAGTGAAACGGAGATCACAAGAAGATTAACTGGGAAAAATCATAAAAGAAAGTGACTTCTATTATCATCAGCAGAACCCCCTTCCCTTGGGATGTTGTGCAGCGATAAATATTTCAAACTAGATATAGTGCATGTTGACATATGCACATTGCCTGAATGCCTTCCTGCAAAAAGAACAGTCAGAACATATCAGAAAAAAGGAGCAATATCTTCTTAGGAAAAAAAAGCAATAGGAAAAAAGTGGGGAGGTGGAGACAAAAGGTAAAATGCAAAATTAAGGGGCCATTGTATCCATGCATAGGGCCTCATCCAGACTATCCCCAAAAATGCTAATGGAAGTTACACACATCAATTCCCCGAGCATTCACAAGACAATAAATCCTGTCGTCTTGAACTTTTTCCAAATAGACGCTAAGAAAGAGGCAGGATGCTATACTGATAGTACGTTATGTTCATGGAAATGGGAAATCTTATTCTTTTCCTTAAAGCCTTAGTAAACCTCTGAAATGAATGTTCTGAGCAGATAAACACTAGAACAATGTGCATTCTTTTGAATTCATTTGTTTTATGTTCAAGAATTAACCAGTTTTATTTCTAAATGACAACTCCACTGAAGTTCATTTACACATTCCTCCAACTTCCCCAATCTTCTAATTACTTATTCTGCATATGTTTCTCGAAGGAATGGCTATGGCCCCTTACATAAAATTCTATACTATTCAGACAAGGAGACAACTCTGTCCTAATCCATAAAAACATATTAAATAGAATATATACGGCATGCTGGTGTGAATCTAATTACCACTTATGTTGGGAAATTTAGAAATTTGAATTTGGTCTTTCAAGTCTATGTTCTATTGCAAGTTTCCTGCTTACAGATAATTACTCCCATAGAAAAAAGATCCTATCTGTCATAACAGAGCTAATGTAACTGACCAATAACTCGCTACATCATTATGTACAAACGTCTTGGGGATTTTTTACATTTAACTACTTTGTCTTTTCATAGGAGTCAGATGAGTTATGGCCTTCCAGGCTTCTCATATGTGTGATTCCCCCATGTCATGTACATTCCATGGATCACATAGGGAGAGGCTCTAATCCTCAAATAATATTGTCATTAGCATTTAAATTAAGACATAGTCTGTGAAATTAATAAAAAGTGTCTCTAATTTATAATTGAATAATAGCATCTTTTAAAGAGTTAGTAATATGTCAGAATTAATAACACCAATTGTACATCTTCATTGGCTAGCTGGACATACCTCCTGCATGTGCCCTTTGGTGTTCTCAGGGTTTCCTTTTTAGTTCTTTCCTTTTCAATCAACCCACTGGGCCTCCAGTGCCATGAATGTGCTCACAGCTCTCAAATCCTTTGCTCCAGATTTATATGTCCAACTGCCTATTGGGTAACCCACAGACCTCTAAAAGCAACACATTCAAAAACAGAATCACTATCCTTCCCTCAGAACCTGTATTCCCTGTGTAGGTTGATGACATCAAAGATCACCCAAATGCCCAAGCCAAGAGCCACTCTAGACTTCTTTCTCTCCACTACCCTTGAATTCCTGTCACTATATCCTCCTTAATAAGTCTAGACTCCTTTATCACATCTCCAGCCTCAAAGCTACTAAAGTGCAGTTAAACTTTTATCATCTCTTTCCTAGACTGTAAGACTTATTTCCTAACTAGGCTCCCCACTTTCAGGTTTGTCCCATGTCAATCCATCCTCCACATCATGTCTGACTAATCCTTTAATGCTGAAAAATCTGATCATAGTACTCCACTGCCTCAAGTCTTTCAATGGCTCTCTACTGGCTCCAGCAGAGGCACAGTTCAAATATCTCTTAGGGCCAGGCAAGTATCAATAGTGAGTAAAGAGGGCTGGGTGTAAGACAATAGGTGGTAGTTGGGACTATATCCAGATGGACAGGTCACACTCCACCTAAAGGCACCTAAGGGAGCAGATGTGTTTGACTCCAGCCATTTGTTGTCACACAGAAATATAGGCCCCGGGTCACCAGATGCTGCAATTTTTCAAGAGAAGCTGGAAGTCTGGATTTATATGTACATTTTCCAAAATTTTAACGTTGAGGATATACCCACATTCTTAAAAATGAAGATATGAAGCCCTAATTTAATATTTAGGCTATCAGTTTTTAACCTCTCACCTCCTAGATAAAATTCCAACTCTTATCATGACATACCAGGTCCCCCATTCTCTATCAAAGAATAATCCTTTCTTTGCCCTCCCTGCACTTAAACCGTGTTCCACCCGTAACAAATGACATGTAATTCTTCACACATGCCATGCTCTTTCAGGCCCCCATGGCGGTGAATAGTCTTTCCTACTTCTGGCATACCCTGCTACTCCTACTCACCTCTGGTTTCAGTAGGAAATTGTTATTCACTTTTCCAGACTTAGCTCAAGCATCTCTCCCTCTGTAAAGCCTTCCTGGACCCAGCGACAATGTGACAATTATTTCGTCCTTGGTGTCACCACCATATCTAGGACATACACTTATTATAGAATTAATTGCACTGAATTAAAATTATTTATTTTAAAGTCACCTCCCCTACCAGACAACGAAGCTCTCTTAGGGCAAGGACTTATTCAGCTTTTTACGTCTATTCTCAGCCCACAGCCTATTAGTAGACACACAACTGTACTAGAATGAAATAGGAGATAAGTGACTGTGCTATTTTCCCCAGTTTGTAGCGAACTATTAACAATAGGAAGACAGATAGATTAGAGATCTTTACTGATGTCTGAAAGAATTTAACTTTGCTTTCATATAAATGTAGCAACTTCAGGCTTCACTGAAAAACGCGCAGAATCTGCCTCTTCTCCCAGGCTGATCAATCCTTCGTTCATTATGCAGTGGCTTCAGGCCTGTTTTCTGTTTTCTGACCCTATAGTTTTGCCTTTTCCAGAATTTTACATAAAAGGAATTATTCAGCATGTAGTCTTTTGGATTTGGCTTTTTTCACTCAGCACAGTGCACTTGAGACTCAACCACGCTGTTGCCTGTATCAGAAGTTAATGCCTTTGTTTCGCTGAGAAGTATTCCATTGTATGGATGCCCATCAGATTGTTCAGCCGCTCACTAGTTGCAGGACATCTGGGTGGTTTCCAGTTTTTGGTGATTACAGTTAAGCTGCTATAAACATTTGCTGCAGGTTTTTGTGTAAACATAAGTTTTCATTTTACTTGGTGAGTCATATGGGAAGTATATGTTTAACTTGAAAAGAAATTGCCAAACTATTTTTCCAAAATGGTTGTCCCCTTCTGCATTTCCATCAGCAGTGTTTGAGAGTTCCTGTTGCTTCATGTCCTCATCAGGGCTTGATATTGTCAGATTTCTGGACGGTTGGTTTTTGGGTTTTTGTGGGGTTTTCTTGGTGAGGGGAAGGATTGAAGCCGTTCTAACGGAAGTGTAGTGGTATCTCATGGCAGTTTCAATTTGCCTGACCTCTTCTACAGCATTTTTTCTTCACTAGCATTAGCTGATGTATCAGATGTCTCTATGCTCCACCTCACATCCTCTTGACCAAGCTTTTAACTGCAGCTGTTGTTTCAACCAGCTGAAAGTAAGTCCACCTCACCTCACTAGCACCACGTGTCTCTCAGTTTCTGCCCCACAACTTCTCTGCCCCTACCCCACGCATGAAATATTTGCAAAAACCTTCTCATTCTGATGCATGTGTAAACCTAGAAATGCAAGAAAGTTTATACTCTAATGGGCAACTCTTGAACAATAGTGGATGGAGGCTGCTGAGTACATACTCCTCCCCTTGGAAGAACGGTTCCATCCCTTGGATGGAATTTCTCTATGGCGCCTCACGGGATAGGAGAATTCCCAGTGGGAATGAACACAGACCAAATATTGTGTTGCCCACAGTGGTGATCAGCAAAATAATATATCCTGTGATTGGCTTTACCTCCTCCCTTGTTTTAGTTTGTCAAAGCCCCCCTTTTTCTTCCTTGAGATCACTTTCCAAAATAAATCACCTGCACACAAGCCCTTGTCTTGTGCTCTGCTTTAAGTGGTATCCAGGATAAGTCACCTTTATTCTTCACTAAAGTAACTTGTAAATTTGCATTGTTTTATTTTATTTGTACATTTTGTGACAGACCCTCATGGCAATAATATAAAAAATAACTGAAGTGGCTCACCTAGCGTGGTCTCTTATGAAAGGGGGGTTTTTACTCTGTTTGAGGGCTCACACCAAATCTGGAGAGAGGACATGAGTGATAGCGACCCTTGTGTCATTTAGGACAGGAGCAAACAGCAAAGGAAAAGCTTACTTTATTTTATATAAGAAGCACAGTCCTTGACCCTGATAACTCAACTGGCTCAGCTAAAGCTTACCCCTAAAAAATGTCCAGATAGAGAACATTCCATAGGTAAACTTGCGATCTTATAAAGATTTGTATTATTATTATCATTTTTGACAACAGATACCACTTTTTCTGGTTGTCCATACAAAAGCAGCTTTTGTTAGCAAGCAGGAGAAAGCCAGTCTATTCAGAAGGACAGATTTCTCAATTTTCTTGATGACAACATAAGTATAACTCAATTCTTTTTGGCACAGATCTTTCTGGCGCGTATACATTACATATATGTGTTGATTGTATCCATGAGCACTCTTTGTGAGGGAGTACTTTTCCTATTATAGAAAGCATTCTTAGTATTTTCATAAAAGGTAAAAGCTGACATATTGGTAGACAGAAGCCACATATGTGTACTCTGTTAGAGAATAGCTCCTGAATTTCATTCACAGTTTTTAGCTTTCATAGATGAATGCTGGAAGAAAATCTCCTGAGAAAAATGAGCAATTTGGGTTGGATGTGATTTCAGATAAAAAAGCATAAGAGAAAATTATGCAAATAACTGCTTAGTATTTACGATAATTCAGCATTGTAAACATTTACAACAGATATTGCCTTCACGAAACTGACCTATCCTCTGTTTCAGCATAATCATCACCTTCACTTTCACCAGCTAATGGAATTAATGGAAGCAGATTTTAAAGTCTGTAAACTACCTTGAGTGTTTTATGTGCATTCTTCTAAATCTCTCAGATAATAATTCACCAGTACATGAGTAGATTGTAATATGTCTATTTTATTATATTGAAACCAGATAAAATGTTGACTGCTGAATATTTGTATTTAGAGGTATAACTATCATTTAAACATCATGCCTTAAAACCAAACTTAGTGATTTTGTCACAAAAGTTAATTGCTCTTCTCTATTGCCCTAAATACTTCAGGTTGGAAATTTCAGGCATCCTACATCCTCTTCGCCTCCCTATAGCAAATTAAGTTATATTAATTCATCCTTTGTTTTATTGGATTCTTCTTTCCCGTTCCCTCACCCACTATCCAAGTCCAACAGGCTAGGCTGATGCTCAGCTGGTTAATATCAGGACCAAGTATAAGTGAGCTCTGAGAAGACATGAAAATTACCTGACAAGATTAAATGCAGCATTCCAAGATGTTTTCAGAAGAAGATTTATAGTGAGAATTTCTGGGGAAAGTACAAAGAGTTGTAGCTCAACTTCAGACTTATGAATGATCTTGGAACAATCTCAGGGACAAGCAGAGCATGTGCTAGAGGCAGAGAAAAATATATGGGTCCTAAATGCAAGCTGGTCTCCCTGATGGAGAGAAGGCTTTGGTAACTCCTCTCTACACCTGTGGTTTATGGAAGGTGAAGTATAGTTCTTGCATGAAAGGAATAAAGGACCCTTGAATGAAAGTCAAAAACAAGAAGAGCACAAACTACTGCCACTTCTTTGGCAATTCTTACCTTTGACATACATAAGAAAAAGGGGAACCTCTATAATACCTTAACTATATGTCAGGTATGTAACTCTCCCCAGGCAGGCAGACTCAGACCTCCTGATGAAGTTCCAGAGCCCCGCCCCAGGGAGTAGGATGCATGCTAGAATGGATGAGCGGTGCTTACTGCAGAGGATGGGGCAGCTGAAGGCAAGGGTGATGTGGGGAATCAAGCTTCCTGGAGTATCCAGCCAAGGTTCGAGGAGAGCTTGCCTAGAATCAAGCACACAGAGCCTCACATTTCTACTCATCATTCGGAAAGAATGAAACAATGAGATCCCAAATGTATCTCTTGGATCTTAAAAACTTGTCTCAGAAACTGAAGCCTTGGACACACAAGAGGTAGATTAATTTTTTCTTCTAATTAGAGATCATGATGTTGGAAGAGGCTGGAAAATGTGAGAAGTAAATAGCTGACTCTGAACAAAGGGTGAAAAAAGATTTTCTTTCTGCACTAGAAATTATGATTATAGATTAGCAAACTCCTAGATGAGCATTTTATAAAGACCAGGAAGAAAATTTTGGTAGGAGTCATATAGACCTGATATAGAAGATGTCAAACTAAAAGCAGATGAAAATGGGTAAAAAGTATATATTATGGTGACAATAGGCATAATATACAGAGAACAACAGTGAACGAGGTATTTGATGATTATCAGTAATAAATAACAATACATCCCCAATGTCCCCAGACTTCTTCAACCTATGATTACAAAGGAAGTCACAGCAGCATTTACATGCAAATAGTACTGTCTCCTCATGTTCACCTCCTCCTATGGGAATTCAGCTCACTGTAAAGCGTCCCCAAAGTGTTTCTAGGGATTAATAGAAGGTATACTAACAAATATGTGTCTGATGGACACTTGCCTCTCTTTTAGACCTGGGGAGAGGATCTGCCATCTCTTATTTGCATCTATTAAGTCTGTAGCTCATAGAGGAGCCCTCCTTGAATGCCATCACCTGGTACTTGCAGAGCCACCAAACCCTAGAGGTTCTAACCAGCCCAGGACTCCCTCCAGCCTTCTGGTGCCACAGTGATTATGGGTTCCTTACAGAAATGAGTCATACTCATCACCACCTATTCCAAAGGATTCAGATGCAGTGCCATACCTCCATCATTACCTCTCATGCCTTTGTCTCAGGCACCCGAGTACCTGAATAGACACATGCCATGAAATTTTAGGATCAATTTAGGTTTGGCAGGATCTACCTTGCTCCACCATACCCCCTGAAAAATATTATAAGTCCTTTGCAGGGGATTTCAACCTCAGCCACTGACTCTTTCTCAAAGAAAGAGATAGTGTTTTCTCTGCAGTTGGTGGTATCACACACAAACATGTACACACTAAAACATATATTATTTTATACTAAATTATTTTATTTTACTTCCCTTTTACATTATTGTTAGTGTATTATGTTGATTTTATTTTCAAGTTATGCATGTAGATTGATTATATTTTCTATGGATTTCATTTTGGGAGAGTAAATGAGATGTTATAGAATATTTGTTGCAAATAGGGGGCGTTGGGTCTAGGGGTATTGATAACCACTGCCAAGGTTCATAGGAAGCAATTCATGGGTTTTAAGCAGGGAAATAACACGGTCAGATGTTTTGTTTCAGGTAGATTATTCTGGTGGCTGTTGGGAAGACGAATTTAGCATCATAATGCTGGTGTTGGAGGAATCAATGTGGGAGACTATTATTGCAGTCTAAGAGAGTCTGGAGAGTCGCCGTAGACTGGAAAACAACTAGACAGAGGGATTCTCAGAAGCAAAGATCAGAGGATTTCAAGAAGAAAGGGGCAAGTCAGCAGAGTCAAATGGATTTATATAAATTAGTAGCTAGGTGGCCACAAAATGCATGTACACTTGGGAACAAATAAGCGAACTCACTTTGCCTTGGCATGAGTGTTGAGGGAAAGAAACATGGAAAAGGAGAAAGAGGAGGGAATTCCTCCTTTCTTTTCTCTGAGTAGCATTTTCCCTTTTATTCCTATGTCCCTGTAGGTGATCCTGTAGTCTTTTGGAAATGGCATTACTAAGAATCTGCAGAATGAATTCTATTCCTAAATCAAATGCCAAATACGTTACTTCCGGCAGGCCAATTTTCTGTGACTCAATGTACTTACCTGTGGCTTAGGGATAATAATTTGTCCTTTAAGATAGCTTTGATGACAGAAAAATATATGTCAAAGTATTTTGAAAAATTAAGAAAGATAACTAAATTGTGATTGTTATATTGTTTAGATTTTGACAGTATAATAGGTTTCCATTCAGAGAATCTGCATGCATGAGTGGGAGCCATGCCATTGGCTTCTAGGTAATAATTAGGTTTTTCCTTTCTCAAAAAAGAAAGAAAGAACTTTTTGATATTAACACTTCTCTATGGCTTCATACTATGAACTTCTGTGAACAAAGGGGGCTAACAGTTCTGTGGCTTTTTGGAGTCTCTTTTTTTCTCAAATCCCTGTCAATCTAGTTCTATAATCAAAGTGTATTCTTTGGAGACCTTTGGTGACAGCTGGAAGTCAGAGATGCAATTGGTTATATTTATTCAAAGTATTTTGCAAAAGATTCTTGATGGGAAAATTTTAAATTGAAAAAAACCTCTGGAGAAATTATTATTACTTTAGAAAAGTGTAAGTAGTCATGACAACTCTGAAAAAGTACACATTATGGTAAGCATTTTTCTCACAATGAAAGTTCCAGACAGAATCACCCATGTACATGGCCAGCAGTACTTGTCAGTACCCAAAGAGGCTTATGGCCTGAGCATCTATTGGCTTTAAAGTCAAAGAATGACCATTATATCTATATATTCCTGACAGGCTTTCTTTTTTTTTTTTTCAGAAATAAATGCCTAATTTCTCCAAAAAAAAGTAAATTGATTTAGTTAAATAAAAGGATTAACATGTAAAATGGTAATATTTAGTAACAAATTATTTATCTGACTTGAAGCTTTTCAAGAGTCTTATTCAGGTCAGGATGAGAAACTAGAAATTTACTGAGTTTGTGTTCAAAACTGTCTTGTTATGCTATTGAGCCAACTGTAAGCCTGAGTGTGAAATGTTACATTAGGTGAGCTGAAACTCCATTCAGACACCCAAAATGGCATTTCCATTATCACTGATGAGGCCTTTTTCTCAGCCATATGAAATATTATAAACTAAGCAGGCATCCAATATGGTCATTTATACGCAGAAAACCATGGTGCTGGAACAGACTTTGAAAAGGTCTCTTAGGTCAGAC
The DNA here is from genome assembly GCF_037783145.1 of Equus przewalskii. Lineage (NCBI taxonomy): Eukaryota > Metazoa > Chordata > Mammalia > Perissodactyla > Equidae > Equus > Equus przewalskii. The sequence goes on from NC_091847.1 coordinate 38,677,706, forward strand.
TAACTCCCATTATTTTAAATGTCACACATTTGTTCTAGAATATGTATGCTTTGATAATATGACAAATGGAAAAAGGATGATGCTAATTGTCAACCTTATATACAAATTCCAAACTCTCCAGCTAATACTAGAAATTCACTCAAAGATACAAATCTACCACAGAGATACTAAAATTGCATTTTACACATGAATCATAGAATTTTAGAGCTGGAGATAATTTAACTCAACTCTTGTCTTTGACTGACAAAGAAATTGAGGCCTGGAAATATGAAGTGGTTTGTCCAAGTCCACAGAGATAGTGCCAAGGGCAGGAACTAGAATTCAAGAAATTCTCTTAAGAAGCAAAAATTGTTAGGACTAACTACAACAGATACCTTAAGTCCAATTATGGTTTGGAAATTAATGCTGCAAATGTGTTGAGAATATATTGTTATTCAAGAATATTTCCAGGGCTACTGCGTGAGGTTGTGCAGGGTAAATGCAGAGCACAACTCAAGGGGGTGGTGCCATTTGCGGAGATTAAAGTTGGGAAGTACACAACCTGAATGACTATTCACAGCAGGGTGGACTACTTATTTCACGCAAAAAGTCCTTTTGAGGATTTGAGGAGCTACTCTAAGTACCCTACATTTCTTTGAGGTAATGATGACCCTTCTTGATACTTAACAGTTCACCTCTACCAAGAAATTTTCCAAATGAGGCTAATGTTTTGTCATAATCAAGGAGAATAATGACTGACCTAAATATATCATTACCATTTTTCTCTCTGACCCACAAATAAGGAAAATAATAACTAACATTTATAAAATGTTTACTAAATGCCAGCAACTATGCTATGTGATTTACACACGTGGCCTCATTTAATGCTCACTACAGCAAAGTGAGGTAGTTCTTTTGTGTTCTCTATTTTATAAATGAGGAAACAGAGGCTTAGAGGGGTTAAGTAGCTTGCTTAAGGTTATTGAGCTCATAAGTGAACTAGATAAGACACGAACCGTGTTGATCTAATTAGTACCTCTGGTCATATCCACTATACCAGCATTTGACAAGTTTCAGTCATTAAAGTGTCCCCTCATAACCAGATTCTCAGATAATCTGGGGACATTAATATTTTTCTTCAAATTTACTCAGTTTTTAGATAATAATTGAATTTATTTGAAAATAAAACCAAAAATGGCAGATTAGAGATTTCAGACAAAAATATCTGCTGAACAGCTAAAAATATAACTAGCCAAAAATTTTTTACAGTAATGATGATAACTTCATACAGAGCTAACGAGACTGCAAGAAATTGATGCACCAAGTGAAGATTTCCTTTTGGGAATTTGGAAAGCTACTCAAAATCATGAATTCTTTTTTGAAAAACTGGGAGGTGAGCATTGGAGCATTCACCAACTGCAAGAGGAAGAGCAATACTTTAGAAAGATAATGGAGGAAAAATGGGTTTTCAAGGGCTGTACCAGTGGGAGCCTACTTGAGCCAGAATGAGCAAAAACAAAAGGCATCTGAAATTCTGCAAGAATCATCAGAAACAGACTGTAAAACAAGTATGCTTACTATGTTCATAGAGATAAAAGCTGAGCTTAAAATTTTAAGCAAGGAATTAGAAACTACGAACACTGACATTTCAAATTTTGAAAAAGAAGTAAATAGAAATTCTGGAATTGAAAACCAGAATAACTGAAATTAAGAATTCAGCGGTGGGTTTAGTGACAGATTGGAAATAGTTGAAGAGAGAACTGATAACCCAGAAGATAGGTCAGAAGAAACTACCCAAAACAAAGCATAAAATATAAAATAGAGGGGATATATAGAAAAGAGCGTAAGTGTAGAAACAGAAAAAGCATTTAATAATAACATATTTACATATACATATATATACATATACATACACATACATACATACACTTCTAGAACAGACAAAGATGGCCCTTATCAACACTTATTCAAAAGTGTTTTGGAGGTCCTGGTCAGTGCAGTAAAGCAAGAAAAATAAATAAAAGGTATAAGCATTAGAAAAGAAGAAGCAAAATTGTCATTCATAGAAAGTAATATTCTATACATAGACAACCTAACATTATATAGAGATAACTTATTAGAATTAATAATACTTAATATATGAATATTAGAATACCATAGCTGTTTATTGTTAATATAAATTATATTTTCATGCTCTAGCAATAAACTTTAGATATAATTTTTTTAAAGATACCATTTTCTTTCTCTTTTTTTTGGTGAAGAAGATTCACCCTGAGCTAACATCTGTGCCAGTCTTCCTTTGTTTTGTATGTGGGTTGCCGCCACAGCATGGCCACCAGTGAGTGGTGTAGGTCCACACCCAGGAACTGAACCTGGGCTGCTGAAGCAGAGCGTGCCAAACTTAACCACCAGGACACAGGGCCGGCCCAAAGATATCATTTTCAGTAGCATGAAAAACACCAAGTACTTAGACATAAATCTAGCAAACGATATATAGGATCTCTGTAAAGGAACTATAAAACTTTGAGAGAAGTTAAAATTAAAGAAGACAAGTAAATTAAAACATACATCATGTTCATTATTTTGTAAAGCTCTCCGTTCTTGACAAAGTTATCTGTATAATCATTACCATCTCAAACAACCCTCAACAGGGTTTCTTTTTTAGAACTTGGCAAACTGTTTTTAAACGTATTTGGCAACACAAATGTCCAAGAATTACTAAGACATTTATGAAGAAGAAGAACAAGGTAGGAGGACTTTATCATGAATCAGTGCTTATTTATAAAGCAATAGTAACTAAGGCAGGATGGTACTGGTCATGCATTACACGTAGACAAATGACACAGAATAGAGGGTCCAGAAATAGATGCACACGTTTACAGACACTTGGTTTACGACACAGATGGAACTGCAAAGCAGAGGCACCGAAGTATCAGAGGCAAAATAATAAAGCCTCTAGAAGGTTAAAAGGCACATATTTACAACTTTGGGAGTAGGAAAAGACTTCTTACACAAAATATAAAAGCATTAAATATAAAAGAGAGAGATTGATAAGTTCATTACTTAAAAATTAAAAACTTTTCTTAATGGAAAGGTACTACTAAGAGAGTGAAAATGAGAGATACAGACTGGGAAATACCTGAAACACACTTAACCCACAAAGAGCTTATACCCAAAATATTTAATGAACAAGTATAAATTGGGAAGAAAAAGACAGACAACCCATAGAAAAAGAATGGACAAAAGATTTGAACAGGTAATTTCGCAAAGAAGTAATCCAAATAACCATTAAACATGCTAAAAGGCCCTCAATATCATTAGAGATCAGAGAACTGCAAATGAAAACCACAACAAAATATCAGTTCACATCCACCAGATTGGTTAAAATGAAAACATCTGAGAATACAAGCATTAGCAAGGATACGGAACAATGGAAACTTGCATACAGAGCCGGTGTAACTGTAAACTGGTACAACTCCTTTGAGAAAAAGCATAGTAGTACCTTGCAAAGTTGTAAATACATATACCCTATGACCTAGCAATCCACTCTTAGGTATAGACCCTACAGAAATGTGGTACCAGGGAACATGTGCAAGAATGTTCATACCAATATGGTTCCTGAAAACTCTAACGTGCAATTAACCCAAATGTCATCAGTAGTGAAACGGATCAATAAATTGTGGTATACTACAGTCATACACAATAACAAACATTGAGGAAAAGATGCCACACACAGTACAATAACATGCTATTTGGTTCCATTCACAAAAGTTCAAACATAGGCAAAACAGACTTGTATTGTTCAGGAGTGCGCATCCAGTGGTAAAACCATGGAAGTGATTATCGCAAGACTTTGGTTAACTATTCTGAGGGTGAGGGGTTGGGAGGAGGTGGAGCTACAGCAAGTGGCTGAGAAAAGGGTAGATCCTGAGGGGGAAACTGTGGGGAGAGGCTGAAAGACTGGGGCTGAGAGAAGAACATGGCTGGGGGCTGGGGTGAGACAGAAGTCTAGGGGAGAAGGGGGCAAAGAAGGATTAGCTGATGGGGAGTAGACCTCGGGGACATGTAAGATGCAGATATTGAGGTTGAGCTGTGTCACAGACGAGAGAGAGCTGAAGCATGGCAGCAAGCTGAGGAAAGGATGAGCTGGGGGCATCAGAACAAGCTGGGGAAGAAAGGAGGCTGGCAGCTGGGAAGAAGTGGGCATAGGGCATGCTCTGTCAGGCAGTACAGGTTGTCATTACATATTAGCATTTCATACCATTATCTCTAGCCTGGCTAATTGCAAAAGCCTCCAAATGGGTCTGCCAGCTTCTTCCCTTATCCCTTGAGTCTCTTCTCAAACCAGCAGTCAGAAAGATCCTGTTCAACTAAGTCAGATCATGTCATTCCTTGCTCACTCTGACCACACTGTCTAATTTCTGTTCCTCAAGTACAACAAGCAGTGCCTTTGCAAATGATGTTTTCTTTGCCTAGATTTGCCTGTTACATCTCCCCTAGAGACAGAATGTGCTCTCTCATCTCTTACGATTTTACTCAATTATCATATTCTCCTTAAGGCCTTCTATAGATAATCTATCTAAATTTTTAACAATATCTTCCCCAATTTTGTATCCTTTTCTTTGCTTCACATTTTTCTTGCTAGTACTTATCACTCTTTTGTACCATATATTTTACTTATTTATTTTGTTAGTCATCCTAACTCCCATTAGAATGTAAGCACCATAAAAGCTGGGATTTAGGGGTCTTTTTCATGTTTGACTCCCTAGTACTTAGAAGAATATCAGGATATACTCAGCACTCACTAAATATTTATTGAGTGAATCAATGAATGAATGAATGAAGAAAAGGATGAATGAACAAAGCCATCTATCCAGTAACGACAGCTAGAAACCTGGGCACCTTCAGCTCTTTCTTCTCCCTCACTCAGTTCTGTCCATTTAACTCTCTAAATATGCCTCTACCCCTTTCTCTCCGTCTCCGTGACTCTCTCTCTAGTTCAGACCACTATCGGCTTTCGCCCAGACTATGGCAACAGATGCCTGACTTTGCTCCCAGCTACCAGACTGATCTTAAAACATGCCCTTCTCCTACTGAAACCCTTCGGAGGATCCTCATCACACACAGTGACTAAAACCCCAGCTCCTTGATGTTGCAGACAAGGGCCTGTAAGATCTGTCACCTAGCTCTCTAGCCTTCCTCTCACTCCTTTCTGGCCCACGATTTATAAAGAGGAAACAGCAAACTGCTTTTGTAACCTAACATGTTGTTTCCACGCTGTGGGAGACGGGTGCATCCAGCCCTGTGTCTGAAATGTCCTCTCACTTCTTATTTTACCCAGTTAAGAAGCCATCCTTTAGGATTTAGTTCAAACGGTTGCCTGCCTCAGTGCATATTACTTCTGCCTCCTCCTGTAGGCTATGTACCTTTCTCTGTGCTCCCATAACTCTCACACATTTATTTCCCATGGCACTTAGCACACTCCATAATATGTGTATATGCCTACCTCCTCTACTGGAATCTGAGATCCTTGAGGGCATCTTATTCATCTCTGTATGCCTAGTGCCTACCACATTGCCCGACACAAGGTAGGTGCTCAAAAAATATTTGGTGACTGAGTAAATGAATGAGTTATGCTATATACAAAAATAATAATTTTTGTAATAATCACTAAGCAAATTAATAACAAGCAACTTGTATCACTTTCAAATACTCAGGCATCCAACATACATCTTTTACGAATTCCATCTTTTGTAAAAGTAAAGAAATAGGCACAGAGCCCAGGAAAATCACTTTTAACATGTCTCTTATGGTCCTTTCATGCTCAGAAATTTGATTCTCTTTATTATAAATGCTTCAGGCACCAACAGATCATTTTTCTCATTTTTGTTCAACTTTATCCCTTCACGAGTCTCCCTCTCTCACCCACAGAAAAGAACTTCCAGGAAGCCACCATAACTAAATGTAACATTTGTTATAATGAGACAATATAGGAGAAACTCAATACACGTTATTTTAGACATTTACAAAGTGGGGATTTTCTCAATAGTCTGCAGTGGAAACCTCTAATGAGAATTCACTGGGTGAGACTCAGCGTGGGAACGGGTGCCAGGTAGTCGCTGTGTTCAGAGCACTAACTGCTCCGCTAGGTAGAAATGTACTTAAATATGTACATAGATATTGAAACAGAGATTTCCTTCAATAACTAATATATTTAAATTCTCCATTATTGCCCAGATCATCCTATGAAAATACACGACACATTAAAAAGATGACCTCATCTGTCCATTGGTCACGTGTCAATCCTAAACTTAACTTCTTTTGATAAAAGATTTCCTGTGCCATCTGGAGTCAAGAGCAAGGAATCAGGACTAGAGTCTTTCTACCCAATTATCCTCTCATTCACGGCCTAAAGTTTCAGTCAAACACTCCAGGATAAAAGGGCAAACTACAAAAAGCAGAGAGATCTGTCCTCTGAGTTTCTCGTTGGAGAAAAGTATATATAGAAATGAGAATGAGCTCTGTCTGGTGTTAGGAAAACTAAGGCGATCGCCTCAAACAGACTTAGATGAGTTAACGCCGTGAACTGATTTTAAAATGCAAATTTTTTAAATCATGAAGAACATCAAAGCCATATGTGAACAATTTGAAACCCAAGTAGATTATCAGAGAACATAAGTGGATATACAAGATTCTTCCTATAGCACTTTTTAAAAGTTAAAGTCAATTTCATACAAATACAACTTACTCAAGGGTACATGAAATTGATACTGGTGCTTATTGAGTGCCATTTATGGATTAGAACTGGTGTTAGGCATTAGTGATACAAAGATGAATAAAAAATATCCCCTTCCCTTCATATGTTTAGAGTCCAGCAATAGACATGCAAGCAGACATTTACATCAGATGTAAGAAATGTAACATGGGAGGTGAACACAGGGAGAACAACATGAGGTCAGGGAGGGCACATTTACATATTGCATTACGTATAAAACTCAAATCTCCAGAAAAAGTTGCACTGTTAATATACTGTTATATGTAATGTAAAAGGAGCCAACACACCTTATGCTCATCGACATACTAATCTGTGCCATATGAAAGTGCTGATATTCAGCCATTTCTGACCTACAAAAACAGCAATTTGACATGTTTTAACCTATGAGTTTCAGAGTAAAATTTCTTTTATTTATTCCACAAATATCTGGTCATTACATAGCAAGTGCAGGTGGAAGAGGAATGGAGAGGAGGAAGAGTAGAGGCACCAATGGGGACTGAGCTAAGCAAAGGACTCTAGTTATCACTTAACCCCTCAATTTTTCTTCTTGAAATTTTCCCTAAAAAGTGCCATAGACTGTTCCAAAAGAACAGTGCGGCCACTCGCTCCACAAAGGGCTCTGTGTTTGTCCTTACAGATAATAGGCCATAAAGGCTCTTTGTGAGAATGCCTGAAGCAGAGGTGAATCTTAGGGAGGCAGGTACCCCTTAAACACTTGCTAGTAATTCACAGCCATAGAGTCTGCTAGTTGTCCGTCTTATTTACTCTCCCCTTCTTTCATAGTGATGACCTCTTAATTTTGGCTGGACATCAACCACCTAAAATAGACTACATTGTTCAGCTTGCAGCCAGGTATGGCAGGTATGAATAAATGCTGGTTCATGGGAGGCTAAGAGGGACCAGAGTGTGCAATTTCTGGAAAATAAACTTGAAGGGCAGTGGTGTGGGCTTCTCTTTCGCTTCTTCCTCCTGACTGGGGAAGTCCTCCTTCCCCGTTTCCTATAGTTTTGTCCTTGCAAGAGGATCACATAAATAAAGTCATATAGTATGTAGCCTTTGTGTCTGGCATTATTCACTTAGCATAATACCTTTGAGATTTGCCCATGCTATTGCACACATCAGTAGTTCTTTGTTTTTCATTGCTAAGTAATATTCCATGGTATGGATGTATCACAGTTTGTCTATCCCTTCCCCAGTTGAGGGCATTTGGGACGCTTCCAGTTTTAGCAATTATAAATAAAACTGCTATGTGTGTTCAGCTACACATTTCTGTGTGAATGTAGGTTTTTGTTTTAAATGGGTAAACATCTAGGAGTAGGATTGCTGGGTCATACGGTAAGTGTATGTTTAATAGCACAAAGAACTACAAAAATGTTTTACAAAGAAACTGTATTATTTTGCATTCTAACCAACAGTGTATGAGAATTCAAGTTGCTCCACATCTTCGTCAATATGATGGTCAGATTTTTTATTTTAGCCTTTCTAATAGGTATACACTGATGTCCCATTGTGGTGTTAATTTGCATTTCTCTAATAACTAATGATATAGAGCATCTTGTCATGTCTTATTTGCCGTATATCTTTTTTGTGAAGTGACTGTTCAAATGTTTTGCCCCTTTTTCATTGGGTTTTGTTCACTTATTATTAAGTTTTGAGAATTCTCTATAAATTCTGATACAACTCCATCATCAGATATGTGATTTACAAATATTTTCTCCTAGTTGGAGGCCTATCTTTTCACTGTCTTTACAGTGTCTTTCAAAGAACAGAAGTTCTTAAGTTTGAGAAAGTCCAATGTATCAATTTTTTTTCTCTCAGGGATAGTACATCTGATGCTGTGTTTAAGAAATCTTTGCCCAACCCAAGGTCATGAAGATTTTTTCCTATGTTGTCTTCCCCTATGTTTTGTAGTTTTCAGTTTTACATTTAGGTCAATGATCCATTTTGAGTTAGTTTTTGCACAGGGCATGAGGTATGACTTGAGGTTCATTGCTTTTTGCACCTAGATATTCAATGGTTCCCACACCGTTTGTTCATAAGACTACTCTTTCTCCATTGAATTGACTTTGTATCTTTGTTGAAAGTCAACTGACCATAGATGTGTGGGTCTATTTCTGGATTCTCCGTTCTGTTCCATGAGACACACTTACAAATTTTTTAAAGCCAATCCTGATGGCCTAGCAGTTAAAGTTTGGTGCGCTCCCCTCTGGCAGCCCAGGTTCGGTTCCCAGGTGCAGAACCACACCACACCACACTCGTCTGTCAGTAGCCATGTTGTGATGCCAGCTTATACGGAAGAACCAGAAGAACTGACAACGATACACAGCTATGGACTGACACTTTTAGGTGGGTGGTGGTGGGGGGAGAAGAGAAAAAAAAAGGAGGAAGACTGGCAACAGATGTTAGCTTAGGGCAAATCTTCTCCAGAAAAAAAAAAAAATGGTACATGTATTTATTTTGTAAATGTATTTATTTTTAACAGAGATTTTTTAAAAAACACGAGCTTCCCAACTCCAAGTTGTGGCTTCCTCTCTTAAATTACCCAGTTCTTGAGATTATGGTTGCCTGAAGTTATATCGCATAAAGTCATTGTGAAATACAAACATTTATATGCCACACCAAGTATCCTCATTTGCAAAACATCTTGTGAGATGTTGTTTTGACTTGCCACTAAAATATAAGGTTCTCATTACAAAAAACATTAAAAAGTACAGCTTCCTTTAGACTTCATAAAATAGACCCCAGTGCAGACAACTATGCTTTTTAAAACGAAGACATTTTTAAGAGTAAGGCTACTTTGAATATTTTACTTGGAACTAATACATAGATTCATCAAGTCCCCAAGCCCTGTGGAATTTCAATTAGCTACCTGCCAAGAGCCACAGATAGCATAATATAGCTATGTAGGGGAAATACCATCTGTCTCTGTGACCAAAAATCACTCTGGCATCGACGCCTATGGTTCCTCAGAGCTCTCTTGATTCTGCCAGTATTATATCCATGGTTAACCACAGACAACTTCTCTGTGAATGTCTCCAACTGCAGAGACTATAGGGAAGCCAGTAACACAAGGGATTCATTGATAACACTGATTATGCCGATGGTGGATGGCACAGCTGACCATACCAAGACATTGACAAACGAATGCCCTTAATTGGCAGAAACTACTGAATCTTTGCCAGTTCCTGTGGCAAACTGGACATCCAAGTTTCTCCAATTATGTTTTTCTTTTTTCTTTTCCAATCAAGGAGCATATAATGCGAGGATCGTTAATGCCTAAGAAGAAACCTGCTATATTTCTCATTACCAAGGGAAAACCACCTGAGACAATGCCAAAAACATAAACAGAAATAAATGACAACTATAGACATCAATAGATGGTTAGTATGTGGTAAAAAGCTCCTTTCCCCTGCATCTATTCACTCAGGCCACGTGACTGATGGGTAAGCTTTTTGAGGTCACCTCTCCCTTTAAGGTGATCCTATACATGGTCCCGTATGCCTATCAGATCAATTCCAGCTTGAACCAAGAGAGAGAGGAGTCATCACTGGTACTGACTCCTGAAGTACTTCATCTTAACCTGCAGTCAGCAAGAAGGCCAGTTAGAATAGCATAGCAGGACCTAGGCATGAACTGTGTGAGAGTTCTTAGTTTTACACAACAGGATCCACCCTAGTTAGTTTAAGGAGGAAAGTATTAATTATAGGATTTTAGAAAGCTCACAAAGTGTGAGGTGGAGTGTGTCAAGAAAGGAGGCTGGAAAGGGAGCTGGGGTCCAAGTTGTTGAGGACCTGGGAAGCCGCGCCAGGAAGATTGGCCATTATTGGAAGCAAAGGGGTGCCACTGAGGAGCTGTCATCAAGGGATGGCATAATCTGAATTGTATTTTAGACAGCGCATTCTGACTGTAGTGTAGGGGAAAATTTTCAGAAGGCAGGATGTGAAGCATAACCATTAGAGGGCTGCTGCAATAGTTCAGGAACAACAGCCAGGACTCAGAGATCAAAAGCAGACAGTTAAGAAATAAAAGTTTGCAAAGTTGGTAAGTGGTTACAAGGGTGAAGGAGAAGAGGAAGCCGAGTTTCAAGAAAAAAGTGCAAATTTATCAAAAACAGAAAACAAAGATTTCTATTTTGGACACTGACTTTAAGGCATCTGTAGACTTCCAGGTTGATATAATCAGTATGTAGCTGGATATCTGAGGTTTAAGAGAAAGCTGTTAAGGGATGGGAAAAAAAGATTTGATAGTAATTAGTATATAAAGTAGGTAAAATCATAAGGGAGATTGGGAGCCAGCGAAATAGAGAGAGAAGAGCAAAGGGCAAGGATAGAAACCTGGAGGACACTAGGGTTTTAGGAGTGAACAGACAATGGGAAATATACAGGCACACTAAGAATCACCTTAAAATATGGCAAAGTGAGTAATTTTTTAGAAGCTGAAGGAATGAAGAACGTCAAAGAGTAAGTGGTCAACAGTGAGAAATGAAGCAAAAAGGTCCACTAGGATCAGGATGCAAGAGTATTGACTGGATTAGGTAACACGAAACATGGAGAAGCCATCATATCCTGCATGGGGAGGAAGACGGGACTAGCAGGAGACCAAAAGACAGTGGATGGGGGAGGCAGGAATGAGGGGTCGATTTCAGGCCTCCATGACTTCATTTTATTGATAAAGCAAGAGGTGGGCTGTCTCCTGGGAGTTTGGGGGGCAGAGTATATGGTGCTAGCTAAAGGTCTTGAAAGGAGTGGTGCCCCTTTCAAACAGTCATAAGAGGAATGGGCAGAATTGGTGAACTAATGACAGGACTAAGGTTTTTCATGAGCATTGAGAGTCCGGATGAAGCTGACCTTTCCTTAGCAGCACTTGGCCACCCAGCATGGATGCCGAGAAAGTCAACTGTGAGGCAGATCTGGAAATGAGGTCCCCCCAGCCATGCCATAGACAAACAAGGATGCTAATGAATCGAGTGCACAGCTAACAGAGCAGTCTAGCTGGATGCTGGAGAGGGGCTGGTAGTCTGGGAAAATTTAGGGAATAAGAGCAGGTTTCGTGGGAGCAGGAGAATGGGAGCTCTACTGCCCCCCTTTCTTCTCACCTCTCTGGTGAGAAGCCTAAAAGCCTCTACTTGCCACAGCAACCGTTACTGATAGAAAACCAAAATAAAACAGAGAGAACTCATTATTTAAAAATGCCTTTAACACTTTTCTTAGAAGACACGAATCATCTAAATCATCCCCCCAAAGCCCTTTTAAATTCCAAGAGTGAGAACAAAATTATGGTTAAATGTTTAATTAATGTTTGTGATAGATCGCATGTTAGTTTTAGAAAGGTCAAATTTATGATACAATGAAGTCATATTTTTCACATTTTGCAGGTCTACTTTATAGCACATTGGGGCCCACAGCACAATAAATATCTTCTATTACGATGTAAGATGCTTGTATGCAAAGCTGTGTGGGGCCAAGATAATATTGAATTTCAAGTCAAATGAGCTAGTGTGAACCTTAGGCAAGTCACTCTGTCTTTCAAGACTTCAGCTTTCAGACTTGTAAAATGAAAGATAGGGACAAATCTCCAAGTTTCCTTCCAGGTTAAGAAAATCATGAGCCTAATTTAATATTTTAAATTACTATAGAATTGATAGAGTTACTCCTTTTATTTTCTGATATATTTGTGGTCCCAGCTATAATTTATTGAACCTCAGTTTTTGATTGAGAACACAAACTCCAGTGATAACACTGTCTCTATAGGAAATAGAATCCATTTTACTACAATTTATTTTGTGCTCCAATTTCTCCATTCTCTGCCCAAAAGTTCAAGATATTTCTTCACCATCTTGTGACCATGGGTCTCTGAGGAGCCTCCGTATGACATTGCCTCCAGGAACCAAGCCCCTGATTTCAGTGGGTGGGTGCTCTGCAGCAACTTAACTTAGATTTGTGATTGAGGGTAACATCAGGAAATGCCTATAAAGCGTCTATTAGAACACCTGAGGTGTCGGGGACTTTAGTAGAATACACCTGATACATTGGACAGCATCGTGTGTGGGAAATAATCAAAATGCAGCTTTATTTTTGTCCCCCATTCAGAGGTTTCTCCTGTCACTAGACGAAAACTAAGTAGAACCCATGCTCACACTTGGGTTACAAAGGACCCCACGAAATGCAGTCTTGATTCAGAATTAAATTGTCCAGTTCCAAGAGATGAATCAACTTTTTCTTCTTTATTCAGAAGATGACTTCTTTCATTTCCTAGAAGCTCAGACCATCAGAGTCCATGGGTCAGAGGAAAAAGGAGAGGAGAGGTAAAGAAGAGGACAGTAGAGTTCTCATTAGGACGGTTACTGATGCTGTCCTAAATAAACCTTGTAGGTGGCTAACATTGACTTTAGCCCTCCTACCAGTTTTCTTCCCTTGATTGCTAGCTAGATAGTTCCTGGAAAAATTCCCCTGATGTAGGTCATACACATTTTCCTTTGACCAGCTACTTCTCTTCGACTTATCAGGTTGCCATTTTCATTTTTCCACAGCACTGTGTTGGGGGTCTCCTCACTGCTGGTAGGAGCCCTGTTGGGCAGAAAAATCTTGGACAGGATGCCTTTGAAAATGATCCCATGCCACTAGCCAATGATTTCATAAATAGGGCACAAAAAGATTGATAAATAGCATTTCATCAGGACCTTCCAGCTTCCTTTTAGGATGTAGAAAGCTGGAAAGAATGTCGCTCTCAGCTTAACCACAAGAAAAAGCTGAATAGCGTACAACATCAGAAATTTTCTTGAACTCATCAGAGAGTGTCGGTCACAGGAGAATAAACTAGCCTGAGATTTAAAGCAAGACAGATGGCTCCAGGAAGAGAGGCAATGTGAGAACTGGCTTACCTGAGGCAGAGCTCCTGGGAAAGACAAGGTCATCAAAGAAGTGGGTAAGAAGATGGCAGCTAACACTCTGTAATGACTCCATAGTTACATTTCAACAATTTGCTGCTATGGCAAGGCATGAGGGTATAGAACCCATGGAAGCTACAGACACAAGGGAAATTTACACCCTCTCACAGGCTTTCCCCACAAACCTCACAGAAGGCTCATAAGAAAGATCAGAGTCAGGGTAGGCAAGCAGAGGAAGCCTCCCATGGTAGTGCAGGTCCATGAGAGAGAAATAAAACCCCTATAGAATTTAAGCCACTAGGGGTAGGGAGGGATGAAGAGCAGCAAACCCACCAAGCACAAGTGTAGACCCATTACAGATAGAGAAAGGGAACAATGAAACTCCTCTCCTGGGGAAGGGGTAGGAAGCTCCCTCCCACACAAGAGCCACTGAGATATGAGACAGTTATGGGGAGAAGAGGAAGGTCACTGAGTAGGTTTTAGCCCCCAAGACCCAGGCACATAGGTCCTGCCTGAGACTGAGACTGAACCAGGAAAGCAGAATGCCTCTTCTCCTACCAGGCTAGTACGTGTGCAGTAAGAATCTACTGCGGGGGAAGGGACAAGAGTGGCGAGTCTCTCTGAGACACAGGCTCACAGGAAAAGCCTAAAGCCTACCCCACCGTAGCAAAGTAACACTAGTTGCCCAAAACTGGAAACAACTGGTGAATGGATAAACTGTGATAAATCCATTTTGTGGAATGGATTGTGGACTCAGCAATGAAAAAGGAACAGTCTATTGATACATACAACAACTTGGCAGCATCTCAATACATTACACTAAGTGAAAAAGCCAGACTTAAAAGGCCACATACTGTATGGTTACACTTACATGACATTCTAGAATAAGCGAAACTATGGATACAGAGACCAGTGGTTGCCAAAGGCTGGAGGTGGGTGAGGGGTTGACTACAAAGAGGTATGAAGGATTTTTGAGTGGTGATAGAACAGTTCTATATCTTGATTGTAGTAGTAGTTACATGTCATGTATTTCTCAAAAATCTCAAAACTATACACTAAAAATATGCAGTGATTTTACTGTAAATAACACAAAGATATTAAATTAAAAACAGTACTTCATTAAAATCAAGTTTTTTTAAATCAAAAGACACCATTAAAAGAGTGAAAAGACAAGTCACAGATTGGGAGAAAATAAAAAGAAATAGAACTTGCATACAGAATATATGAAAGCATACAAATGAATAAGAAAAAAACAGACAACCCAAGAAAAAAATGGGCAAAAAACTTGGGTGGACATTTCACAAAACAGGATATCCAAATGGCCAATGTGCATATGAAAAGTTGCTCAACATCTTTATTCTCAGTGCAAATGAAAACCATAATGAGGCAATATTACACCTCCACCAGATTTGCTAAAATTAAAGATTGGCAATAATAATGTTGGTGAGAATGTGGAGCAATTGAAACTGGTTGAAAATTTGTATAACCACTTTGGAAAACTATTTGGCAGTGTTCACTAAAGGTAAATGCACCTGAGCCTCATAATCCAGCAATTCTGCTCCTAAGTATCTATCCAATAGAAATGAACCTATCTGTCCATCCTAAGACATGCTCAAGAACGTTCATAGCACCATTATCATAGTAGCAAAAACCTGAAAACAACTCAAGTTTCCCTTGACAGGAGAACATATAAATAAACCGTGGTATATGTATACAATGAAATACTACCCAGCAATAAAGAACAAACGATCACAACACGCAACAAAGATAAAACTTACAGACATAATGAGCAAGAGAAGTACAAAAGAGTCTATACCATATAACTTAATTTACATGGAGTCCATGAATAAGCCAAACTAATTTATGGTCATGAATTCAGAATAGTGCTAATCAGTAAGGGTGTTATTGATTGAGAAGAAACATGAAGAAGCCTTCTGAGTGGCAGGAAATGTTCTACGTCTTGATCTGCACAGTATTTCCATGGAGGATATGTATATACCAAACTTCATGCAATAGTGCACCTGAGTCCTGTGCACTTTACTGCATGTATGCTTACGTCAATGCAATACAATAAAGAGAAAATGTCACTTACAGCATAGCTTGAGGGCTAATGATAATGTGTGCAAAATGAATATAAGCAGACTAAGAGAATACAAGGACTTGTCATGGCCCCTGACCCCAGTGTATTTCTATCAGCCTGCAGATGGAAAAGAAACACGCATTGGTTCTACAGCCTGTGGTAGATTCCTTTTAGGTCCCAAGTTTATGCAGTGTCAAAAGAAACATCTTTTTATTTAAAAATAAAAATGTAGAGCCAGCCCCAGTGGCCCAGTGGTTAAGTTTGGTGCATTCCACTTCAGTGGCCCAGGTTCAGTTCCTGGGTGTGGACCTATACCACTTGTCTGTCAGTGGCCATGCTGTGGCAGTGGCTCGCATACAAAAAGAGGAAGATTGGCAACAGATGTTAGCTCAGGGCGAATCGTCCTCAGCAAAAGACAAAAACAAAAACAAAAACCAAAACCAGCAGAGCAGGCATTTTTCCTCCAACATTTTAAAACAGAAACATTCATTTTTATATGCTATTAATTGCTACAGTGTAATGTTTACCAGTTTACTTTTTCTATCAAGAGAATAAAATTTCTCATTGCACCATCATCCTGCTACCATATCGTTTACCAATAAGTCAGATTTGTGCCCTTTACTATATGCATGCTGTACCCCAACACAATTTATTTTTAATGGCCCTGCCCACTCTGCTAAGAGGCCATATCCGTCTGGGGCCTCCAGGACTCAAGCGCCCATGACCAGTCCAGGGAATGCAACTACTCCCAACACAGCAGCCATGCTTGTTTTCAATTTTGCCACTGAGGCAGCTCCTCTGTATTTCCCTGTGAGCGTCAGACAGCAGGCCTCAAGCCTCTGGCCACCCACTAAACTCTCTAAGCCATCCTGGAGGCCCCTCACTGGGCCTGAGAAGGAGGGAAATCGCACCTACTCCCCCTTGCACTGTGTTGAGGGCTCACACACATCCGTCAAACTCTCCCCAACACATCTCTTCACAAATCTTCTCTTCTCTTCATAACCTGACCTTTTTTACATCTTTAATACAAACGAGAGGTCCAAGAGTCCTTGAACCAGCATCACACATTTGCCTTACAATTACGCTCTGCATTTTCACCCAGCACCTCACTCTGGTGCAGCATTTATTACACAGCTATTGGATATTTCTCAACAAAAACTTCAATATTAACCTCTTCTTATAGTAACTTCAGGTTGAACCATATGTTGATTATCGACTATTTTTGACCTAAAAGAATTTCAGTTTCATATGGTTCAAACTAACAATTTTATTCAAGATAGGCCTTTTAGAGAAACTGAACTTCAGGTTGGGTTTGAAGAAAAGGGAAAAGTGGATCCTTAAAAGAATACCCAGGCAAATACTGAAACACTATCTGCAAAGTATCTCACCTTGGCTTTCAGATCAGCGCACAGTTCCTGTTGCTTTTTCCTGTCCTTAGCCAACGTGCTCTCCATTTCATGAGCTGCACAGGCATCGGCAAGTGTCAGCACAGCCTTCTGTATAAAGTCTCTTCTATTCTTACTCCAATTTGCTATCAGGATCCTTCGCTGTTCCCTAGCAAAGCGATATTGGTCACAGTATTTCTCATGTTCAACCTGAAAAGATAACAGATAGTAAACGTTTATCATGAAAGTGAGCCTATGCATTATGTCATTGTTACAAAATGAATAAAATGAATTGTAACCAATGATTTTGAAAAATTTGGGACAAATATCTCAATGATAAATGCAGCAACCAGGACCGGGTGCCAGCCCCAGAGTTCAGAGCCCGTGGCTAACTAGTAACTGACGAGCAGTCCTTTAACACGTGTAAGTCCTTGGTTTCCTCGTATAGAATGGAGTCAGACCAAGTAACCCGAAAACAACTTCCACTTCTACATGGCAGTGAGTCTGTAAGCAGAAAGCATTATTTCCCCTATATATAATTTCAGAAACACTCCATCTTTAATCAGTTCTGGTATTTTAACAGGTGCTTCAGTTAGATGCATGCTAATATACATAAAAAATTGCTACAATAATCCTGAAAACTCAGTATTTCCCTCGAGTACTGAAGCATTCTAATGTTAGGATGTCTAAATTTGAAGTAATCATAACAATGACATTAGCCCTGCCCGTCCCACACTCCTGAGGGACATGACACTCTCACGTTGATGCCAGCAGTGAATCCCAACCATGGGGAATCTCAGAATCTTGAGGGGAAGAAGAGGAATGGAGATAGACTGAGCAGTCTGAAAAATCTCTGCAGGTAATTCTGAAATGTTCCTTATATAAAGATGTGTGTCTCCTGAAGTTGAGAGTCACTGACCTAAATAATTCTTTATTTGGCCAGTATAGACTACATCTCTGAATTTGATACATTATTTAGCCAGTAAGTTGTATATAAAAGAAGCTACCAAGCTTCTTTTAAAATGACAGCTGGTCGCAGAAGCAAATAGAATTAACAGGGAATAAAAACAATTTCCAGGGCCCTTCTCAGGGACGTGGCAGTCCTCACTCTGACTTCTGTATTTGAGGCATTTGTGTTTCAGGCCCATTTAGGGGGATCAAGTGGAATGGCTGAGGTGGGGACGGGATATGTATGCACCAGCCCCCAGGGGGAGTGTTGGCTTCCCCATGACTAGAAGGACTGAAGTGTGGCAGGCTCTGTGGATGGAGGAACAGGTACCCCACTTTTAGGCAAGATTCAGAGACGGTAGAACTCCTGAGGGTGGCCAAGTAAATGTAGAGACAGCTGGGGGTCAACCACTAGCAGAGCAACCCCGGGAACCAGAGTGAAGATGTCTGGGGCAAGTAAGCGCAGAAGAGTGAATGTTGCCAGAGAGGTCCCCCACCTTCTTATGGACCATACAGACTGAAAAATGACGGACTTTCAACCTATAACCTTATTATTTTCTAGAGTGTAGGAAAAAGTAATTTTTAGAGCACCATTTAAAAAATATATATTTTGCTTAATAATTATTGATCACTAAAACAATTTAATTTGCTAGTATATGGTCCAGCACTCACCAAATAATGCCTAGATTTATGAGGAAAATATCTTTGTAACATGTCCAGATACAGAGTTCTTCTGCCACAGAGATCTCCAGGATACTGATCCAAAACAGCCTGGTAAATCCAGTGGTCTTCATCATTTAATTGGAACTTTCTGGAAGCCACAAAAATATCACAACATATTGTTAAGCAATCATGGAGTTAGAGGGACCTCAAACTTTTCAAGTCATTAGCAAACGATAATAATTATATAAAATAAAGTCTTTTTTAAAAGAAAATGTTAGCCAAATTAAATGTTTGCTATAGATAAGTTTCTAAATTCTAATGTAATGGGTTCTTTAAGTCCTTTATTTGGTCTGCCAAGAATTCTAGGCACAATTTGAAGAAGTTTGACAACAAGACATAATATTTCTAAAATATTTATTCTATCTTGACTATAACAATATTTTTAAAATTATGACCAATGAATGAAATAAACAAATATTGGGTAATAAATTATCAAGCATAGAGATTAAAAAGGAATCTTGCTTACTCAAGCAAGTTCCTATTTCTGGACTGGAGGAAAATACAAATGTAGACTATTAAATGAAAAATTATAAAAAGAAAATAAAGTCTGAGGGAGGCAATTATTTAAGGATTGACTTTAAAAGCAAGTCTAAAATTATCTTTTACTTTACCCTCTCAACTTTTTGCTTTGTGCAGATAAGACTAGATACTGGTAGTGAAAAGATAACCAAAGGCATTCAATTTCGGATCACTAAAGAAATATTTGTAAGTAGGATCCTTTCAAGTCACCTTCCCGATGCCCACCGTGTCCAGCGTGCTCCAAAATGCCTTTTTCTTTTCAGAACTTTCCTAGGCTCTGGCCTGATTTGTGTTCTATATAAAGAATTAGCAAATCCCTATGCAGAGTGAAAAGATTGCAATATCAACTTGAGCTCTAAACTGAATTAATGTTTCTCTATTATTCTGACTTTATTTGCATATTATTATTCCTACTAAACAAATTGGAATAATCAAATACAGATGCAATCAGAGGGACTATTATTAGCAACAAATATCTCTTTGATCCAAGATAGAGACTTGCTATTGTTTATTTCTACTATATCAGTGGTCTTCTACTTTAAAGTTAATTGTGCAATTCAAAGAATTTTTCATAATACGTCTTCTATGCCCTCGAAAAATATTTAACAATTTAAAACAGAATAAAAACCCCTTTAAATTGGTGATACTACTGGGAATTCTGCTGTCCTTATACAAGGTTACCTAGTTTCTGTAAAGTATTTCATTATTCTGGTAAGTAACAAGAAAAAAAATTCTTTTTCAAAGAAAATAATCTTCTCTAACAGCTCTATAATGGGAAGAGAAAGTGGGTTGGAGGTGTTCTAGTAGGAAGAAGCATACACTACAGTTCTTCAGGGTGACATCATCTATTGCAGAGAAAGAGTCTGAGATGAGTTCATTCGTTGAACACATTGAACGTTTTGGTGCTGTCTGAATCAGTTGTGCATGTAGAGGCAGTCAAAGGCTTCTGAAAGTGAAGCATTTCAAATGTGGGTATTAAGCCTGGAGAAAGGCCTATCTGAGAGTACCTGGCACTTAACACACCCTCGAGTCTTCATGGAGAATGTCTCAGGTCCTCTCTCAGGGAACTCATTTTTATTCATGATACCATAAACGCATTTTAACAGAAGAGGTAGCCACATGAAGTCTCTATTACTACACTGCTAGGAACAAAAAAGAAAGACCTCAAGTCCATATCCTCATTAACGCTTTTAACCTGTTTCAGTAATCAAAGGGACTTGAACATGGTTTGAATTTCCACCTTTATTTGGCTACAAATGTGGGTGTGTGGGAGGGTGTATGCTGGGGAGGGGGAAGTGACAGAATCTGAGTTCAACAAGTTTTCTGTTCTTTTAAATTGTCTTCCATCTATATAATTGGATGTTGTTGGTGTCATGCTCTGATCACCTTTATCAGCTAGAGCTCCCATCATCAAGATGCTGATAATGCACAGATGGCCCTCCCTTCACTGGAGAATTCCCCTAGGTTATATGGGAACTGCCTCACCCAGGAGGGTACTCTCCCACCCGCTTTTGAGGGCCAACCACAACCAATGACTGGCTGACATGGGAGTAAAGAAAGTCAGTCCTCTTGCCAAAAGATGAGACCAAATTTTCATTGTGGGAGCAAACTGTGGCCCATTTCCACTGAGATTTCCTTCCTTAGAGTTTTCCCCTCCTCTCTCCCTCCCATTCTTCTTCTGAGAGCGTCACTCGACAAATCACTTGTTCTCACAATCCCTGTCTCAGATTTGCTTCTGCAAAGCCCAACCTAAAATAATCTACGAGCAATCTTACCCGTAATTTTCAAAAATAGTTTAAATCCTTTGGTAAATGGAGAAGTACTTCTAAGCTAACTGCTTTGAGGATCCCTCATATTGATGGTGGTGCAGGACTGTGGCTGTCCTCAAAAGCAAGTGCAAACAGCAAACATTTACCAAAAAAATGCTTTCCAAATAAAAGCACACATTAAGCAGCCTACATTGCTACAAATAAATAAGGCAGCAGGAGAATTTGTGGCACTCAATGCATTTTATACATTGCATGAATGTATTGATTAGGTGCCATTTTAGCGACAACATTAAAACCACTTAAACATACAAAATGATAATATAACATTAAAACCAGATATTTCAAACCAAGTATGCCATGAACAGTGATCACATCCATTTTATCCTTCTTGTTGACTTTAGAAACCTCACATCTCAACAGCTTTTTCCAATTATAATTATGCAAATTGTCAGTCCATTTTTCCAGTATATGTAGAATAAAAACAAAAACGTGCTTAAAAGAAATGATATATAAATACTCACAGTATTATTATTTTTTGAGTATTTATAGCAGTTTCAGAGCTGCGGGCATAAATCTTGAGGCAAATATTCACATCAGCAATCCTAATGGCACAATCATACATCTCCATTAGGATGCTGTTTGTGAGGGAGAAAACTCCCACCATCATATACACATATATACTGAGTCTTCTGGGTAGTAAAAACCTAAGAGGAATATTCAAATATAACAGCCTCTTCACAATAACAAAGTAGCCATTTCCTACTTAGCCTCTAAAATCAAATCAAATTTAATATATCTGCATTTCTAAATTCAAATTGGAACGTTTATCTTTCCTAATCAAACCTTGATCTTTTCATTGTACAGAAAAATCTACATAAAACAGCTTTTACCTTCCAAAGTTCTTGTTTAACTGCTTTGCTGGTGATTATGACAACAGAAGTAGCTAAATTACTCAGATATTGCAAAATATTCTGATCACATCTACTTTCTGAATTTAAGAAGTGACTACAATTTTAAAGAAAAATTTTTTAAAACTTAAAAATTATCCTTAACTTTTGCAATTTTTAAAATATCTTTAGACAAAACATCTTTGGCTGGTCTCTGTGACTTCTATTCTTTTTGTCCACCCAAATTTTCTAATTTAAAATGCTTTGTAATTTTCACGTTATAACAGCACACCAAGGTTTTACAGGTGCGGGTTTATTGGACACTTCTAACACTTCAGGAAATTTCAGCCTACAGAAGTGTGAGATATTTACCACTCAATCCCCAGCCACCATCCCCTACCCCCAAATATTGAAGTCCATGGAGACTATTTCATCACGATTTTCCAGGAAGTGAGAGAAAACAAGTAATTCAGAAAAGGAGGATGACAGGACTGTGAGAATTCAAACTGACCTATTATCTCCCTAATTCTACCTGTTTGAATTCTACCTGTATGAATCATTTCAAAACTCCTAAACTGACTCACAATTAACTTAACGACCACTTTTCTTCATAGTCATGTTTAAACCACTTCCCAAGGGTTCTGGTTCCATGACATCAAAATACATTAGGGGGGTGAGGAGGACAGGCAACAGTGGCAAACAAGATACCGAAGGGTAACGGGTACTTTAACCGCAGAAGCAAGTCTATGAAACTCAACATTGTGTTTATAAACTGACTGAAAGTTGTTCTATATTTTCTCAGAGTGAAGGGTGCTTTCCAGCAAAATGGTAATTAGTGCCTGTTTAATCTAGCTGATGCAGCTATCAGTATCTAACAAGTGCCTCCAAGATTGGTGAGCGTGAATCTGGCCTAAAGGAAAACTCTTAGCTCTTCAAGTGCAAAGTGTCAGGGACACCTAGGTCTCCTCCAATAGAGATAGAGAATTCCCCTAGGTTATATGGGAACTGCCTCACCCAGGAGGGTACTCTCCCACCCACTTTTGAGGGCCAACCACAATAGGAAGCAGGATTGCAGGGAGCCACGGGTGGGTTAATGTGAATAAAAGATAGCTCTGACACAATCCCATTGTTTGGCTACATTGGGTCTGACCCTCTGTAAAATACAACTTGACTTCAATTTTCAATGTTGTCTTTCCAAATCAGACCCGTCCGAACACCCAATTTAATCAGTCTGGTTCCTGAAACTCTCTTCCTACCCACCACTACCCCATCCCAGGCCCATTGTCCAAATATAAATCTAGCTTTGCTTTTCAGTTGGTTTACAGGGGGATCCCTGGCCCCAGACCCGTTTCTGACTGGCAGAATCTCTCCCTGGATTTTGTTTGGGTATGTACACTGTCTTCGCAGGAGATCCATTCCCACTTAGCAGTTCTCCCCTCCAGGGGCCCTGGGCTCTGCCCAGTCTGGCTACTCAGGTGTGACTCGACAGCCAGAGTAAAGTGGGCTCTCAAGAGCATGGCTGAAATCCACTGGATTGAAGAATCGACAACAAAAGTGATCCATAGGGTAAAGCCAAAACTTGCATCGGCATCAAAGCCACATCCTTCTGACGGGTGACAGGAAAGTGAAAACATGGCAGGACTCTAAAAGGGATGGCTCCAGAATTTCTTATAGGAGAGTTTAGGGATGGAAATCTGGTCATAAGAAGAGGCTGAGTGATTCATTTGGAGGCTGCATTTTCACAGCAACCATTGTTTTTACTTAGATTTGGTTTTTAGAGTAGTTTGCATAGAAAGCTAAATTTTTTACTTAGAATGTGTGTTTTTTGGAGGTGGAGTAACTGAATGATGGGCAAGACTCCTAAACTACCCCTTGTCCCCTACATCCACCCATCACTAGTTTTAAGAGACAATATAAGTCCTACTGGAAGTTTTGATATACTATCATCAAGAGAAAATAGGCTGTTAAAAGTAAAACGTAATGGCTCAACCACCCCATAAGCTGGGTTTTAATAACTATATTTACCATAAGTGAAAGGAAAAAGTAATTGTAGCAGACATTGCCCCTACTCCTGTTCCTGTCCACCAGAATCTTGATTTTATTCAAGATCTACCTTCCTGCCTTGGCCCCCCACTTCAGGGAAGGTGAGTCCTATCCCCAGGCCTGGGAGAGGATCTTGATTGACCTTAAGCAAGTCACAAGCTTCCCGTTCACGAGCTGCCGGTTCCTCTGCCAGTGTTTGCTATAATCACGGACAAAAGACCCCATTCTGGCCAATGAAATGTGAGAAGTCTTCTGCGGAAAGGTTTCCTAGCTGGTAAAATGAGTCACAAGGAAGAAAAGTTCCCTTTCTGCTTCCGGGTGTTGTGGTGTTGCACTGCTGTAGTTGGTGACAGAAAATCATCCAGCCTGCTAGAAGGCAGGGCAAGAGAATGCAGAAAACCAGACCTCACTTTGTGTGAAATAAAATAAGAAATCATTTTATTATTCAAGTTACTTTGACTGGGTTGGGTAGTCTCTTTTGTTGTTAGTGGATTCCAACTCCTAGCAACCCCGTATACAGCAGAGTTGAACTCGGCTCCTTCCTTTTGCTCCATCCTCTCACCTTCCGGCGCCATATCAGACAATGCTCTGCTGCTGTTCATAGTGTTTTCATGGCCAATTTTTTCAGAAGTGGGTGGACAGGTCCTTCTTCCTAGTCTGTCTTAGTCTGGAAGCTCTGCTGAAACCTGTCCACCATGGGTTTGAAATACCAGTGGCACAGCTTTCAGCAACATGCAGCCACCACAGTATGACAACCAACAGATGGGTGGTGTGGTTCCCTGATGGAGAACCAGGGCCTTTGAAGACAGAACATGAATCTTAACCACTAGACCACCAGGGCAGGGTATTCTCTCACTCAAAGTCAAAGATATCCTATTTGATAGACAACTGAAGGGAAGAAAATGACTTTTTTTAATGTAGCATCCTAATATTGCTTTGGAAGGAAAGTGCTATGAAGCGATGGAGAGATTAAAGAGATGCAGACCCAAGATAGTCAGAGTCCAGCATCTATGTTAACACTCCCCAGTTAATTGGGAAAAGACAAGTTCTCAACATCAAGGGCTGTTTTCAGGAAAAAAAGAACAAAACTAAACAAAATCAGCTCAAACTCAAATTAACAAAATCAGTAAAGAAAAGACCATCTACAAATATATTATTTGCTCTAGTTTTTTTTAATCCTTAAAGCCCAAATCTGCCTCCATGCTACCATTTTATTCTTCACTTTTGGTGAGCAAGAACATTTTTAAGTGCAATAAAGTTGAAGTGAATAAAGTTACTTTATATAGACATTATAACTCAACTTTCCAGGTTCAAAAGCAAGAATAATGAAACTGGCCTACTTCTTTGGGATGGTATGAGGAAAAATTTACTTAACCATCATAAGGGCTTCTGAAATTTTAATTGCCACATAAAAACACTATATCACTTCAAACCAGCTACCAGTAATCATTAAGAAATTAAGAATGGATCAGAAGAGTGATGGGTCTGTTTCTCAGTTTATTATTTTTTAGACAATAACAATGTTCAACTTTATATTCTTTTATAGGCACTAATATGGCAAATGGTGATTATAATTTCTTACATTACTGGTTCTCCATAGTCTCAGTTCTAATGATATGGTTTCTTCAAAGGATTATATTTACTCAAAGTTGGACTTCAAGGTATAAGGAGTAGGAAAAACTTGCTATGAACAACTGATTTGATATATAAATAGGCATTATAATTCCTCTCATTTCAAAATTTGACAATCTTGTCCACAGAAATTTTAATCTTGTCTTTGCTTATAGGTATACATATTTTATTATTCTAATAACAAATTCTATCTGTATTATCCAGCTTAAAAAATAACATATGTCAATCGTCTTGGACACAAATCTGTCAAGCTGCTCCATTTCCATTTTCTCCACTCTGATTTACTCAAGATTAATTTGATTTCACACCCAGCGAAGAAGAGAAACCTCTCGTAAATGACTCTCACTCCTTCATCCTGTAAAACACAGATTTTTCAGTCTCCCGAAGTATTAAAAATGTAAGCTAAGCCTCAATTACAGTGTAGTTTCTAGCTGAAACAATTACATCAAGAAGGCAGGTGTGGACTGCAGAGATACTAACAATGAAGGCTTGGGCCAGAAAGTCACAGCCACTATTCTTAGATATACTTTTCAAAAATACATTTAAACAAACATCACAGACTGAGTCATTGATTAGGCAAAGCAAACTCTAAGAGTAGTTTTTGGGGTATTTTGCAGAAATTTGGCCCATTTTTTTTCTTGATAAAATGCTTTCCACAATAGCCAAGAAAATTTAAAATATACTTTATTCCCACAGTAAACCCAAAGTTGGTTGCACTATAACCAAATGTGGCTTTTGGTTCAAGAGTCATAAAGCAATTAGCTAATTTCAATGATGTATTTCTTTTAAGAGAAAGCTATTAAATATACATGACAAAAAATAAAATCAGAGTCTACAACTATTACCTCCCACCAATAAACATAAATTCCAAAGTCAGGTTGGATAATCCATGTCGGAATATGCCAAGAGAAAATGGGAGCTGCAGTGACCCAGGATGCTGCTCGAGTGGGTCGCATAACCAATGTAACTAAGTGAACACATTAGTGTTCAAATAATAGCGCTCCTGTTTCTGAACACTTCTCTCCTTATTAACCACTCTTGACGTACAATCACCTCAGACCAGAAATGTTGAACCTGAGAGGGGACATGCCCAGACACTGAAACTTCCCAAAAGTTCTGAGACTACGTTCTCAGAGAAAAATGCCACCTGGTAATTAAGGCTCCAATGTTTTAACTTGTTGTGACTTTAAAAAATAAGCAAAGGTCAGTTATTTATTATGCTCCTTTCCCTCCTTCTTTTTCTTATATTCAACAAGCAATAGTCACACACGTGTTTATTCAAATACAGATATTTTTTAAATTACATGAGGCCATTTACTATTTCTTGAGCGCTGGCTTCTGATGCTGGCTTTTATCTATTTCATCTTTTAATCTTTTTGCCAATTCTGTGGGCAATTTCACGTAAAGACACTGATAGTGCTATGTTATGTAGATAAATAATGAAAAAGACAGAGAAAGAGAGTATGAACAAGACACTGGTGATATTCACACATGATAGCAATATCCAGTGCCTGATCAACAAGTCCACAAGATGAACCAAGTGACGGAAAGTCTGTTGGTGAAAGTATAGATTGTTTCTACTTTTATGGAAAGCAATACTCTCAAAAGCCTTAGAATTTTTCATGTCCTCTGACTCAGCAATTCCATTTCTAGGAATTCATCTTAAGGAAATAATAATTGGATTCCCCAAATTCAGCAGTAAAGTCGTTTGTTCTAAGGTTTTTACGCAAATATCTACATATGCAATAAACAATTGTCCAAAACCAGGAAATGGATTGAATTTGTGTGGTACACTCATATATTGTAATACCATGCATGTAATAAAAAACGTGTTGCAAAAGAATGTTTAATACAGTGACCTAAAGCATAGAAGAAGGTTAGTAAACATTTACTGAAAAATTGAATACTGGATCAGAATCATAAACAGGAAAAATAATGGATATATGCATAATATTTTTTCTTTATTTTTCTGCTTTCTTTTTTCTCCCCAAATCCCCCCAGTATATAGTTGTATATTTTTTAGTTGTGGGTCCTTCTAGTTGTGGCATATGGGACACTGCCTCAGCGTGACCGGCCAAGCAGTACCATGTCCGCGCCCAGGATCCAAACCAGTGAAACCCTGGGCCGCTGAAGCGGAGCGCGCAAACTTAACCACTCAGCCACCGGGCCAGCCCCATATTTTTTCATTTTCATAAACAACATATATATATCTGAAATATACAAAATGTTGCCAGAGGATATCTCTGGGTATTGAGAACTTAAGATTAACTTTTAGTTTCTTCTCTTTGCTTGCCTCAATTTTTAAAAAAAATTATCTAATATAATTTATTTGTGTATTAGGAGAAAAACATGAATACATAAGGAAAAGTTCATAGGTCACTATCTTGAAACATTAACAAGTAGAGTAAACTGAAATAACAGTTGAAAAAATGTGAAACTATGGGCCTTGGCAATGTACACACAGAGGGACAAAATTGTTAAAATCATTGTGGATTGTAAGTAGCATTCAGATTCAGATCCCATAAAATAATAAAATAGTAATTATCAATCAATGACACTATAAAATTTAATATACCTATTAAAAAAACAAAGTAGAAATTACTTATCACTCTGTAGCTTTTGCCACGTATGGGCTTCAGATCTGACATAGCTAAATGGAGCATAAGACAATTATGTCTCATTAACAGGACTAATTTATCCAAATGTTTGGAAATTAAAGCCACAATCTCATCTGAGTCTAAAACAAGCAATTAAGCTTGTCTTCATGTTACTAATGAAATACAGCTTAAATAGAATCTAAATAGCTTCATAAACATCCTGAATAAAGAAATAGGTTTGATTGTAGTCAAATTTTTAAAAAAATATGTATTAAGTCAAGCACAACATCCTTTAAAGCTGTGCTGTCCAAGATAGTGGTCATTAGCCATGTGTGGCTATTCAGCACTTGAAATGTGGCTAGTCCCAACTAAGACATGCTCTAAGTGTGAAATGCAGACTAGATTTCAAAGACTTTGTATGAAAAAAAATATGTAATGTATCTCATCAATAATTTTAAAATATTGATTATATGTTGAACATATAATATTTTAGAACTATTGAGTTAAATAAAATATATTATTAAAATAGATTTCATGTCTTAAAAAGTCTTTTAATATGGCTACTTAAAATTTTTAAATTATACCCATGGCTCACATCTGTGGCTTGCATCATACTTCTATTAAATAGCCCTGGTCTAGTAGTTAACCAGTTCATCAGCATCCTGGTACGTGTGAATGCTTCAAGTGGTGTGGTGTGAGGGCAAAGCTTTCTATTCAGAGGCAGAAGAATACCTACTAGCTCATAATCTCTGGAGAAATTGCTCACCTTCTGCTGAGCTGTAGCTTCTTCATCTGGATAATAGAGCTTTTTGTATGCGGTGTACTGAGGATTAAAGTGACATGTACTTGTTATATTATGTAAAAGGTATTCTTTAAATATCAATGGTCTTCTCTTCCCTCTTTAACTTAGAGTTTTAAAAATCTGTATGTTTGCTTTACAAAATAGAAAGAGTATGTATGGCAAAATTATTT
The DNA here is from genome assembly GCF_037783145.1 of Equus przewalskii. Lineage (NCBI taxonomy): Eukaryota > Metazoa > Chordata > Mammalia > Perissodactyla > Equidae > Equus > Equus przewalskii. The sequence continues at coordinate 38,706,901 of NC_091847.1, forward strand.
ATAATTTTAGCACCTGGGGATAACTACTGTTATTGTTTATTTGGTTGAATAAACTTCTAGTCTTTTTTCTGTGGCTATATTCATATAGATGTAACACTTTCAGAGGCAAAGAAAAAAAAGAGAATGCATGTTATACAAACTGTTTTATGCCCTAATTTTTAATTGCATAGTGACTTATTGCAACTATCTGTGTCATTTAAAATTCCTTAATATAATTACTAGTGACAGTATGGTATTTCGTTGTGTACATATATCACAATTGATGAAGCTAATCCCCTATTTGTTGGCTATTTAGTCATTTTGAAGATTTTGCTCTCACTTAAGAAAGAAAAAACAATACTGGACACTCTTGAAGCCAATCATTTATTTCACTTTTGTGATTATTTCCTTTAAGATTATTTGCAAAGAGACAAAGATTATTCACATTAATAAAGATTTTTGGTGACAGATTGCCTTCCAAAAGAGTTTATACACTGGTCATGTATAAAAAACACTGATTTCTCTCATGTTTTTAACCTTGGATAATTTTTTTTTATGTTTTACCATTTCGTAGGTAAAAATTTGAGAATTTTAAAAATTTTCATTGCTTTGATGAGTAAAGAGGTTTTCATAAATTTCTTTGTCATTTATATTTATAATAACCACCCAGAGTTCAACAGACTGCCACCACGACATCTATTCACCTCCCAGCATCTGCTCCATATACTCTGCATCTGCACCTGGTACTGTAGTAGGTGAACCATCTGTGCTCTTTCTTCCACTTGTATACTAAATCTCATTACTGAATTATTCTCCTCACTATCAAACATACTGATATTTCTCCCATTTTAAGCAAAACAAAAGACAAAACCACTACAACAACATAAAAGTCTGACCCTTTTTTCTTGCTCTCCCTTGCAAAAAAACTTCTCAAAAGAGTTGTCTATACTCAATGTCTTCACTTTTCTCCTCCCACTCCTCAGATCCCGCCCAGTCAGGCATTTGTTCCCACTTCTTCAATGAAAATGGTCAGCACAACCTCCATCTAGAGCCAACAGTCAAGTATGAGTTCTATTTCATTTGACTTAGCAGCATTTATTCAGTGGGTCACCCCTCCTCAGTTCACACTGCTGACCACTCCCTTTTCACCTGCCTTTCAGGTCAGCACACTCTTGGTTTGCTTCATACCTCACAGACCTTTTCTCAGTTGGTTACCCCTCTTCTCACTGACACTGTAATACCAGCAAACTCAAGAGATCAGTCTTTGATCTTCTCCTTTGTCTCTTGACTCACTATTTTGGGGATCACATTCAGTCTCACGTTGATGACTCACAAACATATATCTCCAATTCAGATCTCTCTCTTGAATTCCAAACCCATATAAGTGACTGCCTTTGCAAAATCTGTGCGTGGATATCCCATAACATCTGAAACTCAACCTGTGTAACCTGAACACCTGATCTTCCTCACAGCCAAACCCTGCTTAGTCTTCCCCATTTCCGTTGATGGTGACTCCATCCTTCCAGTTGCTCAACCCAAAAGCTTTGGACTATTCTTTTGTTGCTCTCTTTTTCTTCACATGCCTTATGAAATCTGTTAGCAGATGCTGTTGGTTCTACCATTAAAATATGTCCAAAGCTGACTATTTCACACCACCTCCACTTCCTGATCCAGGCCACTGTCATCTCCCACCTGGATTACTTTAATAACTTCCTAAGTGTTCAATATTTTCTTGCCCCTCTCCACCTCAATCTTAAACACAGCAACTGCCAAGGTGATCCTGTTAAAACAGAAATTAGGTCTTGTTACTCTACACTTGTGCTTCCAATGGCTTCCCGTATCACTCAGAGTAAAATCTGAACTTCTACCACAGCTACAAGGCTCCAAACGTCCCACCTCTCACCTGTTCTTTGGCCGCGTCTTCTGCTACTCTCTCCATCTATCTCCCTGTCCTCTTGCCGGCACATCCTCACCTCAATAAACACGGGCTAGAACATTCATATCCCAAATTTCTGTATGGCTGGCTCTCTCAATGACTTGCTTCAATGTCACATTTTCAACCAGACCTATCCCCAAACTTCTATTCAAAATTGCCATCTGCCCCCCTCTCCCAAAACTTCTCTTCTACTCTTATCTCTACTTTTTTATAGCACTTATCGCCTCTAATACACTACTGTGTATAATTTACTTATGTGCTGTGTTTATAGTTCATTGTGTGTTTCCACTTTGCTTCATGTATACAGGAGTTGTTGTTCATTTTATACCAATAGTTGCTCAATAAATATTTCTTGAAAATATGAGTGATAAATCACTTCATCTCTTTTGTCCCTTTTCTTTTCTGACTGTTCATCAATCAATTTGCAGAGTATCTTTACATATTAGAGATTTCAATCTTTTGTGCCTGATATGTTACCAATGTCTTCCCATTTGTCATTTAATTTTTACGCTTGTCATTTTTTCCTTTTAAAATTCTTGTTTTTAGAATAATAATATATTCACATGCTTCAAAAATCAAAAGGTATAACAAAAGGGAGGGATGCAATAAAAATTCTCCCTCACATTCACCCTCCAGGCATCTAGCCCCCTCCCCAGAGGCAACAAATTTTATGAATATTTGCATATTCTTTCAGACATATAAAAGCAAATATATATGTATGTGGGTGTGTGTGTACACATTGAATTTTCCCTGTTTTATACAATGTGTACTGCACATTGTTTTGTCTGCTTAACCCCATACCACACCCTAACCCTAACCCTTGAGGACTGTTCCACGTCAGTAAGTGTAAGTATTCACATTCTTTTTTTTTTAATTTGTAAAATAAAACATTGTATAGTTCTATAATAATCTATAAAACTAGTTCCTATTGATATCAAGATTCTTTCCTCAATCTTTACCTACTGCAATGAATTATCACCGTATGCATATTCCAGTATATTTGTACATAGTCCCCACTGATCCTCGGGGGCTACGTTTCATGACACCCAGTGGATACCTGAAACCATGGATAGCACTGAACCCTATATGTTTTTTCCTATGCATACATACCTACGATAAAGTTTAATATATAAATTATGTGTAGTAAGAGATTAACAATAACTAATAATAAAGTAGAATTATAACAATATACTGTAATAAAAGTTACTGTAGATCTTAGCAACCTCAGCATACCATCTTTTTCTTTCCTTTTTAAGTCAAGAATTTTCACCTTTTTGTGGCTGTTCCCATGGCTGAGTGGTTAAGTTCACATGCTCTGCTTTGGCAGCCCAGGGTTGGCCAGTTCAGATCCTGGGCATGGACCTACACACAGCTCGTCAAGCCATGCTGAGGCAGTGTCCCGCATAGAGGAACTGGAATGACTTACAACTAGGATATACAACTATGTACTGGGGCTTGGGGGAGGGAAAAAAAAAAGAAAAAGAGGAAGATTGGCAACAGATGGTAGTTCAGGGCCAATCTTCCTCACCAAAAAAAGCATTAAAAAAAAGAATTTTCACCTTTTCACTTAAAGGAATCAGTTTACAGCTTCTCCTTGGCATATTCAAATTGCCAGCCTCACTACTCATGATTTGGGGCCATTATTAAGTAAAATAAGGGTTACTTGAACAGCAGCACTGTGATACTGTGACAGTCGATCTGATAACTGAGAAGGTCAAAGTGACTAATGAGCAGGTAGCATATGCAGTGTGGATACACTAGACAAAGGGATGATTCACGTGCCAGGCAGGACAGAGCAGTATGGCACGAGATTTCATCACACTACTCTCAGAATGGCACACAATTTAAAACATATGAGTTGTTTATTTCTGGAATTTTCCATTTAATATTTTTGGATCACAGGTAACTGAAACTGCGGAAAGTGAAACTATGGATAAAGGAGACTACTGTATGATATATTACTGAGACGTAGAAACTATTGGGACAAAGGGTATGTGCTTTGTATGTGATAAATGTATGTGGTAAGTCCTACCAACTTGCCCTCTGTAGAAAAGTTACACCAATTTAGACTTCCTTCAGCAAAATATGAAATACTTATTTTCCCACATCCTTACACATTGGTTGGGTTTAATGGCAGATGACAGCCACCACTCAAATTCTTTAAGTATAAAGGAATGTATAACTAGATATTATATGACATAATTGGAAGGGCTAGAGGAGCAATTTCCAGCTCCCAGAAAATCACAATGCCTATGTCATGATTAGGAAAGTCCCGCCTACCACTTCAGGAAGCTGCAACTGCAGAGCATGATCCATGGGAGCAACATGAAGGCCTCACTCCCCGCCTCTTTTCCCCCTTACTTAATTCTGAATCCAAATCTTATGCAAGTATTTCTGATTGTCAGGCCAAAATCACATCCATTGACCTATCTATTCATGACAACATGATATCATTTATAAAATGTTTAATATATGATAGCAATAGTCCTCCTTCATTATTGCTTCACCCACCCCTAGAATCTTCCTGGCTATTTTTGCTTATTTCTATTTTTCCCACGTAAAGCTAAAATTCAGATTAATGTTTTCAATTCTGTAAGTAACTTTTTTAGAATTGCATTAAACTTTTAGACTAGAGGGGAAATAACTATAATTGTTGAATTTTCTCTTCTAAAGATGAGGTATGGTTTGTTCCTTAAGCAACATTTTAATGTTTTCTTCCTATAGTATAGATCTTACACATTTCTTGTTAAATGAGTTCCTAGATATTCTATATTTATTGTTGCGATTGCAAACTGTTTTTTCATTCATTATATCTTCTAGCTGGCCATTGTTTATATATAAAAACAGGTTTGAGTCTATTTATATTCTTTTATACCCAGCTATTTTACTAAATTATCTTATTACTTATACAGATTTTTCTGGTGAATGCTGTGGATTTTCCAAATAAAAATGCATTATCTGCAAATAAGGTAATTTTACCTACTTCTTTCTATGTTTTATAACTCTAGTGCCTTTCTCTTGTCTAATTTTGTTGCCAGTATGTATATCTCAAATATTTTATTTAGGATTTTTGCATCAATAAATATAAGTGAGGTTAGGCTATAGTTTTCTTTTTCATGCAATGTTTTTCTATCAGTGTTATGCCTGCTTCATAAACATCACTTAGTTTACATTAGGATTCACTTTTGGTGTTGTAAATTTTATACATTTTGATAAATGTATAATGACATGTATCCACCACTGTAGTATCATACAGATAGTTTCACTGCCCTAAAAATCTTCTGTGTTCTGCCTATATATACCTCCGTCCCCCTAATCTCCAGCAAACACAGATCTTTTTACTGTCTCCATAGTTTTACCTTTTCCAGAACATCGCAGAATTGGAATCATACAGTATGTAGCCTTTTCAGATTGGCTCCTTTCACTTAGTAATATGTATTTAAGTTTGCTCCATGTCTTTTCATGGCTTGATAGCTCACTTCTTCTCAGTTTTGAGTAATATTCCATTGTCTGGACGTATCAGAGTTTATCCTTTCACCTACCGAAGGACATCTTGGTTGCTTCCAAGTTTTGGTAATCATTAATAAAGCTGCTATAAAGATCCTCGTGCAGGTTTTTGTGTGGACATAAGTTTTCAACTATTTTGGGTAACTACCAAGGAGCGAGATTGCTGAAGTCTGAACATCATTTGCTTAAATGTAGTTTTTTTGTTATTTATCCTTGGTGGTCTCTGAGCTTCCTAGAACTGTGGTTTGGTGTCTGACATTAATTTGGGGAAATTCTCAGTCTCTGTTGCTTCAAATATTTCTTCTGTTCTTCTCTCTTTCTTCTCCTTCTTGTATTCTCATTACACATATGTTACACCTTTTGTAGCTGTCCCACAGTTCATGGATATTCTTTTCTGGGTTTTCTCAGTCTTTTTTCTCTTTGTCTTTCAGTTTTTGAAGTTTCCACTGTCACATACTCAAGCTCACGGATTCATTCTTCAGCCATGTTCAGTCTACTAATAAGCCCATCTAAGTATTCCTCATTTCTATTGTATTTGATGTCTAACATTTCTTTAATTATCTCTTGGAATTTCCATCTCTCTGCTAATATTATCCATGTGTTCATGTATGTCGTCTAATTTTTCCACTAAAGCCCTTAGAATATTAATCATAGTTTTTTAAAATTTCTGGTCTGATAATTCCAACATTCTTGCCATACCTGACTCTTGTTTTGATAATTGCTTTTTTTCTTCAAATTGTATTTTTTGCCTTTTAGTATGCCTTGTGATTTTTTTTTTCTGGAAGGGCAGGCATAATGTACCAGGTAAAAGGAACTGTGGAGTAACATAGTGATAAGATGTGAGGGGAGGAGAAGCGTTCTACAGTCCTATGATTAGGTCTCAGTCTTATGGTGAGTCTGTGCCCCTGGACTGTGAACTTCACCAGTCCTCCTCAGTTTTTCCCTCCCTTAGGTGGAACACAATGGCTAGTGAGGGCTGGAGTTGGGTATTTCCCTTCCCCCACATGGAAGGCTAAAGCTGGCTGTAGTTGGGTATTTTCCTGCCCCCAGGTAGGTTAAGCTCTGATAAAACCCCAGCAGTTTAGGCTCTGATAAAATTGTTTCTCCTGAGGGCAGCCCTTATTAAGAAGAACAGAATGCTCTGGAACATTTCAAAATGATTCCTTTTCCCCTCCCTCTGCCAGACGCACAGGGGGATTTTTCCCAGATATGTGCTGTGAGAACCTAGTAGAACTCCTGGAGGTAAAACTCACAAAAGTGTGGGAACACGCCATGACTAAGGCCCCATAGACCTTTTAACTCTCAAAGTTGTCCACACTCAGCTTCCAGCAATTTGTCAATAATGATGAGGATTTTTAGGCTGCTTAATTTTAAAACAGTTTATGATGAGGACTTTTAGGCTGGTTACTTTTAAAACTACAGATGAGAAGCAGGCTCCAAGGAGTGGAATTTGCTTGCTTGTCCCTTTGTTGGGAAAGATTTACATTTCTAAGGGAAACCTCTATCTGTAAAGATGCCTCCCTCTCTGTGCCAGGAAGAAGGGGGATGGCCTTATCTCTAGAAACTCTTAATGCCAGAGGCAAGAACTTAAGTTGGGTGCTGTCTGGCAATCTCATGTAACTAATTTAGGGTAGTGGCTTCTAACCTTTCTAACCTTTACTTAATCCAATTTGATTCTTGTCTAAAAGTCATGGGATCACCCAATGACCAGACCCCACCTGCACTGATACCATTTTAACTTTTTTCATGTTCTTTCCTTTGTCTTCGTAAAGAGATGACTCACATACCTATGCCTTAAATTTAGCCCTAACCCTCAACTCGGGGCAGCAGCAGGAGCTCTGACTGCCCGTGGTTCTTGTCCCCACGCACCAGCTCTGCCTGCCCATGGGTCCTGTCCCCATGCTATTCCACACTATTCTCTAAATAAAAGAGCACTCCTGCCAGATCTTGAGAGTCTAAGAAATCTTTCTTTTGACTCCTCGGCTCACCGACCCCGCATCAAATAACAGTTCTGGTTTTCCTACCCCAACACTGCTTCCCATTGAGGTTTCTGCTTATGGATTTATTCTCAGGTAAGCTGTGATTCTCCGTATTGACTGTCTCTCCAATTTTGGGGGCAGTGGTTTGCCCTGTGACCTTACTTCTCTGACGTATCTAAGAAGAGTTGTTGACTTTTCAGTTTATTCCGCTTTTTACTTGCTGTTAGAGCAGACTGGCAAATTCTAAGCTCCTCGTATGCTGGACTGGAAACTGGAAATCCCTATTGATTCTTTAAAGATTTAAAATTGCTGAGAAACCATCCTATTAGATTTTTTTTAATGTTTATGTCATTGCATTTATTTAAACTTTTTCTTTATGACTTTCACTGCAGGTAACAGGTTTTAAACCTCCCCACTCCAAGATTACTTAATATTTATTTTTATTTTTATCTAATTCGTTTATGATGTTTTTTATTCTTTACATTTTAATGCACCTGGAGTTTACTGAGTCATACAGAATAAGGAAGAGATCTAACCTTATTTTCCAATTGCCTGTTACTTTGTACTGTCTTACAAATAATCCAATCTTCCCCCAACAGTTTTGAAATTTTCCCTTTATAATAAATTACTATAGATATTTTCTGTTTTCTATATTTCTATTTTGTTTAACTGATCTGCTACATATTCCACAGAAATATACAACTTTCTAATTTTCTTTAATAATAAAATATAGATTTATGTTTGGCTATACAAGTTTCACCTCTTTCCCCCACCCTCCCACCCCACCCTCAATTATTCATTTTGAAACTGATTTTACAAGCTTAATCTTCCAAATAAATTTTGGAATAAATTTTAACAATTCTTCAATTGCAATTGTGTTAAATTGACAGATTAATTTTATGAGTCATGAATATTTTGAAATCAAATCAACTGTTGTATTAAACTGTTTTTAGTTACTTGCAACTCAGACTGGATTAAGATAATAACGTCAACTAAATGCTCTTGAAAATCCAGCAGTGAAGTTGCCTTCCTGTGCGGTTCAAATAGGGCACTGGCTCAGTTCTCCCATCATTATCTTGGCTCTGTCCTCTCCTTGTGTGCTGTTTTCATTCATTTACAAGATGGCTGCCAGCAGCAACCTCAGCTATGTACTTTCTTGATACATCCACAGAGAAGAAACTTATTTCTTCTTACTTCTCATAAGAATCTAACAAAAGTTCTGAGCTCTGCCCTGATTTGGACCACCCTGAACTAGTTGCTGTGGCCTGGGGAAATGAGATTACTGACTAGTACACACTTCCAACCAGGGCCTACCTTTAGATCCGGGGATGCACTCATTCCAAACCAAACCAGCAAGGTGCTACAAAATAGGGAGAATTAGAATAAATCTTGGGATTAACCACGGTGTCCACTGCCTTTAGCCCAATGAAAACTACTTGTAATTTAAAAACGTCTCCCAGATGTTTCGACCACCTTATGACACAGCAGTACACACACGTTCACTTGTATAGGTGTGCACATATACGTACACCATCTCTGTGAATTCTCACAAGGCATAATAACTAGAACCAAAAGGGAAAATGGTCATATCAAAATAATGGCAGACACTGGCAAACTAGAAGTCCAGTGAATATTACAGTTGAACACATAATTCATTGTGCTGGTTAGAACAGTATATTTACATGCCTTACTGCCCACCAGCCACAGACTGCTGATGCCCACCACCTCTGTGTTCATTCAAAACAGCCCATTTATTCTCTTTCTCTTCAATGAAACTACTCTTCAAACCTCATTCAGTGTTATCAATGCTTCATCATTCACTGCCAACATATTTATAAAATAGTCTCTTCAGTTGATCTTTGCATGTAATTTTCATTTGGTCAGGATACAAGCATACGTGTTGCTTCCCCTAAATATTGCAAGCCCATATTCTAGTCTAGTCTGTCTGTTGCACCTCCTATCAATGAGTTTAGCAGAGACCACTGTATACTAAGGATTACCCAATAAATATTCATCAAGTAAAACATCATTAATTATAAAAAATTTATTTTGGATAATCATATGTGACAAGCAGACTAGTAAACTAGAATTCATGAACATATATTCCTCCGAAGTAGATCCCTTCAGCACCCATGTCATGCCGTGCCACTCTCATCTTCATTGTTTTCACCTGTAATTAGACTCAATTGAGCAATCGTTTATTTGAAGATGCTATGTGCCAGGATGTGCTAGGTGCTAAGGATACAAATATTGCCAATAAATGACTTTGTCTTTAAGGGGTTTACAGTCTAGTCATTTAATATCCCGTCTTAAAATGTTCTCCCTACTCTCATTTGCCTTATTCTAACCCTTCTTCTTCAGACTCCATAGTGAATTTTACTTCCTCCATTAAGCTTCCTAAGTGATTTTTTCCTCAGTGTTTCTTCCCTCTGCAGAAACCTTAGCATGTGATGTATATTCATCCTAGTCTCTACTTAATCTTCAGTAAGGCAAGGGAGCTGTGAGGCTCAGCTTTTCCTTAGTGGCACAGGGATGCACAGAGGAAGAGCAGAAATTGAGTTCAGATTAAAAGGAAAGTAGGAAAATGGGCTGTGAAGGACAGGTCTTAGTGGAAGGGAGCCATTATAGGCTGCAAAGGCAAACTTTTCCACGTTTAGGAGGTGCTAACCTAAAAACCACAATCTCAGCCAACTTTCCTGGGGGGACAAGATGCCATCTGGGAGGAAAGCTTATGGGTCAGCCAACTTGCTTTAAAAGGACAGAGTCCGATTTACCTCCTTCACAGTCACAATCAGCCTGATTGTAATGTCCCCTCTTCCAAAAAGAAAAAACCTCTTCCTCTTGCTTGATGAGTTCTAAAATCTCCTTTACAAGGTGGGGATGGGGAAGGGAGGGAGAATGTTTATTTTACAATTAATCACTGAAATGAAGTGCATGGTTGAGTTGACAGTGCACTGTGACTGTTTCAATTAAAGTGTAATTAATTAATCAATCAACATGTATAAATGATCTATTATTAATTTTTCTTCTCAGCTTTATTACAAAGTGCAAAGGAAAAATGGCAGGCTGAGAGCCAGGGAGGGAAGGGGTTGTTAAGAGACCCAAAGGTGTCTGCCTGGGAGGAACACGTGACCATTGCCACAGAGAGGTAAAAAAGAAGCTTAGGTCTGGAAAGACTCAGACTTCATGTAGGATTGCCTCTCAGAGTGTGCTGAGACAAATGGAAGCTGTAACTGAAGAGTTTGGTGGAGAAGCTTCTAAAGCAAATAACTCTACTTGGTAGGATGTAAGGTTGCTATTCATTTCTTGCTGTTGTTCATTTCTTAATAGTAGTAATTTCACACAGAAGAGTTTCAATTACAGGCAATACATTAAGAAATGCAAGAAATAAAAATATTTGTCATATTTATTTTCTTCTATTTCAAAGTAAGAGCCATTTACTTTTAATTTACTATAAATGTGCCCCTTTGATAGTTTTCCTTTCTTTTTAAATATATATTCTTTGGAGATACTTTTTAGGTCAACATAACACAATAAAAAGCATGTTTTCCTGCAAAATGTTCCCCAGAAACTTCATTACATAAAGTAGACTATTACATAAGGTAGACTATTGATCTGACCCATGGTGGCATTTCTGAGTTTGTTCATTAAATGGATTTTAATATAGAATTTACACTAGAGAAGATGACCCTGCCAAAATTGGATTTCAAATCACTTAACATTATATTTGTCATTCAGAAGAAGATTGTCATTCTCAGGATACAACCAAAAGTACATTTTCTAGGAAAAAAATTAACGTGTTTTGAAAAATTTACAAAATATACTTTGTGTTCACCGTAGGACAAAATCACAATGGATTATAAGTAACATAATTCCATAGGTACCTTTTCCATTGTAATCAATTACCAATATTGATTTGTAAATTTCCACTGAAGAGGGGCTTCATATCTTGAAATGAAAATTCATAGTTACTAAAACTTCATGTTAGAAAAATATTTCTTACCTGTGTAGTATAGAGCTCAGTAAGGGGTATTTTCATCATGTTTCAACCTTATAAAAGTCTTTAAAATCATTATTTCAGGGAAATTATTTTAGAGAAAAAACCTCCCCATTCCACAAATAGTCAATCTAAACATTTATTGATTGACTGTATTCCAATCACACAGTAACTATGAAAATAGTAAATCAGAAGTATAATAACCCCCAACAAAAAATAAAAGTTGTGGCAAATCTAGATAATTCAAGTCATTCTATCTTATCACCTGTATATGTCTTCCAACTGCAGATCAAAATCTTGAAGTCTCTGTTGATATTTCTCTGTAAATTTATAGAACTCATTAAGGATTGAAGATTTCAAATCAGGGTATGGGCATTCCAAAGTTCCTAATTCCGTGGGCAGTTCACTAAGCAGGTTACTCCTGTCTTCTGAAGAATGATCTAGTGTCTGAAAAAAAATTTATATGATTGTTTTGTTTAATACAAATGACAAATTGATAAACAAATTACTGTCTGCCTTACACTTACTTTCATAATCCAGTCTGAAAGATTATTTTCTATTTTCTGTTGCTCCAGGCTAAGTCTTTCACAGACAGCTTTCAATTGTTTCTTAACGAAGTCAACCTGTAGGACATTTAGAACAAGCAGTGTGCAAATTATTGTGATTCATCCAAGATTTATATTTAAAGTCACAGGAATTATTCTCAAAAGCCAATGAGTTATGAAAAATCAGATAAGAGAAATTCTCTTTGAGGACCTGAGGAAGAGGCTTCAAGAGATGCCATCCCCTGGCAATGCTCATCAGACAAAGCAGCCTCAATGGGGCTTCCAGACACCTAACCCAAAAATGAGCTCAGGAAATACAGTGGGGCCATAGCCACTCTGCACTCACATGTGGATTTTTTTGTGGTAAGGCAGAGAGCTTACCGGATGGTCACTCTTTCAATCACTGCTTTCTCCCCTTGCATCCTTGCCTCTAATTCCCAGCTTGGCATGGAGTTTTAATTTTTTTTTAATTATTATTTATGAAAGCAATATAAAAACACAACAGAATAACTGAAAAATAGAGTAAGAAAAATCACCTAAAAGCCTACATCTAGCACAATTAATATCATGGAACTTATGCTCTAGTCAGGGAGACAGTCAATAAACTAATAAAAAATTAGATAAGAAAGTATCAGAGTGATGTAAAAACAGGGAAAGTGATGTAAAAACAGGGTGGGGTAATAGGGAGTGACTGTGGCTTCTCATGTGGGTGATCTGGACAGGCCTCTCAGAGGAGAGGACATTTCAGCTAAGACCAAAATGACAGAAAGTGCCGTCAGTGGGACAGAGGAAACAGCCAGTGTGAAGGCCTTGAGACAGGAAGGAGCCTGGCATATGTGAGGAATAAAAGAAGGCCAGCGTCAGTGTATCAAGATCCAGGAAGAAACGGGGAGTGTCAGGTAGATGACACTGAAGAAGCAGAGTGGGGCGCAGATGTACAGGGAAGCCTTATAGGCCAGCAGAAGAGCTGAGGGGGTTTACCAGGGGGATGACTTGGTTCCTCTGCACTGAAGGTAGGATCCCAGAATGCACTGGAAGGAGCGGCAAGAATGGAAAGCAGGGAGACCAGTTATGAAGCCACCGTAACATTCCCAGTGGGAAATGAGCATGCTTGGACAAATTCAGGGGCATTTTAAGATATCGAGTAGACAGAATTTGCTACACCTTCTGTTTAAATACATAAGACACACATGTTTATTTCTTATCTCAAAGCGTTCTGGTGGGGACAAAAATGGAATGTTACATTATTAAAAATAAAGGTAATACACTGACCTCTTCCAGTACTTTCACGGAGTTAAACTCAGTATGTGAGTGTGAATGCTGTGAAATGTGATGCTGTCTGTACTTCAGATCTGCTCTCAATTGCTGAACAGGATCTATCACATTTTTAAGATATGTGCACCATTCCTCTGATAACTCTTGTTCTACGGGGAAACAAAGTTAAATCAAGGTGACACTTTATTATTTTAAGTTTCTTCAAGAATAGGTCATTAAAATGCAGATTTATTTTTGGATTCCTTTAGAAAAAAACAAACAGCAGTTACTATTAAAAGAACATGAAGTGAGTGGCCCACTTTCATCTTCAGAACAAAACTCCCCTTTAAATATAGGAGCAAAAAAATCTCACCAAAATTCATTAGGTCAGAAAGACATTCACTTCCAATGTTCTCTTCAGTGAGAAAGAATTTTATTTCTGATTCCATTTTACATCTGAAATAGATATTAATCAATTGTTTTACAACCACAAACATATATGTAGGTTTAAAAAACAGCTAGTGGTAGATATACTCAATCCAATGTGGTTTCATTCACCTGTTCATTGATTCAGACCATACACTACATTCCTTGCGAGACACTGAGACAGAAGGAATCGGAAGTGAACACTCTAGGCAGAAGCAACAGCATGAGCAAAGGCAAGCACGTGGCATAGCCTAGCTTTGCCTCATGTGGAGAGAGAGCTGAGCATCGGGAAGCCACTGAGGGATATTAAGCTGACCTGGCCAGCTCAGATCTGTGTTTCAGAAAGTTTCCCAAGGCAGCAAGATGGAGGATGGGCTGGAAGGAGGGGTGATGAATAAAAATGGAAGATGAAGAGGAGGCAAACCTGGACCAACAGGGAGGTTACTTTAAAAGTTAAGAGATGATAAGGTCCTAAACTAAGGAAATGGGAGTAAAAGTATATTTTATTTTTATACACTAATAAAAGTAATAAATCTTAATGGTCTTTTACTATATTATTTAAATACAGCCATTTTTAGAGTAAAATCATAACTAGCTCTAAATGGACATCCAAAAATATTGTAGCCTATCCCTTGCTTATGGCAGATTTAATGAAATCATAGAAAAGAGTCTTGATTTATTATGATTATGCAAATACATTAAAATGATATAAAATAAGAAATAGCAACAATTACAATAATTGAATACAATGTTTTATTTTTGCATGTAAGTTTCCAGCCTTTGTTTACATGCTTGTATATTTTAAATAGTTGTAATCATGGCATATTTACGATTTTATACTGGAGGTTTTTTGAGTAATACTTTTTAAGACATTTCTAAATAATTTCATAATTATCATTTATTTTAACAGCTTCATAGTATTCTATTTTAATATATGTGCCATCATCTTCTAAGACAATTCACTTACATGAAACAGAAGTTTTGTTTGAATGTATAAAGGAGGGGAGATATTGTAGATGGCTCTTCACTGTCTACTTTTCCAGCATGTAGCTTTTTGTCAGAAGTTTTTTGTTTTGCTTTGGGTTTTTTGGTGAGGAAGATTGGCCCTGAGCTAACATCTGTTGCCAATCTCCTGCTTTTTGTTTGTGGAAGATTGTCCCTGAGCTAACATCCGTGCCAATCTTCCTCTATTTTGTCTGTGAGATGCTGCCATAGCATGGCGTGATGAGAGATGCGTGGTCCAAGCCCAGGATCCAAACCTGTAAACCCTAGGTCGCCAAAGCGGAGCACTCAAACTCAACCACCATGCCACTGGGCCGGGCCCTACCAGAAGATTTTTTTTTTGAGGAAGATTAGCCCTTAGCTAACTACTGCCAATCCTCCTCTTTTTGCTGAGGAAGACTGGCCCTGAGCTAACATCTGTGGCCATCTTCCTCTACTTTATATGTGGGACGCCTACCACAGCATGGTGTGCCAAGCCGTGCCATGTCCGTACCAGGGATCCAAACCGGCAAACCCTGGGCCGCCAAAGTGCACACTTAACCGCTGCACCACCCAGTCGGTCCCTGCCAGAAGTATTTTTAAGATTACATTTGAAACTGTTGCATGGAGGATGGGTTCATAATAGTGGAGTAAAGCCAAAAGTTATTTCATAATGGATTTGTTTAAACAAAAATATTGCACTTATAAACCAACCATCTCAGCTCCCTTATATTTTCAGCACCCAGAAAGCCCTAGTGGAAGATAGAAAGCAAGAGGAGAAGTGGCTTTGTTCATACAGGGGATCAACCTGCTACTTTACATGTAATAATTCTAGTAAGCTCCATCCTGGCTTCCTCAATTAACAACCCTGACCCATCAGACAAGACCAGCCCATTTCTCTAATTGTCCTGATTGCCCAACAAAATTCAAAAGCTTTTTTTTATGTTCTCAAGAACTATCAGTTTCTGGGACTAGCTTGTGACTGCAGGCTAACATTTCCCAAATTGTGTTCTATAAAACAGAATGTCAACGAGATGGTAGGAAAAATGGAAATGGTGAACTAAACAAAATCAGATAAGTTTCTAGAGTGTAGGATTTCTCAGAAACTTGGTTATGCTAAAGTGCACTGAAGTTCTCCAAAAAGAGGATGAAATATAAAGTATTTTCCTACTTTATAGGACCATGAAATTCATTATTCTCCATGGAGCATCTTGAAGAATATTTCTGTTTTGTAGAATGTGATTTAGGAAATATAGATAAAAATTGTGATGAACTCAAGAGCATTAAAAATGGTAACTCTAGAGAAGAGACCCCTGCCCTGTTCATCACCGACATGCTAGACTAGGTCCTGAGTGTTCACCAAGTTGTATGCAGCACACACAACCTCCTCCACATCTGAAGAGAACACAAAGGGAAGGCAACTTTCCGTGTCCAAATCTCCCAGTTTAAGTACCTTCTAATGCTATTGGCCTGTCCTCTGATACCACTGAATATAATGGTGCTACAAAACCACCTCCTGAGATTTTGTGTGACCATTTACCTAGATGATATATTAATCTTCTTCCTAGGTATGCCCAGTTGCAATGCAACTGCCTGCAAGATAAAGGGTGGTGAAGGGTGTTTTTGAGCTCTCAGGAGTCTACTTTCAGTAAGACCGGAAGTGGACTTCCAGGTTGGTGCCAAAGTTCTAGGCATAGAGTCAGTCTCCTCAGAACATCAAAATCACCCAGAGCTTCCTGAGATTTCAAGGGTAACCAATTAGTTACCAATTTCAGCAGAATAAGTGAAACATGGGGTGCAAGAGAGTGGTAGAGTCAGAAGCCATTTAAGCAAACAATAAGCCAAGGGACATGGATCGTGAAAAGCACAGCAAGAGAGTATGTTAAAGTTCAATGAATGGAACTAGCAGCCAGGAATCGGCAGAAAATTAAGCCACCAGAGCAGACTAAAGCCAAAGTTCTACCGTCCCTACAAGGAAGGATCTCAGCAGCTCAGACAGCTTAGGACCTTAGACTCAGCTACTTGATCCACTTCTTATTCTTGAAGAGTCTGTCCCAAGTGAGGTACCACAGAGACCACAGGAGGAAGTCTCACAACCATTGGCTAAGGAATGAGCTCAGGAGCTGGGCTCAGAGAGAGTTCTCTGGTGCCCTGAATCACACAAAGTCAATACTAGTCTCAATCTCATCTTTAAAGATGCATTTCCAGACAACTTTAATTGTTGGTAAAAACCCCATGACATCCTCTGTGTATATCCTCTGTATAATGGTGATACCTTTAAAATAAGGCTTTAGGGGGCTGGCCCGGTGACACATTGGTTAAGTTCACATGTTCTGCTTCTCAGCAGCCCAGGGTTCACCAGTTCGGATCCCGGGTGCGGACATGGCACCACTTGGCAAAAGCCATGCTGTGGTAGGCGTCCTGTATATAAAGTAGAGGAAGATGGGCATGGATGTTAGCTCAGGGCCAGTCTTCCTCAGCAAAAAGAGGAGGATTGGCAGTAGTTAGCTCAGAGTTAATCTTCCCCCCAAAATTTTTTTTTTAAATAAGGCTTTAAAGCTAAAATTATTAGCAAGAGACTGCACATATTTATAACAGAGATTTGGTTATAAAAACATCCCTTGTAGGTATTATAGTAAAAGTAGTAAGGCATACAAATAAACCCTCCAAATTTTATTATTGCAAAATTCTTATTAAAATAAAAATGGTAATTTTTACCACATGGCCAAGACAAATAACTTGCTCCTTAAACTCTAAACCAGTCATTCTGAAACAAGGGAGAAAGTACCCTTGGGAAAGTGTATCAAGATCTTCAAGGGATGTAGTTTGGGAAAGCATATTAAATATTAAATATAACTTTATAAATTTAAATATTAAATTTTATAAATTTAAATATAAAATATAATTTTATATTTGGAAATTTTATATGTCTAGTTTCCTTAGTACAGATTTCAGAGAATTAAAGCTTAGCAAAATCTTTTTTTCTAGCAAGACTAGACCATTTAGATCTCAGGTGGCCTGAATGGGACCCTGTGAAAGAAAGAAAAAGCTGCTCCACTCCAAGTTCATGGAGCACAGGAGTTAAAAGCGAGTGCTCCAATAGCACCTTCACATAAGTTGGCTGATTAACCCTCTGCAAATAACTTTAACCATCTGAACCTCAAGGTTCTCATCTGTAAAATGGGGATGAAATGATACCTACTCTGTTGGGTGTTGTAAGAATTGCATGAAATAAAGCGTGTAAAACACTTAACATATCACGTGGCACGCACAAAATTACCCAACAAAGGTGAGATGTCATTGTAGATCCCTACCTTATGCGGGCCTGACATTCTCAAATGGAGTCTCTTATAGTGATAAGAATATTTTACTTTTAATCTTTTATTAAAAGGAAATATCGATTTTTGTGTGTGTGTGTACGTCAGGAAGATTGGCCCTGACCTAACATCTGTTGCCAATCTTCCTCTTTTTGCTTGAGGAAGATTGTTGCTGAGTTAACATCTGTGCTAATCTTTCTCTATTTTATGTGGGATGCCACCACAGTGTGGCTTGACAAGCAGTCCTAGGTCCACACCCAGGATCCGAACCTGAGAACCCCAATCCACCAAAGCAAAGCACATGAACTTAACCACTATGCCACGGGGCAGCCCTGGGAATATCGATTTTTGAAGGATGAGAAACACCTAATAGAGCTTAAACGATTTTCTGGTGGTGCCTAAATTCTCCACAAAACTAGCCATTTCTCTAACTTTCCTCCTTTCACTATTAGCTTTTAATTTCACCGAACACATATTGAAATTAGCCTACTTTCTAGAATAACACTGAAAATTATCTTGGAATTCTTCTTTTTGTCCAATTTTGAGCCCTGACAAGTTTCAAGACATTAAGGCTATTATTACTTGAATGTTTCTCCCTTCCATTGTCTTTGTGTCATTCCAGGTCAATCAAAAGAATTATTTTTCATAATGATATGCATACGCCTCTTCTATCTATCTCAAGAACAGCTTAATACACATATTAAGAAGGTTGTGGAACAGCCAAGATAAAAACTTTCGCCACTGTCTTCCCTTACCTTTGAGCTTGCACCAGTGAGCACCATATAGGAGTTCCCCTTTATCTACAGTTTTGCTTTCCACGGTTTCAGTTACCCGCACTCAACCGGGGTCAGAAAATGTTAAATGGAAAATTCCAAAAATAAACAATTCATATGTTTTAAATTGAGTGCCATTCTGAGTAGTGTAACAAAATCTCATACCATCCTACCCCATCCCACCCAGGATGTGAATCATCCGTTTGTCCAGTGGATCCATACTGCATACATTGATTAGCCACTCAGCAGCTGCCTCAGTTATCAGATCAGCTGTCATGGTATTACAGTGCTTGTGTTCAAGTAACCCTCATTTTACTTAATAATGGCCCCAAAGTGCAAGAATAGTGATGCTGGCAATTTGGATATGCCAGAGAGAAGCCATAAAATGCTTCCTTTATGGGAAAAGGTGAAAGTTCTCAACTTAATAAGGAATGAAAAAAACCACATGCTGAGGTTGCTAAAATCTATGGTAACTTTTATTACAGTATATTGTTATAATTGTTATACTTTACTATTAGTTACTGTTAATCTCTTACTGTGCCTAATTTATAAATTAAATTTTACCGTAGGTATCTATGTACAGCATAGGAAAAAACATAATGTATGTAGGGTTTGCTATTATGCACGGTTTCAGGCAGCCACTAAGCGTCTTGCAACATATCCCCTGTGGATAAGGAGAGACAACCGTAATTAAAACTTCCTAATGACTTTCCTTTTTATCATGTTTCAAGTTATGCAAATTTTCAAAAAAAGTTTTCTGATGGGCTCAACATTCCCTCCACAGAAGGTGACATTTTGTGTGTGCATGTGAGGAAGATGGGCCCTGAGCTAACATCTGTGCCCGTCTTCCTCTATTTTGTATATGGGACACCACCACAGCGTGGCTTTGTGAAAGGTGTGCAGGTTCCATGCCCAGGATCCAAACCTGCACACCCTAGGCTGCCCAAGTGGAATGCACAAACTTAACCACTAGGCCACCGGGCCAGCCCCATAAGGTGGCTTTTTGAGGATAAGATGGGTCTGATTTGTTTTCATAGCAGTGGTATGGTGAAAAAGGCTACATCATTTTGTTTTTCTATGTTTTTATTTATGTAATGACATAAAACCGTTTCCAACCGTGAGCCTTTTACTTCACCTGCAGGAATCTCTTGCCAGAATAAGAAACTCCCATTAATATAAAAAGCACTTACGTCACAAGTAAAGTTACTAGAATTTGAAAATTTGCCTTAGAACAAGACACAAAAATTATCTATTTTGATATAAAATATATGCTCAAAAATATACATTTTAAAAAGCATACTTTATAAATGCCACCATCGTGAAAACTAGTATGTATGCCTCAAATGTATGAGAAACACATCTGCCTTCTCTTTCTACCTTGAACTTTGAAAAGAAACTTATTTTTCAAAGATTACAATTAAGATCAAATATAGAATCATCATTTTGTTTTAATTCATCTTGAAGTGACTGCTGGGAATAATAACAAAAGTCAAAAATCTAAATTGAGTAAGTTAGTCATGATGCAGCTACATCTAGAAATCGCTCAACTTGAACCTCTTAGTTCATCCATTCATTCATTTATTGAAAGCATTTATATATCTCTTTCTATATATCCTACATAAAGACAAATATGATGGGCTATTTGCCCTTGAGAAGTTTATCACTTTACAGGAAAGACAAATACATAAACAAAATATTATAATCCACTGTACTACATAATATAAGTAAATACAAGTATTAGTGGGAGTGCAGAAGAGTACGTGATTAGCAGATATAGAAGATTATCTTTTTTTTCCTAAGGAAAGCAAAAGCCATATTAATATGTTCATTGGATTCCAAATTGAACTAAGGAAATGAAAGGATTTTAATTTGACTCACCTTCAATCTGTAAATTTAAATTCTGATCATTAATGATTTAATTAACATGGAAAGTTATAGGACAACTAACTAGATAAGCGCAACTCAGTAGTTCCTATGTGTTCCTATTGAGATTTCTCTCAATTCTTACCTGACTTCATTTAGCCTTTGGTGTTCTTGCCACCACACTTGCTTGTGTTGTTTTATTAGTGTTCGTTCTTTAGATGTCTTTGAAGTCTGCACCGCTTTTCTGATCTAGATTTAGAGCAACAAAAGAGGAGCAATCTCAGTGTTTTTTAAATGCGTTTCCCACAATGGAAATGTTTAATCTGCATTTTCTAAATTAAATATTTATTCCTTTTCAATCCTGTTAGTACATCTTCTAACACAAAATCCACCTTAAGATAAGTACCACATTAAACAAAAAGCAGGGAGGGGAAAGAGAACATTGTTTGTAGAACTGACTAATTTTAAGAACTGTTTTTAAGGTATTTATGAAAAGAAAGGTGAAATAATTCTATTTTCCATACATACAGTAAATAAAAGCTTAATTCATACAGCCTCTGAAAATTTTTTAAGACCATTCCACATATTTTCTCCCCTTTTTGACACATCTTCCATGCCAGGCATCATAGACGTCATTATTCCCATTTTACAATAAGGACACTGAAGTTCAGAGAGGTTAAAAGACTTGGTCAAGGGCCGGCCCAGTGGCACAGCGGTTAAGTTCTCATGTTCCGCTTCTCGGCGGCCTGGGGTTCGCCAGTTCAGATCCTGGGTGCGGACATGGCACCGCTTGGCACACCATGCTGTGGTAGGCATCCCACATATAAGTAGAGAAAGATGGGCATGGATGTTAGCTCGGGGCCAGGCTTCCTCAGCAAAAAGAGGAGGATTGGCGGCAGATGTTAGCTCAGGGCTAATTTTCCTCAAAAAAAAAAAAAAGGACTTGGTCAAGATCATAAAGCTAGTAAACATCAGAATCACATACAATCTTGAGGGTGTTTGAATTGGTTTTTATCTTATCCTTCGGAACAGGATGGGAAAAAGTCATTGGATAAGTTGTTTGGAGGCCTGGCTTTAGTCCAGCTCTAGCAACGAGAAATATGACCTTGAACTGTATATATAATTTTAATCTTTCAACTCCGTGACTTTGTAAATGAAATTTTTTTAAAATTAGGCAAATATTTACTTGAAGGTATGAAACAAAGAAATAGTGAAAAATCATGTAGCATTAAAACCCAAATTTTCAACTAAATTAAAATTTTTCCCATATTTTATGACTTTTTAAAAATGTAGCACATAATTCGTGCTTTTGGGTGTCTGTTGAAAAGTTGTGTCAGGCCAGGGTCCTTTGTTTTAAGATCCATTCTTGGCCATCTCCCTGCTCTACTTCATATCACAGAGCAGGCTGTGATTTTCCGGCATCTCTATCAACCGGCTTCCCCCTGGGTTCAGCCAGAGGGAGACATTCGTAGCAGGAGATTGAAGGGAGGGAGGAAAGGAGAAGCCAAAAGATTGCTCCTTCTGCCTTCTCTACTCTCAGAGGGGTCTCCAGGAGCATCTGCATCTTCTCCATTGCTCCAACATTTCTTGACAGTTCTACCATGGTTCCAATGATCTCCAGGTAACCTCAACCCATAGGATGTGGTACAGCCTTGCTTTTTCTAGATGTCCCTCTGACCTAGGCATGGCAGTGACTTCCTGCTGTTGTTGATCCCCAGATGGCTTCACGGTCCTCTGTTAGTCTTCTCAGTTCTATCTCCCGTGTAACCATTTCCTGCATTAAAGACCCCTCTGCTCAAAATCCTCAACTGGTGTCTATCTGCTGGTTAGACTCTGATATTCATGAGTATACTGAACTCGCGTATTCCATATGAATACTTTTAAACATCTATAAAAGTGCTAATCTCAAATCAGAAACTTGATGAAATATGCATATTTTATATTTTCTCCTACTAGAATATTTAGTACCCTGAGAGTTTTATCAGATCAATACTGAAGACATAAAAACTTCAGAAGAGAAGTCCTAAAAAGACTCTATACTGCATGCTATTTCTAGCTGTCATTCACTGATTACTTTAACCTTGAGCTTATCTTTCCGCTGTGCTGGTTACTGATTCAAAATTAGGGGTAGAAGAAAACAAAATAACCCAGACATTACTCAAAAAAACACAGTCAAAGTCAAATCTTTCCCTCAGGAGGTCTTTAGAATGCTACAATTATGAAATTTAGGAGAAAAGTACATTTAAGTAAGAACAGGACACTGCAGGGAAACATTCAACAATCCCTATTTTACCTACTGAAAATATAGAAGTACGTAGTGTTTCTAAAATCTGACGCTCTAGTGTTTGCTTTAAGAATGCCTAAAACTCATTCCAGCTATTTGCCACCTATGGTCTCTAAGTTTGTTGCAGCAGGCACAACTTTTAAAATTAGATTTCTTTGACATATTTGGTCCATGTTGTATGAAAAAATTAAAATACGTTGGTGAAAAATGTAGACACATTTTTATAGCTTAAAAAAAAAAATCAATGCTGCTGCCTTTGGGCCCAGAGAAAGACCAATTAAGTAGACTATAAAAGTCAAAATAAAGCTACTATTTTTCACTAGACTCTTCCAGTATTTTGCAGAACATCTTGATTTTTTGTAAATTGACTCATGGACTCTATTTCTATCGTCAGGCCAATAATGAAAAAAAATAAAGTCTTAAAAGAAGAAAAGATTTAAAGTTGTATCTTTATCAATAGAGAGATTTCTAGGTGGTTTCAGTTTATTTTGCTGGGCAATAAGCCATTTGAAATCAATATTTAAGGTGGATGATGATTTATGCAGAATTTTGATGAATTAAAAATAATAAATTCATAAAAGAATCAGAAACTAGAGCTTCTTATGTGCTTTATTGTGATGATCCAAGATAACAAAACCCTAAATAGGCACCTTGAAATACTAGGAAAGCTCTTTGGGCCAGATGATCCATCTTTAGATATAAACAATAATAATTAGTGGGCAATTTAAGTGTTGGTTACATGTGTGTATACATCTGTTAAAATTCACTGAGATGTACACAAGATTTGTGCACTTTACTATGTGTGTTATAC
The DNA here is from genome assembly GCF_037783145.1 of Equus przewalskii. NCBI lineage: Eukaryota > Metazoa > Chordata > Mammalia > Perissodactyla > Equidae > Equus > Equus przewalskii. Next base: position 38,730,553 of record NC_091847.1, read on the forward strand.
CTCAATAAAGAACTGTTAACATACAGAAAGAGAATAAGAAACCAACTACACTAAGATGCAATTCCTCATCTAACAGGTTGGCAAAAACTCAAATGTTTAACAAAACACTCTATGAGGTTATGCGGAAACATGACCTCCCTTGCATTGCTAGTGGAATACAAAAGGATGCAACCCCCCATAGAAGGGAATTTGGAGATGTATAGCAAAATTTCATATGGATTTACCTTTTGACCTAGAAATCTTACTTGTAGAAATCTGTCTGAAAACTATATTGGCAAAAATATTAAAAGATAAATGAACAAAGCTATTTATTGCAGCACTATTTATAATAGAAAAAGACGGAGTACAAATAGTCCATCAATAAATGTTCTCACCAAAATAAATTGAGCCTGAATCTGATCAAGTCTCTAGACATAACTACCAATTTACTGGAAATAAAAGAGACAGAAAAACATGCTAAATGACACCACCAGGATGTAATCAGCAAAATCCAGACTATAAGAAACTATAAAGGACAAACAATACAATTTCTTCAAAAAATAAATTATAAGAATGCAAGAGGATAGAAGAAGAAATCTAAAGAATAAAAATCAATTGCAATATACAGATACTATTTAGATAACAGTTTGAATAAACTTTAGGGGAAAAAATGGAGACAATCAGGGAAACTTAATACTGACTGGAGATTTGAAATTATTAAGAAATTATTAACATTTTAATGGTAATGGTATTGTAGGATTTGGGGTTTTTGTTGGTTTGGGGTTTTTTTAGCCCTAATCTTTTAGAGATACATGCTGAAACATTTATGATGAAATATTATGATGTCTGAGATTTGCTTCAAAATAATCTGGCACAGGCGGAGGCTGTAGGTCAGAGCATAGAAGAAACGATGGCCAAGAGTTGATTGTTGTTGAGGCTGGATAATATTACAGAAGATTAATGAAACCGTTCGCTCTAATTTTGCATATGCTTACCATATTCCATAATATGATATTTTAAAAAAGAATTAGTAGATGGATACTTGAGCTGGACAAGAAGAAATATTCATTCTTGCTAAGCAAAGAAATTCAAATGAAAATAATTGTAGAAACCCGTTATACTTAAATTGGGATTGAACAGTTAATATGTTATGTACCCAAAATTAGTCTCAATTTTCAGTCCAAATCTACTATTTGGCTTCAGGTTCAATCTCAGTCTTTGAAAGACTAGATCACTCAATGCCCACAACAGTCTGGCATTCCAGAACTTATGCATGATCAATGATACAGTGAGTACATAGGTGACCAGCACATCTAATCAGTATAACAACAGCAGTAATATAATCAGACAAATCTTCTGCATTCATTGTTAATTAACAATAATTATAGTTAATTTCTTTTCAAATATAGCTAAGTATTCTAGATGTAACTTGAAGCAAAAATCTCCTTATGTGCCTTAAATGTTAACATTCTATCATTCAATTTAAGTATATTTACATTTAATATTGTCAGAGTAAAGTGCTGCGATAATTAACAATGATTGTTAAAGCTGTTAATTTCATGTGCAAAAGAATGAGCACATTTAATTAGTAAAATAAATAGGGAAATAGACTGATAATTAATACAAATATTAAGAGAGAATGTGTTAACTATGTGACATTAGGAAAAATAAAATATTCTTCTTGAACCAACACTATTTTACAAAAATTTAAATAATAATATAAGGAAGAATAAAAGAGATGAATTTATAATCATAATTCTAGTTGGTGTAGAGTGGTATATTTATTAGCATTCATAACATTAAACAAAACGAACCTTAAGAACTGTATTTAATTTCCAGTTATCTAATTCCATTTAAACCATGAGTCTTTCAAGAATAAGTCCTATTGGGGAATTATTCATATCTTACAAGAATAAATTAAAAACAAAAGGTCAACCTGCTATCTCTAAATTAAATGAGAGGGGAAGACTCCAAAAATCTTGTACAATAGCATTCCCAATACATCGTTCTTAATCCAGCTGTAAGAAAAAATGAAAACTGTATAAAGAAAAGGAGAAAGCATTAGAAAATGATGAGGCATCCAGGACACATTTTGTTCTCACTAACTGAAATTCAAAACAATAGACAATATACAAATGCTTTAAAAGGACATTTCCTTATCATTATGAATCTATGGAGACTAAAAATAGAAGCAAAAAGCTTGTCAAAATGATTGCTACAGACTGTGACCATTTTCAGTAGTTGAAGACAAAGGACTTTTTGAGGCTTGCCAAACTATGAATCCCAGGTACAAAGTTATTTCTAGAAGATATGTAACTAAAAAGCTTCCTCCTGAATTAAATTTTATGAACAAAAAGGTTATTGATGTTATTTAAAATGTCATTTGAAAGTGATCATCTGTTCAACCTCACAAGTGTATCACTCAGTGACCAGAGAAGCAATCTAGCAACTGACAGTGCTGAGAAATTATTGTCCCTACACTTAATGTCAAACTTTAAAAACCACATTAACAATTAAAATTTTTAAATATGTTTATTCTTTGATAACGATTTTATCATCAAAGAGAAATTCGCTTTGACCAAATACTGATTTTGACACTCAACCATTTCACATTCAACCAAAATGGGTTTTTTTGGTCCATGATGGATACGTGGATAGATGGATGGATGGATGGATGGACGGACAGATAGACAAACAGATCTACAGATAATATTAGGAATATATATGCATATATATGTAAATATTCCAATACTGACAAAGACATAGAGAAAATATTTGTGGTGGCATCTTTATTAAAACAATACTTTGGGAAAGAACTAAAAAACATTCATACTTTTTGGCCCAGAAATCCCAATCATGAGAATTTATCCTAAGAAGGCGGAGGATTCTAGAACATGAAACATGTCTGTGAAAGAAGATATTTACTGAAGCATGATTTCAAATATCATAAAAGTGGATACAATCCAAATATCCCCAAATGGGGATGTGATAAGGCATGCATCTTTTCTATGTGGAGTACTCATCGCTGCTGTTTTTGCTTAGTTAATTCTTATTGGCCTTGAGATCCCAATTCCAATGTCACTTCCTCAGAAAAGCCTTCCCACCCAATGAGGATCAAGTCCTGTCATTATACACAAGATAGCAGGTTTTTATGGGAGTTTATACTTAACATAATTTTATTTCAGTATTTATTTGATAAACACTGACTTCCCTCTTCCCCCTCTCCTGCAAACAGTACACTCCATGAAGGTAGGAGCTATACTTTGTTCACCATTGTATATTCAAGGCACATAATAAAATTTATTTACCTGAGGAATTAGATGCCATATAATAATTAATTATTAGAAAGATTATGTGGCAAAATGTTAGGTAAATGCAGGATTCCATGTCTATGTTTTATCATGGAAGATAGTATGTATGTATGTGTTTATGTTATACATATATGTATGTATGTGTATATGTATATATACAATGGGTCAGTGTAGAAGTCAGAAATATGAAGATAGCCTTATTAGGATGATAGTTATATAAGCGACACTCTTTGAATGTCCTGGTAACATGAAATTATTTTAAAGTTATATCTGAACCAAACAAATAATGCCCTACTTTTTTAGATGGCTTCCTTAGTTTGAGGGGATATAGCTCATGGATATACGGTAATTTCTCTAGAATAGGGTATCAAATGTGCTTTGGAATCATAACGATTGCCTTTTAAAACAGATATTAACAATAAAAAGCCATGTACAACTAAAGCAACAGAAAAATATTAAGTACAAATAAAAACTTATAAATTACTTAATCTGTTGGTTTGCCAGACTAGATTTTTAATGCAACCAAGCAATGAAAATGCTGTTTATAATGTACTCTGTTATTTGCAAGAGGAAAACATATTGCATGAGTAATCCTAAACCATACATGGTCCTAAAATATTGTGCAGAATCACTTGCACATAAACCCCTTTCAAATCTAGTCCAGGTTCACCCTTTCTTAGACCAGGGAGGAAAAAAGAAATTCTAGAAAAGAGAGATACCTGAGGGCATGTTTACACAGTGTTGCAGAAGGAGCCTTAAATCAGATGACAATCCATGGTTGGCATTTACTAGCAATTTTTATTTTTCAGATTAAGTTAGAAATTGTCGAAAGCTAATGAAATAGCTATCTTTCTAAAAATAAAGTTGAATTCAGACCTCATAGGGTTGTTATAAACATTAAATGAGTAATGTAAGTAAACCATACAGCACCGTGTCTGAGAGCGTTCAGTAAATGTTAGCTGCTATTCATTATTATTAATAGTTGGAAGACTCTAAAAACTGTTTCCAATGTTATTTATTTTCACATTTATATCGTAAACATCGTCTGTGAATACTTCCTAGCAATTCAGCTTTCCAAAACTAGAAGACACACACACACACACACACACACACACACACACAACTTCTAACCTTAAGCTCTATAGCAGCAGAAGCTAATCTTTTTGCTTCAGTTAATGCGTGCAGTTGTTGATAGTCTACTGGTTTATACTTGGTGCTTCCCATTCCATTTTTAATATGGAATACCAGATTATCTGTTTTTCATCAGAAACAGAAAACGACAAAGAAATAGTCACGTTATTGGAAGTCAAAATACAGTTATGGCAACATGTTGACTGCAGGTCTTATTTTTAAATATTTTTAAGCAAATACAAGAAATATCATAACACTCATAGTATATTTGAACCTCTATATATACAAACTTTAAAAATATTACCACTATATTCCTTGCATAAAATTACTTCTAAAAGGGCATAAAGATCCTTAAGTCAATATATTAAGAATTTTAGAAAATTATAATGCCAAGATGTAAGGTGTGAACATTCTTTTTATTTAAAAAGTGTTAGGCACCAACTCTGAATATTTAAGTATCATGTTATTATGAATCAAATTAAGTAAATAGATTTTGAAGTCATAGCTGTATTTCTAACTTAGAAAAACTGAAATAATTTTAATTAAATTTGAAAAAAGGTTGAAACTGAATGCTAAAAAATTCATAGGCCAAATAAGATTAAAATGATGTAAAAATGTTTGAGCAGGCATTCTCCATCCAAATACACAAAACGTCCTAGTTTAGTATGATATTAACTATTTCGATAAAGTAAAACATAGGTAGGCAGTACTCTAAGGCCAAGTAGCATAAAGTATTAATAACCTGAGTAATTTAAGCAAAAAATGTACTTTTGCCTCAATTATATGAATAGCTCATCTGTGCCATGTATAGTAATTAAGATTTATTAAGTATGTCAGGAATCACATGAGTATAAGAAGACTCCAAAGGATTTAAGGACAAGCACAGTGAAGGAAAGCACGGCTGTCCCGACCCAGCTGTTGAAGAAGATTAAAACACCCATGGGAAGGGATCTGGAGAAACCTTCAGTGTGATCAAAAAGTGAGCTTTCCATTATTACACTTTTGAAAATCAACATTCCAATTTTATCTCATGCATAATCTACTATAAATCATAAAACAGACTTGGAAGTAGAAAAAAATACCTGAGCTATCATTTTTCTGAATTGTCAGGAATGGTCGATCTCTTTTATTCATGTTTTCCATATCTGTCAAGGAAAGAAGAGATGGTTAAAATTTCACAATGTTATTTTAAAAATGTTTTGAAAGATGTGTTAATTGTAGTTCTTTTAAAAATAAGGCCCAGGATCGAGTGCCGTAGCTCTTTATATTTTATTAAAATTGGCTTCTTCTTACTCCTGAAAGCCTCCTTCTGCTAGTTTTTTCCCTCTGTGCCTTTCCTGTTCTTCGTCTCTCCTTGTAACCTCCTACTTCTTAGTCCTCCTCTCTTGGATTGTCCCACTGGCTGATAAATATTTTGTGATTAAAAATTGTCTATGTTTTATCTTGAGTTCCTGGGAGGAAAGAAACTACAAAAATTAAAGAATAAAGCAGCTAGCCAAATTACTCACTACTTCTATTAAGCAATACAGCATTGTGGCGAACCTGGGGATGCGCCATCTCCTTCTAGAAAGCACTGATAGCCAGCTGTCAACTCCTTCAGGGTTGGACTCAGCTGCAGAGAGCAGCCTCATCCATTGGTGAGGCAGCCTAAACCCAGAGACTGAGTAAGGCAGCGATGTAAAGACCCAGCAGTTTGAGCCCAGTTTGCTCCAGAGCTCCCTAAAGTGTTGACGCAGACTGTGTTGAACCTGCATTGAAATTGACTTTTTCATCTGCCCAATCCTGCTTCCTCCTTCTTCCTTTCACAGGGATAGATTCCTCATAAATATCTAGCACCACAAACTCTGCCTAATCTTCTCTTCCTGAGAACACAACCCGTGATAGTACTGAACTGAATTGACATCTTTTTACACACCTTCAGGGCAACAGACTAGTCAAGTGGTTTCTTCAGTAATGGTACCCATTTTTCATAAATTTTTGCTCCATATCCACTAGGTTGAACTACCCATGTCTAGTGGCCTCTACAGTAACCTAAATCTTCTTAAATGGAAGGGAAAGTAGCACAAGTCCGTGACTTTTGGAAACTCTGCCAAGCTAGCAATAATCATAGTGATTTCCTACCAGCCTTAGGAACATAGGGATAAACTCGTGTGTAATTTCTATAGGGTCTCTGGAAGAGGAATTCTTGTTTCAAGCCTTTGATAACATTGACAATCCTCCCTATAGTCTGGTTTCTACTCACACTTATTTCCTATCCATTAATAGTCTTCTTCCTTTTGGAAGATTTTGCACATCCAATGTGTCTACCTGCACTGTCTCAAGCCACCATCACCTCCTGCCTGGACAACAGCAGCTGTTCCATTTTGTACCCTTACAGTCCATTCTCCACACAGCAGCCCAAGTAACCTAGTAATTATTTATGATTAGTTCATGAACTTGAAACCTATGTTGGTTCCAACTATACAGAAGACCAAGTGGAAACACTTCTTGACCTACATTTTTTAATATTTATATATAAATCATAAATAATTACTAGTCACCTTTCAAAACCATTGAGGGCCTCTGAACTAAGTAATTATTAAACTGAGATATTATAAAACTCATTTAATTGTAGTGTTTCTTGTATCAGAGAATTAAGTAGACATTCAGATTTAGAATCTGAAAAGTTCACAAATACTTTACTTAGTCTAACTTCTCATTTTAGCATTTGAGGTCATTGAGGCCCAGAAAAATGACCACAATCACAGAGAGATTCAAGTCCAAAATCTCATATTCATAATACAGAAATCTCTGAAAATGAAGGTTTATTTCATAATCAATATGGTGGCGAAATCCAATCTGAGCTGAAATGATTTGGTGACAAACTTGACCCAAACTGAAGCTTACTGTGTTTAATGTGAACATTTCTACATTTGTGTAAAAGTGTTCAATGTGTTTAATTACGAGGTGCTGCCCAGGCACTACCCGTTTTAAGTAAGATAGGACATAGGCTCTGCATCACATTTCTGAAGATACAAAAAATTCAAAATATACCTAGCCCCACAGACTTCAGATAAGGGATTATGAAACTGTATTAAAAGTAAACATTCCTTGATTTCCAAACAAGTATATGTCATCCAGGCCATTTCGATTTTATGCTTACTAGAGAAAAATTCAAAGTGACTACTTCAGCCTGTAGTTAAAATGCTTTTGGCTGAGTAACGGCTGCTTGAACAGAAATTTTCATGCTAAATAATTTAAGAGCACTTAGTTTTAGAAATTATTCCATGTTCACGTTATGTGACATTTTAGAAATTGCTTCTGAGTGTTACCAAAATGTTAAGCCTTTTAAATCTATTCAATTACTAAAAATATTTTAAAATAATATATTTTTATGAGAAATTTCTTATGGTTTGGGAAGAACATTTTGATATAGAATATAATGATAGCTTCGCTGCAGCTACAGAGTTGAAAAAACATTTTAACCTAAAGATAATTTTTATAGATTTGATAGAGAATCTCAACTTTAAAAAACATATATATGACCTCAACTAGCCTCTAAGAGGTAGGTAAACAATCAGGGCTTCTTTAGAAATGGGAAAAAAAATAGCAAAGAGATCATTTACATAATGAGGCGATCTTTTTACATTGTTAAAATTTGTATTCTTCTCTTTCCTAAGAATATCTCTTTTTTAATACACCAAGGATGAAAATGTCAGTTGTACTTAGGCTTAAAATTGTACAATGTCTGGATAGTTTGTTAACTCTAAACTATCAAACTGTGTAGATATGTGGATTAGCCAATCACCCCATGAGGATAAGTTTTCAAAGATGATGGGGAGTCTGCCAGGCCAAACAGTGTGAGAACAATACCAATCTGAAGAAGTACCTTGCATGTATCATCAAATTATAACCATTTTCATATGAAAGATCTTATGACATTTTAAGCATTAGTTCAAAAATACTCTGGCCTAAGTCTAGCCTAAGCAGTATTTTTCCAACATGCAGAATTCTCTTTTAAAGTCTAAGCAGAATGGTTCATATTACTTCCATTAAGAAACATTATGCATTGTAGTGAGCACAAGGTAAAATTATTATCCTGGAAAGACTAATGGAACCCAAAGATAAAATATTAGAGCTAATAAAAATAGATAAAGTGCTGAGCTACATAATACATATCTCATAATCAACTCAACCATAAAGGGAAAAGATCTCACTCAAAAGAGCAACCAAAACAAAATTTAAAAAAACAGAATATTTAGGAATAAACTATACAAGATGTCTGTAGGACTCATACTCTGAAAAAACCACAAAAGTTTATTAAGGGAAATAAAACTTGAATAGAGAGAAATAATTCTATTCTGTGTACCAAATATTTAACAGTGGTAATTTGAGGTTATAGGATTATAGTTGATTTTGATTTCTTCTTTTAGCTTGAGCACAATTTCTAAATTTTTCTTTTATTTTACAGGAAGAAGAAAAAGTTTAAAGTACTTTTTAAAAAGTACTAAGCAGGGGCCAGCCCATGGTGTAATGGTTAAGTTTGGTGCGCTCTGCTTTGGCGGCCTGGCTTTGCAGGTTCGGATCCTGGGTCCAGACCTACACACTTATCAGCCACGCTGTGGTGGTGACCCACATTCAAAGTAGAAGAAGACTGGCATAGATATTAGCTCAGGGCAAATCTTCTTCAGCAAAAAACAAAAACAAAAACAAACAACTAAGCAGGGGCAATAATTATTTCACTATATATTGGGGGAAACGCTACCATGGTTCCCATTTTTACCAGTTAAAAAAGAAAGTGGATTTTATGACACCAAGAATTCTTTAAGATGTGAAACCGTATATATGAGTATAATTTTTCCACACTAATACTGACCTGACTTGTTTCTTACTCTCACTCTATTAAAAGACAGGATATAGTAAATACACTTGTAGAATTTTATAGAACTTGAAAAAGTTAACATTAAAATATTCACAAGGTCATTTTTTAATGCTCTAGGAGGAATAAATAAATATATTAATCTACCTTTTCAATTATAAAAGTACTGGTTAAATAATATCAAACTGTATAGAAAACTATAAGGTAAAAATTAAAATTTAAAATTTACAGTCCTACTTAGCTCAGTACCCCAGTTGTATTCAGTCCTGGTAGTCATGTTCCATGTTTTATTTTATATTCTTTCAAAGATTTTCTATGCATATACAAGTACATGTGCATATCCAATTTTTCTACAAATGCAATTATAATATATGTACAGTTCTGCAGGTTGCTCTTCATTCAAAAACTTGATTATCTTTCCAAATGATTCTATTTGTGTGTCCATGTATGTATATACATATCTTTAATGGCTGCTAAATGACTCATATATATATATATATAATTATTTATTTAACTAGTACAAGAATCCAAGAAATCCATGAAAGAAATTCTTCAAAAAAAACTCTGTCCTTTTATTGCAAAACAAAATCCATAATCAGACAAAGGAAATCCATAAAAATCTTCACCCTTTTCATAATTCATATAAATTTGCTTATGAAGCAAATTCTACATATAGTCAACCTTTATGATTATGTGTATAATAGCTCAAAGACAAGAGTCTAAATCAACCTTACTGATGAAAATGATTCAAACACAAAGCTAATCATCCCATATGCTTTTCCAGTAAGTCTGGGGAGCAGAGTCAAGTAGAAAGAAAAGAATTAGCCAAGGCAAGGGATCTAGAACTTTCTGAGGGACTTAGAGTCCCACAGAGAGTGGAGGTAACTTCAGTGGAGTCTCCTGTGCCGCTACTCCTGCTACATCCTCAGAGCCATTTTAACATTTCAAGAGCCCAAGAGAAAATGCATATATACCTAGTTTAAAGCAGTACGTAGTAAAAAAAAAAAAAGGGGGGGGGGCGGGGAGAATTTCCAAACATTGGGGGTGGGGAGGGAGGAATAAATGAATTCACACAGCTCACATTGATTGCTTCAGAAATTCTGATCAGAAGTCATGACTGCCAGTTTCAAGTTGTGGTAAAACAACTTGGGGAAATTAAGCAATGATTTATGAAGAAATACTATTTTGTCCCTAATTTTCTCCTCAAATTTTATGGGACTCACAAAAGAGGAGTGATGAAAGTGATCCTCTGTAATTAAAAGACTCACTGCTCGACTGGACTCACTCCTTACTTGACTTGCCATTTTGGACATGCTTAAACTGAAGACTTTCTCAACCCTATTCTGATACAAGTTGGGAATCCACCTTCTCATGCCACATACCTGGACTTGAAGGAAGAGGTTTGTCTGCTTCCTCCTGGCCCCTTGTACTCTTAACCTCTCCATCAGTAGAAAAGCATCATATCTTTTGTGTACATTTTTGGAATACCCTTTTATCTGTTCTCCTGGTGCAAGTTACCTTCATACAAGTGCCTGAATGAGTGATGTCTCAAAAACCCAAATATTTCTGGTGTACCAAATGGTTTCCCATTGCTTCCCAGGACAGCATTAAACTCTGCGTTAAGCATAGCTGACAAGACCTTTTTATATCTAGCTCCTGCCTATTTAGCCTCTTCCTTATCCCTTACCCCATATGCAGGCTACACTCCAGCATTCTGAAACCATTTGCAGATCCCTGAATACATAATGCTTGTAGTAGGCAGAACAGTGGCTCCCCAAGGATATCCACATCCTAATTCTCAAAACCTATGAATGTGTTATGCTACATGGCAAAAGAGAATTAAGGTTGCAGCTAATCAGCTGATTGTCTATGGAGATTACCTGGGATTACCCAGGTGGACCCCATGTAATCACAGGGTCTTTATAAGAGGAAGGCAAGAGGGTTGTTGTCAGAGAAGGAGATATGATGACTGAAGCAGAGACAGAGAGAAGAAAGATTTGAAGATGCTACTCTGCTGGCTTTGAAGTTGGAGGAATGGGGCCATGACCCAAGGAATGCAGGCAACTTCTAGAAGCTGGAAAAGGCAAGGAGACAAATTTTCCCCTAGAGTCTCCAGAAGTTTTTGCAGACCTGCTGAAACCTTGATTTTAACCCAATGAGACCTATTAAGGACATTTGACCTCCAGAATGATAAGATAATAAATTTGTGTTAAGCCACTAAATTTGTAGTAATTTGTTATTTAGCAGTAGGAAGCTGACAATGCTCCTTCAGACCTCCCTGCCTTTGCACATGCTGTTACCTATGCTTGGAATGCCTTTCCCAACTGTTTCCTCTCTGGCTAATGCTTACTTATTTTTAGTCTCATTTTAAGCTTCCTACTGGAGCTTCTCCTAATCCAGGTAGAAATGACTTTTATCTTCTCTTGTGCTACTATTGTACTTTGTGTATATTCCTACTGATGCAGTTATTCATTCATTCAACGTTTATTGAACATCTATCATATATTAGATTAAGGGATACAGATTTATTCAGGTTCTGCAGAGAGATCTGCCCTGGCCAACCATCTAAAATAGCCGCCTCTACCCTCAATCACTCTTTATCCCCCCAGTCTATTTTCCTTCATAGCACTTCTCACTATGTGGCAGTATACTATGTATTTATTAGTTTGTTTATCTGCTTATTTTTCACTTCTACAACTAGGAGTATGCTCCATGAAATCATGGCCTTTAGCCGAACATATCAATTTCTCCAGAGTAAATAAATTGTTCCTTGACATATATTAGACACCAATATATATTTGCTGAAAAAGCATCAAATGACTGCATTACAGATCATAGTTCTGTGCCTAAGGCATGGCAGTATTAGAGGCAACACATAGTTTTCACCTCCTCTTCTCCATTTTTTAAATCTAGGCTTCCCTGTATGAGATGAAAATTATGATCAAGAACAAACTCCTAACCACAATGGGCAGTGGTTTGAGGTGCATGTCAAGAAGTAAGGAAGGAAAAACACCCTCATATTATCTTAGCGAGTTTCAGCACTGACTATAGTTCATGTTAATTACAGTTGAAGGTGCCTCTTGACTAGCTAGTCAGCTGCCAGTCACAGCACACAACCCCCGACATGCAGAAACCTGAGCAATGTCTCTATTTATTAATAATTTAAGGATATTTATGCCATCTTACTTCTCCAAGAGCTTGAGAGTAAGAAGGACATTCTTTGCATAGTAAGCACAGATTATCTGGTCTTACCTTCAACATATTTTATTGAGTGAAAACAGCAAGTTGTACCATGATACTACCATATGATACAATTACATAAATATGCACAGACACAAAACAGTACTACACATATTGCACACACATACACTCTACAAAGGAAAAAAAGTCTAAAAGATATACAAATAGACCAAACCGGAGAGGATACTGCAACTAGTTGGAAGTTAGCTTCAAAAGGGACTTTAGCTTTATCTGTAATAAAATCTTTGTTTTTTGACAAAGAAAATGTATATTTATATAATTAAGAGGAATAAACATGACCCCAAAAGGTCTTATCTCTAAATAACGACATCATCTATTGTAGAATTAATACAATTACATCCAAGTTTATAAGTGCTTCTGCAGCGGGTTCTGCTGGTGAGAGCCTCCGAGCCTGATCCCCCCAGTCACACGCATTTCTGAACCTGCCAAGCGTGGACTACTTCTGGAGCACCTTGACCTCACCAAGTCACAACAACCCTGTGAAGCCCAGCCTGAAATATCCAGTTAACTTTATCATTAATTTCAAATATAATTAAATAATTTTTATACAAATACCTTGTGCCTTGTACAACAAATTTCTTCTGACATCTTTAACAAAACGAATCAAAACACAGCACTTTTTCTCTTGATTAATGGTCACAAATGCACTACTCTTTCTGTTGATTACAAGCTGGTTCATTAAAAGAAAACTGTTAACTTCAAGGCCACAAGCAAGGTTATAGAGTTCAACAATTCAATAGAATTTTGATGTGCTTTTCACTACTACTGCTGTGGAAATGTTATCACCTGAAGTTTAAAAATGTGGCAGACACAGCTAGGTGTCAATATCCATTCTCCCTTTTGTCCTTCCTAATGGAACCCAATCTTGTTTAGGGATAAAATATTGCCCTTCCTTTATGCCTCTGAAGCTGTGAGTGACCGTGTGACACAGTTCCGGCCAATGACATATAAGCAGAGGTCTGCTGGGAATTAGGGGACAAGATTCGCTTCTTCATGTAGGCACTGCCCCATCTTCCCTGTCCTCTCCCCTTTCTTCATACCTGGAATGTGGATATGAAACTAGACATGGAGAGACCGTCTGTGATGACGTGATGAGTATTAGCATGAAAGAGGTACACTAACTATTGCAGTGAAGAAAGCCAAAAGGAGTCTGGGACACTGATGGTATCAAGAAATGCCATACCAGCTGTGGACTACTTCTCTCTGGACTTGTTGTTATAAGAAAAATAAATCCCGAAGCTTCTGCAATCAGGTTCTGTAACTTTGAACCAAGCAAAATTCCCAACTGCTATAGACTGGGACAATCTGAAGCACCAAGGAGATTTTGATCCCTCTCCATATAAAGCAGTATAAAAATTCTTCTAGAAAAGTACCCATCAACACAGGCACAGGACAAAATACTGGAAAATATTACTGTCATTGCTCTTCATGGTAATGTGAGAAAATTACATCTAGCAAAATTTCTTATTTTAAAACTCCAATAGAGTTTCATGTGCAGTTTCAAAATAGCTGAAAGAGAGTAGGTAAAAAGATGTGTAGGTGGTTCTGGAAGGGGAAAGAAAAAAATCCTCAAAAATTTAATTTCACTACCAAAAAGTAACACAAGAATGTATCTGCAGGTTTTCAATAATTCAGAATAAAGAGTTTTTCAACAAGGTAGCAATTACGTGAGGAGGAATTTTCTTTTAAAATTCTACACAAAAGGGTTTTTTTTTAAATTTTTAATAAAAAGTAGCAATCCACTACTCTTTAACAACAAAGACTATAAAATTCTGTTAAATGACTGTGCCTGAAACATGGTAGCACTAATACATTTTGGATGATTGAAATAATAATAATAGGCAAAAAATATTAATTCATTTTTGTGTTATTGCCAGTTAAGGAAAAGATGTCTAGGCTAAGACTTTAAGAAACAATGGGAAATATTAAAGGAGTTAAGATAAAGTTTAGAAGGAGGGAGAGAAAGAGTGAAGAAAAAGAAAATGAGAAGGAACAAAAGAAAGAGAGAAAAGAAAATTGTGTTCACTTCCTATTTCCTCTTTTCAGTTCTCTCAAATTTGGATCAAATAAGAAGGCATCCTCCCCTCTATGAAGACAAACTCACAGTTTACATCAGCTGCACTGAGGTGGTTAGAAGTTTTACCACAGAGGAGACAGAGCAGGTAATTTTGAAGCATCAAAGGTGGGCCCTAAGGCAGGTCTGGGTGGGATTTTCAGTGGCAGGAGGCAACTCACAGGATGAGCAGCTCCACACTGGAGAAAAGAAAGGGAGCATCTGACGTGAGAAGAGGGGCTGAATGGGGAGGGCGTAGTGAGAGAGGTCAAACAGGCTTTTCCTGTTTTAATTTTTGTTTCAACCTAGTACGTTACACAGCAAAGGAAAGGTAAGTTCTCCATTATCCTTTATTTCTTGGTCTCCTTCCACAGGAATCTGTATTCTCTGAACAATGATTTGAAAGTCTTTATATGGACAATCTCAATTATATCCTAGGAAAGCTGGGGGAGGTAAAAGGAAAGTAAATGTCTCTCCCTTAAAGAAAGAAGGAGAGAAGATTCTCCTTTCTGCCTGGGACATGGGAGGTAGGGAGTGGTGAGAGGGGCGAATGATCATGTAACACAAGGACAAATAGTAAGAATTTGGCTGTGTAGGATTTTCCACTTGACTTTAAAAGAACCATGAGAATACTTTGGTTCAAAATATAATGGTCAGTAATATATGAAATAGTCACTAACGTATGACTATTGCTTGTCAGTGGCAATCAAAGACATGAGACGTGAGATATCCAAGCAATGGGAGGTTTTAAAAAGATAGCCCTATAGAAAAGATTATATTAGGCCAACAAAATAGATTCATTTAAAATATAATTGAAATAAAAAGCAGTGTATCCTCAAAACTATGTAGTGTTGGGCCTTGGAGTAAGACTACGGAAGACTGAATTCCAGCTCTACCACTTATAAACCATGGGACTCAGCAAATTACTTAAATAGTGGAAAAGATGTAACATTGTAAAGATGTCAACTCCTCCAAATTGATTTATACCATCTTAACTGAAATCCTAGAAGATTTTTTTTTGTGAAAATTGGCAAGCTGATTTAAAAATATGTATAGAAATGGAAAGGACAAAGAATAACCAAAGGAATCTTCAAAGAAGACAATAAAGCTAGACGATTTACAGTACCATATAACAAGATCCATTATGAGGCTGTAGTAATTAAGACAGTGTGTTATTGGCACAAGGATGGACAAATAGGCCAATGAACAGTATAGAGAATCAAGAAGCAGAGCCATACACATATGGTCACCTGATTTATGACAGAGGTGAGTCACACTGCTATGCAGTATGCAAAGAACAGTCTTCAATAAATGGTCCTGGGTCAGTTGGATGTCCATATGGAAAAAATGAATCTTGACCCCCTACTTCCCAACATTCACAAAAATCAATTCCAGATGTATTAAAGACCTAAATGTGAAAAATAAAAAGTGAAGCTTTTAGAAGAAAACATAGGAGAACATATTCATGACCTTGGAGTTGGCAAAGATTTCTTAAACGGTTCTCAAAAAAATGCTAATCATAAATGGAAAATGTAGTAAGTTGGGAAATACTAAATTTAAGAACTTCTGTTCATCCAAAAACACCATTAAGGGAATGAAAAGGCAACCCAAAGAGTGGGAAAATACATTTGCAGAACATATATTCAACAAGACTTGTATCCAGAATATACAAATTTTACAACTCCTACAAATTTATAAAGAAAAGGCAGACAACCAAATAGAAAATGAGGCAGAAGAAGTGAACAGACACTCCACAAAAAAAGGATACCCAAATGGCCAATAAACATATTAAAAGGGCCAAACATTAATCCTTAGAAAAATTCAATTTCAAACCAAAATGCAATACCTCTATAAACACACTAGGGTGGTTAAAATGAAAAATACAGAAAATACCAAATGTTGGTAAGAAGGTGGAACAATCAGAACATTGACATGCTGCTGGTGGGAATGTAAATTGGTACTACTGCTTTAGAAAACTCACTGGCAATTCAGATTGACCCAGCCAATCTACTCCTATATACACTCAACAGAACTGTGCACATATATTTGCCAGAAGATATATATAAGAATGTTCATAGCAGCCCTATTCCTAGTAGCCCCAAATTGGAAACTACCCAAATGTCTACCAGTGGTTGAATAAGCAAATTGTGGAATACTCACAAATTTACTCTTTGAGTTTTGTTGTTGGGGATGGGGCTGTGAGGCGGAGTGGATAGTGAAATATTCATCAATACTGGTGCCTTGTTGGGTCAAGAAAATGATGCTCCTGGTTCTGTCCAAGGGGAAGTGTTTATGAGGGAAAGGGTACACAGGCACCAGCATTGTTCCTCTTTGAAGTACGTATTAACTTAATTGTTCCAAGATATCTTTTATAATTGCTAGTTGAGGTTAATTTGACATGGTGACAGAGTTGACAAACTTGATGAGAGGCACTCAATTTTAAAACCAAATCTGAACACTTCAAACTATAACACAATGTATTTTACATAAAAAAATTTACCATAGAAATTAATATCGTAGAAGACTATTTAATGACATACAGTTTATACATAAATATAAAAATCTTAAAACAAGGTACAAGATAGGAAGAATTCTCATTTTATAAGAAGTATGTATATATGTAAAGTGTGTACACACGCAATAAAGGATTATAAAGCTCTACACCATAATGGAACAGTAATAATGTGAATAGAATGATTTTTATTTTCTTCTTTTTTCTCTGTATTTTATAAATTCACAAAGGATTTGAAGAAAGAAAAATGTTTCCTTTTAAATAATTTTTTAAAAAACTGAAACAATCACAGACTTACAGAAAAGTTCCAAGTACAGTATAAATTTATTTTTCTGGATAAAGGCTCCATTTCAGAGGAAGTTGCTGCCCTGATTCTCCATCATTCTTGAATCCTTGAGGGTATGCTTCCTACAAACAAGGACTTTCTCCTACATAACCACAAGACAACTATCAATAGCAAGAGATTAATATCGGTAACATTACTATCAACCAATTCTCAGACCCCATACAGGTCTTGCCAATTGTTCCAATAATGTCCTTTATAGCAAAAGCTCCAGTTCAGAATTAAGTATTGCATTTAGTTGTCATGTCTCTTTAGTCTCCTTCAGTCTGAAATTGCTATTCAGTTGTTGACTTTCATAATCTTGATATCTGAAGATTACACAGCCAGTTATTTTGCAGAATGCCCCTCAATTTGAGTTTGTCTGATGTTTCTTCACGATTAGACTCAGGTTATGAATTTTCGCAGGAATATCACAGAAGAGATTTGTGTCCTTCTCATTGCATCTTATCACTGGATTTTCATTTGTCCATTACTGATGACATTCACTTTTAACACTTAATTAAGGTAGCATCTGCCAAGTTTCTCCACTATACAGTTACTCTTTTTTCCACTTGAAATTAGTAAGTATTTTCTGGGGACTTACTTTGAAACACTGAAAATACTCCCATTCCTCATTAAATATTTAATTTATGTATTTGTTTATTTGTCTATATCTGTTTAGATTCATTTTATTCAACAGGTTACCAACTGTTACTATAATTATTTATTTTGATGCTCAAATTATTCCCAATTTGGCCAGTGGAAACCTCTTCAAGTTGGCTTCTGAGTCCTGTGTTTTTTAAAAACAACACCCATTTATTAGCTTACAGTTCTGTAGGTCAGAAGTGTGGCATGGCATGGCTGGGTTCTTTGCTCTGGTTATGACAAGGCTGAAATCAAGGTATCGGCCAGGCTGAATTTTTCTACAGAGGCTTTGGGGAAAATCCACTTGCAAGGTTATTCTTATTACTGGTTGAATTCAGTTACTTGTAACTATAGCATGGAGGTCCCCATTTCTTTGCTTGTTATCAGCTGGGGCCCCTCTTAGCAACCAGAGATTGCTTGCTTTTCTTTCCATATGGTTACCTCCATCTTCAAGACCACCAGGGATAATCACTCTCATGTTAAATCCCTCTCATGCTCTTTGACATCCTCTGTCTCTGACCTCTAAACCCAGATTTAAAATGCTCATGTGATAGGATCAGGCCCACCAGATAATCTCCCTATCATATGGTCAACTGACCTGGGAACTTAATTATCTCTGCAAAATCCCTTTTGCTATGTAAAATAACATAATCGCAGGAGTACTATCTCCTCATATTCATACTCTTGGGGACTATATAAGGTGTGTGCACTAAGGTACAGAGAGTCAGGGGGACCGTCTTGGAATTCTGCCCACTACATATGTAAAGTGCTACAACAATGCCTGGCACATTGTAAGCTCTATACAACATGCATTAGCTGTTATTATTATTGATTTTCTGACAATTCACAGAAATTTTAAAAATAGCAATGACACAATAATGACAAAGGTGTAGTGAAATGACACTTCAATGTACCATCAAAGAAATACAAATTTCTAGAAGCTTCTGGCAATCAATTTGGGAATGTGTATTGAAAGCCTAATATTTCTGAAGCCTGGTACCTGAGGGTTACAGTAAATATTGAACAAGAACATGATTACCCTTCACCCTTGTTACACAGACACAGATGAAAAGAAGTTAATCTTGTTAATTTGCTGTTTTCTTGTTTAACTTTAGGGGTGACTCAAGGGTCACAAGGATTTATGAGCTTGTTTTGCAGAAGAAAAAGAATGCCTTCAAGGAAGTTATGACCACCAGATAACCAGTCCCCAGCCGCCACTTCTTCCTAGAAGTCAGATTGTCCAAGGGCATATCTAGAGTGAAAGGAACATGGATTCCCCTTTGTTTCTCCAAAACTCCTCCTCCTGGGCCCCTTAGTTCTATAAAACCCCCTGTTTTCTTCTTTATTTAAGGTGGATTTGAGAGAACCTATCCTCTTGTCTGCTCATTTTGGCCAATTTGAATAAAGCTTTCTCATCTCCAAGTACTATGTCTCAGTTACTGGCTTATGGCACATGAGGTACATGAACTTGAGACTAAGAGGTTCAGTATCATTTTCACTTCCAGAAATTCATTCTGAGGACATAATCAGAAGTATCCACAAAGATATATGAAAGAAGATATTAGTTATGGTATGTTTGTAATAATAAACACTTAAAAAGAAACAAAAAATCTCCTTTGAGAGGTTTGGTTAAACATTATGGTATAGCTATTCAATGGAATACCATGTAGACTTAAAAACAAACAAATAAAAATACACACTATGGGGCTGGCCCTGTGGCCGAGTGGTTAAGTTTGTGCGCTCTGCTGCAGGCGGCCCAGTGTTTCGTTGGTTTGAATCCTGGGCACGGACATGGCACTGCTCATCAAACCACGCTGAGGCAGTGTCCCACATGCCACAACTAGAAGGACCCACAACGAAGAATATACAACTATGTACTGGGGGGCTTTGGGGAGAAAAAGGAAAAAAATAAAATAAAATCTTAAAAAAAAATACACACTATGGGGGCTGGCCTGGTGGCATAGCGGTAAGTTCACATGCTCCACTTCAGCAGCCCGGGGTTCATAGGTTTGGATCCTGGGCATGAACCAAGCACCACTCATGAAGCCATGCTGTGGCAGCATCCCACATAAAATAGAGGAAGATTGACACAGATGTTAGCTCAGCGACAATCTTCCTGAAGCAAAAAGAGGAAGATTGGCAACAGATATTAGCTCAGAGGCAATCTTCCTCACACACACAAAAACATACATGCTATGAAAAATATTGAATGAGAAGGGGACATACGCATGTTACAAGTGAAGGAATTATAGGTTACAAAATTGCCTATGTAGTCTTACCTGATTTTAGTACAAACACCAAAAGAATTCCTGCTTGTCTTTCTCTCTTTTGAGCTGTGTAATAATTAAGCTTCTATGGCATGATGAGATGGGTCTTAGCCTCCTCACATTGCTGTAGGTCAAACAAAGTTTCTAGCAACTACTTAGGGAGCCCCAGCATCCTTCCTAGAGTGAAAGGTGGACTTTTGGCAAGACAAGTTCACTTGAAAAGGCAGAGAACGTTCCCTGACACCATCTGTCTGGTTGTGCCCATTTGCCAAAACAAGGGCATTCTGAAAAGGAAGGCTTTGTATCATCTCCCCAGTCTTCTGTGCTGCTGCCTTACCCAAGGCCTTAAAGTGGGGTCCAGCCTCTCATTCCCAATGGATAGCCCCTCTTTATATTAAATTGGTTAAATTGCACTTTCAGCTAAGATTTTAGAGTATGATTTTTGGGGAGTGACATCAGCATCATGGCAGAGTGAGCTTTTCCTTTAGTATCTCCCCTGTAAGATACAATTAAAAGGACCTTCATAAACCAACAGAGGACATTCACACAACATAATAGATGTCTGAGGGATCCACTCAGCCACACATCTGAAGGTGGGGGTGCTGGACTACCCCCCAAGGAGGCAGTGGAAGGAGGTAATCAGATCTCCTCTCCCTCTCCAGTAGCAGTGGGTAGTAATCTAGGATGTGGGGCCTTGCAGCAGCTGGCACACAACTCTCAGAAGAGAAGGGGGAGAAGGCAGCCCTCTGTGAAAACATGCTCACTCTCAGAGTTGCCTCCCAGCCCACAGGAATGCTCCACACTGAGGCAGCTAAGCGATCATGGGGGCATCCCCACCAAGCCAAACAGCTTAGGCAGTTAGACAGTCAGTGCAGAGCAGGAGTGCACAGGACCACATACAAGAAAGAAAGCACCCCTTTCCCCTCTGGCTTGGCACACCAGCAGGTCAGAGCAGGGGCACCCCACCAGACAGCCTGCATATACATGTGTAAAGGAGAAGCAGCCAGTGGGTGAATGCAGACAGGCCCTATTGGCATAATTTCCAATGGACAGGCACAGCTGCCAGGGGTTGTGGTGGGCTCAGAAAACACAGCTCCTGCTCCCCCCTCCCCACCCCCAAGTGGCAGCAGGTGGAACCTGCGGCCAGATACTACGACTATGTGACAGCACCAGTCCACCCCATCAAGTAGAATGAAGTATATTAACACTCCAGACCAGAATGAAAATAACAAGTACCCAGAAATCAACCCTGAAGTCACAGAAATTTACAATCTAAATGACAGAGCTTTCAAAATAGTTATCATAAAGAAACTCAATGAATTACAAGAAAACTCAGAAAGACAGTTCAATGAACTCAGGAATAAAATTAATGAACAGAGGGAATTCTTCACAAAAGAGATTGAAACTATACAAAGAAACCAATCGGAAATGTTGGAGATGAAAAACACAATGAATGAGATAAAGGAAAATCTAGAATCCTTTAAAAGCAGAGCTGATATTATGGAGGACAGAATTAGTAATTTAGAGGACAAACATATAGAAATGTTTCAGGTGGAGGAAGAGAGAGAACTAAGATTAAAAAGACATAAGAAATTCTCTGAGAAATATCTGACTCAATCAGGAAACGCAACATAAGGATTATAGGTATTCAAGAGGGAGAAGAGAGCTTCAAAAGGAGCGGAGAGCTTGTTCAAAAAAATAGTAGCTGAGAATTTCCCAAACCTGGGGAAGGAGCTGGAATTAAATACAAATGAAGTTAAAAGAACTCCTAATTACATCAATATAAAAATACCATCTCCAAGGCATGTAGTAGTAAAACTGGCAAAAGTAAATGACAAAGAAAAAATGTTAAGGGCAGCAAGGCAGAAGAAAATAACCTACAAAGGAACACCTATCAAGCTTTCAGTGGATTTCTCAGTAGAAATCTTACAGGCTAGGAGAGAGTTGAAATGATATAGTCAAAATTCTGAAAGACAAAAATTTTCATCCAAGAATACTCTATCCAGTGAAACTATCCTTCAGATATGATGGAGAAATAAAAATTTTCCCTGATAAACAAAAGCTAAGGGAGTTCATTGCCACAAGACCACCCCCCCCCCCCACACACACACACACAAGAAATGATCAAGAAGGCTCTCATACCTGAAACAAAAAAGAAAGAAAAGGTTGGGGATGGCCCCGTGGATGAGTGGTTAAGTTCACATGCTGTGCTTCGGTGGCCCAGAATTTCGCTGGTTCGGATTCTGGGCACAGACATGGCACCGCTCGTCAGGCCACACTGAGGCGGCGTCCCATATGCCACAACTAGAAGGAGCCACAACTAAAATATACAACTATGTGCTGGTGGGATTTTTGGAGAAAAAGCAGGAAAAAAAAAGATTGGCAAGTGTTGTTAGCTCAGGTGCCAATCTTTAAAAAAGAAAGAAAGAGAGAAGAAAGGAGAGAAGGAAGGAAGGGAGGGAGGGAGGGAGGGAGGGAGGGAGGGAGGGAGGGAGGAAGGAAGGAAGGAAGGAAGGAAGGAAGGAAGAAAGAAAGAAAGAGAGAGAGAGAAAGAAAGAAAGAAAGAAAAGCCTTGAACAGGAGATAAAGGCAGACAAAATCAGAAGATTACAGCTCTCTATTAGAGTATGATTTTTTTGTTTGGTTTTAGCTATAATGAGAGACATCCCACAGTCCAAAATATGTATTAATGACTGGGGGTGGCTGGTGGGCAGTTAACAGAAGTTAACAATTGAGAGAGAACTTATCCTACACTTTTTTTCCTTCTTTTTCCCCAAAGCCCCTCAGTACATAGTTGTATATTCTAGTTGTAAGTCCTTCTGGCTCTGCTATGTGGGACGCCACCTCAGCATGGCTTGATGAGTGTTGCTAGGTCCACACCCATGATCTAAACCGGCAAAATCCTGGGCCGCTGAAGTGGAGCATGCAAACTTAACCACTCAGGCATGGGGCCAGCCCTATCCTACACTTTATAACACTATAAAATAGCTATTATTAGTCCCATTTTACAGATGAGAAAACTGAGGCTCAGAGGGGTTAAATAACATGTTTAAGGATGAGCATTTAGAAAATGGTAAGAATGGGTTTTGAAGCAACTGACTTCACCATTTTTCAGCTTATCAGTGATTTCTGGTGATTTTTGAGACTATACATATTTTTTAAAAGCTTCCCAAGAAATGTCAGTGATTAGCCCAATTTAAGCCTTAATGTAGTACCCATCACAGCTTCTCTATACGTGAAGGCAAATTAGCCATATTCAATGTGATTACAGTGCAGATTAACTTTTTCTCATAAGCTTTTTTCAGCTCTAATCTCTCAAAGTTTAACTTTCAACTTAACAGATGCTCTTTTAACTGGGGGATCCAGATATCATCACAAGCTCAGGTTGAAACAACTTTTCCCATTGTTCTCTTAACCCAAAAGGAGATACTCCAAACTCCAAAATCTTTAGAATTATCATCTTTCCATAGACCTAAAACCCAGGATAGTTTCTCCTATCTCTTCCTATTCTTTGACACAATTCTTGATAAAAATCAATTGCCAGGAGCCTGAAATCACCAACTGTCCATTTCTTCTTCAGGGACTTTCCCCATAATCCTTCCCAGACTGCTTCCCACATATTCTAATTTCCCTCATGTTCTCAGGACTATTCAATCTCATTCACTTTCATTCACCATTAATTTGCATCCATCTCTAGCTCTAACAACCTGCCCCACTCCAATTGTAGTTTTTGTCAATCTATCTCTGATAATTAGCTCAAACCCATTGTTACATCTGAGCTATATAACAAGTGTCCTTGCAGGGAACAAAAAGGAATGCAAAAATATGGCTACGTTTGAAGAGCTCTGTGTCTTTTTGAAATCATTCTTTGAGTACTTGCTTATCTTCAGGAATAACATATTTTTTCCAGTCTCGTCTTGTGCTTTGCTTGTCACAGTACTGGAATCAGCTATTTTTCCAATGAACTCTGGTTCCTTGGAGGATGGTATTTAGAAGTCAAGATCTAGACACTAGATGTACTCACGGTTACTGGGATGTCACTGCTCCTTGACCCTCCCCATGGGCAAAGCTAGGAAATACACAGACACCTATATTTATTTCTATCCCTATTTTTCTTTTAAAAATATAGATAGATAGATAGATAGATAGATAGATAGATAGATAGATATAGATAGAGAGAGAGAGAGAGAGAGCACATGCTCACTGATATCTCCAACTGCAATACAACAGCATAAAGTTCATTCTAGTTTTCTCCCTTTCTGGATTTGTAACTCCTTATTCCAACAGTGAGAAATACAGTGCCCATTACCCATTATATCTTTTATTTGATCAACCCCCCATATACAACCAATCTCCCATCTCTGATGCCACCCCTCCTCTACACAAATGCCTTCCTCACCCCACTTTGGTTCCAACAACCCACAGCAGGTGCCCTCACCACTACCATATAAGCTCCAACATTCCAGGGCAGCCTTCCAAACAGGCTCCTTCTTCACTCTGACTCCCCATCCTGCCCCTCTGCCCCGCTACATGGACATGCCCCACCTCAAGTTGAATTTCAAAACCTCATGTCAGGCTGTCCCTCCATATATATTCACGCTCTCCTCATCCTGCCTGGGCTCTGACATACTGCACTGGGTCACCCCCATTCATAGCTGCTCTCCCTCCACTTCACTTGAGTTCTGACACTCACGTCTGGGTGCCCCTCTACATGGATGCAGTCCCTATCCTGGATGGTCTCCAACACCAGCACAGGTCAGCCCTCCCAAATGAATCCCCTCATCCCCTTTTTGGGCTCTAATACTATGCTCAGGGCCACTACATTTTCCTCCTCCCTCCAGTGGAGAGACCAGCCTTGTTCTGCCCCATCTAATGGCTTTAGGACTGATTGTTCAGGAAGAGAAAGAAAAAGAAACTGGATAGAGGAAACGTCTTCTTCCTAAATAAATAATGTATCTCAGCAGAAATTCTCCACTTCGTTGCTATTACAATTTATCAGTTTTCCATTGATAACACTAAAAATAATTTGATACATAAATTAACTTCTTCTATAAGTAGCAACACTCTTAAAATATGGACTAGTCAACATTTTCTGAAGTCTTTTTATTCTTTTTTTTTTTTTGAGGAAGATTAGCCTTAAGCTAACTGCTGCCAATCCTCCTCTTTTTGCTGAGGAAGACTGGCCCTGAGCTAACATCCATGCCCATCTTCCTCTACTTTATATGTGGGATGCCTACCACAGCATGGTGTGCCAAGCAGTGCCATGTCCACACTCAGGATCTGAACCAGTGAACCCCAGGCCGCCGAGATGCGGAACGTGCTAACTTAACCGCTGTGCCACTGGGCTGGCCCCTGAAGTCTTTATTCTAAGAAATTGGAAACTATATTCATTAAATTAATGAAAGTAATTACTTTTTAATGATCATAAATATGGGCAACCAATGACAAAGGAGGGGAACAGTACCCATTATGCCTACCAGGGAGGGAAAATATCATACCACTCAAGAGTGTGAGCTCTGGAGCTAGAATATTAGGTTCGAAACTGAGCTCTGAGGCCTTTGGCAAGTTCCTTACCTTCTTTGTGCCTCGGTTTTACCACCTATAAAATGAGGATAATTGTGGTACTTCCTAGACTGATGACGGTTATGGCAGACAATATATAAAAATTTCTTAGAGGAGCATTTGGCACCAAAAATATATTTGTTATTAATGTTATTAACAAGGGTACTCACAGATGCCTGAAAGCACACCCACAGACTCTGTGATTCTTAGACCCTGATTTGAGAAACAATATACGAAAATGTAGACTCTGTAACTTAGGTGATCACTTGGCACTAATGTCATCATAAATCT
Organism: Equus przewalskii; assembly: GCF_037783145.1. Classification (NCBI taxonomy): domain Eukaryota; kingdom Metazoa; phylum Chordata; class Mammalia; order Perissodactyla; family Equidae; genus Equus; species Equus przewalskii. The sequence continues at coordinate 38,756,745 of NC_091847.1, forward strand.
ATGAGCACAAAAATAGGCACCAAGAACGTAGGAATGGATTTAAGACTATATATTTATACTCTTCTTTAAAGATTGTGTTTGAAATAAAAATGCAAAATATTTAAATTCTCACAGAAAACTTAAAATCTCCTACCGTATGTTGGTGATCTCCAGTGTTAGAATAACTGTTTATAACATAATACTATATTTTATTCTCTCTACAATTTGAGATAATATAACAAAGACTAAACAGTCCTATAATGAATTGGATTTCAGCTTAAATAGGTAGGCTTTCTTTCAATCATCCTAAATAAGAAGAACCTAGGAAAAAAAGAAAGAAAAGAAAGCTTGTGTATGATAGAATTCACGCTAATCGACTGCAGAACATGAGAAGATTACGATAAAGTTAATTGAGCTGATCCTAGATCAACTCCAATTTTCAACCCACATTCTCTTAAGGGCTAGGTCATTACTTTTTCAAAAGCACTTATCCACATTATGGCAAACTAATTAAAGTAAAACAATTTCTCTTCGCTTTAAAATAACTTCACCATAGAGCTAAGTGAGGAATGCTCTATAGGACCCCTACCTTACCTGTTTAGATTCACCCTGCTCTCTGACTCAATTAGTAATTATTTTCTCAAGATTTAAAATGTATTTCCAGGACAAGTTTCTCACATTTTCTAAATTCAGCACAAAAGTTTAAGTGGAATAGCGAAGAAGAAATGTCCTGCTCTAGAAATGGGCTGGCACCTCCTTTGGTCATAGTGAAACAGAGTCATTGTCAAAGCTGACTTGGGTTGGGCTCTGCTGTGGCTTGTGGAGAAGGAGCCTTACTTGACCATCCAGAAACAGAGAGGAAAGACTGTACTGTACTGATCATTCTCATCCTTCAATATGTATGTAACTTTTTACTAACCAAGGTCATTTCTCAGCACTTGTTTCAGAGAAAATTCTACTTGTGTGATGATTGAAGGTGTCCCACTTTACAAGAGAAGTTATTTTAAGAACTTCTACCCTATTTACACGCTGCTTGGGACTATAGTAGATATAAAATAACTGCCTTTTGTCCTTAAGTGGAAATCTCTTAAAAGCGCCAGGAAGATTTAATACAGCTATAGTTTAGGTAATCTTGAAACTTGCACATTGTATGGCTCAATTCCTCCCAGACAGAAGTCTGGAAGTGGATTCCCTGGGCAGGGACTCTTCCCTCAAAACAGGAGGACAGAAGGACTAAAAAGCATATCAAGCACAAGGAACAGGAAATCTAAGGGCCAAATATGCCACGAGGAGAGTTAAGAAGCGGGGAAGACTGGGCAGGGAGATCCAAGTTCAGAATGAGGGAGATGACTCTGAGGAGAAGCAGATGGGGATAAAACCAGGAGAATAAGAAAAAGGTGGGATTGCAAATTAATTGCTTAGAACGTTTTTCAAACCGCTTTCAATAGCCACACTCTGTACACAAAATTCCTTCTCCAAGATTGTAAACTTAAGACCAAAGAAAGCTTGAAGTCAGTCTTTATCCAGTTCTAAGACGCAAAGTTTAATGGCAGTCATAAACCATGTTTCCCACTGAAAGAAACTGGTCCGCAGTGAGCATGAATGAAGCTGACATGCTGGGAGCTGGAGGGGGTGAATTTTCCTGAGGCCCAGGCTGAATCCTGCTCTTTTCTTGGCTTCATTTGTTCCACCTTTGTTAGTATTCCTGAGCCAATAATTTTTTCTTTTGCTTAAGCTAGATCACATTGCAACTAAGAATCTGACAAATACAGTGAGATGATGTAAAGGTTTGGCAGAAAGTAATTTACTGTTTGCAGAACCTCTCAGCATCTCCACAGAGCCAAGGTCCCCCAGATCAGAAACTGAAAGCCACTGCCCTAAGTAATAGCTCTTATTTGTGACCTGTCTTTACGTGCAGACAGACGTATAATGTGTGGCTGGTGTGAGGGATGAACTTACACATACTTCATTCATTCATTCAGCACATATCTCTTGGATTCCTATCGTGTGCTAGGCACTGTCCTAGGCATGGGGGCTGTGACAGTGGATGAAAGAGACATGTTCCCTGCTGTCATGGGGCTTGCTGTCCAACGGCCTTGTGTTCTCATAAGCTGTGAATTATAGAAGGCAAGCTCTCCTCGTTATTGATGGTTGTTACTCTTTTGCAATAATGCAAAGAAAAATATTAGTTCTCAAAATGCATACTCTATATTTATCATGAACACTTAATTAAAAGATCAATATCATTTGTGAAATGCCTGTATTACTAGTCCTAAGACATACTAGGTCAGCTTATAACTATCATGAAGTCTTAGAGAACATTTAATCAAGATGACACAGATGAATTAAACATTTGCTACCAAAGTAATGAGGCTTTATTTTATACTCCTAGTTACTGAAATTGTTTTGCTCCTTTAAAATATTGGAGAAATGATATCTTTCTTGACTACTGAAAACACAAGTTAATTGCTAGCCCATATTGCTTTCCTTAGCACTTAATATTATTTATGAATAGAAATGATGAAAAGGTCCCTCTACTAGGAGCCCAGAACTTCCAAGGATAGCTAATCCTTAAATAGTAAAACAATTGAATCCTAAGGTGAGATTTTTGTTGCAGTATTATGACATGAATTTGAAAGGTTTTTGCCACTATATTGAAGGACAAGGCCTGGGCTTGTAGAGTTCCAAAAGTAAAGCTGTAATTTCTCAGAAAATACCTTTGGGACTGTGACCACACTAGAGAAAAATAAAATGATTCAGGAATTCAGGTGAGCATTTCAAGGTTCCACAAAGTCTCCCCAGTAACAGACACACAAGTGGAAGGTGTGGATAAGGATCTGAGCAGTGTGGTGCAGCTTTAGGGTCAAATCACAAGGAGAATGATCCCAAATTCTTCCCTTTAACTGGCAGTCTGTCTTTCCCCATGAGACAGGAAGTGATGACCTCACTAGACATATTCACATTGCAGGGTCATAATTTTGCCGCATGTACTCACACATAAATCCTATTCCTGCATCTGAGTCATCTTTCTCTCTCATCTTGGTTCCTCACCTCTGGTTTGAGGTTGCACTGGGTGCCAGCTTAAAACAGAAAAAATGACTTGAGTTTCTCTGCAGAGCATGCACTTTCCCGTATTGGTTCCTCCATTGATTTATTCACTCACTTAATATTTACTGAGGATGTATTACGTTCCAGTCACTGTGCCAGGGGCTGCAGCCAAAAAACTGAAGAAAACACAATCTCTATCTTCCTACAGCTCTAAGTATATGATGTCTAAACTCATAGTAGTGGTCTCTAAACTTTTTTATTACATCCTCCCAATAAATTTTTTAGTATATTCTGTCAATAATGGATATTTACCATTTGTAAATTATTATAATTATTATAGATTATTACTATTATTGTATTCCTTTCATCTAATATCTCAAGGCAAAATAAGCTCTTAAGATAATGTTCCTAGATAGCAATAGTGGATGTAAATCTATATTTTAAATGATCTTAATCATTTTATATCTTCTGTAAAATGCAATCAGATTGCTATTGTTATTGTTTTTACCTATAATGGGTCTGATGGCAGGGCCATTGCATATTATTGCCCACAATGAGGTGCCATGCCACTGCTGAGGAAATCCTCATAGAGGTATAGTGGAGTCAGCTGCGGCTTTTTCTTGTCATTTGTTGTGCCTACATTGCAAGTATCATCTAGAATCCAGGGATCTTTGTGGGAATACATTTAAGGCACTTGTCCATTTTAGAAAGGCTAGTTTGGGTTAAAACAAAATTTTAACATACTGTAAATCCTCTTAAAACCAGATAAAAGTAACTATAACATTGTACAATATGCTGAATATGAGCAAATGAGTGAGAGCAAACTTGGTATAATAGGGAACTGAGTGAAGATACCAGGATGGACCCACAAATTAAAGATTAGAAAAGCTTACTTTATTTCCTTAGATTTGAAATAAATATGAATAGAAGATCTGACACTGCCTTCCTGCACAGGATCGACCTGTGAGAACACTGGTCTGCAGAGTGAGACAGAGATTCCGACATCCGAGAGGTTAGAGCACCAAGGGCAGACAACCTCATTTTGCTGGAGGTGGAAGGCTCAGGTGGAAAAAGATAGGACAGGTGAGGTGTAAGGTGAGTCTTAAAGAATAATAGGGTGGTTTCATCAAGTATAGGGAGAGAGAAGACCTTAGAAAATACAGCTATTTAAGTCAGGGGGGTATAAGAGCTGGACATGTGTGGAGGAGTAAAAGCAAGCAATTCTGGGTGGCTACAGGTTAGGGGGCCAAGTGGGCAGCCTTAGATATAGACAGAGAAATAATGGATGAAAAGGATTGACAGAAATCTGCTGGCACCGAGAACACTGATGGCTTCAATTTAGCAAAGGGCAGCCAAAATTAAATAGATGAGCTGACGAGAGAGCAGATCACAGAGGTGGATGGATTTTTAAAGAGAAATCATTGAGAAACACGTCACATTAAGAGACAGTGCTGTAGAGCAGCTTTCTTGGGAACTAAATAAATGACTCTAATGTCCAAGCATATCACAGAGAGCAGTTATCCATAAAAGCCTTTCCAAGTTCCAGATACGTGTGGGTTAGGCGAATGGAATAATTACATAACAAATTTGATTTTAAAGGATACGATGACCATTTGCTTTTAATGCCCAAAGAGCTTTCTGAATTCCTATCCCCTGATATTCCTCTTTGTAGCCCTCTTCCTCTTCAGTACGTCTAAGAGAATCTGGAGACTGAGCAGGTGTGTAGGTTCAAGTAGTTGAGTCCATATCATTGAACCTTATCCCACTTATAATCACTGTCCGCCAGTTTTGAGTTTATTTACAAAAAAGTAAGGCTTAGTGGGGCCAGCCTGATGACATAGCAGTTAAGTTCGTGTGCTCTGCTTCAGCAGCCTGGGTTCCCTGGTTCGTATCCAGGGCGCGGACCTAGCACCGCTTATCAAGCCATGCTGTGACAGGCATCCCACATATGAAATAGAGGAAGATGGACACAGATGTTAGCTCAGGGCCAATCTTCCTCAAAAAATAAAAAAACAGTAGAGCTTAGCTATTCTGCTTTAATATATGCATACATTCAACTACTATTTTTCCTATATCAAGTCATCACATTGTACACTTTAAATATCTTACAATTTTATTTGTCAATTATGCCTCAATAAAGCTGGAAAAAAATACTACTCTTCTACTGCTGGAAAATTCAAACTTTTGCAGAAAAACAATATACTATAGTTATGGCAAAGCAACAATTACCATTGACAAATAATTAGGGAATTGAGCTGAAGATCCCAAGTTGCATCTGAACCACAATGAAAGAATAAAACTTTTTCCTAAATGGTTTCCAAAATGCAAGAAAACAGAAAGACAATAGAACTATTCTGGGATTGCCAAAATGTTGGGAGAGAGAGGATTCATGAGCAAATTCTACACTAGTTGGCACACTAAACATTAAGGGGCTGTTTGGGGCAAGGCTGTCTAATAAATAACAGTCAGGACTAAGGCTTAGCAGATGTCAGGGAACTCTTAGCATTGAATTACCCTGAATTCTCCCAACTCTTCTCTCACTTGCAGAAGGGAAAAAAAAATCTGGGGAAATCTCATACTCCTTGGGGCTTCAATAGTTGGGAGAAGGAAAGAAAGACCAACTAGGACTTCCAGAGTCAGCTCCTCCACTATTCCCTTTCATGTGCCCTACAGGCTCAGTAGGGCCCCTCTCCTTGAGGTAATTCCAGATTTTACCTCATAAGCAGTAAAATTGCCCATCTTCTTCTTACCATATGCTGACAACCAAGAATTTTTTTCACTCGCTCTGCTTCAGTAACAAAACTGTTGTTTGTTCTCCTTCTAAAATGAGTTATCTTATTATAAAAAATTCAAATGATACATAAAAAGTCCATCATAAACCTATCTCTTAGAGACAGCCATTTTGTGATTATTTCTTCGTCTTTGTTTTCTCTTTCATTATTCATTGCATCTGTTTGTTAATCTGAACAAAAAAAAACATTAATTTTTTAAAGATTATGTTTTTATTTTAGAAATATAAAAGATATTCTGAGTCTATGCAAAGTAAAAATGCTGCATTCTTGTAGTATAAATATAATAGGATAAAAAGCACCAAGCAATAATATGGCCTCATCTATTCCAGGGGACAACTCCAGGCAAAGAGTAAAGTAGCTAACAAACTTGTGCGTCCACCCTCCTGCTTCTGAGGCAGCCAGAAACCTGCCCATGGTGCAAGGGGCCCATCGCAAGTTCCACAGTCCAGTCACTCCAGCTGACCACTGACCTGTGCTCCTCCCCCCTGCTGTCCCAGGAAAATTCCCATGATCTCAGCTAGCTGTTTGAAGGATGTAATCTGATTAACTCCGTGTTAACATGTGAATGAAGGAAAGCTTGCTTAAGCAGAGACTTTCTCAGGACTATGCTTGTTAATGCAAAAGAATCTCTAAAGGCTGGAACTTCAGGCTGGGTGATAAAGGGAAATGGAAGAATTTCCGGTAGAGGGCAGAGATCATTTTGATTTGAGGAACTCTCCCCCACTGAAACTGAAAATCGCAACATGGAAAGCCTGTCCCCCACCACTTGAGTTCTATCTAGCATAATGCTAATCTCCTTGCAACATTACACTGTGAAGGCAGAAGAGCTGAACAGGAAGATCAAGGGCTTCAGAATAATGCAAATGAGGGTTCAAACCCATGCCCCTCCCCCTACTAGAGGAATGCCTTTGGCAGGATGTTGCTGCTGTTGTTATCTAACCCCCTAGACTGCTTTCCTCACCTGCTAAACAGGTTGCTATGGGGATTAAAATTAATAAAGTAGAATATATAAAGTGCTTGGCACTCAGTAGGTACTCAAGAATAGGAGTTGCTGTCATTTATATTATTTCTCTCAGTCTTTACACAACGTTTAATAATCTGGATTGTTCTAGTCTTGTGTGAGGCAACAGTTGATGGAGTGGTGAAGGATGGTCCAACTACTGGCCAATGGGGAACAACACATCTGTTATTGTACCATGTCATCACTCATTGAAATGGTTAGAATGGTGAAAAATTTTTCTCCTTAGAGAGTTTACAAACCAGGCCAAATTTGATCTTCAGACATAATTACTTTAATCTTCATGGTGTTTTGTTTAATTTTTTTCTTTGAGTTAGTTGTCAGCATTTAATAATCAGGAAATCTGACGTAAAATCCATAGTTCCATCATCTTTTTTACAATTCACGTTTTAAAAGCTTATTCCTTTAGGAGAACAACTGCTGGAACGAGTAGCAGCTGTCTTTTTTAGGTGAGACGTGTGTTCTCCAGGAAGCCACAGTCCTCATCATGCCTGTGGCACCCAGCACTGAGGAAGAAGGGCAGCTGCCACTTACCATCCAGCTTGCACTGTTGCCTTGCTAACTCTCGGCTCTCTCTACCAATTTTCATTCATGGCCTGGCTCCTACAGACATTTAAGTTAGTGACCTCTCTCACAAGAGCTAATTAATATATTCCACAATACATAGCAGTATATTTAGGTTCTGCAATCAGATAACTGGGTTTGAACACTGACTCTCCAGATTACTAGTTTTGTGACCTCAGGCAAGTCACCTGACAAATAAAAATGGCAAGTAATAGGATATATTGGGGTATATGAGGAAGCCATTTTGTGTAAACTTTATTCGGCCTGACCTTGTCTTTCCAAAAGGGCCTGACCGTGGCTGTTGAGCATGCACTGTATATCTGCTTTAGATATTCCCTATGGCAAGAGCAAAGGCCCTTGAGATAAAGGTGCAACTTCCCTCCCCCTCCCAACACTGGCATTCCCTTAAGGATTAAGCATCTTTCCTTAGGCTAGAAACTGATTGCTGCACTCACCTGTGACCACCCAGCTTAAGACAATAGGCTTGCCTCCTGCTATGCCCTCTGAAATAGCAGACCCACTACCTGCTGTGTCCATCAAGCGCTGTGCTGACAGGGCAATCTTGTGACTATTGTGGGAGGGACATTTCAATCATATGTGAAACATCCTGTATGGGGGTATATAACCACTCTGTATACCTCACTTCTTTGATGCCCTTTCTTCCTTCAGAAAGAAAGGCCCTGGGCTATGGTCCTCAGATTTCAGCTCAGAATAAGCTCACCCAAATTTTCATTTACAGATTGGTTATGGATTATTTTCGTTGACACACCTCACCTCTCAGAGTCTCAGTTCCTTCAACCCTACAAGAGAAATAGTAACTGACTCATCTCACAGGGTTTTTGTGAAATTTCAACAATGTAATACATATAAAGAACTTTTCGTCATACTCGGCCGTAAAAAGGGACAAAAAATATTAACTACTACAATGACAACGATGACGATTATTATTATAGTCATGTGCCATGCACATAACAACATCTCGGTCAGTGACAGACCGCACATATGGTGGTCCCATAATATTATTACCATATAGCCTAGGTGGGCAGTAGGCTACCCCATCTAGATTAGTGTAAGCACACTCTATCGTGTTTACACAACAATGAAATCACCTAACACATTTCTCAGAACATATCCCCATCATCAAGCTATGCATGGCTATATTATCATTATTATTATTATTACTGCTGCCGCTGCTAGGATCACAACTACTACTAGTAGTAGTACCACAACAATTACTACTACTATTATTTGAGAAGGGTAAAAGCACTTGGGGGCTTTCTTCATTCTCATTTCTGCTTTCTCAACCTGGAAATTGAAAATCATGTGGAAAGCCCTGGGGAACATGGAGCCTTTCAAAAGTGGGAAAGAGCAGTTTCTGTCTGCCACTGTGCACCAGCACAATGAGATCAGTTGCAGAATGAAGTGAGAGTGGTTCCAGTCTCAAAGGCAACGGGACCACTACCAAGCCAGTCTCACACTCAAGCCCAGGTGAAGAAGGCAAGAATCTGTCTCAAAATCCCTGTAAGTAAGAAATATGCTTCGGATAAGCCAACCCAGCTGAGAGAACCAGAGTGGGGAGAAGATAGGACCTCCAGAGACTTGAAGCTACAAAACTTCAGAGGGCAAGGGAGGATCCACAAGTTGGTCCTAACCCAGGAAAGACAAGCCTTTCTCTCTGGGAATGAAGTAATGGGGCAGAGAAAGGGAGGAGAGGGCGAGAATACAGGCAGAGTGGCTGCAAAAAGGAAACGGAGTGCAAACTGTGGCCAGAGCAGACAAGCCCCAACCTCAGAGAACCAAAGACAAGACTAGAAGAGAAGCGAGATCATGTAGAGGGTGAGAATTCCACCATGTGTGATGGCACACAATCTGAAATTACTTCTGAGGACTTCCATAAAGTGGAGAAAAACAACTGGATTGTGCACCTCGTGTACCTAACAGCCCCAAAGGGAAGACTTTCATTATCAACACAACAACAAATATCCACCTTTTCCAAAGTACTTTCATGATTATCATTTGATCCCAGACTAGCTATATGAAGTGGTATTCCCTGTTTTACAGATGAATAGCCATGAAGAGATTAAGTCAATTGCTTAAAGGCACAAAACCAGTAAATGGTGAAGATTGCTAGAGTGTAATTCTCCTGAAACCAATTACTTTGCACTGCTCACTGTGCAGTCTTCAGAAATTGCATGTTGTTCACCGTGTGGTTTCCAGGTTTGTTTTCTCCTTTATAATTCTCCTAATTTGTTTAAGGAAGTTTTGTTTTATTGTTTTTTGTTTTTAATGCAGATATGCCTTGGTTGAATGCAAAAGAAAAGGTCAAGGAAAAGATACGTCCAAGACTGGACCAGCTTAGCTAAAGAGATCAACTTCCCTGGAGTGTCAGGGATGGGTGACCAACAGTCCCAGCTACATATCAGGGTAACCCAATTTTCCCACGACCATCCAAGCTCCCAGACCACTAGATTTGGGGACTATAGTATGGTAACCTTTCCACACGGGATTTATAGTAACTTTATCCAACATATATTCATCCTCCCAATGAAAAGATTAATCTTGTATTATTCTAGTGAGAATGAGGGATTACAGTCAAGAAGAAACTTTAAAAACTTATAGAAAAATGTAACTCAAAGGAATATGCTCTGCCAGGATTTGGAACTCGCCCGTTTAGATAGTATAACTTTGCCAAGGACTTTCCAGTTAATACTATGCTTTCAACACTGATTAGAAAGTCAAATGTACTATATCAAACTAGAGTAATATCTTCTTTTTCTCAGGTCATGTGATTTTGCTTTAAGAGATTTTTCCAGAGCTGAGAATAGAACATGTCTCTAAGGCTCCCAGTCCAGTGAACTAAACAATGTGGCTTCTTCATTTTCAAATGGTCTGTTTTGAAACGAACAAATCTTAACACTTCATCAAGCTAAGAAAAGAAACAAAAGGAAAAAAACAGTCTCTTAGGCCAGGAAAAAGCTGAGATAGGTTGGAAGATGCAGAAGCTGAAGTTACCTGTAAGGCTGCCAAGCTAAACTGAATCAATTGATTCCTTTTTTTTTTTAATCAAATAAAACCCACCACTAATCTTTTTTCTTTTTTTCTGACCCAAAGTCTGTGTTTTGAAGTTACACAGACAAAATGCTTGTCAAATCCAATGATATACAATAGTTTCACAGATGTTGACATGTCATAGATAGAGATTTAAGAATCCACTGTGCCAGTTTGTAAGACTGGGTTTTCAAACAAGATGTGTATGCACACACACACACGTCCACACACTACACGTACGTACACCTTCTCTTCAGAAGGCACAAAGGTACTCGTTTCAACCACTGAGGGAAAGCACCTTCAACACACACAAAATATCTATTACATCACCCATTAAACTGTGTATTTTTAGAGCTACTGACCTTTATGTGAGCTGAACAATAAAGCTGTTCACAAACCTGACAGCAGCTTTTCCAAAGCGGAACAGTGAACCACTGTCCCTAATGCACCCATCAAACTTCACATCTAAAATGGCATCTAGCACAACATTTAAAAAGCCATTGTAACATAACACTGCCAAGATTATTGGTCTTGTCTCAAAAAAAAAAAATCATTGTTTGGCCTTGGCATTTATTTAAAAAAGAAAAAGAAAAAGAACTAATTTATTTATTTAGCAAATGAATGGACTGAATAAATTTAAGGCAATCAAAAGAAACTCAGTGGTCCCCAGCTCCTCAAACTGCTGCCAGACTAACTTGGGCACCGGTGGCCACAGACTGGTCCTAATAACACAGTCTTAATAACAAACAGTTATTGTGTGGATCCAACAGGCCCGAATTCAAGTCCTGGTTCCTCAGTTACTAGTTGCATGACCTTGGGTAAATTACTTAACCTCTTAGCTTCCACTGTCTTTTGTAATATAAGTACTATAATACTATTTGTCTAATGGAAGTTATGCTATAGGCAGTTATAAATGAAATCATATATGCAAAGGTTTAGCACAGTTGCTGGTATAGAGCAAATGCCCAGTAAAGGTTAGCTGTTATTATCATTGGGAAATCTCATAGGATGACCATAAAATTTCTTACCCAATCAAGAACACTTTTGAGGTTGAAAGTGAGCTCTATTAACACACAGTGGCAGGGACTGAAGGTCACCCTAATCATTGATGGTGCAGCACGGTCTGGTAGCATGGAATGCTGGGGACTAGGAGCAAGGCTTTAGTAATACGCAACAGGAAATACAAAACCATATTAGTAAATGAGGATGCCTAGCCACCCCTGAATGGAAATATGAGCAATGAGGAGAAGGAAGGGCTCAAGTTAATTGAAAACTTGCAGTTCTGTAATCAGTTGATGATATGATCATACCAGAGACAGCTGTTAGTATCAAAAACTTGTCAGCATTCTAAATTTAAACAGGTAAACTCTTTTGCAACATCTCCAATTTATACAAGATTTGGAAATTAAGAGATTTTTAAATTTGTGTAAAATATCCTTAACCATTTCCTAAATCAGTATACACTTTCCCAGGTGGTATCTTTAGCATAGCTTTTATGCTAGAAATTAACCTAATTCTAAAATTACGGAAGAAATAGTACAGCAGTTATCCAAATCATCATACCAGGAAGACAGTAACCTGGACAGTACACCAGAATATTCCAGTCACTTTGCTTCCAAACCATTCTGAAACTTGTAAGACTGCAATCAACCAATGTCTATTTAAAATCATCTTGTTAATTTTGATAACTGGAGATTTTGTGAAAGTGTCTGTAGACGATTTCATTAATCTTCTTTACAAAGAAGAGGTAAGTTACCAGCTGATGGATAGGCCAGTTGCAGGATTAAAAAGGTATTGTGGGGAGAATTTTTAAATTTTGCCTGTTTTTGAAAGAATGGGAGAGAAAAAAGAATGCATATTTGTGTTTTCTTGTGCTTTCATTAACAAATGTAGAAAAGATTAACAAGAAACTACTAAAAATGGTTACATGCAGGGCCAGGAGGAGCAGGGCTGGGGAGGCAGTTGGGATTCTTTTTGCACACATTCTGAATCATTTTAATTTTTGAACCATACCAAGTATCAGGGATTCAAAAAATTAAAAGAATTTAAAAATTGCCTATTTTAATAAAGTAAAAAGTCCTAAAGAGAATGTCTTGAGCCTACCAACGAACATAATTTATATATAGGGGAAGATAAAGTACCTCTATACCTCTTGCAACTATAAACTTTATTAGTCACAAGAGATGATGTTTAGTAAGCCTAAATGAAGAAAAGTTCCCCCCTAATTCAGGACAACCCAAACTGATAGAAATAAACACAGTGACACAATTTATATTTGATCAGCAATATCTTATTACCCAGATTTTCAGTGAATTTGCAAAATATTTTCAACTTAATCATTTTTAAGAACAAAATGTGTTAGATGTTTAGTTAATTAGCATTAAATATTAAAGAACATGGTTTTAAAATCCCCTAGACAAGTTAATGACTTCTTTATTTACATATTTCATATTTTGTTATAATAGATACAATAGGAATTATTTACAATAATTGCATTTTTTGGATAGTACATTTGTTGGTATTGTAATAGTGTAAAATACATTGTATGGAATCATATGGAAGAATGGCTAGGATTCATGAATATATGTATACATAAAATATGGATGTATATCAATCATATATGTGTGTGTGAATATATATATATATATATATATATATATATGAATATGGTGACTTCTGAACCTATTTCTATGATTATTTGTGAAAGCATAAAGATTATAACTAGCTTATGGATGTGAAAGCAATCTGGCTGAAACATCTGCCCTTTTATTGATTGCCAGGGTGGTTCTGTGATGTGGCTGAGTGGACAAGCATCTCCTTCCTCCTCATCACTCTATGTGCATCTCCTTCAAACCTGCCTGCTCTGTAACCTTGCTACCCAGATTCACATTTATTTGGGTAGTTTGAATCCTAGAAACAAATCACAATATCATAGATGCTCTGGCTTGTAAGAGACTTGAAAGGTCTTTACACAGATCCGAAGCCTCTCCTTATCTTCTCTGCTGCCTGAATCCTAAGCAGAAATTCAATTCTTTGGAACAGAGCTGACACATAGGGTTGGGCAGGGAGTTCTCTGCACAAGCAGGTCTGGTGATAGAAATGAGAGCTGAAATCTTAACTGTACTCTGCTGGCTAAGCCACATGCCCTGGTGTGGGGCTGCATCTGCCTGTTTCTAATTCATTCAAAATTGTCCTGTGGGCTAGTGTGAGCCCTGAGTTATAATTTGACACACAGGTGAGAAACCGGCCCTTTTGTATTCTCCGATACTCTTCCAACCTCACAGTGAGGCATAAAACACTACAAGATATACTTTCAGGAAGTCATTTTAAAGTACACTCTCGAGATTACAGCCAGGTAGACAGATTATATTTCCAATGTAATCAATGAGCCCAGTTTTGTCTAGATTAATATAAGTGTGGCTTCTTTCCAGAACTTCTCTCTCTTTCCCTTTGTCTGTTTTTCTGTCTCACTTCTCACTCTCTCTCTTTTCCTTCCACTCCCCTTTCTTCCCCACTCAATATTCCTCTCTTGCTCTCCCCCTACCCCAACCTCATCTCTAAGACCTTGAAGAAAACAAAATTCTTTCTGCCTGAGTTTTTGATACAATGCTCAAATTTGGGTTGATACAGTTCCCTCCAAAGCCATCTGCCACCCAAGCTGTTTGCATCCCTCACTGAATTCCCATTTCTAAAACTCGGGAGGAATCAAGGAAGGTGCCAGCTCCCTCTGAATTTACCCCTTTGACTCCAGTCTGCCCTAGGATTTTCATTGCTGGCTTCTGGTCACCTCAGCTCCTTCCCCAGGCATCTTCTTTCATCTATCCCATGCCTATCAGGACTCACCCAGCCTCAAGGTATCTGTCCCTCTATTATTCTGCCAACAAACTGTCAGCTTCTCGTTCTTTCCATAAATAGCATCCCCCAAATCCACAGTTGTATCAAAATACATGAGATTTTTTTTAAATGACATCTTAAGCAAAAGAAACACAATGACAATATATGTCCTATTTAACTGGAAAGAGAGATACACACAGTTAGAATACTGATACAGTTATTACATTTTTGACTGTATGACGTCTGATAGAAAAAATAAATTAGGGTAAAGATATCCAGCTATAGAGCAATATTAAAAATAAAGTGGGCCCCAAATGAAGAATAAATTTTAAACTGGTCTATTGTTGGAGTCCTTTTTTATATGTCAGGGTTAGTAGAAACTTGGTAATTAAATGCAAAATTTTTGTGTGTTAATTTTCCTGGGAAGAGATTACACGCATTTCATCAGCTTCTCTGAGGGAATCTGTGACCCAAATAAGCTCAAAATATTGAAGAAGAGTCAATGACTGGAATATTAAAAAAAACCTCACTCTAAGTCATTGATAAAATTATCTAATATTTAGCTTAAGAGCAAATATTAAATTCTATGTGTGAATATTAAAATGATCTCATCATCAGTGGGAGTATATGATGGATCTAGGTAAGTTTTTTAAGCACCATTCACATTACTTTATACATGATTGAGAAAACGTGAAGGTATTCCTTATTTTTTTTGAGGATGATTGACCCTGAACTAATATCTGTGCCAATCTTCTTCTATTTTATATGTGGGATGCCTGCCACAGCATGGCTTGATAAGCAGTGCATAGGTCCACACCCAGGATGTGAACTGGCAAACCCCAGGCAGCTGAAGCAGAGTGCATGAACTTAATCGCTATGCCGCTGGCTGGCCCCAGAAGGTATTCTTTAAAGTAGTATTTCCTAAACTTCTCTGATGATGTGAATCACTTGTGGTGCTTATACTTAAAAAAGAAAGAGCCCTGGGCCCCACTCCACAAATTGTGAAGCAGTATTTAGAGGAGAGAGAGGCCTAAGACATTTACTTTTTTTAAGATTTTTTTTTTTTCAGAGCAGTTTTAGGTTCATGGCAAAATTAAGAGGAAATTACAGAGATTTCCTATATACCCTCTGCCTCCAAACATGCAAACAAACAAGGCTCCCCCATCATCAACGTTCCCCATGAGTGTGGTACACTTTTTACAATTGATGAACCTACATTGATACATCATTGTCATCATCCAAAGTCCATAGGTTACATTACAGTTCGCTCTCGGTGTTGTACATTCTATGGATTTGGACAAATGTATAGTGATATTTGTCACTATCCCTTTGGTACCATTATATTATGAAACAGGATAGTTTCATTGCTCCCCAAATCCTCCATGCTCCACCTATTCATTCCTTCCCCCTGGCTTTAAAAAAGTGTCTCAGATGAGCCTTATCAATAGGAAGCATTTTATGGAAATTTTCCAAAGTTGTTATTAATTGATGTCCTTGTTTATCACACAAAAACAAATGGACTAACAAAAAGAAAACCAGAAACCCATGTCTCAATTTTTAAAAAGTATCATCTATTTAAAGATAGATTCCTTTGTGAAATTTTGAATACAAATGATTTTGTAATAGCTTAAAACATTTGACCTTTACAGCAATATAACAAGGATTAAAGTTAATTTTGTAATTCATATGTAACTATATACAAAAGTTTTTCTACCCAAACAATTTTTCCAAACCAGGTACTAGAATCCACTTACTGAAAATATTCGGAGAGCTTCATCATGTGAGTCTAGGAATTTGATGAATTATCATGCCTAAAGTATTAAGAAATTATTAAAGGAATCTTAGCATAAAAAGCAAAACGTGAAAAGAAGCAGCAGGGGGTCAAGTATTCTCTCTCAGACATATTATTCCATTAAACTAATAGTTTTTTCACAAAAGGAATGTTTTCCTAATGTAACACAAATCACCCCAGGGAGATTATTTATAATGGTCACTAATGGGCTAGCCCAGCTAGTTTACTCTACAGTGCCAACTTTAATAAAAACATACTGGGAGGAAATTTCTTTTTAATTATAAGTATTCAATTTTTAAAATTAATGTAATCAATTCAATTCTGCAATTATTCATTTAGTATCTACAGTAAGCCTGGCTCTAGGCCAGCTACTAAGGATAAAGTAATGAGTAAGACCTAATTCCTACCTTCAACAAGCTATCCTGTTCGAGATATGTTTTTATTTTTCTCCTGCTTTTTAAAACTTTGGGTAAACTAAATCAAGGGTTGGCAAACTTTTCTGTAAGAGGTCAGATAGTAAATATTTTATGCTTTGTGGACCATACAGTCGCTGTTGTAACTATTCAACTCCGTTGCGTAGCAGGAAAGCAGCCATAGACAATTTGTATTCTAAAAAGCATGGTTCCAATAAAACTTTATTTCACAAACAGGCTGCTGGCTAGATTTGACCCTTGAGCCGTACTTTGCCAACCACTGGACTAAATAATTTGCAAATGTTCATTTAACCCTTCAAATGCTTATTTAACTTTTTATCATATCTGTCTTACTAAAAATGTTTAGACCAGGAATAGTGAAAAGTGGTTACACTAAAGAGATTGGGAATTAAAGAATTACAGACAAAATAGGTTGAGAGAAATCAAGGAAGCTGTTAAAGGAGGAAAGGCAGCTCACCCAAACAGAAAGCAATTTGTCAAAAAAGGTCAAGCTCTGCAGAGCATGGTTGAAAACTTTTTAAACATTTTGTGCAATAACAGCAGTAATAATAATTTTATACTATGGAATAATCCACTTCTATGCAAAATCAGCTTTATAACTATAACTTGCTTTAAAAAGCAGATGTAGAGCCAGCCCTGATGGCCTAGTGGTTAAAGTTTGGCATGTTTCACTTCAGCAGCCCGGGTTCAGTTCCCGAGCACAGAACCACGCCACTCATCTGTCAGTAGCCATGCTATGGCAGCAGCTCACGTAGAAGAACCAGAAGGACTTAGAACTAGAATATACAACTGTGTACTAGGGCTCTGGGGAGGAAGAAAAAAAAAAAAGCACATGTGTTAAAGAATTGGACATAATGTCAAAAATGTTTAATAATACAAGTGAACATATAATCATTTTTTTAATTAAAAATACCAATAAGCACAAAGAAAAAACCTTCATATCTCCTCAAATACTACCAATGAGAGACACTACTTTTTCATGGAATAATTTTCAAATGTGTTGTAAGGGCTTGCTCTTCAAAGGCTCCTTCTGCAGCTTGAAGGATCAGAGCTTCATCTATTCATTCACTCCTGGAGTTCGCATTTTAGATTGCTGAATCTGTTCAAGTAGGGCACACTGCAGTGCTCAGTGCCCAAGATTCCACGATCATAGAAATAGCGTGTGTCTGCACTGTGTGAGGAGCTTTCTGGGGATCGCCTCACTGAATCCTCCCCACAATCCAAGGAGGCAGGCACTATTATCATTATGTCCATGCTAGAAAAGAGGAATCTGAGGAACAGAGAGGGGAAGTAATTTAGCCATGGTCAAGCAGCTAATCAGGGGCAGAATCAAGGTATGAACCCAGGAATTGTGTGTCCATCATCCATGCTCTGAATCTTTAGTTCTTCCTCTAAGGAAAAATAAGTACATATGCATCCTATCATATAACCCTGCAGCCAGGATTCTGACACTATTTGCTTTCATCGTGATAAATATGAATATGAAAAGTACGACTGTCTCTTCCACTCATGAAGAAATAATGGAAACACTTTTACAATTTTCAGGGGTTCAGTGAGTAACACCTGTTTCTTGACTTTTGGTAATAAATTTGAGTCCATACTTTGGTCTCTGCAGGATACAGTTTAACCATTTAGATATCAGAATAGTCAGTGGTTCTGAACTTTTTTGGGGAGCCAAACACATTGAAAATATGACAAAAGCCGAAGGAATGACATTTCCCAAAGGAATGCACATAAGCACAGTGTGGTGGCTCTGGAAGTGCACTGCTCGGATCTCCTTCTAGAGAACTGCTGCCAGGAGCAGAGTTGATGGTCAGCCCCAGCTGCTGCCCACTTGGATCCATGACCACACTGCCCCTGGTGCTAATCAGAGCCAATAACCAAGTGTGGCAGGGGTACTAGTGTCAGTGCCTTTCTGCCCAACACAGGATGCCTCCAACCAGCAACTTTTACTTGGGGACTCCCCAAGTTTCTTGGAACTATACTGCAGTTTGAGACTTTCTACCCAATCCTTCCTTCCCTTTCTCCCTTCACAGATGTCAGACCTGCATTGTGGTCTCATTGCTACCTACTCCTGTTCCTTCTCCTTTATCTTCTTTAGGTATTTCCCCAGAAATTCAGCTTGTCTAATCCTGTCTTGATGTCCGTTTCTTGGAGGACTCAAAATGATACTCACAAGCATGTGAAATGTTGTGCATCTTTTCAGAGGGTTAGTAGAAACTTGAAGCCCATTTGTTTATCCCTGAAAGTATAAGAACACCAGGTGAAGAACCTTTGCAGATGGTACAATGAAAGTCAAATGAAAGATAGATACTAAGTCATTATCTGCATTATTCTGCTCCTATAAGAATTTGGCCAAAGATTTTTTTTTAATGTACAATCCAAATCTAAAACAATTAATTATACTTAAATACTGGTTAAATTACGGAAATTTATTATTTTTAAAAAATCTAATGGAAAACAGGAGAGCCACAGAAATGGCATACATAAAAAAAAATTTATGAATGTTTTCTTAAAATCTGATTTCCTGGAAGAGGCACTGGACCCTGCAGTACTGAAGCCTGAGCTCAAATCTTCACCTCTCCAGGCTTGCTGAGTTAACTCCTGCAAGTATTTAACCTTTCTGGGCTCAAATTGCCTTTTCTCCAAATGAAGGGGTGGGACTAGGTAATTCCTAAGGAAGCTTTCAATTTTTAAAACTTTATGATGACATTTGGTTCTCTTTGTGTCATAATTAATAAACAGTGCCAGGGAGATAAAGTGAATTCTAAGACAAATATAATAATGTCAATAATGTTATTTTAGAAGATACTGATGGTAACTTTAAGTTTATTTGAACTCCTTAAGATCTGGCCCCTGCCTCCTTTTCCAGCTTTATAAACTATGTTCTAGAAACACCATCTTTCTGTTCCTGGTACCTCCGAAGGTCATTCCTGCCTCTATGTCTGTTGCATTTATTTGGAAAGTAGCTCTTGCCATTTTTCAAATGACTGACTCATTTTCATAATTCAGGTCTTGGTTCAAATGTCACCTCTACCAAACGATCTTATGTGACCATCCTGTCCAAAATAACCCCCCACCATCTCTAATCCTCTTAATCAGAATACTCTGCTATATCTTCTCATCAGCAGTTATCACTATTTTGTTGTCTGATTGTCTGTTTCTCCTGACTAGAACAGAAAGTCCATGGGCTAAATATTTTGTCTGTCCTGTTTATCATTACGTCCCCTCGAATGATGCCTGGCATATAGGAAGCACTCAATGAATGTTTGTTATGTGAACAAATGAGTGAGCAATTGAATATATGCATGCCAAAGAAAACACACATTTTACCTTTTAGAAGAACAAAAGGAGTTATAATCCATTCAATTTTTTTTCAGGGTCATATTAGAAACGGAATATAAACTTGGCTCTGTGTGTTGTTTTTCACAATTAGAGAAGATAATAACCCAAATGTGAGCCAGAAGTAGCATTAGTTTTAGCTTTGGGCTGGGTTTTTCTGTGGGAGGTCAACAGAATTGTATGCTGATCAATACCAAGATCATGTTCTAACTAACTGAGCAAAAATGCTTAAATTACTTAGCTTTTAATATTTGGAAACAAGCAAGTATCAAAATAATGCTATTGATTTCCAAAGAATTGAAAATCACAATACCTAAGAATAGAGTCATGAAATAGCTCTATGAAAATTTAATTATTATAGACAAGTTGTATTAAGAATGAGTCATGAAAGTTTAAAGAAACCAGTTTTTTTACAAGATAATGTTTTAACTAAATTTGATATCATAAAGTCCAAGGAACAGACAGATTTGAAGTCAACTCTCAATTTTCCATGATAGAATCAGGAATTGGCTCACAAAAAAGTAGCAGAAAGGATATAGGTTTTGGAGCTTCATAAATCCTGGCTCTGGCAGTTACTAACTATGGCTTTGAGCAAGTCACTTAATTTCTCTGGGCCTCAATGTATAATTTGTAAAACAGGATTAGTAAGTATGTTTTGCATTATTGGTAATACTTGTTTTGAAGATTCATGATATTCTAAAGCACAGAACATAGGACTAGGCACATAAGAGCTAATAAATGGCAGCTAAGCTGGACAACAAAAATGCCTTGACAATATAGGGGTATGGTGCTCAGGAGTATGTGTGGGAGAGGAGAGAGATGTCAGAACTACCACTATAAACTCATTTCCCTCATTAGAAACTGGATACTGTCACCTCCTTTGTGAAAATACACACTCTATACAGTTGAAAACTGAACAAAATATTTTGAATGTAGGCTTTTTCCCCATAGAAAGACAAATGGCAAATAGCAACAAGGAAGTGAATCGTTTAACCATATTTTAAAAATTAAGAATTTGCCCCTATAATGAAAGTTTACTTGAAATTAAATTCTTCTATGCTATCATTTTCAGTGAAATATGAAGCTCATTCTTAAATGGCTATAAATAAACTGTCATTCAGAATATATGAAATGATGCACATTAGGCAATAATTCATAAAGTGGCCCACAAATTTTCATTTAGTATCTACCATGCTCATGATGCTATAAAAATAAAAAGGCAATCATTGACTCATTCATTCCTTCATTCAACAAATATTTATGTAGTGCCTATTGCTGAAGACATGAAGCTATTTCCACTGGGGACAAAGTGGCAGTGATATAATTAGTTTTATACAATTATACACAAAGTGTATTTTTAAAGGGAAAGAAAGACTTTATTGAAGAGGTCACATGAGCTGAAATCTACAGAAAAATAATCTGGAGAAGAGTGTGATTTGAAGGTGGCAAAGGACATTCCAAACAAAGGTAATTGCATATGATAAGATTCTATGACAAGAAGGGAGTAACATCTTTCAAGAACTAAAAGAAAGCCAGTGTGGCTGGAGAACAGAGTAAGGGGTATTGTGGTAAGAGAAGAAGAAAGAGAGGTAGGCAAGGGTTAAAACATGTAGAGCCTTTTATGCCTTGTTTAGGATTAGGGTCTTTATCTTAAAATCAACAAGATTCCATTGAGGAGATCTAAAAGAAGCAGGGGACATGCTTAGATTCACATTTTGGAAGATCACTTTAGCCTGAGGTATTGAGGACAGATTTGGATGGATGATTAGAGGGGACATCGAGAGGCCAAGTAAGAGACTGCTACAGTAGGTCAGATGAGAGGTGATATTTAGCTTGGGCCAATTCAGTGGCAATGGTGAGAAATGGATAGAGTCAAACAATTTTTAAGAGGTAAAACTGCCAGGACTTGCTGATGGAGAGAATACATAAAGAGGCACATTCTGGAAAGGCAGAGGAATAAAGCAAGGAAACTGTCCAAGATCTCTCTTTGGTTTCTGACCAGCACTGCTGGAGAGGGTGGAGGTATAATTCACTAAAGCATGAAACACTGGAAGAGGGCCAGGTTTGGGAGTAGGGGTCAGGGCAGGTGAGAGGATCATGATATTATTAACTTGACTTTGAGTTGCCTTAGAGACATCCAAGTAGGCAGGAGGGTCTAGAGTATGTAAGAGAGATTTAGGCTGGGGATAGAAGGTTGAGGGTCCTTGGTGACCTTTAATGTTTTTATAGGTGAGATTTCCCAGGGAAAGAATATGAGATAAAAAGAGAAAGGAATCTATGACTAAGCCTTGAAAACTTCCAAAATATAATGCTCAGGTAGACGATGATGAGCCTGAAAAGGAATCTTAAAGGAAATGGCAAGAGAGCAAAATCAGACTAGTATATATTCCAGAAATTAGTGGAAGAGAATCTTTTAAGAAAGAAGGACCGAACAATATCCAATGCACAAGCACGTACACACACACACACAAAAATGCAACTGTTGAAAGGTATTTCTGAGGGATTAAGGCAGTAACAAGAATAACAAACCAGATTTTGGCTTCTGGTCATGATAGAGTATCAAGAAGCAGGCTTACTCTTCCACTGTAAATAAGTAAAAAACAGGACAAAATATATGAAACCCATGTTCTCACACATTAAAAAACAGGCAGAACACATCTGTGATCACTGAGAAAAGAGAAACAAGCTGAATGGGACCCATGATTTCCCTGGCTTTTGGCCTAGAAGTATGTTCTAGACCATGCAACAAGGAGGGGGTTTCTCAAGCATTCATAGGCTTGAGCAGCCAGAGATCAGCAGTCAGGGAAGCTAAGGTATCTAGAAGCTATGAAGCAGAGTTCCAAAAAGGAGGGAGCTATGCAGAAAATCAGCTCTGTAAATCTGCATATGGTTCTTCTTGAGTCTCTGCTGAATAGTAAGAGGTGTGTACACAGGGGAAAGCAGTCCAAGTCCAAGCAAACACTGAATGTGAAGAAGTAAGATGAGCAGTTACTAGAGTTCACACAGGGATGGGAGATGTTCAACTTCAGACCAGCCAGAGTGGAAAGTCCTTGTTAATCACCCTGGGCATTCAGCAGAGACCGCAAGAGGTTATGCCTTAGTAGTAAGGCTAAAAATTTGTTTAAAGGCTACTCAGCAACCATCCTACCAAAGCTTAAGACAAGCCTCAACCTTGACAAGCCTAGACTGATCCATGAGTCTTAACTGCCTGAAAAACAAGACCCAATACTAATATAAAGCAAAACAGGAAAATCAAGATGCTCAACAATATAATATTCACAATGTCCAGTATCCACTCAAAAAGCACTATGAATACCAAGAAGAATAAAAAAGTTGACCAATAAACAGGATAAAAATCAATAAACAGAAACAACAGAGATAATAGGATTAGTATTAAAGAAATTGAAAAAAACTTCTAGCAAATGTTATAAATATGCTCAAGAGTTTAAAAGAAAATACAAGAGAAGAAAAAGAGATAAAGAATCACATGGAATTTGTAGAGATGAAAGAATACAATATGTTAAATCATAATTTTACTGGATGGAATTAACAGCAGATTAGATACTGTCAAAGACAAAAATGTCAGTGGACCTAAAGATATAACAATATATATTATCCAAATATCTGTTGGCACAGAGGCATAGAGGAAAAGAGAGACCAAAAAAAAATTAACAGAGCTTTAGTGGTCTGTGGGATACCAAGAAGACTAATGTACATGTAACTGGAGTCCTAGAAAAAAGTAAGGAGCAGAAAGAAATACTTTAAGAAATAAGGGTCAAATTGTTTTCAAATTTGAAGAAAATGATAAAACCACAGATTCAAGAATTCCAATGAAGCCCAAGCCTAGCATGACAAGCTTTAATAAAACCACAAAAAGATACATAATAATCAAATTGCTGAAAATCAGTCATAAAAAGAAAATCTTAAAAGAAGTCAGGGGGAAATAAAAGACACATATATTACAGAGAAATACAGATAAAAATTATCACAGACTTCCAGTCAGAAAATATACAAGTCAGAAGACAATGACACAAGATCTGTGAAGTGCTGAATGAAAAACAAAACCTGTCAACTTAGAATTCTATACACTCAGTGAAAATATCTTTCAAGAATGAAGGCAAAACAAAGTATTTTACAGACACACAAAAGCTCAAAGCTTTTGTTGCAAAGAGACTTGCACCACAAGAATTGTTAAATAAAGTTCTTCAGGTGGAAAAGAAAATGATCCCAGATACACATAGTGGTGTTTACATCATATGTGGACAAAAATGGCAAATGATAGGAGAAGGGAAATGAAAATATCGTGAGGTAAGTATCATATATAATGGATAAACTGATAAAATATTATTAAAGATATACTATGATGAGTTAAACTATAAATGCTAAAGGAACTATTAAAAATCATAACTAATAACCTCAGAGATAAAAATAGAATACTAAAAGCTATTCATTTAATCCAAAGGAGCAGAAAATGTAAAGAAAATGAACAAAGAACAGATGGTACAGATGAAAAAAAGTAGCAGGATAGTAGGGTTAAATTCAACCACATTGAAAAGCGTATTAAAAGTGAATGATCTAAATACTATAATTAAAAGGCAGAGATTGTCAAGTTGGATTTTAAAAAAAGATCAACTGTATGCTATCCAAAAAATACACTTTAAATATATAGACAAATATAAGTTAAAAGTATAGGGATGACAAAAGATATACCATGTGAGGCTAAATATAAGAAATATGGAGTGGCTATAATAATATCAGATAAGAGACATTAGAACAAGATATATTACCAAGGATTAGGGGGACTTTTCATAATAATAAAGGGATTGATTCATCAAGAATAGATAATAACTCTAAAAATGTTTGCACAAAGTTACAGAGCTTTATAGTACATGAAACAAAAGCAGGAATAATGAAAGAATAAATAAATAAATCCATAATTATGCTGGAGAGTGCAAAACTCCTATCCAAGTAATTGATAGAAAGTACACAGAAAATCAGTAATTATATATAAGATTTGAACAACACTATCAACCAGCTTGACCTAAATGACATTCACAGACCACTCTAAGTAACGGTAGTAGAATATATACTTATTGCAAGTGTAAATGGACCATTAACCAAGGTAGACCATATTCCAGGTCTTAAGACAAATCTCAGAAAACTTATTGGGTTTTAAATCATATAGAATATGTTCTCTGACCAGAATCAAACACTGAACAGAATTAAATTAGACATCAATACCAGATAAACAACTGGAAAATCCTCCCATATTTGGAAATTAAAATACTTTTAAAAGCAGCTTCATTGAGGTATAGTTGCTATGCAATAGAGTCCACATATTTAAAGTACACAATTTAATTAGTTTTGACATACGTAAATATCCATGAAACCATCACCACACACAATCAAGACACTGAACAAATCTATGACCTCAAAAATTTTCTGATGTCCTTTGTCATTACTCCATTCTGTCCCTCTCTGCTCTTTCATCCCCAAGAAACTACTGATCTGCATTCTGTCACTATAGATTAGTTTGCATTTTTCTAGAGATTTATATGAATACAGTCATATAGAATGTATCTTTGTGTGTGTTGGTCTTCCATTCGGGGTGATTAAATTGATTTTCACCTATGTTGTTTTCTGTATCAATAATTCTTTCCTTGATTTACTGAGTAGTATCCTATTGCATATATATATACACCACAATTTGATTATATATTCATCTCCTGATGAATATTTTGGTTGCTAACATAAAAAAGACACTTTTAAATAACTCATGGGTCAAAGTAGAAATCACAAGGGAAATTAGGAAATATTTTGAACCAAATAAAAATTAAAATACAATATATCAAAATTTGTGGAATACAGTTAAAGCAGTGCTCAGAGGAAACTTGAACTTCTAATATTAGAGGGAAAAAAGACAGGTCCAAAATAAATTATATAAGCTTTTACCATAATAAGCAAGAAAAGAAAAAGAGAAAATTAAACCCAAATTAATCATAGGAAAAAATAAAAGAAATGAGAAGAAAGCAATGGAATACAAAAGGGGTAGCAAACTTGTTGTATGAAAGACCAGAAGTAAATATTTTAGAGTTTGCAGACCATAGAGTTTCTAATGCAACGACTCAACTCTGTTCTTGTCAATGTAAAGGCAGCCACAAACAACAGGTAAATGGATGAGTGTGGCTATGTTAAAATAGAACTTTATTTAGAAAAGTAGGTAGTTGGCTGGATTTGGCCTATGAGCTACAGTTTGTCAACCCCTAAAATAGAAAATAGGCAAATATAGAAAAATAAATAATAGCAAATGCTAGAATTTTGAAAAAAACAATAGAACTCATAAACCATTAGATAGATGGCTCAAAAAACAAGAAGAAGATACAAATTATCACTATCAGGAATGAAAGAAGAGTCATCACTACACACCATTTACATATTGAAAGGATAATAAGGAAATATATTACAAACAAGTTTATGCCAGGAAATTCAACAATGCAGATGGAATGTAAAATTTACATTCCTAAATGACATAAATTATCAAAAATTACTGAAGAATAGAAAATATGAATAGCCTTATATCTATTAAATTAATTACATTAATTGTTAAAAACCTTCTCAGGTGGTGAGGTCAGCATTATGGCAGAGTGAGCTCTTCCCTTAAACTCTGTGCCCTAAGATACAATGAAAAGGACATTTATAAGCCAACAGAGAACATTCACACAACACAATAGACATCTGAGAGACCCACTCAGCCATATATCTGAAGATGGAGGTGCTGGACCCCCTGGGAGGTAGTGGGAAGGAGGTAAAGGGATCTCCTCTCCCTCCCCAGCAGTGACCTAGGGCATGGTACCACTCATAGGTCTGAGAGGACGGGGGTAAGAGCAGTTCTCCACAGGAATGCCTTTGCTCTCTGAGCAGCCTACCAGCAGTGGGAAAGCTCCACACAGAGGAGGGTAAGCAATTTCAGGGGTGTCTTCATCAAGCCAGAACCCCAGGAGGACAAATAGTGAGGGCAGAGTCAGAACACCCCCCAGGACTGCACACATGAAAGAAAGTGCCCCTCCCCCCACCTAGTGCACCAACTTGGCTGGTTGGCCAGAGCAAGGGACCCCTGCCAGATTGCATGTGCATACGTTAGTAAAGAAGCAGCTGTGAGCGGGCAATCACAGACAGGGCCTGTCAGCATAGATTCCAAAGAACAGGCATAGACAACAGAGATCACAGCAGGTTCAGAATACACAGCTCCTGCTGCCACCTCCACAGTGGCAGCAGGTGGAATCTGTGACCAGATACTACCAATTCATGAAGGCACCAATCTACCCCAATGAATAGTGTGAGGAGGTATATTAGTCCTCCAAACCAGAAGGAAAATGACAAGCACCCAGAAATCAAGACTGAAGGCACAAATATTTACAATTAAATGACAGAGAATTCAAAACAGCTATCATTTTAAAAAAACTCAATGAGCTACAAGAGAACTCAGAAAGACAGTTCAATGAAATCAGGAATAAAATTAATGAACAGAGCAAATTCTTTACAAAAGAGACTATAATTATAAAGAAAAATCAATCAGAAATGTTGTAGATGAAAAAAACAATGAATAAGATAAATAAAAATCTGGAGTCCTTGAATAACCAATCTGATATTACGAAGGACAGAATTAGCAGTTTGTAGGACAGATAAATAGAAATGCTTCAGATGGAAGAGACAGAACTAAGGCTAAAAGGAAATGAAGAAATTCTCTGACAAATAGCCAACTCAATTAGTAAATACAACATAAAGTTTATAAGTATTCAAGAGGGAGAAGAGAAGAAGAATGTAGCAGAAAGCTTGTTCAAAGAAATAACAGCTGAGAACTTCCTAACCTTGGGGAAGGGGCTGGAATTACAAATAAAATAAGCTAACAGAACTCCTAATTACGTTAATGTAAAAAGGCCTTCTCCAAGGCATATAGTAGTCAAATTGGCAAAAATCAACGACAAAGAAAAATACTAAGGGCAGCAAGGCAGAAGAAAATAACCTATCAGGCTTTCAGCAGATTTCTCACCAGAAATAATATATTCAAAGAAGAATGATATATTCAAAATTCTGAAAGACAAAAGCTATAAGCCAAGAATACTCTATCCAGTGAAACTATCTTTCAGATATGATGGAGAAATAAAACTTTCCCAGATAAACAAAAGCTGAGGGAGTTCATCACCACAAGACCACCCCTACAAGAAATGATCAAGAAAGTCCTCATACCTGAAGAAAAAAAAAGGGGGGGGGGCGGTTTACAAAGCCTCGAGCAAGGAGATAAATAGGCAGACAAAATCAGAAAATTTTAGCCCTGTATCAGAACAGGTTAGCAAACACTTAATTGAAAGATTAAAGATAAATGGAAGGAAAACATCAAAAATAAATATAATCTAGTCATTTTAACCACAAACTCACAACACAAAACAAAATAAGTTGTGACAATAATAACTTAGAAGGGGAAGAGGGAAAGGATGTAACCTACTTAGACTGAGGAATTAAGAGGCTATCAGAAAATGGACTATCTCCCCTATGAGATTTTTTATGCAAACCTCACAGGAACCACTAAACAAATAATCAGAAGAAAGACGTAAATGATAAATAAAGAGAAAACTGAGAAAACCATCACAGAGAACTATCAAACTGAATTGGCCATCTGAAATCCATGGGACGAGAAATAAGGGAAATACAGAACAAGCAGGAAAAGAGGGATAAAATGGCAGCATTAAACACTTATATATCAATAATCACTCTAAATATAAATGGATGGAATTCTCCAATCACAGGCACAGACTGGCTGCATAGATTAAAAAACAAGACCCAACAATATGCTGCCTCCAGGAAACACATCTCAGCCCTAAAGACAAACACAGGCTCAGAATCAAGGGATAGAAGACGATGCTCCAAGCTAATGGTAAAAAAAAAGAAAGGAGGTGTGGCCATATTTAGATCACACTTCAGGATAAAAAAGTCAATGCGAGACAAAGATGGGAAGTATATAATGACAAAAAGGGACAATCCACCAAGAAGACATAACACTTATAAATATATATGAAACCAACACAGGAACACCAAACTACATAAAGAAACTGTTAACAAACCTAAAAGGAGATATTAACAATAATATTATGGGACCTTAACACCCCACATACATCAAGGAATAGATCATCCAGACAGAAAGTCAACAAGGAAATAGTGGAATTAAACACAAAACTAGACCAGATGGACTTAATAGATATATAGAGAGAATACTCCATCCAAAACAGCAGAATATACATTTTTCTCAAGTGCACATGGAACATTTTCAAAGATATATGTTGGGAAACAAGGCAAGCCTTAATAAATTTAAGAAGATTGAAATCATATCAAGCATCTTTTCCAATCGCAATGCCATGAAACTAGAAACCAACTACAAGAAAAAAGCTAGGAAAGTAACAAATATGTGGAGACCAAACAATATGCTACTGAACAAACAGTGGATC
Organism: Equus przewalskii; assembly: GCF_037783145.1. NCBI lineage: Eukaryota > Metazoa > Chordata > Mammalia > Perissodactyla > Equidae > Equus > Equus przewalskii. Next base: position 38,786,096 of record NC_091847.1, read on the forward strand.
ACTGAAAAATTAAAGGGAAATCAAAAAAATATGGACACAAATGAAAAGGAAAATACACCATACCAACTCATATGGGATACAGCAAAAGTGGTCCTAAGAGGGACCAGGGCCAGTCTTCCTCAGCAAGAAGAGGAGGATTAGCAGCTGATGTTAGCTCAGGGCTAATCTTCCTCAAAAATAAATAAATAAATAAACAAATAAGTAAGTAAGTAAGTAAAAATAAATAAATAAAATGGGTTATTGTAGGAAACAACCTAAGTACCCATTAATGAATGAATGGATAAAGAAAATATGGTATATATACACAATGGAACACTATCAGCCATAAGAAAAACAAAAATGAAATCTCGCCATTTACAGCAACATGGATGGATCTTGAGGGTATTATGCTAAGTGAGATAAGTCAGAGGGAGAAAGTCAAATACCATACAATTTAGATAATAGTAGACCCTTATCTCACACCATACACAAAAATAAACTCAAAATGGATCAAAGACCTGAAGATAAGTCTTGAAACCATAAAAGTCCTGGAAGATAATATTGGTAGTACACTCTTGGACATCAAACTTAAAAGGATCTTTTTGAATACCATGTCTTCTCAGACAAGGGAAACAAAAGAAAAAATAAACAAGCGGAACTTCATCAGACTAAAGAGCTACTGCAAGACAAAGCAAACCAGGAACAAAACAAAAAGACAACGCACCAGCTGGGAGAAAATATTTGCAAATGATATATCTGACAGGGAGTTAATCTCCAAAGTAGATAATGAACTCACACAACCCAGCAACAAAAAACAAACAACCTGATCAAAAAACAGGCAGAGGAGCTGCTGAACAGACTTTTTTCCAAAGAAGATATACAGATGGCCAATAGGCATGTGAAAATATGTTCAACATCAGTAATCATCAGGGTAATGCAAATCAAAACTACAATGAGATATCACCTTACACCCATTAGAATGCCTATAATCACCAAGACAAAAAATAGCAAATGTTGGAGAGAATGTGGAGAAAAGGGAACCCTCATAGACTGCTGGTGGGAATGCAAACTGGTGGAACCACTATAGAAAACAGTATGGAGATTTATTAAAAAATTAAAAATAGAAATACCACACAATCCAGCCATCCCACTACTGGATATTTATCCAAAGAACTTGAAATCAACAATTCAAAGAGACTTATGCACCCCTACATTCACTGAAGCATTATTCACAATAGCCAAGACGTGGAAGCAACCTAAGTGCCCATCAACTGATGAACAGATAAAGAAGACGTGGTGTATAGATACATATATACATCTGTATATATACAATGGAATACCATGCAGCCATCAAAAAGAGAAAATGGTCCCATTCGTGACAGCATGGATGGACCTTGAGGGTATTATGTTAAGTGAAATAAGCTAGACAGAGAAAGACAAACACCATATGGTTTCACTCATATGGAAGATAAACTAATACATGCACAAAGAGATCAGATTAGTGGTTACCAGAGGTGAAGATAGTTGGGGGGTGGGCATAATGGGTAAAGGGGCATATTTAAATGGTGACTGACAAATTTCACAATGCTATAAACTATTATGACCTCAATAAAATAAAGAAATTTTCAAAACTTTATCAGAGACAAAATTCCAGGCCAGATCATTCCACTGGTAAGTTTTATCAATCTTTTAGGGAATAAATAATGCCAATCCTAAACAAACTCCTTCAGATATTAAAGGATAAGGGAACTCATCCCAAATCTTTTTTTATGGTTTGCATTACCCTGATATCAGAACAAAACTAGAAACTACAGGGAAAGAAAATTAGAGATCAATATCCCTCAGGAAAAACCCAGAAAACTCCTTAATAAATAGCATAATGAATCTAAAAATATATATAAAGAATAGTACTCTTGATCCAGTGGTGTTTATCCTAGGAATGTAGTGTTGGTTTAATATTTGAATATCAATCAACTAAATTAAAGATATTAAGAAACAAAGCAGAAAAACCATTTGATCATCTTATGATGCAAAAATATCATTTGACTAAATTTAACATCAACTCATGAATGAAACTTTTAAGAAACTTTGATACAATGGAACTTTTCTAGCCTGATAAATGATATTTGTAAGAAATTTAAAATTAACATCATACTGAATGGTAAAAGATAGCATGCTTTCCATTTACAATCCAAAATAAGGCAATGATGTCCACATTGACAACTCCTAATCAACATCATTCCTCGTGTCTTAGCAAGTACAAATAAGGAAAGAAACATGAAACTTTGGAAAGAAGAACTAACACTGCTTTATTCAAAGACAGCATACTGTGCCTATAGAAAATACTATGGAATCTACCAAAGGAAAAAGGACTGAAACCAATATGTGAGTTTAGCAAAGTCAAAGTATATGAGGCAATATACAATATGCAATTGTATTTCTATATGCTGGCAATGAACAATTAGAAAATGAAATTAAAAATTCCATTTACAATAGCATCAAAACTATGAAATATTTAGGAATACATAGCAAAATATATTCAAGATCTCTACACTGAAAACTATAAAATGTCCTCAACAGACTTTAAAGAAGATCTAAATAAAAGTAGAGATATACTATGTTCATGGATCAAAAATGATGTCATTGTCAGTTCTCTCATGGTAATATAAAGAGTCAATACCATCCCAATCAACTTCCCAGTTGGATTTTCTAAAAAAATGACAATCTTAATAATCTTGAAAAGGAAAAACAAAGTTGGAGAACTTATACTATCTCATCTCAAAACTTACTATAAAAGGTACAATTATCAAACTATTGTGGGGCCGGCCCCAGCCCTGTGGCCGAGTGGTTAAGTTTGCATGTTTCACTTCAGCGGCCCAGGGTTTCACCAGTTCAGATCCTGGGCATGGACCTAGCACCGCTAAACAAGCCATGCTGAGGTGGCATCCCACATAACACAACCAGAAGGACCTACAACTAGAATATACAACTATGTACTGGGGCGCTTTGGGGAGAAGAAGAAAAAGATTGGCAACAGATGGCAGCTCAGGTGCCAAGCTTTAAAAAAATAAATATGTGGTATTGGTGTAAGGATAGACATACAGATCAATGAAATAGAAAAGAGTTCAGAAATAGAACCCACAGATATGAACAGTTGATTTTTTTAATTGTGGTAAAATATACATAAAATTTACCATTTTAACTATTTTTACGTATACAGTTCAATGGCATGAAGTACATTTGCATTGTTGTGCAACTATCACCACCATCCACCTCAGTAACTTTTTCATCTTCCCAAACTGTAACTCCATACCCATTAAACACTAACTCCCCAATCCCCCCACCCAGCCCCTAGAAAACACCATTCTACTCCCTGTTTCTATGAATTTGACTATTCTAGGTACCTTGTATAAGTGAAATCATAGAGTCTTTTTCGTTTTGTGACTGGCTTATTTTACTCAGCATAATGTCTTCAAGGTTCATCCATATTGTAGCATTTGTCAGAATTTCTCTTCTTTTCAAGGCTCAATAATGTTCCATTATGTGTATATATCACAATTTCTTTATGTATTCATCCATCAATGGATATTCAGGTTGCTTCCACCTTTGGCTACCGGTAATAATGCTGCTGTAAACATAAAGAACAGATATCTGTTTGAGCCCCTACTTTCACCTCTTTTGGGTATGTCGAATTGCTGGATCATATGGAATTCTATGTTTAATTTTTTGAGAAACTGACATACTATTTTCCACAGCAGCTGCGTTATTTTACATTCCCATCAGCAGTGCACAGGGTTCCAATTTCTCCACATCCTTATTAACACTTATTATTTTCTTGTTTGTTTTTAGCCATCCTAACGGGTGTGAAGCAATATCTCATTGTGGTTGTATGTTTAGTTGATTTTGACAAATGTATGCTGACAATTCAATGAGGAAAGAATGATCTTTTTAATAAATTTCACTGGATATCTACTTTTAAAAAATGAAAGTCCAACCTTGCCTCACATCATACACAAAAATTAACATAAAACAAAAATATAAAACTTGTAGAAGAAAACATGGGAGAAAAATCTTCATCACCCTAGAGTAGGCAAAGATTTCTCAGATAAGACAGCAAAGCACAAATCATAAACAAAAAAATTGATATACTGGAATTAATCAAAATTAAAATTTTTGCCACACATCTATGGACAGCTAATCTTTGACAAAGGAGCTGAGGGCCTACAAAGGAGAAAAGAAAGTCTCTTCAACAAATGGTTCTGGGAAAACTGGACAGCCACATGCAAAAGAATGAAAATTGATCATTCTTTTTCACCATTCACAAAAATAAACTCAAAATCGATCAAAGACCTAAAGATTAGGCCTGAAACAATAAGTCTTCTAGAAGAGAATATAGGCAGTACACTCTTTGACATCAGTTTCAAAAGAATCTTTTCGGACACTATAACTCCTCAGATGAGGGAAACAATAGAAAGAGTAAACAAATGGGACCTCATCAGACTAAAGAGCTTCTTCAAGGCAAGGGAAAACAGGATTGAAACAAAAAAACAGCCCACTAATTGGGAAAAAATATTTACAAGCTACTTATCCGACAAAGAGTTAATCTCCATAATATACAAAGAACTCACACAGCTCAACAACAAAAAAACAAACAACCCGATCAAAAAATAGGCAGAGGACATGAACAGACATTTCTCCAAAGAAGATATAAGGATGGCCAATAGACACATGAAAAGATGCTCATCATCACTAATCATCAGGGAAATGCAAATCAAAATGACACTAAGATATCACCTTACACCCGTTAGATTGGCAAAAATATCCAAAACCAAGAGTGACAAATGTTGGAGAGGTTGTGGAGAAAAAGGAACCCTCATACACTGTTGGTGGGAATGCAAACTAGTGCAGCCACTATGGAAAACAGTATGGAGATTTCTCAAAAAGTTAAAAATAGAAATACCCTATGACCCAGCCATCCCACTACTGGGTATCTATCCTAAGAACCTGAAATCAGCAATCCCAAGAGTCCCACGCACCCCTATGTTCATCGCAGCATTATTTACAATAGCCAAGATGTGGAACCAACCTAAATGCCCAGAAACTGATGATTGGATAAAGAAGATATGGTACATATACACAATGGAATACTACTCCGCCATAAAAAAGGACAAAATTATTCCATTCGCATCAACATGTATGGACCTTGAGGGTATTATGTTAAGCGAAATAAGCCAGACAGAGAAAGACGAACTCTATATGACTCCACTTATAGGTGGAAGTTAACATATAGACAAGGAGAACTGATTGGTGGTTACTAGGGAAAGGGGGGGGTGAGGGGAGGGCACAAAGGGTGAAGTGGTGTACCCACAACATGACTAACAATAACGTACAACTGAAATCTCACAAGGTTGTAATCTATCATGATCTTAATAGAAAAAAATTAAAATTTTTGCTCTGTAAAAGGAACTGTTCAGAAACTCAAATTGCAAACAAAACTCTAGGAGAAACTATCTGTGATACATATATCTGACAAAGAATTTGTATCCAGAATATACAAAGAACCTATATCATTTTTTTTTTTAAAGACGCTATTTTTCCTTTTTCTCCCAAAGCCCCCAGTACATAGTTGTGTATTTTTAGTTGCGGGTCCTTCTAGTTGTGGCATGTGGGATGCCACCTCAGCATGGCTTGATGAGCAGTGCCGTGTCCGCGCCCAGGATTCGAACCAGCAAAACCCTGGGCTGCCGAAGCAGAGTGCACTAAGTTAACCACTCGGCCATGGGGCCAGCCCCAACAAAGAACTTAAATCTTAATAGTGAGATAAATGATCCAAATTATTTGTATAGACGCTTTACAGTGGAAGATATACACATGCCCAATAAGCACATGAAAAGATATTGAACATCTTTAGTCATCAGGAAAATACACATTTAAACCACAATAAGATACCACTACACACACATTAGAACAGCTAAAATTTGAAATATTGACAAACCAAGTGTTGACAAGAGTGTGGAGCAACTGGAACTTCACTGGTGGTGAGAGTATATAATGGTATTGCTACTTTGGAAAACCATTTGGCAGTTTCTTAAATAGTTAAACAGAAACTTACCATAGGTCTCAGAAATTCCAAGAGAAGCAAAACATATGCCTTCACAAACACTTGTACACAAATGTTCATAGCAGCTTACTCATAATAACCAAAAACTGCAACAACTCAAACGTCTATCAACAGGTAGATGAATAAACAAATTGTAATATGTACATAAAATGGAATACTAATCAGCAATGAAAGGGAATGAACTAATGATGCACACGATATGGTTGAATATCAAATCACTACGCTGAGTGAAAGAAGTCAGACACAAAAGACTACATGTTGAATGACTGCATGTATGTGAAAAAAATCTCATCTATAGTGACATAAAGCAGATCAATAGTTGCCTGGGAAGGGTCAGTGAGGGAAACTTTTGAAGTGATGGAAATAATTCTATTAGTGCTTATATGAGTGATCGATTTGTCAATACTCATCAAACTATACTCTTAAAATAGGTACATTTTGTTTTATGTAAATTATACTTCATCAAAGTTGATTTAAAAATAATATACCGTATCTCCATCCTAATGTTCAATATTGAAAGATAGACATGAAACAGGAAAAAATATAAAGATGATAAAATTTTGAAATTGGAAACTCAATTCTAAGTCTTCCATATACAGTGCACATGAGGGCAAACGCTAGAAGCAGAATATCTGAGTTCAAACCCCAGCTCTGCCACTTAGTAGCTAGCAATTTTGGACAAGTTAACTTATCTGGGCCATAATTTACAATAAAGTGAGGATAATAATAACATACCCACCTCATATTGTTCTTATGGGAATTAAATGAAATAATATATATGAAGTGCTTAGAACTATGTCAGCGCACAGTAAATGCTATGTAAGTGTTAGCTATTATTGTGCAAATCAAAATGACTTACAAATCTATCCCACCCTGCTTATGCCTGAGTTTTTATCTGATAGCTGTTCAATAGTTTACGAAAAAGTAAATGCAACACACTGTATGATGAGAATTGCCCCCTAAATGCTATATAAGCTGACAGACCAATGATTTCATGGAAAGAGAGCTTGAAACAAAGTCTGAAGTACTATTGTAAACCTGAGGTGTGTGAATTAGCATAGAGTCCAAAGTTTGGACAAATTAGGGAGATTTTGAATGTCTCTTCCGTGGGTCTTTGTAGGAACGGGATTTTCATTTCTAGAGCTATCAATTCACCAAATTGAATTATGAAAATCTAAATGCACGCTACATAAGAAGCAAAGTTAAGAGATTCTCAGAACTAATTATGTTAACCATACATTTCTACACTAAATATCACACCAAAAAAATCTAAAATAAATCAGAAATATCTAATTAAAAGATGCAAAATAAGCATGGAATTTAGTTTTGTTATATATCCTGAGAGGTGTTTTGATTTCCTTCTTTTTTGTATGTAATGGTATCTTCTTTTCACTAGTAGAAGTGACAACAATATGAATTTTGTTTTTATTGTGGTAAAACATACATAAAATTTACCTCAACCATTTTTTCCAGTTTTACTGAGATATAATTGACATACAACATTGTACTAGTTTTAGATGTACAATATGATGATTTGATATATGCATATACTGTGAAATGATCACCACCATAAGTTAACATCTATCACTTCACATAGTTACAAATTTTGTGTATGTGTGGTAACTTTCAACATCTAGTCTCTTAGCAACTTCCAAATATACAATATTTTAAAACTTAGTCACCATGTTTACTTTACATCCCCAGGACTTATTTATCTTATAACTGGAAGTTTGTACCTTCTGATGCCCTTCACCCATTTTACCCACCCCTTAGATCCTGCCTTTTGCAACCACCAACCTGTTCTCTGTATCTAAGAGTTCAGGTTTTTTAGATTCTACCTACAAGTGAAGTCATACAGTGTTTGTTTTTCTCTGTCTGCTTTATTTCACGTGACATAATGTCCTCAAGGTCCATCCATGTTGTCACAAATGGCAGGATTTCCTTTTTTTTAATGGCTTAATAATATTCTATTGTGTGTGTATACACGCACACACACTACATCTTCTTTATCCATTCATCCATTGATGGACACTCAGGTTATTTCCATGTCTTGGCTATTGTGAATAATGCTGCAGTGAACTTGGCAAAGAAGATATCTTTTCGGGATAGTGATTTCATTTCCTTCAGATATATACCCAGAAGTAGAATTGTTGGATCATATGGCAGTTCTATTTTTATTTTTTTTTTCTTTTTAAGATTGGCACATGAGTGAACATCTGTTGCCAATCTTCTTTTTTTTTTTTCCTTCTCCTCAAAGCCTCCCCAGTACATTGTTGTATATTCTAGTTGTAGGTCCTTTTGGTTCTGCTAGGTGGGACACCGCCTCAGGCTGGCCTGATGAGTGGTGCCATGTCTGCGCCCAGGATCTGAACCAGCAAAACCCTGGGCTGCCAAAGTGGAGCGCACAAACTTAACTGTTCAGTCATGGGGCTGGCTGCTATTTTTAATTTTTTGACAAACCTCCATACTGTTTTCCATAGTGGCTACACCAATTTACATCCCCACCAATAGTATACAAAGGTTCTTTTCTCTACATGCTTGTCAGCACTTATCTCTTGTCTTTTTAATAATAGCCATTCTAACAGGTGTGAGGTGATATCTCATTGTAGTTTTGATTTGTATTTTCCTGATGGTTAGTGATGTTGAGCACATTTTCACATACTTGTTAGCCATTTGTACATCTTCTTTGGAAAAATGTCTACTCAGTTCCTCTGTTCATTTTTAAATGAGATTTTTTTTGGTATATTGATTATTGAGATGTATATTGATTTTTTACATGATAATGCAATATGTGACATTTTCTCTTATGTTAGCATTTGAAATCAAAATATGCTGAAGATGTCTTATTAAAAAGCAAATTCTTTCCTATGTAACATCCTATGGCTTGGGAGTTTTAATTCCTACTTTTGTTGATGTATTTCTTTTTGAGCTTCCAAAACGATAATTTATGATCTGAAAAAGTACTTGCACTAATTAGCCTTTTGTCAATATTGGTTATTATTATGTTTTCTTTCCATCCTCGAAAAGCGTAAGTAAAAATGAAATACTCATTGATTTATCCAGATTCAATGTCTTCCATGTTCATCAGGTATGTGCAATATTATAATTTTCTAAGTACTATAGAATTTTGGCTTCTTACCATTCAAAATTTTTTTATGCTTTTATTTTTATGTGACATATTTGTTATGCTCACTCTACAGAACATTAGGTATAATGGGACTTCATAATCAAAATGTACAAGCCCCTTCCCCTTAAAAAACTCAATAGTTAAATATTGAGGTGGAAAGTATGCTTTGCACCCAAACTAGAATCCTGCTATTAGATTTGGCTGCCTTTTCCTTATTAAAAGAGCTGTTATATTTTGAAAACCTGCTTTGATAGAAAATAGCAAAAGATCCCCATTATGAAAAACAAAGGCTTGTTAAAGGTAGTATTGAAAATAAATAATTGGCTTTTGTTCAGGAACAGCTAAATCTATTTTGTAGTTTGAAAGAGCTGAGAACAGATTGCTTCCCTTAGATTGTTAGCAAAGAAATGTTTTCATCAATTATCATTCTTTGCTAAGAACAGTTTTTTCCAGTGCTATTTCTCAAATGGAGTATTATATAAATAGGCCTGCCCAAGGACAATTCCTGGGCTTTTTTTTTAATGTCTTAGAGTATAATAATTATGGCATGCCAGTTCAGAATTATGGCAGAAGACAAAAAAAATCACATTTCGAACAGATAATTTACTTGGAGAAAAAGTTGCCGAAGGTAGCCATTTCTGCAAATTAAGTGAAAGGTATATCACCCACAAACCATGCCAGTCTTCCTCTTCATCATGCTTTTGCCCAACATTTACATCCCAGGAGGACGGAAGGGAAAGAGCAGAGAGTAGGGAATAAGGAATGTTGTTGCAGAAGGCCCCAACCTGTAAGAACACACCATCCCTCTCTCTCAGAGCAATTCCTGTGCCTCAGCACTACCCTTTTCTCTTCCAGCCTGTGCTGAAGTTATTACCATCTTACAAGGCTCTATGTAGAGGGGAGAAATAATCACCAACATTTACTGAGCAATTACTATGAACCAGGCACTATCCTAAGAGCCTTATCTATTTTGACTAATTTAATCCTTGCAATGTTTGGATAACACTGTTGTTCCTATTTTGCAGAATAGGAAACTGAGGCCCATGATCATACAGCTACAGAGACCATTGGCAGAGACCAGATGCATACCCAGGCAGTCTGGCTCCAAAGGCCATGAACCAGACCTCCCTATTCTACTCCCTCTCAGTGAAGTGAGACAACTCACAGGCGGTGCTCCTCAACATGCCCAGAAATGCAGCTCTGTCATGCTTTTTTTCAGTAAATAGTTGTGCCCTTGTTAAGATAAGGAGAAGGTCCTAGAGAGAGGGGAAAGAAGTCAAGACATAAGTGGGAGTTAAGGGGAGAGGCAGATCTTAAAGAAAAAGAAAGATGTCTATTCAAAGATAGTTTACGGAAAAATGAAAACAAAGAGGATGGTGGAAATAGACTTAAGGGCTATAGCAAAGTGATAAACATTTTTGGTAAATTTCTTTCAAAAGAGAACAAAGCCAAGATTTAGAATGAGATCATGCAGTGTTTCATCCTATACACGAATTAACCTAAGCCCAGAAAAGATTTTAGTCTAATAGATTTTACAGATGAGTAAACACAGAGCCAGAGATTAAATGCTTTGTCCAAGACTTGAAGAAGTAGGTAGCATACTCAAGGCTAGAAGCCAACCAGATCTCCTGACTTTGAGCTCAGTGCTCCTCCACCAACTATATCAGACACAATTTGTCAGCTTTAAACACACAAGTGGTGGTCAATATGTTTTGACTAAATTTCAAGACCATAAAAGATAATTACATATTGAAGATTAAATACAAAATACCTGAAGCTGTCATCTTCTTAATAGTCATATTATGTTATAGAAGAGCAATGTAGATAAAGTAGCCATTCAAAAATGCAAGGAAGAGAATTCTTGGTATAATCACGTATGTTTTTCCTCTAATGTTTCACCTCTATAAAAAATTTTAAATTGACATTATTTTAGATCTGGAAAATTTAGTCACATACATATATATAGGAAACACAGTGAAATGTCTAAATCATATTAATTTTGTCTTTATTAGAGAGATCGATACGGTTGGATGGAAAGAGTCTTAGGGAGGGAGTTATATGACCAGTTTTTTGTTTTTGTTTTTTTTGAGGAAGATTAGCCCTGAGCTAACATCTGCCGCCAATCCTCCTCTTTTTGCTGAGGAAGGCTGGCCCTGAGCTAACATCCATGCCCATCTTCCTCTACTTTATATGTGGGATGCCTACCACAGGATGGCTTGCCAAGCGGTGCAATGTCTGCACCCAGGATCTGAACCGGCTAACCCTGGGCTGCAGAAGTGGAACGTGAGTGCTTAAGCGCTGCACCACCAGGCCAGCCCCTATATGACCAGTTTTAATGCTGGTTTGTAATCTCTAAGGTTCTTTCCAGCTCTAAAATCCTATAATTTTACAGAAAAAATGCATTAATTCTGTGCGGGTAGAATTTTTTTCTTTTCTCAAATTCTCTATAGCAATTTCCTTGGCTTTCCTCTTCCTATATTTTTGTTATTTAGGTCCCTCTTTCACATCATTTGGATGTGTCAAAAGAATACTCTTCTCAATACCACTCGAGACTTCATTGACCTCTCTCAAGTTTGATCACAATAATAATCAATGTCTGTGAAGATGTTACAGATTCAAATGCTACTTATTGGAGGTAAATGATCTAAGTGATCTTTAAGACAATGAAAAAAGCAAAAGAATAAGATTAGAAAGTAGTCTTCCAAAGACTTATTTCTACTACCTGGGGTAGAGAGAAGAGAAAAACTAAAAAAAAACAACAAAACAAACAAACCAAAACACGAGAGAAAGAAGGTACATTTTGTCTAAGGTATTCTAATAAAACTCAGGTCTCCAAACATTGTCAATCACATACCTCTATTACTACACAGTTTTGAGCACACACTTTTAAAATTATTTATTACAAATTCTTCACGTGTAATATTGTGCTAACATCATGTAAATTATAAAACACAAATATAGAAAAACTCCTAAGTACAAAAAAAGATATATAGTAGTGACATGCATAGTTTTAATAATTTTAATAAATTTCAAGAGAGTTATATGATGGAAAATGTGGCATTCCCTTGAAATTCTTGGTTTAATACCTGCTTATAGAAGAATTCAAAGTCTAAGCTCAGTTTATTCCCATACTTGGCTACAAGGGCTATAATAGCTAAAATAGACGCTGCAAAAAGATTGTGAACGAAGTACAAAATTAGCTTCACATACTCAATCATGATACTCAAATTTCATTTCCACCCACTAATTATACAAAAGTTGTAGTTTAGTCTTTATCTCTCATAAATCTCCCTTCCCTGATATCAATGTTTTCCTTGCAAAGCTTTTTTTCCCTTAATATTTAACAAATGTCATCTAAATCCACCAAAATACCATTGGAAGATTTTCAATCATGTCAGAAAATTGTTTTCAGATTTACTAAGTGTTCATATATGAGAGTTTTAAGATGATGTGCTTATGTCATTTTTTTTAGTTTTTATTTGTAACAGCTGTACTGAGATCTCATTTACATTCCATAAAATACATCCATTATTAAGTGTACAATGCAATTATTTTCAATAAAATGTATAATTGTGCAACCATCACCACCAATCAGCTCTAGAACATTTCCATCACCTGAAAAAGTTCTATCATAATCATAACTACTTGCATTCAATCTTCTCATCCCAGCTCAAGGTAATTAGTGATCGGCTTTCTGTCTCTCTACTTTTTGATTTTTGGAGGTGTCGTAAAAACGGCGTCATACAACAAGTGGCCTTCTGTGGCTGGCTTTTTTCCTCTTAGCATAGTATACTGGAGGCTTCTGTTGTAGCATGTATCAATCGTTCAGTATTTTTATTGTTGAATAATCTTCCATTGTGCCACATTTTATCTAATCATTAGTTGATGGACATTTGGGATTATTTCCAGTTTCTTCCTATTATGAATAATATTGCTATTACTCATGTAAAAGTCTTTGTGTGGACATATGTTTTTATTCCTCTTGAGTAGATTTCTAGAAGTAGAATTGCTGGGTCATGTGGTAAGTTTATACTTATATTTTTAAAAAACTGTCAAGTGGTTTTCCAAATTGGGTATACCAGTAAGCAATTTATGAAAGTTCCAGTTTTTCCATGTCCTTGTCATCACTTGGTGTTATCAATCTTTTCCTTATACTCATTCTAGTGGTTCTGTACTGGTATTGTATTGTGGTTTTCCTGTGCATTTCCTAATGATTAATCATGTTGAGTATCCTTTCAAGTGATTATCAACCATTTGGTGAAATGTCTATTCCAATATCTTGCACATTTTTTAGTTGAGTTGCTGCCCCTCTTTTTTTTTTTTTTTGACGTTTAGAAGTATATTCTAGACATAAGTCCTTTATCAGATTATGATTAGCAAACATTGTTTCCCAGTCTGTGGCTTCTCTTTTTATCTTCTTACTGATGTCTTTTGAAGGACAAAACTTTTATTTTTTATTAAGTCCAATTTATCAATTTCTTCTTTTATGGATCATGATGTGGTGTCATATCTAATATGAGTCTTTGCCTAAAGCAAAGTCACAGAGATTTTGTACTATGTTTTTTTCCAGAGGTCCTATAATTTTAGTTCTTACAGAATTAACAATTCTTATAGAACCCTTATACTTTTAGTTCTTAGGTCTATGATGCTTATTGAGTTAATCATTTTGTATGGTGCGAGGTAAGACTATAAGTTCATTATTTTGCATATGAATGTCCAATTATCCCAGTAGCATTTCTTGAACAAACACCCTTTTCCCTATTGAACTACCTTGGCATCTTTGTTGAAAAGCAATTGACCATAAATGCAAAGACTTATTTCTGTACCTTCTATTCTATTTCACTGATGTAAATGGCTATTATTATGCTAATACTATATTCTAGTGCTGTGACTTTATAGTAAGTTTTGAAATTGCCTATTGCAATTCCTCCTACTTTTGTTGTTTTGGGTATTCTTGTTCCTATGTATGTCCATATTAAGACTGGCTTGTCAATTCTATAAAACGTGCCTGCTAGGATTTTGATAAGAATCATATTGAATCTATTGATCAGAGGCCTTATACTTCTTTTCTAAAATTTACTCCTAAGTATCATATTCTTTTTCATGTTATTATGAATGGAAGTTTTTCCTCAAATTCGTTGTCAAGTTGCTAGTTCCTAGCATATAAAATTACAACTGATTTTTATATATTGGTCTTGTATCTTGTGACCTTGCTAAATTCATTTATTACTTCTAGTAGTACTTTTTTTTGTATACTCCTTGGAATTTTCTATGTATAGGATCATGTCATCTGTGAATAAAGACAGCTTTAATTTTTCCTTTCCAATATATATGTATTTAATTTATTTTTCTTTCCTTATTACAATGTCTAAAAACTCCAGTATAACGCTGAATAAAAGGGCTGAGAGTGGAAGCTCATTTTATTTTCAATCTTAGGGGGAAAGCATTCAGTCTTTTACCACAAATGTCATGTTAGCTGTAGGTTTTTAATAGATGCAGTTTATCATATTAAGGAAGTTCCCTTCTATTGCAAATTTGTTGAGCATTTTTATCGCGAATGGGTGTTGGATCTTGTCAGTTGAGTTTTCTGCATCTATTTTCATTGTTTTTTTCTTTTCTAATTTTAAAAATCTATTAAACTACAGAAAAATATGGCAGCTCTTGATTTCTGGCTTCTGACAAGATGATGTACTAGCAGGTGCTGTTGACTTGCTCCCTCAGTCCAGCCCCAGAGATGCACAGAAGCTGTAATCAGCTGTGTGGAAGCCCTGTGGTGACAGTTAGCTGACCTGGTGTATAAAGGAAACAGGGGCCCAGAGATGGAAAGGGCCAGGTGCCATGGTCAGAGGATATGATGTGGGGAGAGCTCTTGTCTGTGATTTATCTTCTCTCCTCTACTGCTCTAGTCAGCTTATTGCCACCTTTATGAAGCAGACAGAGAGCTTTGGAGTTAGGAAAATAATGAGGTCATATTTCCCAAGAGTTTGTTTTAGGAGAACTTCAAATCTAGTATCTCAAAAAGCATTTTAGTGTGGTGATGACTTGATGTCCCAGGGTTGGGAGTGAGTCAAGAGCTGCTTTACAAATGGAGATTGTTGACTTGCCAGGAGCCCTGCATCTGTCTGACAGACTTCTTTTGCTTTGAGCTTCCACTCAAAGCTGGCAATGATACAGTTTCTGTCGGTAATTAGCACACTTCCAACAGAGGTGTATTTATGAGGACTGTCACCTTCATTTTTGACAGTTTTGTTAGATACAGAATTCTTGATCAACAAGCTTTTTCTTTCAGGACTTTGAATATGTCCTTCCACTTCCCTCTTGCTTCCTTTGTTTCTGATGAGAAGTCAGCTGTGAATTTTATTGTGGTTCCCTTGTACATGATGAGTTGTTATTCTTCTGTTGCTTCAAAACTTTCTCATGTTTGTCTTTCAGCAATCTATGATGTATCTAGCTCTGTTTCTCCTCATGTTCATTCTACTCAGGGTTTACTGTGTTTCATGGATCTGTAGATTAAAATTTTTATAAAACTTGGGAAGTTTTAGGCCATCGCTTCTTCAAATATTTTTTATATACCCTTCTATCCCTGCCTTCCTTCTTGTACTCCCAGCTGTCCCACAAATTTCTGAGGCTCTGTTCATTTTTCTATACTCTTTTTTTCTTTCTGTTCGCCAGCTTGGATAGTTTCTGCTGGTCTAGATTTTCCATTTGGTTCTTTTTCACAGTTTCTATTTCTCTCTTGAGAACCCCCATTTTTTGTGTCATTTTTTCTTTAAGTTTTTCAACATATTTATAATAGCTGCTTTGGGTTAGTTGTCTATTAAATCCAACAAGTGGGCCCACTCAGTGTATCTACTGCCTACATATTTTGCTGAATTTGAGTCACTCTTTTCTGTTTTTGTATGTTTCATAATTTTTTGTTGAAAACCAGATAGATTGGATAAATATTGTAGCAATTTTGGATGGAGTCTCGTTTTCCTCCTGAAAGGTTTTTTAATTGCTGGAACTTAAACTTCATAATCTGTTTCCCCTGAGTTCTGGGGCTACTAGGAGATATCTCTGATAAATTTTCCTATCTTATTTTTATTTTTTTAGCTTGGTTCCTAAAAAATTAGTATAAATGTATAAAATAAATATAAAATCTGATATTTTCTTCTTATACCAATGGTGTGGCAACATGATTCTACCCTAGAAAAGTAATCATAATGCTCATCTTCTCAAGGATCTTCTCTTGGTCCCAGTTTCAAAGGGGGAGAACTGAGCAATAAAAGGCTTTGAGGTTGGGGAGTGGGAAAGAATAGACACCACACTAAATAAAGCTCTTTTACTCAACTTAGGTTGGCAATATTTGGAACTAGACAGATCGTTCATTTTCTACTCTTTGCCTGTTAGAAATTTTTAGAACGTTGCTCTTCATAGTTCAATAAGATGGTCATTATGGATGTTTCGTTTTGTTGTAAAACATTTGCGTAATATTTTAGTGAAATCTTTTGATTGTAAGGAACAGAGACTCACTAAAGGAAAACCAGGAAAAGAATGGGTTAAAAGTGATTACAAGAAACATAAATCTCAAGAAAAAACAAAAAGTGAATTTTATTCTGGCTTCATGGGAGATTAGAAACCCAGAAAACATCAGGACCAAGGCAGTTGCTCTCTCTGGCTCACTTGTTCTCGCAATTCCAAATTCCCAGGAGAAAAATCTGATTGGTACTGTTACAGGTTATGGGTCAATGATCAGCCAATGGACTGGCTATATTTGAATCGGGTTCCCCACTGGGGCTGATACCATGCCCAGATGCAAGATCACGAGGCACGCAGGGCTGCCTACCACAAGGGCTCTAGATACAGGTACTCAGAAACATGCCTATTACACTTACCAGATGTTGGATACTTTTCTGATTTTATAAAGTTGTTAAATCCTCATGATTCCACTGTGTTCCAAAAGACAGAACAACCTGGATGCTTCAAATGGAAAAAATGTATGTAACCCTTTTTTAACCTGCTTGACAAAGCTGAGTTTCGACTGCTTTCCCCCATACGTGGAATTTAATACCCTTACCTCTAAATATGAAAACTTCATGGCAAAGCCATGCAGCTAGTCCTTCTCACACAGGCCCCCACCCTCATAGAGGGGCAGATAGGTCCTGGTAGAGATAAGATCTGAGGCCTTTCTCTCCTAGTCTACATGGCAACAACCTCTACTCCACTCTGCCACACATTACCTCACTTTTCCACACTGAACCTCTAGTGTCATCTTTTTCTAACTACCTCCCAATGTTACTGATTCCAGTTTTTCATTGTTGGAAGTTAAATTCTTCCAAGGACTAAAAAAAAAAAAAGATTAAGGAATGTCAGCTTTTCTTAGTGTGGGAAGCACTTCAGTAGTCTAAGGCACTACAGAGGATAGAGTCATGACCACCACACATAGCCTATCCTCCAGGAAAGAAGGTCTCACACGCAAATAACTATACCATGAGGCAGAGAGTGTTAAGTGCAATAATATAGTAAGGCAGCAATCACCCTCTGCAGAGGCGGGTAAGGTCAGGAAATCTTCGGAAAAGTCCCTACAAGCAACTACTTGGGCTGGGCCCCTAAGGGCAGGGGAGGATTCACATATTCAGAGAATGGGCTGGAGGTGGGGCACAGCCAATTCTGAAATCCTGAGCAGAACTATTATTAAACTCTGGTATCCCTTCTCAGGACCAGTTTATTCCACGGCTCTTTCCTTCATTTGCCATCTGCCTCCGTTTTAACATTATTTTTAAAAACAATAACAAAAAAAACAACTATCAGTTATCAGTGCACTTTTTGGAGTTCTTATCTTCACTGCTCCCACCTTCTCTGTAGACATCCAAGAATGAAGAGAGGCAGTATTTCTGCTTCCCCCTTTTCCTTGCTGCCTCTGCAATTCTTTTTCAGGACTTTACTACTAATCATTATGGGCTAATACGAAAATAACAAACATTGGAAAGTTGCAAATTTTTCATAACCATGAAAGGTTTAGGCTGACTTCTTTCTGGGATGGTGATTGAAAAGGTTCCTCGGATTTCCACTTTTGTTCTTGAGGGTGGAGCTCACCAAATCTCTTTCTTCTTTCTAATCTTTCTAAGTTTTCCAACTTGCCCTAGGCCCCACAGTCAGCCTGAGCGAAGACCCCTCTACCCTCCTCTATGTCCCAGTAGTTAGACCCACCCAGGTGGTGTAGCTAGCAGGTTAATGCTTCCTCTTCTCAAGTAGGTCATTTGCATTTCTATGGCCCCTCAGGGTAAGAGACAACAGTTTCTACCCTTCACCAGAAATCTGGAATTGAAGCATTGCAATTTGCAAGTAAAGGGCACTTTTGTGGGAGAGAACTTTACTGGCAAAATGAGATAGGGTTTTGCGGAGACAGCACAATCTTAAAAATCATCTCAGGGGCCTGTCCAGTGGCACAGCAGTTAAGTGCACCCGTTCTGCTCCGGCGGCCCCGGGGTTCACCGGTTCGGATCCCGGGTGTGGACATGGTGTCGCTTGGTGAGCCATGCTGTGGTAGGAGTCCCACATATAAAGTAGTAGAGGAAGATGGGCACGGATGTTAGCTCAGGGCCAGTCTTCCTCAGCAAAAAGAGGAGGACTTCCAGCAGATGTTAGCTCAGGGCTAATCTTCCTCTTCTTCTTCAAAAAAAGTCATTTTAGTTGTATTCAAGGTCCAGAACATTGAGGGTGAAAAAATAGAAGACTCAAGAAATTCCCTTCAGACTATTTCTTGATGAAAGGGAAGGTCAACAGCTGGAGATGGAAGTAGGATAAAAGGAAGGTAGTTTTACAAAAGGATGTTTGTAAGGCACAGGAAAAAAAATTCGGAGGAAAGGCTGTAACACATGATCTAAGAGAGAAATTGTAATCAATGGAGTAAAATCATGGAGAAAGAAGGATGGCCAATGTTTAGGAGCACAAATGGAGTAGGAGCTCAGAAGAGAATAATAGACACCCCTTCTCAGCCAGGAGTAAAGGAAGTGATGAAGTGTAAAAATCGAGACTGAGGTTTAGGAAAGTTAAGTTGAGGAACCTCATGGTGGATACCTCAGTCAAGTATGAGGCAAACTCATGTGCAGAACTGGAAGAAGTCCAAGTATAGTGGGGGCTTAAGGAGAGCAGAAATAGGACAGGTTTGGGAGAAGTGCCCTGGATAACAGCCCTGGATAAGAGTCCTGAATAATCACCCTTCTGATGAGGAAAGGAATTTAGAGAATCAGTGAAGATCCAGCCAAGTCTGGATAGCATAAACTTTTAGTGGAACAAAGTGATTTCTTAACCTCATCCAGCAATGCTTGATAGTGAGGGAGCAGGTTCAAAAGAAACCTTTCAACTGAGTGAAAGAATTATGAAAAAAAATGTTGAATGACAACATTTTAGGGGACATTATTCATCGTGAATTTTAGTAACATTTTAATCATGACAAACGGGAAATACACAATATCAAAATACTTGTCAAACGTGATCTGAGAAAAATACAAAGAGAAAAGATTATAGAAGTGAAAAATCAATTAGTTCTTATTTTCTTCTTTCCATGTTAGTCTAAGGCAAGAAAAAAAGAAATATCAATTTTTTTCTTACTTTTTAGACACATCTTCCATTCATTTATTATTAAAATTTTTAAAAACCAAATTATTGGCATTTTGTTAGTACATTAAAAATGAGTCTTATTTATAAAAATTTGCATTTTACTTTTTCTATTCTCTGATATGCCAACACAAAAAAGCCAGAAATTGAGAGCATGAGGAGCTAATTTCCATGATGGCAAAGCATGATACAGCACCCCTCGGTCCCTGGTGATTCCCTCCCAATTCTTGAAATATTTAGGGGGAACACTCACATGTTTGGCTGTTTGTTCTACAGTCCAACCTTGCATAGGACTGTCAACTAAGTTCAAACTTTACTACAAATTGTAAGACATATTTTTCCAATCAAGGAATCATAGTAATAATTCTTATCTATTTTTAATCTTCAATTACAGTAAGATAAAAACCAATAGCAAAGCATATTATCCAACTTAAAATTCAAGACAGTAGACATTTGTAGCTTGCACACACAGTAATCTGTTTCCCTCAAAAAATATTTGTAATTTCCAAAATCCTTTCAGCGTTTTCACACAATATGGTCCCTCCAACTTGAGGGACAGTAACATAAACACAGTCTTCTTACTAAAGAGATTAGTATAAAAATAGCTAAGTCATCAAAAGAAGGAACCTAAAAATATCAGTGGCTATATGATAGAGCAATATAATGCTTAAAATCTAATATAATCATGAAGTCCTACTTTAATAGCCAGTATCTAAATATGAAAGTCATTTACAAAAAAAAAAAAAAAAAAAAATTAGTACTGACCCAGTAGCACAAAGTAACTTTAAATGAAGGCAGAGGACTCGTTGTTAAAGCTCAAGACGTTTGTGTGTACTGATTCCATGCCTCAGATCATTTCTTTATCAAATTTAGAGATAAACTGGAAAATACCCAGAAAACAAAATCCATCAACTGTAATCTATTTCCTTTACTCTCTTGTGAAATCATTAGAAGGCATGAAGGATTGACTCTGTCACCTGTGTCTTTCCCCACCCTGCAACCTCTTAGAGGAAAGAGCAAGCGACCTGTCAAGCTCACAGTGCAGAATGCACAGATGGGTGTTTAGTCTCCTTAGCGAAGAGATTAGAGGTTTGCTTTGGGGAGCAGAGAGCACATTTTCTTATGTGTTGACCCGATGACATCCACTATACAACATCTCAGCCCATTTCCTTACCTAAATATCATCCAAAGGAAATTCTCTTTGAATCTCGTTAGGCAAGGCTGTAAGTTTAAAGACCCACAATTTTGAGCTAAGATCCGCCCCAGGTAAGGGGGAGTGTTTGGGAAAAACAAGTGGAATTTAGGCGGATCGGTGGTGTCAGGAAGAAGCGGAGATTTAAGGGACGGGTGCAAACTCACCTGGAGAAGCAGAAGCTGCACACATGTCAAAGGTCAAAGGGCATAGCCTCAGGGGCTCCCCAGACGCAGGAAAAGTGAAACGCCCACTCCTAAGCTCTCACCTTCAGGGATTCGTACAAGGGCTCAGCTGTTCCTGCCTTTGACGCCAGGTACAAACCCTACCATGCACAGCTGGAGTTGACAGGCAGCAAAAGCAAAAGCTGCCCCCGATTTCAGAGCCAGCGCCCGGGAACCCCCCTGTACATCTTTCTCCCACCCGCTCCCGCGCCCAAAGCCAGAGACATCTTCATCGGCACTCCCCACCTTGGCCAGGCCCTTTCGCTCTTAACAGCATCGGTCTCTATGGCGACCTGAAACAGCAGTTCCCATTGGCCCGTTCAATATGAGGGCCGGGCCAATGGGGAGGGCCAGCCTTCTCCTTTGGACCAATGGGGTTGGCGGAGAGCAAGTCCGGAGACGGCGGCGTGCTGACGTTCCCGGGAGCCCGGGGCTGGCTGGGCAGGCGGGCTGGCGGCTGGGCGGGTGGCGGCGGCCTCTGGGCAGTAGAGGGGGCTCCGGGGCTGAGTCCGTGTCGACGCCAGCCGCGGAGGCGGCACCATGGGCACGGGGTAGCGGGGCAAGTTGGCCACCGCCGCCGCCGGGGGTGGTGGGAGAGCCGCTTCGGGGGAGGGGGCGGGTGGGGGAGGGAGGGGCGGGCAGCCGCTCGGCCGCGGCACTTTTTTAATTTTTTCGGGTGTCGCAGCGGCGACCCCTCGGAGCCCATGTCCCTGATCCCCGGAGCGACGACGGCCGCTGCCTAACCTGGAAAGTAAGTGTGCGGGCTCGCGGGCGGGCGCGGAGACTCCTGCTCACGAGACCCCCGGCCCTCCCGCTCGAGCCGGGACCTGCCTGCGAGGGGCGCCGGGGGGACGGGCGCCTCCCTCGCGTTACTCCGTCCCCACCGCCTCGCGGCCGCCTCGGCTTTCCTGCCCCGCCTCGTGTTCCTGCCCGCACTCGCCTGCCTGTTCCCCTCCCCCCGGCAGGCGCACAAGTTTCACCCTCCATTTGCTTTTCCCGGCGATTACTCTCCCCGAGTCTCCCCCTCACGCCGCTCACGACCCTTCCCCACCTTGGCCTTTTCGGATACAGAGCCCCCAGCCCCGAACTTGAGCGGCACGGTCGAGCCCTCCTGGACGCCAGCCCAGAGGCTTCCCCGCTCCTGCCCGCCTGGCTCGCCGCCCCGCGCCCCTAGCACCCCGGGGCACCCGCCTTCCCCAGCCCTCCGGGCCGTCTGTCCGTCCCTCCAGCCCCAGATCCTGCATCCTGGCCCCCTCCCCTTCCTCCCACGCCCCTGCTGCCTGCACCGTCTTGCGTTTGTCCCCTGAGTCCCGCGCTCCTGCCAGTCCTGCCCACCCTCCTCTGTCCAGTGCGCCCCTCTCTGCTCGCCGCGTATCCTCACGCTCCACCCCTCCCGTTTCCCCAGCCCGGAGCTTCCCCGGCTGTTCTCCTGCGCCGCCGCTTCCTCCTCTCCCTGCCGGGAGTTGAAGCGGAGCTGCGGCACCTCCTTGGCAGATCGGGTGTCCCTGCTGGCCGCCGGGGCTGCCCGACCCTCTCCCCTTTTCCCCCTACCCGGGAAGCGAGGGGGTGAGCGGCGGGGCCGAGATTTGGCTGCGTGTTGGCTGAGTGCGACAAACAGCGCGGGCAGTGGAGGCGCCGCGGCGGCCGTGGCCGCTCGGGGCACAGCAGTAGGCAGGTGTGTGTGTCCGGGGGGACGCGCGCCGCGGGCTCCTCGGCTGGCGACAGATTGTGCAGGAATGCGAGGAATGCACCAGGGGCATAGTCCACACGGCCAGCCGCGGCTGCAGTAGCGCCTTCCCGGCCCAGCTCTAGCCGCGCAGCCGGAGGTCACCGGAGCATCTTCGGAGCTGGTGAGCCTCGCTCCAATCCTCTCCTCCCCTTGCCTCTCTCCATGCGGCAGAGAGGGCGGCGAAGGGGAAGCGCGGCAGTTCTGTTGGGTTTCAGCTAGCCCTTCGTTTGGGTTTTTGCTGCATTGGTCTCCAGGACCGCGAATTTAGGGCCAATGGCGGTGTAGCCAAGGTTATTGATCATTGCACAAGGTTCTTGGCAAGTTTGGTTTGCAAGGTTTGAATGCTGCTTTTTTTTACGAGGATTTTCTGAAAACCTGCAGGAAAGGGTGCTGAAGGTTCTTAGAGTAATGATCTTGCAGCCGACGTATTTTAGCTTTATTAAAAAATGTCTGTTAATGCTCATGGACAGGGATGTACTACAAGAGAGATCTTGAATGCATCACTTTACTGTCATAAGAATTGTAATTTTTTCTTGTCATACTGGGCTGTGTTTAGACCTCTTATAATACATAATGAATAGAAACAGAGAAGCAGTGTGTGATCAGCGATGGGACAGATAGAACTGTCTGGTACAGTTAAATTCGGGGCGTGTCAGTTACCATTGAAAGTAACACGGGGACGACACAATCATGTATATTTCAAGATGTAATTCATTAGTTGAGGTCGCAGTTCTTTCTCTTTTTGTTACTCAATTTGGCTGAAAAATAAACACAGTCCTACAACTTTCAAAGAATAGTAATTATGTGTAAAATCAGTAATGATTAGTATACATTTGGGGGTAAATTTTATTTTCTTTAATTCAGAAAAGCAAATTTTTGACAGAAGGTGCTTCTCTAGAATTGGGCTTAGATTCTTTTATTTTAAAAGGGAAGGTAGAAGACAGCTTCTCTTTTTGAATGCAGAATATTGCTATAGAAGTATCTTCATTTCTGGTGCCTGTGAAGCAGTTATGGAAAATGGCAATATGAAAATAACTGATGTCCAAAAGAAGTGTTTCTCGATGTTGAAAAGCATACTGTGTGTGCTTTTATTTGACACAGTATGCTTTGGAGGTTGAGTTTACTATAAGCCTCTCCACCCTTGGTTATTTTGTATCAGATTCAGGAAGATAATAAGTTGATTGTTCAGCTGTCTTTCCAACACCTACTTTGTGTGGATCAAGGGCATTGAAAAGTATAAGATGAGAGGCATAGTTAAGGACCCAACGGAAAGTAAAAATGGGGAAAAACCTACTTTGCATTGGGAAAGCTTGTGTCTTTTGGATGCTACATTATTTTTCAGGTATGTCCACAATCAGTGGACCTTCTAATTTAGAGATTTAACTCTAACTTAGAGTTCATAACACTGTGTAGGGTATTGGGAGGTGTTTGTAGATGCCAACAGGAAACTTATTATGTAACAATATCATATTACAGCAGAATTTAACACGTGCTTATTTGATTTGATGTGAACATTGGAAAATCACATTTAGTTTCTCTGCTACATTAGAAATTGAAATAGCCCTTTCAAGTATATAGATAATGTATTTACATGATTGACTGTGCAATTAGTTTTACCTGCTTCAAGTAAAGGTAGGCTTTCAGTTAGAAATATATTGTTTGTTATAGATATTTGAAGAGAGGAAGTTGTAAACTGGTGATTGTTCAGAATTGAAGATAACATAAACTGCTGTGATCAAAGTACATTCCCTCCCAACCCCCACTATTATATAAGAAGGTACTGCATTTCATGTCTTGTATGTCATACTGAAGATACTAAATTGGGGAGCTCACTTGTCCAGTTATCTTAATTCTTATCCATACTCTTTTTGGAGGGAGGTAGGGAGCCAGGTAATGATGGAAAGCATAAGAGAAGGTAAGCAGAAAGTAGGAGCAGCTGGCATTCATCCAGAAAAAAAAAAATATGTTATTGCTGCATTTACAAGCTGAATAAAGCAAACCTAATTCTGTGAATAGCTGTAATATAATTTGAATTTAAAGAAACTGCTACCAAACTCAGTTTAATAAAAACTTTAGCAATTTCATGACCTTCAGTATTTGGATTAAGTCTCTATTAAGTCAGAATTGCAGTTTTCTTTCTTTTCCAAGCTATACAAATTGGGAAAGTAAATTTAATTCAAAACTTTTAAATTCACTTAATTTTTAAAAATCCAATTATTGCCAATTTTAAAACTAAATGATTTCCTTGCTGTTGACCAGGGATCGATTTAAATAGAGAATTTTCATACCCTTGACGATGCCAATTATTTGATAAGTCCAGCCCCTCACCTTACTGCTTTGAATTATTAAGATATTTTGAGAATGCTCTGTAGTCTAATATTTTTTTCTATTTCAATCAAGAAGTATGCCCCTAATTTGCTTAGTTCTAAAATGGACATCATACTTTCATTCTTAATTGGAAGATAAAGTCGAGGTTATTCTAGGGCATAAACACCCGTGGAACTGTATGTCACTTTGGGAAGTTGCCTTCACGCCTTCGGTGTACTGGGAGATAATTACTTCTTCAATGTGTTAAATGGTTTTGTAGAGCCTTTCCTGCACTGAAGGGGGAAGAGGAATCTGAAACATAGCACCAGTGGACTGGATATGTTTGGAAAACTAAGTAACTATTTCACACCCAAACTGTGACTACAAATAGCTGCAAACAGAGAGAGAAGGAGTGGAACTGGAAGCATACCTGGATGTAAGGCTTCGTATACTGCCAGGAAGTGATGATAGCAGTCAGCAGGTCATTGTGATGTCCAACTGTAAGAAATAACAGCCTTTTTTTAGGGTAAGGGGACCAGGCCCTAAGTCACAAAGAGCAATAATTCTTGTGCTCGCTGGTTTCAGTTGAGAAGTTGTGCAACATGCAAATCTCGCTCACATTCTCACCTTCATAATTCAATGGAATTGTCTTAATCTTTTGGAGGCTGTGTTAGCAAACTAAATTGGGGATATTACATGATGGTGCTCTTCAATTAAACCTAGAATGCTGGAGTATCCCATTTGTCATTCGTCTAAGTTGTCTTTTCTTTTTGTAATTTAGATTTCCTTGTATTTGATATACCAATAAGTGTTGGCTACATTGCTGGTCATTTTATTATTCATAGTCTTGATAATGTAGTTTATTATGACTCATATAGTGATTCATTGCACATGATAAAAATGTTAGAGATTGGATTGTAAGTTTTTAATACTATAAAATATGCATTTTAAAATATGGAAGTGTTGGAATTATTTTAAGTCATGTCGTTTTGAAGAAGCATTTTTTATGAACTGAATAATGCCTGCTGATTGGGTAGATGCCAATCCCTATAGGCAGATATTATATCATATAGCCCTGGCAAAGTCCAGAACTCACAATTGAAAGTTAGGGAGAGAGAGGGCCAGGGGAACCCGTGATCCTCTTTCTCCAACAGCCAAAGCATGTTTGACTTCTACAGTTACTATCTGTATTAAATATAAATTTTGTGAGTTGCAAATATCCAAGGATGTTTATCCTGCTCTTCCTGAATCTAGATTCCCTCCCCCGCCCCCCACACACACATCACCAATGCATCTGTCTGGAGAGGCAGAGAAAGCCCCTTTTCAGGGGCCCCTTACAGTCAGCACTCATATCCGAGGGTTTCGCATCTGCGGATGCAACCAACCCAGGATGGGAAACTGTGGTTACGGAGCGCCGACTGTATTCATTGTACTATGCCGTTTTATAGAAAGGACTTGAGCATCTGCAGATTTTGGTATCCGCGGGGGTTCCTGGAATCAATCCTCCATGGATACCGAGGGACAACTGTACGTGGAATATGGAAGTTGGTGCCTGGTGTTCCAGGTTGAATTTAGAGCGGATGTAGGTTTTTGTCATAAAAATGGTGTTATATATGAAAGTTAGGTAAAATGTATAGGTGAAGTGGGGATCTCAGGGTACCCTGCAGGCTTTGGGGGCCTGGCCTGGTACTTGGAATACAGTTTTTCATTGACACAACCCACTTACAGATAGACTTTTTTTTTTTTTTTTTTAAGATTGGCACCTGAGCTAACAACTGCTGCCAATCTTTTTTTTTTTTTTTTTTTTACCTGCTTTGTCTCCCCAGATCTCCCCAGTATATAGTTGTATATTTTAGTTGTGGGTCCTTCTAGTTGTAGCATGTGGGACACCGCCTCAACATGGGCTGATGAGCGGTACCATATCCACGCCTAGGATCCAAAGCAGCGAAACCCTGGGCTGCCAAAGCGGAGCTTGTGAGCTTAACCACTCGGCCATGGGGCTGGCCCCCAGATAGACTTTTGAAACACTGGATAGGTGGCGTCTGACATTCTGGTCCACTATAAGCACTCTCTTAAATTGCAGACAGAGGGAGGTGAAAAGCACCCTAAGCTAGAAATTAGGAACCATGCCTCGAAAATCTGGGACCTCGACAAACCACCTAACATTTCATTATAGCTTCCTCCTTTTAAAAATGCAGGATTTGGATTGCCTTGATCTAAGATACATTTCAGCTCAAGATTCCCAGAGTCCTCAGTGTCTTTCTTATTTTTTTAAGAAAATAGGATTTCTTAAGCATTTGTGTATATAATCAGTCCTGTACCCCTTCCTACCCCAAATCATGGCAACAAGGAAGTTGGGGATCTCTTTTGAGACTTTTGAATCTCCTTCATGTTCATCTTAAATAGTTTTTTCTTTTTTAGAACAGTATCATTTTGGGAAGTGAGGGGAAGGGATTAAAGCATACAACGTTTTCGAGGTCTTCCTGTCTCCCTGCACCTAGTCTGAGATTAACCATGGTGGTTCAGGCCAGGGAAAGCCCTTGGGATTTCACCTTCACACTGATTGAAGCCTGTGAGAAGTTTATTAAGGCAGTGAGGTACCGTGGTTAGCAGTCAGACCAGCAGTTCAATTCTGGCACTTCTGTTTGCTAGGTGTGTAACTTGGTAAGTTATATAATCCCTCTGGATCTCATTTTGCTCATCTGTAAAGCAGAGTAATAAGAGCATCCACCTCATATGATTGTTGTGAGGACTAAAAGAGTTAATGCACGTAAAGCACTTACAACAGGGTCTAACTCAGAGCCAGCACTTAATACAGTGAGGTTATTATTTTTACTTTTACTCTGTGGTACTTAATGATGCTTTCTGTAGCATCTGCTATATGCCAGGTAAATTATTTGATTTGCTTTCTGTCATGTTAGTCAATCTGGTTATGAATCTAAAAAAGATATTTCAGGGGGCTGGCCCCATGGCCGAGTGGTTAAGTTCGCGCGCTCCACTGCAGGCGGCCCAGTGTTTCATTGGTTCGAATCCTGGGCGCAGACATGGCACTGCTCATTGAACCATGCTGAGGTGGCGTCCCACGTGCCACAACTAGAAGGACCCACAACAAAGAATATACAACTATGTACCAGGAGGCTTTGGGGAGAAAAAGGAAAAAAATAAAATCTTTAACAAAAATTTAAAAAAAAGATATTTCAGGAAAGAAAGAAACTACTAAAGGAAAATAATTATCAGTTTGATAGTTTGTGGAGATTGCCTGCAAGGAAGAGAACCTAGCAAAATAAATCAAATAAGGGCCTGTTTAAAATAGGGAAGTTATACCTTCTTTATGTCAGCAGTACTTAGAAGCATGTAAACACAAGTAACCAGCACATGTAGGAGGTTTGGGTAAATACACCTTAATAAACTGTTAGGTTTAAAAGATGAAGACTGATCATGTTATATTACAGGAGCCAGAAGTGGAAACAATTGCAAAATGTAGAACATGCCTTTTAAATATGTATACAACGATTGCATTTGTAATTCTAAGTGGTAGTCATTTTATACAATGTCTCTGCTAGTCAATGCATGAAAGTGTTACAAAGTGTTAATCATTTAGGGACTAAAATGCAGCTTGTATATTAACTCTTTAAGCTGCCTTTTCTGCGCGAAATTAATCACACTTGAAATTGGCAGGAAACCGTCAAAGCAAGACAGTCTAGAGAAGTTTGGAAGATACTTGATGTAAACCAACTGACAGTGGTTTAATAGGTATCCAGAGGCTTTAGTTCTAGTCCTGGCTGTGCTACTAAGTGGGTGTGTGTCTCAGCAAGTCATTTAACTCTTCTGGGCTCTAGTTTTTCTCATCTGTGAAATGAGGGAGTTAGATTAGTTTCTCTCGAGTTCTTCTAGTACTTATATTTCCCGACTCTTAGAACATCAAGCATTCTCATTCCATTGTATTTTTCTCCTCAGCAAGAATGTACCATCTTCTCCTCAAGAATTATATTACAATTTACCCTCGGGGATAAGAGAAGAAAATTGAAGTTGTCTGCCTGAAATGCTCAGCTCCTGAATGTATAAGTGTTGCAGGCAGACAAACATTTGACTCTGTAACAGCTGAGTTAGTGGCTACCCTCTTGGACTTATTTATTAATAGCCAGTCTGTGCTGCACATTTAAGGTTTAACCCCTGACTGAGACTAAATTTTCCAGAAGTTGGATAGAAACAGAAGGAGAATTTAGGTGGTGGTTAGAGGGGACTAGTCTTATTAAAATGAGAAAGACCCCCTTACCATTTGCTTTGGTTTGATTTGTCCTGAAAGGTCTGATTTGTCCTCAAAGAAATTAAATAACTGACACAGAGTTGTTCCTCTGCAAAGACATAGTGCTTGGTCACTTTATGTTCATAGAAACTCACTGATCCATCTATCATTATAGAATATAGATACTTTTAACTCTAATTTTTGCATATAGACAACCTACTAATGTTCAGAAATTGTGATGGATTTCAACAGGATGATATTTTATTTGGATTTGTGCTCTTGGATTTGTGTTTAAAAACAAAAAAGGCAATTAGGGGCTGGCGTGGTAGCGTAGTGGTTAAGTTCTCACATTCTGCTTCAGCAGCCCAGGGTTCGCCAGTTCAGATCCCTGGTGTAGACCTACACACTGCTTATCAAGCCATGCTGTGGCAGGCATCCCAGATATAAAGCAGAGGAAGATGGGCACGGGTCTTAGCTCGGGGCCAATCTTCCTCAGCAAAAAGAGGAGGATTGGTGGTAGATGTTAGCTCAGGGCTAATCTTCCTCAAAAAAAAGCAATTAAAAAATCCAGTGATGAGACTTTCTCCTAGTTGCTGTTCTCTTTCACAAAGAGAGAGAGAAAGAAAAAATCCCTGTAGAACTTAGGCATGTATACATCCAGAAACAGTGGTTTAAAAATATTGAGATTGGAGAGCTAGCCCAGTGGTGTAGTGATTAAGTTCGTACGCTGTGCTTTGTTGGTCCGGATCCTTGGTGCAGACCTCCACACTGCTCATCAAGCCATGCTGTGGCAGCATCCCACAGAAAAATAGAGGAAGATTGGCAAAGATGTTAGCTCAGCAACAATCTTCTTCAAGCAATAAGAGGAAGATTGGCAACAGAGGTTAGCTCATGGCCAATCTTCCTCATCCCCTCCCCCCCAAAAAAAGAGAGATTGGCTGTTTCCTTTTGCTAATGCAATAAGTACATTATTTTCAAAAAGGAGGATCAGTTATACTACTAATATATGCAATATTAAATGAATTCTCAGTGTCGTGATCAAAGTAAACAATTGAACATGCTCTTCAGGTTCCATGCCTTCATGAGAAGTGTAAACACTCGTGTAAAATGGAAACCAGTAATAACCACTTTGCAGTGAATTGCATCGTGTTTTCTGACATCTGTACCCTGGAGTGAATGGGAAACAAGGACTGATCTAGTTAGAAGTAACTTCTTACTCCTGAGTACCACTGGGTGTCCAAGCAAGGGGACTAGAAGCAATTAAGCTTCAGATATTTGCTGGATTGCTACTGTGTGTGAAGTGTTGTGTTCTGTTTTGTATACTTATTTTAAAAGATATGTCATTCATTTTACTTCTGATAAATCAACGCTCATTAGTCCCCTGCTCTGTATCAGACTCTGTGCTAGGCCTCATGGCCAAAAAATTATTTCCCCCAGGGAGTTTTACAGTCTATATTGGATTCATATTGAGAGTCTCCATCTTTGAGGAATCTGTGATTAATTTTACAGTCTAGTTGGGAAAGATAAGACACACAAACTGGAAAGAGTTGTCCTAGAAAACTTTGATATATAAATAAATATGCAAAATTGTTCTCTAAGTGTTAAGGATGAGCTGTAAAATGACTTGTATTAACTAGGTTTTAGCTAAACCTACCTTTTTAGTTGTGTGTTACTTGTTGCATTACCAGAATCTAGATAGACAGCTGCGTTAACCACTGTCATTGCCTTTCTTTGGAAAAGGCCTGCGTCTGAAAAGATGCTCCTTACCAACGATAAGCCAGTGATTTCGGAAAAGGTTTTAACATGAACTTGAGTATTTGGGGTATATTTCCTGAAATACTTTGCCACATAGCCCATGTAAAATAATTCGTCTCAATGGTAATGCATCATTTATGAAGAACCATAATTTATGCCTGAAGACTTGCCATCTTAAGTACGTTCTTATTTCCATTTTCATACAGCAGTACTTTGCTTTATTGTGTTTTGTGCTTTTCTTTATTCTTCATGCAATTTATATGCCTTTATAAGTCCAAACTTATTATCTGTTATTGAAAGTATTCCCTTCCGTTGTTATGAATAAACAGGAGAATGCTTTGAAGATCTCTTGTGACTTCTGCTAGAATAAATGGTCTCATTGAATCTTACCTTGAATCTCAGACTTATGCACTGGTGGGAATTTTCCACTTATCGTCAATTTGTCAATGACTGAATAAGCAACAGTCAGTTTTTAAAAAGCACTGAAAAAGGAATCAGAATACCCAACTGGACTTTTACAAGAACTGCTATTTTTTTGAGACCTGTGATAAACAATTCAGTTGTTAAATGTCTAACTCAGACTGTCAGTAGGAGAAAAATATGTGTCAGTCTGAAATCTTTGGACAGTATATTGGCAGGTGTCAATTTTCCGAAATATTGTTTGTGGGTCACTTGTTTGAAACTCTGAATACAGTTTCCTTAGAAATAACATAAATCCATAGATCCATCGTCCTAAGATGTAACCGGAGTATATCTGTTCCACGTTCCCATGGCCTTCTTCCCTGAGCTGCTCAATACAAGGAATTTTTTTTTTCCCCTTTGAGCTTCTCTCCCTGCCAGGCTGCCTCTCTCTTCCCAGAAGGTTCTTCTTCATCAGAGATGGGCCCGTTTAAATCTCCTGACAGAGGAGTGGCAGCAGGACGGGCCTGTTTATATTTAAATCATTTTATTCTTTTATTTATTTACTTATTTTATTTTTATTGCATTCATAATAGTTTACATCAATGTGAGATTTCAGTTGTACAGTGTTTCTTGACTGTCACCACATGAGTGCTTCCCTTCACCCTCTGTGCCACCCCCCCCCCCCCACCACCACTGATCTGTTTTCTTTGTCCATGTATTTGTTTGTATTCCACATATGAGTGAAATCATCTGGTGTTTGTCTTTCTCAGACTGACTTATTTCACTTAGCGTAATTCCCTCTAGGTCCTTCCATGTTATTGCAAATGGGATGAATTTGTCTTTTTTCTGGCTGAGTAGTATTCCACTGTGTGTGTGTGTGTGTTTGTGTGTGTGTATACCACATCTTCTTTATCCAATCATTGGTCGATGGGCACTTGGATGGCTTCCACATCTTGGCTATTGTGAATAGTGCTGCAGTGAACATAGGGATGCATATGTTATTTTGGATTGTTGATTTCAAATTGGGTGCATAACCAGTAGTGGGATAGCTGAGTCATATGGTAGTTCTATTTCTAGTTTTTTGAGGAATCTCCATACTGTTTTCCACAGTGGCTGCATCCGTTTGCATTCCCATCAGCAGTGTATGAGGGTTCCCTTCTCTCCACACCCTCTCCAACATTTGTTATTTTTTAGTCTTAGTGATTATAGCCATTTTAACAGGCATAAGGTGATATCTTAGTGTAGTTTTGACTTGCATTTCCCTGATGGTTAGTGATGTCGAACCTCTTTTCGTGTGTTTACTGGCCATCTGCATATCTTCTTTGGAAAAATGTCTGTTCATCTCCTCTGACCATTTTTTGATCGGGTTGTTACTTTTTTTATTGTTCATTTGTGTGAGTTCCTTATATGTTATGGAGATTAACCCCTTGTCAGATATATGATTTGCAAATATTTTCTCCCAGTTGGTGGGTTGTCTCTTTGTTTTGATTCTAGTTTCTTTTGCCTTGCAGAAGCTCTTTAGTCTGATGAATTCCCACTTGTTTATTTTTTCTTTTATTTCCCTTGTCTGAGAGGACATGGTATTTGAAAAGATCCTTTTTAGTTCGATGTTAGAGAGTGTACTACCGATATTATCTTCCAGAAGTGTTATAGTTTCAGGACTTATTTTCAAGTCTTTGATCCATTTTGAGTTCATTTTTGTGTATGGCATGAGATAGTGGTTTACCTTCATTCTTTTGCATGTGGCTGTCCAGTTTTCCCAACACCATTTATTGAAGAGACTATCTTTTCTCCATTGTATGTTCTTGGCACCTTTGTTGAAGATTAGCTGTCCCTAGATGTCAACAAAAGGAATTTTGTCTTTTTGTATGACTTAATCTTGACCTCTAGTCTTTCTGGATACCTTAAATGAATGAATGAGTTTTGAATTTCAATCTTGAAATGCCTTCACCTATTACTGTTGGATAAACTTCGCTCTGCCTAATACCAGCCCTCTTTCCTTTTATAAACTACTTCTGTAAACTTTTTGGTCTTAAACCCTCAAAATTACTTATCATGTATGTTTCACTGGAAAAACTGCATTGTGCCTTGTAAAAGAATTACCTTTGTAATACAACTTGCTAGATAAATAACTTATTACATCAAATTCCTTACTGAAAAACATTAGAAGATTTTAAGTAGATTGATTCATGTTCATTTTAACTTTAATTGCTTGGATCATAACTATGGCGAGATGAAGTCTTACACAGGACTCTTTCTCATGCTGTTAATGTGCAGCCATCGCGCACCACGAGCAGCTTGGCCTGGCTTCGGCAGTATGACATGGAGCGAACTTTCCATGTCCTCGCCTTTTGTGAATTAGTAATACCTTTTGTATACTCACTGATGAATTGAGGTCAAAAGTAGATGTAATTTTAAGCACATGAAGTTTTTCAAAGGAAAAATGTTACTAAAATGATACAACTATAATTAGTACTATAAAATTACATAAACATTAAATGTAATAAAACAGGAAATTTCATAGCTTATTTTGACCTAATGGGTGCAGCAAACCTTTGTTTAGTTTTAATAGTGTCGTTAGAAATACTTTTAAACATTTTGGTGGTTCCTCCCCCAACCTCAAGTAATCACTGTGACAAAATTTGAACAAATTATAATTTTTAAAAATTAACCT
Source organism: Equus przewalskii (assembly GCF_037783145.1). Taxonomy (NCBI): domain Eukaryota; kingdom Metazoa; phylum Chordata; class Mammalia; order Perissodactyla; family Equidae; genus Equus; species Equus przewalskii. The sequence continues at coordinate 38,820,451 of NC_091847.1, forward strand.
TTCAATTGTGAGATGATTATGAATTCACATGCAGTTATAAGAAATAACACAGAGACCCTGTGTACCCTGTACCCAGTTTCCCTCAGTGGTAATATCTTGCAGGACTTAGTACAGCTTCACAGCCAGGATACTGACGTGGATACAATCAAGATACAGAACATTCTCATCACTACAAGGGTCCCTCATGTTGCCCTTTTTCAGTCACACCCTCCACTTCTCTTCCGCCTTCACCACCTCCTTAATCCCTAGCAACCACTAATTGTGCTCCATTTCTATAATTTTGTCATTTTAAGAATACTATATAAATGGAATCATACAGTATGTAACTTTGGAGTTTTGTTTTTGTTTTTTTCTTTTTCACTCAGGGTAATTCTTTAGAGATTCATCCAGGTTGTTACAAGTATCAATATTCTCTTCTGTTTTACTGCTTAGTAGTATTCCATAATAGGGATATACCACAGTTTGTTTAATCATTCGCCTGTCGAAGGACATCTGGGTTATTTTCAGTTTATAATTGCAACTTAGAAATAGAGCTGCAATAAGTATTTGTGTACAGGTTTTTGTGTTATCATAACATGAGTTATCATAACACAAATGTGTTACCATAACACATTTCTCTGGGGGAAATGCCCAAGAATGCAATTGCTGGGTTAAATTATAATTTTTTAGAGCTTTCTTTCTGTAATTATACACTGAATTACATGAGACCTCAGTAATTTAAAAGTTAGATTTCTACTGTTGGTGAATTACAAAACTTGTCTATAAAATCAAGTCTTTCATCTTTTGTTACTGAGTATTTTACAGGTATTACCTGCTATGAGTTTACCTTGTTTTTAGCAAAACCCCTTCATTGATTTTAAGTGGAATTCATGAAGTTGCTTTGTTGCTTGACTTTAGGGTTTGTTTCTTTCATGTTTTGTTTTATCTTAGGCAGCAAGTATATTTAATTTCCAGTAACAATACTGTATTTTAAAATGTAATTGTTAATATTGCTTGCTCAGAATTTCAGCTGTATATGATGTGAACATCTGTAGGTAATATTCTTGCAAAAAATTGTTTATTTTGTGCCATGCTAACAGGCAAAGTGGGGGTGGCAAATGAAGACAGTATCATCGTATGTGATTGGAATTGATCCAATTGGCAGGTGGAAGCCAAGTGGACCTGATGCTTTTAAAAGCAAGGACTCTTCTTACTTTCCTAAAAGAGAAGACATTTTCTTAAGCACAGTTCTCTTGTTCCCCCCACCCCACCCCCCCCCCTCGTTTTTCCCCTGCTTTTTGCATGACTATTGTAAACAATTTCTGCCAGAGAAAAATGTTGAAATTGTATCTGGCCTAAATAAAGTCTTCACAATTGATCATTTGATTGTTTTTATTAACGTTCTTTCTACCTTGAATGTCAAATATGTTTCTTTTCATAGTTTAAAATACTACTGGATCATTTAGTTAGTTCTATATGTTGGTCTGTGTTGCTTATATTCTAATATTTTTATCAATGCTTTTAGCATTCATAGTCTTCTGAAATCATAGCTGAGAAGACAACTGACGACTATGATCAATCCTAAAATATAGCTCATACAGTAACATTCTTCTTTAACACTGTGCTTCTAAGGATTTGATCCTCTCTGTATATTTGAAAGATATAACCTCAGCGACCTTTAATTTCACAGAAATGTGAGCTTCCCAACAAGTTCTATATTTCCTGAGGGCTTGTTTGTAGGTAACTCGTATGTCTTCTCTGCCTGGTGAGCCCGTGGTTTTTTCTTCAGGGTCTGACTCGGTGACCCCTCCTTAGTGAAGGCTTCCTTGGCCCTTCTCTCCACATTTAAACCCTCCCACCTGTGCTTCTTAGCGCTTTGCACGAAACTCTGCTACAAACACATGTCACGTTGTTTTCGAGTTGTTTCCCTGACTCTGTTCCTGGCTGTGTTGTGAGCTTTGCCCAGGTTAGGACTTGTCTCAGCCATCATTGTAACTCTCTCACCTAGCACTATGCCTGACTATAGTCAGCACCAGGGGCCTGCTTGGGGTGAATGAATAGTTCAATGCTTTGTTTATAACCTTGGTGGTCTCTCTCTCCTGTAACCTTCAGTGACTCCCCATTGTTTACCATGCAGGACGGCTTCAAATTCCTTAGCTGCCTACCCTTCACAGTCAAATCCTATTCACTCGCCTTCCTGAACCTTCCCCTTCAGTCAAAGTAGTTTCTACTCACTGTTCCCTGCCTCCTTGCACTTGACGTTTAAATCTTTGCATTCCTCCAAGACCTAATTCAAATCCTCCTCTGTGTGAGTGACCTTGGAACACTCTGGCTAACAGTCGTCTCTCCAAATGTCTTTACTTGTTCTCTGGCTTTTAGTGATAAACTCCCCATGGTGGTTGTTCTGTTGTATTGGACTGTTAATTTCTACTGGTTAACTTTTCTCTTGTTTCTTTCCTCCAAGTAGATTGTAGTTTCTAGAGGGAAGGGTCCTTGTCTTGTACATTTGCTGTCCCTAAAAAAAGTGTCACATTTCAAGTAGAGGTGACTCAGGAAGTAGAGCTGGTGTCCACTGGTGATGTTGGAGGGCAAGGTCAACCTCTAATTTAGGCATCTGAGATGTACACAAAAAGGCAGTCTCCCATTTGTTCTTCTTTCATCAATGGTTATTCATGAAGCATCTCGGATGTGCCAGTCTTTGGTAAATGTTTAGGTATTTTGGATCTATATATAAAGATCTGTATATCTCTAAATGTAAAAATATTTAGATATTTTGGAGACCTCACTTGCCAAATAAGGTACATTAAAGTGAAGTTTTGATAGTTTATTTTTAAAGACCCCATTCGCCAAATAAGCTGTATCAAGTGGGTTTTGCTGCTCTGAGTTGTCTTTTATTTTTATTATAGGACTGTCCCACTTTGAAAAGAATGAAAACTGACTGAGAGAACAAAATTTTCTCTCTTGCAATTTTTGTTTTTAGCAATGAAAAGATTGTGTTTCTGAAGCTACAGAGTTATGATGTCCAATATGGTAGCCACTGACCACAGGGGCTATTTAAATTTTTAAATTAAAAATTCAGTTTCTTATCCTCACTAGCCACAGTTTAAGTGCAGAATACTCACATATGGCAAGTGGCTATAATAATAGGCAGATAACAGAACATTTCTATCGTTGCAGCAAATTCTATTGGAACTGGTATGGAGAGTTGTTGGGACCAGTTATAAATAAAATAAGATTGTAGATGCTTTTAGAGGAAGAAAGCAAAATAACATGGCTTTACAGTTTCCAAAGCATTTATATTAATATTAATTTAATCCTTCTAATAACTATAAAATAGGTGATATGCTACCTTCATTTCACAAGCAAGGAAATTATAAGTAAGAGAGTCACGGTGAAGAATAAAAAGAATCAGTAAGTCTTAAACAGTATTAAAACCTATAAATTCAGTTTGTGGTTCAGTTCTTCATACTGAAACAAAATAGTTGCCATTGAGTAGTTAGTCAATATTTGGTAAGTGAATTTTGGAAAGCATTTGATGTACAAGAATGTGTGATACTATTTTTGCCCTTACTTAAAATCTCATTAAGTTTTAAAAATCTCTATTGGGCTTTTCTTTTGAAATTTTCAGCAGAATTCAGTGAATTCTAGCCAACTGTTTATTTCTGAGGCCCAGTGCTGCATGTGGGGAGGGGTGTGGAAAAGGCCTAGGCCCTTTGTTTATGTCCTACAGTAAGGACGTCAGCTCTGGGAGGTGATGTGACAGTAGCAGTTGAGCCTCGGAGATCCTGGAAATGTCGTTGCTGATGACAGAGAGGCTTGATTGTCTTCATGGCCGTTGTCCCCTCAGGTCTGCCGGAGCCTTTCACCCCCTCCATTCCATCTTGTGCTGAGCCCTGTAGGGGCCCCGCACATGTGGCAAAGGCAGCGTGGTTGTCCTCAAGAAGCTTGGATTAAAACTTTTGTGTAATTCTGGCGATAAAAGAAGGAAAACAATTGTGCTGTACCTCTCCGAGTCTTAGTTTTGCTTTGAAAATTAAAATTAAAAGCTTCCTGGAACACATAGAAATTTGAGTATGCAGAGAAAGTTAATCCACATGGGAAATATAATTCATTTCGTATGTAGAGTATCACGTTGCTTCCTAATCATGAGAAAATCAAAGCAGAGACCTCCCCCTTCCCTTATTTTTCCTTTTAATGCTGACCTAAGACACATAAATTTCATCTGATTTTAAGATTTCCAGAAACTAGCTTCAAAGCAAAAAAAATATGCTGACGTACAATTTGAGTTGCTTTAAATGAATATATCTTAACGTTTCGTGTTTGAAATATTAAACATATAACAGAAATCTGTGCTCCAGCCCATGGTCTTATTTTTCACTGCTTCTGAGACCCTCCTCAGAGGGAAAGTCGAGGCTGTGGCTAGTGTGCAGGTCGCCTCCCTGCCTCTGTCTGACTCCATTTGGCTGTAAAGACGTTAGAACTGATGGAGTCAGTCTGAAGAGAGATTTCATTCACCTTTTTTGGATTCATTTTAATTTTTAGCTTTGTACTGAGCTTTTTGGAGCAAAGAAAGAGCTGAGGAAGAATACATTTTCACTCTGTCTTTTAGAAACCATTGGATAAGATACATTTAAGTTTTGGCTATCTGTAGAATGAGACGATAATTTAAGCATGTTTAATTTTTCAATCATCAGAAGTGTTTAAATGCCTTTGTTAAGTTTAATGTGGTATCTAAAATGGGATTACAGTTCAATGACTAGTGCTTCTTTTCTTTGAAATAATGCTTGGTTCAATAAATGGCAGTTAATAGAAGAAGGAAATTATCCTGATTTTGTAACTGTGAATAAGATTGGAGAAATATTAAAACAGGCATTCATTGATATTTAGGTTGGATTCTACTGCTTGTGTCAAATCAACTAGAAGAAGAGATGAATCTTCCTTCCAGGGTGTCTGCTCGCGTATGTGCGATGAGCTTCTGTTACTGCAGTGATGTGCACAATTTGAAATGAAGCACAATTCTTCATGTCAGCACTTGAAGGCTTTTTTTTTGACAACGAGCAAAATGTTAGACATTTCAGTGTGAATAGCTCTCATGATCCAGAAAATACGAGCAGACAATTTAATTGTTCTTGACTGTAAAAATTAAATCTGATACTAAATTTAATCCAGGCATCTATTCATGTAGGACTTTTTCCCTTATTTCAAACAAAACTTAAACTTGCATGTCTAAGCAACTGCATTGATGTAACATTCAGAAGAAAATTCATGCTAAGTAATTTATAACCCATCCTCCTTACTCCCCGATTATTATTAATTTTATTATTTGATTTTCCTCCCTCCCTCCATAACCATGCTCAACTCGTCATCTTTAAACTTTTCTTCCACCATAGCGCCCTCTTGGGTCATGATTTTCTCTCTTTTGCCTCGAAGGCCTGGAAAGATTCCTCTCCCCTGGGTGGCTCCATAGTGTTTGTTGAGGAGGGGTTTAGGCTGGTGGCCTGGCTGAAACTTGGGACTGGGGTCTTGAAGCTGTGTTTGTTAACAACCATGCTGTTTTTAGGTTAGACTCTTCGTAAAATGGGTGACTTAGCTGTACTGACCAAAATTCACAGCTGCAATGGGCTTTCACCAGTGCCCAAAGGGAGAGGGTGTTTTTGCTCTTCCCTGGCAGTTTAAGGCTTTTGTTCCACAGTACAGATAGGATAGAAGGAACCAGATGGGATTTTGTGCTTTTCCCACAGTGGCTGCTGTTCCCCTCCCCCAGGCTGCACCTAGTGGGAGGTGGTCTCAGGTCAGTCCCCCACTCCCAACCCCATGTGAGGAAGATTGGCCCTGAGCTAACATCTGTGCCAGTCTTCCTCTATTTTGTGTGTGGGATGCTGCCACAGCATGGCTTGATGAACAATGTGTAGGTCCATGCCTGGGATCTGAATGTATGAACTCAACCACTGTGCCACTGGACCAGCCCCTGGCCAGTCTTTTATGGTCACACCTGGGGAAGCCTAGGGAGAAGAACCTGAGTGTGAATTTGCCCCTCTCTGTGGGCCTAAGGGGTTCTATTCCTCTTGCTTGCCCACTGTCAGCCTTTATCAATATGCTAGAAATTCTAGCTCATTTCTTACTAGCATTGAGCAGCATCTCCCAGGTAAGCAGGTCCATGCTTGGAGGTGGCTCTCTTCCCTTAATTTTAGGTTAGTTGGTTATGCTGAGATTTCAGCTTTGGTGAGTTGAAGAGAATTGCGAATGGATAGATTGTGTGGTGTTTTTGCTGTCATTAGGGTGAGATCTCTGCTCTTTCTTCTTTTCTCCTGGAGAAGTGTTATGTATTTTTATAGCTGCTTTGAAGAAGCTAATCTTTCCACTTGAAATACCAAAAACCTCTGGCTCCACTTTTAAATCCTTTTATTAGAGCTTTTTTATTTTTCGATAACCTGTGTGCTGTCTCCCCACTAAATTGTGGACTAAAGTCATGAAAGTGACCTTACTCCTTTTTTTAATCCTCAGTGCCTAGCAGAGTTCCTTGCACAGAATGAGTGCTCAATAGGATTGTAGACATTGTAGTTTGCATTTTAGTCTAAGTGAGGGCCTTTTTCTTATTGTACTTAATGGTGGCAGCATATTCTATCTGTGCCCTGCCCATGTCTAATGGCACTCACCACCAGTTCGTTGTCTTCTGACCCAGTAGCTTCCTATTGCAAGCTTGGGACATCTAGCCTGAAGGCTTTCTCTGCCACCAGTGTTGGGTCACATCAGAAGTGCCAGGAGATTATCACCCTGAAGAGCAGCCCTCAACCATCAACTAATGGGACCCGGGCCGACTTCATCACCCCCTAGTTGAGACACCTCTGAGACCTGCCCTCTTCAGGCTCCCAGGCCTGAGCCACATTTGCTCACAGCAGTAACCTGCTCGTTCATACACCCTGTACTGACTTCCTTCCCTGGCCTGTCTCACTGGTCCATCTCCCAGGTCAGTTACTTGCACTTAAATCCTTGTCTTGGGGTCTGATTCTGGGGAATTACAGCTCGCTGCAGACAGTTACAATTCACATAAATATTCAGACATTTAAAGTAGTTCTGTGTATTAGGAACAGTCTACAAAATCAGAGACTTCAGTATATATGCAATCTTCTTTTTTTTTTGAGAGGAGGAAATATAGCTCTCAACAGATTTCCCAGTGGTTCTCTGCTTCTCCCCTCCCCCTAGAGAGTTAGGATAAGTTGCAATAAAGGAAAATAAACGTCTTGTTTTTTTCTTTTTAACTTAAGACATTAGAGTAGTTCTATCTCTTTCAGAGGACTGGCGCATGGAATCTTTTTAGATGCAGTCAGGAAATCATCGGGGCAGTGTAGGTACCTACGTGATCAGATCTCAGTAACTGGGTTTTAAAGATATGAGTTCATGTTTACATTGATGCTACTGGTTTTCTTCATCCGCATGCACAGGAAAAATGTGCTGTAGTGTCACATTTTTCGATTCTTTTCCTGCACTTTTGAAATGGGGGCTCATCCTCTGAAATTTTAATTGAAATAATATAGTGTTAGTCTTGGATTAGAGAACTGCTATTTTAAATATAGGAAAATTCACTTTAGTTTTTTTCTGATTATAAATGTGATTTGTACTTTTGTAGAAAAATCTTTAAACACAGAGAAGGACAAAAGAAGAAAGTAAAACCCACCTATATTTACTTGCGTCCAGAGGTGACCACGTTTGGCATTTTGTTGTAAATAATCAAATTCCTTTTTAAATTTATGACTCTGTTAAAGTTAAGCCACAGGTATCGTGATCACACTTATCTGAGGATAACCCTGCTGATGAGCTTAATGCTTTTAGAATGGAAGACTTTTTTTTTTAAGGATTGGCACCTGAGCTAACAACTGTTGCCAATCTCCAATCTTTTTTTTTTTTCTGCTTTATTTCCCAACCCTCCCCGCCCCTCCACCCGTACATAGTTGTATATCTTAGTTGCAGGACCTTCTAGTTGTGGGATGTGGGACGCCGCCTCAACATGGCCTGATGAGCGGTGCCATGTCCGCGCCCAGGATCCAAACCCTGGGCCGCCGCAGCGGAGCACGCAAACATAACCACTCGGCCACGGAGCTGGCCCCAGAATCAAAGACTTTTGATTCTCCAGAAAGGGTGTTAGAAATCATCATACGCAGTCCCTTCCTTTTACAAGAGAAGAAGCTGAGATCTGGAGAGGTAGCCGTCCAGGTACATACGCATGCCTGGATTAGGAGGTGGACCTGCTTTCCTCAGTGGTTGTGTCTGTGAGTATCTGCAGCTTGGTCGTCCTTTGTGGGAACAGGCTTTTCAGGCTTGGCCTTCCAGGTTCCTGATGAGTCCTTCCCTTGGTGGATGTCAGATTGTTCTCTGCAGGCCACGTCTCTGCTTTACTTCTTAAGATAATCAGTTTGCTGCTCCAGGGGTCACTTCGCCTTAGGTTACTGTGGAGTGGGTATTTGGGAAACATGACTTCAGGTCGAGTAGCAGGCAACAGTGGCAGGTGTGCATCATCTTTGGAATCTCTGTTACTGATATCACTTTGTCATCCAGTCTCGAAGGCAGCTCTAAGTCTTAAAGCTGAAAAACAGTGAGACCTAAGTCTTGGTCTGAAGCCCAAACCAGGTATGATGTTAATATCCCAAAAGTGTTAGCCAGGTTGTAAAAGTTATGTTGTTCTTATTGAGAGTTAAGATCTCTTTCTGTCATTTCATGGAGTAATTTTGTGTTTGGTTTTAGGTTTTAAGTTGTATGAGTTGTTTTTATCTTTGTATAGTAATTGCCAATTTGTGCTTTTAAATTTTAGAAAGTACTAAAAAACACCACACACACAAGTATTATGGAATCCAGGTGTAGCCCCAGATTTGACATTCAAATGTCTTAAAAAAAAAATGCAATCAAACTGTTTTGCATATTCAAAATGTACCTTTTTCTAAAAAAGTAAATAGAAGATCCACAGTTTTTCTGAATGACTCAAATGTTCAGTGTAAGATGAATCAAGTAGTTGATCCCTAAATCATTCATTTTCACTGTGTCACCAAAACATTCAAATGACCTTCTCCGTCTATTCTTGGACTTATTATTTTGATGAAATGGCCTAATCCAGGAAAATTTTTCTCTCATGTTAACTAACTGGCCTTAGTACTTGAAGCTTTGGTCTAGTGGTGCATTGTGATGTTGACAAGTAAATATGAGAAGCTAAACTACAGATAACAATTGAACAAAATCTTATGCCCTAGAAGTTGCGTGGAAGACATTGATGAGGTGGCAGTTAGTGATGCGCTAAAGAAATTTGCATCAGAATTTCTCTTCTATTGCTGTAGTTCAATTAGTTTGTTGCTTCAAGTGTTAGACTTGGAGGGGGAAAAGGGCCTATCCATGCCAGCCAATTTAAAAATAATCTCTTAAGTGGCACAGTCAAACCCTGCCTATTAGTGCTAGTGGAATATAAAAAATTCAGTCCTGTGCAATGTGGAGTTGGCCCACTGCCAGGTTAATGAAGTCACAAAAGTAAGTCTGCCTACGGAGCTAGCCAGCCACAGATTTCAGTTTAGGCACCAATTCGGTTATATTTAATTATTTTAGATATGAATTCACATTATCCAAATTTGCCTAGTGTAGGGCTATCTTTTGCCCACTTTTCTATTGGACTGTTTTTGTCTCTTTCTGGTTTGGGAAGTATGTATTTATTAGAGATATTAATTATTTTGAGAATATGTTATCTTAAGAATACTTTATCACAAGATTTTGCTGTAATTTGTTCATTACTTAAAGCCTTTCCTTCTTAGATACCAGACTAGTTCATATCCTGAATTTCTTGGTGACCAGAAACAAATTCAGGATAGGAACCAGTTGGTGTCCATTAGTCATTATATGAAAGTAAAGCAGTAAAACTGTCATCAGAAATTACAGAAATCTTTAGTCCTGGTTAGGTGTCTCTGATTTAGGAACACTGGCAATGGCCACATCTTTAGGTCTGGAGTCTGAACATGACCTCTTAGTTTGGCCAGAACCTGCTTAAAACTCTTAGATGTCTACATGCCCAGTGCTGTGCCTGATAGGGAAGACACCCAAGGGTGCTTATTGCATTCCATAAGCTTTTAATCTACAGTCTCCCTTCACTATGGGGCACCGAGGAGAGGAAGAAAACTTATTGTCAGCAGTAGATGGTGGGCCCAGCTGATTCAACGTCACAGGAAACTTTCTGAAAACTGCAGGTCCTCTATGATTGCATAGCATCCTGGCCAGGGTACAATGTTTCCCATTAGCCAATTTAAATGAGAATTCAGGACTTTAATCCTTCCCTCTCCCCTCAAAAAATTTAAAAACAGGAAATTATCTAGGCTGACTCAGCTGGAGGTGTGCTTTTTACAAATAAGGAATTGGAAGAAAACCATGCCAAAGTGAATGAGTTACTTCACTGCAGCAGAAATATCAGCTCCTGTGCCACTGAAATATTAATTATGGCCTGATGTCTCTGGAAGCCAAGCAGCAGAGGACAGACCCTGTAAAGAAAAGTGAAGTACCAGTCTTACAGCAGGGCTCCCTGAAATTCTGCTGTCATATTGATCAACTGGAATTAGATTGAGGTTCAATTTCCTAATTAACAAAGTTGCTAAAGCCCCATGCCGGCTAAGCTATAGGGACCAGCCTCTGAGGTATGCAGATAAATAAGTGGAGAACTGTAGTAATTCTTCGTGTGACCGATAAGTCAGGGACAAAGTTTGTCTGTCAGCTCTTGTGTTCTAGAGAGAAATTTCTGGTTCAGGCTAAAAACATTTCAGTGTTCTAAAATAGACTGGCAGAGGTTAGAGATCCTAAATTTGCAGTTTTGTTTTTGAAAGGGTGTGGTTTGAAGTTCAACCTCATGTTAGTTACAAGATGTGAGGTTGTTGAATAAAGAGGAATTTTAGCTTTATCCCAGATTATAAAGACATATCACAATTTAGGTCAAGTTTTTTTTCTAATTAGGAAAGCATCCAAAAAAATTACTTCTGTACCTTAAAAGTAATCACATTATGTTGTATGTTTTTTTTCTCCCATTCATTAGGTACTGTAAGATATTATAAGGTGAAATGCTCACAAGCAGATGACTTGCTATGATTTTGACCTTCAAAGTTTAATAAACGCTTTGGATGATGCTGGCAATATATGTGGTCTTTAAATTCCTTGTACTAAAAGATGCTCACGTTTTAGAAGTGTTATACTAAGTGCTGTTGTACAAATCAAGACAAATGGAATCATCAGCGAGCGTGTGCCCTCTGCCTACTGTCCACTGCTCTAGCTTGACAGAATCTCATCATCTTCTATGAAATAGCTTTGTAAATATTTTGATTGAGGCACCTGAATTATTTGTAACGGCTTAAACCTGAATCAACATGGTGAAGCACAAAGTATGAATCTTCAACATAATATTTTGGTCGTTCAAAAGCATAATTTGAACTTTTGGGGTAAATGAAACTGGTGATCACTAATGATAATGGGACTTGTTTAGAGTTTATATGGAATATTTCAAATACAGAAAAATACAGAGAATAATGTAATGAACAAACTTAAAAAATCTTGTTTTGCCCAATTTGCTTAAGATTTCTGAAGTTGGTGTTTATCCTTTTCATTATGGTTTTTTTTTTTCCTACGTACATATATTTTTTTGAATATGGGCTTTTAGATGCTGGAAGTTTTTTGTTATGGTTATGATTTCCTGTCTCTTTTCCCCCAGTATTAGAATTAGTAAATTCCATCCACTGAGTACTTTGATGGAAGGGACTTGTTCTCATTCCTTTTCTGGGCTGGGCTGCCAAGCCAGCGGTTCTCCAAGAGGTTTCTATTATTTTTCTTTTTCCATGAGTAGGAGTTACTTAAACAGCGTTTCCGCCCCCCCAAGTCTTTTCAGTTCTCCAACAGTTTAGATGTTAAATACTAGTTAACTTTTAAATGCAGCATAATTTTTAAATTTTACTTTTCCTTGATATATTCCTATTTAAGCTTCCATGGGCAGTTTGATATTTTTGTACTTAAAATGAGAATCTTGATATACTTATCAATTTGGAAAAGAATTCAAATAATATTCCTGTAATAAGGGAAAAAAACCTTTGTTAACCTACAACAGTTGGTAGTTCTGTTCTCTCATTGATGACACCTGAATAAGAGTTTCTGACTATTTATTACTAACCGTAGTCTGCCATGCCTTAATTGTCTGTCTGTGCTGTCTAATACATATCCACTAGCCACATTTAGCTATGTAAGTTTAAATCTAAATTGAATAAGGACCTCAGCTCTTTAGTCACACTAGCCACATTCCAAGTACTCAGTAGCCACATGTGGCTGGCACCTGCCATATGGGATAGCGCAAATACACATTTCCATCTTCCCAGAAAGTTCACTTGGACAGTGCTAGTCTAGATTTATTTTGTTTTGAAGTTTTTTTACTCTAAGGAAAATATCAGTGAGATTTAAATTTTTTCTTAACCTGAGTTAGCTTAGAGCCTTATAATATGAAACAGAAACTTTAGGGAAAGTGTAGATCATTGTATTGGATGGTGGTACACCTGTACATGTTTTTTCTGTTAACATTGTCCTTCACTCCTGTGTATTTCATGTGTCTTTGATATTTGTAGCAATCTTCTTAATACCTCTGAAGTCATTTACAGTGTAAAATTTTTGTTCTTGTTATTGTCCTCCCCTAAGAGGTCAGATTGACCTTCTGAAACTCCTTTGAAATCTTACTTGCAGGTAACAGTGTGAAAGGAGAGAATTGAATTCTGAAGGTGTATGATGTGATGGTTCTTACCCTATACACAGACCAACTAACTATTTGAAGTAGCTTTTCCCCATTCATTGTGAAAATAATAAATATTGCTGGCTAGATCCTGAAATTTAGACATCAAAAGTAGTTATTTAGCCCATCTCTAAGTCACCAGTGAACAAGCCGTCTGTTCACTAATGTGTCCTTAGAAAAATCAGTATTTTGAGCTGGGAAAGTTAGTCTCTTCTGAAACGTTAAGTATTTGGGACCTGTGATTGGTTTTCTTTTCTTTTTTCTTATTTGTTCAGTTCTCATGGTGGATTTAACTTTTTGTCCTGAGTTACTTCTTCTCAAATGCTCCCTAATTTCTAGTGCCATTCTGGGAATTGTTGATCCTTTCTCTATTTTTACCTTTCTGTGTTAGAAACAGATTGCTCTTCCTGTCGTGTGTTTTTGTGTTTTGTGAGTCTCATTCTGTCCTTACATTGCTAGGTTTGTATCTTCAACTTGCAGGACATGATCCCTGATCATCTCTCATAAATTTCATGAGTCAATAAAGTTACCTGGACACTAATTAGCTCTAGCTAAGCATTAGTGACAAAATATGTACTATGATAATGTTATAGAGGCTGTCAGGGTGGCAGGTTGGAAAGAAAGTAACATTTTGTGTATATAGATTGTGTTTGGGAAACCTGCTATCTGGAGAGTAATTTCTGTTTGCTTGTTTTTTTGTTTGTAGTATTTTGGAACTTTTTAAAGCCCTTAACATTGAAAAAATTCTACAAGACAATTTTTATTAAAGTTAATTGTTTTTAACTCTTGAATTTATTATCATCTTAATAAAACTGACTGAATTTGGAATTATGTTGTACTCTAAGAATATGCATGAGTAAAATTAGGAGATAGAGACGTTAACAGATAACCTGAAAGATGTTGGTTTTCATCAGAGTTCTGCGAAGTATTTTAAAAACTGCTAGTTAAGTTCATTGTCAGCTGATTTGAGTTTTATTTTCTCGTCTTTTGCCAGCCTGACTGATGAATCTGTATAGTGTGTATGAACATTAAAAAGTAAGCATAATAAGAACGTGAATAGTTGCACATTTTACTGAGCTTTTTGATTCTGAGCTAAGTGCATCAATTCTGCTTGCCTTTGAGAACTGAAGCATTGAGGTTCTGCTGTTCTAAGTGTCCATTGCTGTTCTGATTTGGCAAAGCTGATAGAGATGGTCATGGTTCAAGGTTAGCATTTCTTCTTCATATGCGTGTTGTTGTCTATTCTTAGGAAGGTTTTTTCCTTTATTTGCTCTCTTTCAACTTTAATGACTAAACTTCCTGGTCCATGTTGGATATGCGCATATATGCCTTTCTGGAAGAGAACCTTACCTAATGAGTTCTCTGGTGTATTTCCTGTGATAAAAATGGTGACAGTTGACCTTTATACCAAGTGACATTTTAGAAAGTTGTATAAATGGACTTTCTTCCTTTACAAGTGGGTTGTTAGGCATGAACCTATTCTTTGAAATGTGGTTACAGGTAAGCACTGTAAACAGAAGATTGCCTGGTTCTGTAAACACTGAGCACTGCTAATAAGCAGAGAGCTAGCGCTGCCCCATGTGAACTTGTTAGAAGAGAGTGCTTAAGGTAGGAAAAGTTCTTCAAGTGGCAATCAGAAAGATACAAAGATATTGTTACTGGAAACCATCCAGTCTAGCATACTCGTATCTCACACCAGTGTACCTCATTCAATTGTGCCCAAGTGCCAGATCTTTAATAAAGAAAAAAAAAAAAGTCATTTGATTAGGTCACTTCCGTACGTATATGGCTTAGTCATTTGATTGTCACTTCCGTTCGTACTTGACTTACCGTTGCTGTGTGATGAAGACTGAATGCTTGGCCGTGACCTACAAGTAGAGCTTCCACACTGGCAGCTTGGCCTGTACACAAGTCCAGATTTCCAGCTTCTCTTAAAATAATAGTCATTGTTTATTGAGTGCTTATTATATGACAGGAACTATTCGAAGCATTTTATGTGAATTAATTCATTTAATCTTCACAACCCCAGGAGCTCTATTTTACAGAAGAGAACACAGAAACACGTCACAGTGAAGTACGTCATCTAAAGATACACAGCTAGGAGGTGACATTGCTGGAATTTCAGTCCACACCACTTAATTGTAGGCCCCATGCTCTTAAACACCCACTGTACTGCCTGAGATAGGCTGTCAGTGTAACCCATAACACCACTGTTCATAATGTCTCGTTTATTTGTAGAATTATTTGATTGCAGTCTCTCTCCCCGACAAGTCTATAAGCCCCAATAAGGAAGAACTACGTCTTGTCCCCCTTTATGATTGTGTTTTTTAGAGCCCGTTGCAAGCATCTGACATGTACTAGGTGTTCAGTGTATATTGTTGAATGAATATTTCTAGTTAAATCTATGTAATCATTAGTGGGGGAATTGAAACTAAAAGAATTTAAAAAAAAATGGAATTTGATAAGGAGAATTGGATTTTATAACGTTTAATTTGTAATCATAGTAAAATTATTTTGGAGATACTTGGCAGCTCAATTTCCAAATTCTTACTTTTGTGATAGGATATAGTTCAACCAGTTTCTTCCTATTTGAGTATATGTAGATATGATATAAGATGAAAATTTTATCATTTTAAGTCGTGTGAAATATGGAGACAATATTAATTGTGTCATAAAAAGTAGAACTTTTTTCCTTTATTAAAGTAATAAATCATGGTGAAGTCAAGAAATTTAAACAGAATGTGACTGAACATTTTCTGCTGTATCAAATCTAATGGGTTTTTTTGAAAGCTAATAGTTTAGTGGCAGTGTAAAACTTGAGTTTTAGGTGAAACTGAAGACTTAAAGGAGAAAGTTTTGAATGACTGTGAGATCCATAAGACCTACAGAGGTCAGCCAGCTTTTTGAGCAGTGTATAAGCTTCACTGAGAGTTGTGGGGGGTTTAGAACAAAGTGGCCCATATTCTAATTCAGCTCTTCTCAACTAAGCTGTGAGGCAGAGAATTGATCAAATAAAGCATGATAAATTAGTACCCGCTGCATGGCAAGCTGAATTTGGGGAGCAGTCTAGAAAGATGTACCTTTGTGTGTGACCAGCAACATGCCATTGTCATAAAGTACACAATAATGGTGACTGAGAGTCATTCTGTTTTGCTTGGGATGGTCCCTCTTGAGCATGAACAGCTTGACACTGTATCACAGACAGTAAAACCTGTGAGTCCAATGACAGTCTTTGTAGGTTGAACAAGACTGTTTGGGCAATAGTCATTTCAGTCGTTAGCTGTGCATGCAGAGAATGGTTATGGTCAGAATTAGGGTAACATTTTAAAACATAAAGAAAAGTATCTTCCCTGTAACTTATATATAACTTCATAGTCATGTACCTGTTCCCAGTCCTGTGATATATTCCTTTTGAAATGTCAACATCCTTATATAAGGAGTAACTATAAACAAGGGTGGGACCGAGAACACAGAGAAGCAAGTGGCTGGAGCGTGGAGTTTATCACTTGATGACTCATCCTGTAGTACTCATCTCGGCACTAGCCTGTCAGCTTTGTGTGATAGTTAAAGTAATTGCAAGTGACATAGTGGAGCCTTAAGGCCATAAATAGGACATTTTTAACTGGCACAAAGCCCAAAACCTTTTTAAAAGTGCATTTGTATAAACCATACAATAGTTCTGTATATTTTCTCATTTACTAATTGTCTTCACCATAATCTTTGGGAGTATATAATATTATCTTTTTACACACCAGGAAGCAAACTAAGAGAAATCTGTGACTTGCCTAGGATGTTGAAACTAGTGAGTAATTAGAATCAGAATCCAAACCTTAGTTTTCTAATGTAAAAAGGAAAGTCCTCTGTTTGATCATGCTATTGCTCTGAGTTAATGTGGGAGGTGTTATATGTATAAAGTACCCATGAGTTTAGAGTTTTGGTTTGTTTGGGTATAATGTTTATATAATAGTTCAAGTTAAATTTAGAGAGACTTCTTGTGTGTGTGTGTGAGGAAGATTGTCCCTGAGTTAACATCTGTGCCCATCTTCCTCTGTTTTGTATGTGGGATGCCACACAACATGGCTTGATGAGTAGTGTAGGTCTGCACCCGGGATCTGAACCACGAGCCTGGGCCGCCGAAGCGGAGCCTGCTGCACTACGCCATGGGGCCTGCCCCAAATTTAGATAGACTTTTGCTGAAAGAACTTGAATGTTCGAATAGTTTCTGGAAATACTACTGCACACTTGTTTTCTTTATACCGTTTGATTGCTGAGTCAGGACATTGTACTACACCACTGCCAGACATCCTGGCTCGCAGTGACTCAATGGTGATGCATGACTGAATGAAAGAAAGGGAAAGAGAAACACAAATTTTGCAGGTATTTATGTCTTGTAAGAGAAGCTCTTTGGGGAATACATACGGTGATGAATTATAACTTGTAAAATAAGTAGAAAACTCCCGAGATGTGCCTAAATCATAAATGAAGTGTTGCTTTGTTTCTTCAGTTATGTAATTATTCACTTCGGAATTCATTCCGTAGGATCAGGTCATATTCTAGGTAGACCCTTCATTCTTTTCAATTTCTCCCTTCTATACCCACAAATTTATCACTGCTACTTACTAAATTATTTCTAACCATTGTCTGTGATCCTACCGTAGATTTCTGTACATGTGCACTACAGATCAAATTTTACATTCTCATGAAACGAAATTATAAAACTATTTTTGAGAGAGAGCTGTAAGATGTATGTAGGGTATATACTTAAAAAATGTGGGAAAGCTTGATTTAACAAGTATTTGTTGAGCCTACTATGTGCTAGGGGCATCCTCTTCTTTAGCACTCACTAGCGCTCATTATGTGTACTGGAATTCTTTTACCTCTTCCTCCACCTTTCTTCATTTCCTTCAGAGATGCCTCTCCATTTTGTCTTACTCTGACCTCTGAGGCTTTTCCAGAGATGGTGCCTTGCTGAATTCACAGATATACCATGTGCTGTTTCTTTTTTTATCTGTACTTATATTTTTTTCTGGACTTACATTGTCCTGCCACTTCTAACTACTGTGAGGAAGGATCCACGAGGAAAGGATCTTCCCCAACTCTGTCTTGACTGTTTTACACTCACTGTCTTACTTATATCTGGATCTCCAGTGTATGGTAGTATGTGGTACTCAGCTTGTAAGATAGCCCCCAGATCCCCACCTCCTGGAATTTGTGCCTTTGTGTAATCCCCGCCCCTTGAGCATGGCTTGAATTTATTGTTCACTTCTAATGAGTAGAATATTCCTTAGGACGAAGGAATGTCACTTCCAGGAATATCAGTGTTTTTAGTATCGTGATTCTTGATAGCTTTGTTGTGAAAGAACCTAGCATCTCCTCCCGAGTCAGGGAGAGGATGAGACCTGTGATTTGTTTAAAAAGAGCTGTCCAAAGGGTATCTGGAAACAGACAGGAACAGGTGTGTGAGGCACTGTGCCTTCAAAAGAATGCTTGTCTTCATTTCTGTTGACTACCTTAGTGATCTTGGAGAAGGTGTTACATCTCTCTGAGCCTTATATTCTCATCTCTACAATGGATGGAGTTGAACTTAAGGATTTTGATAAATTTCAATTCACATTCTCTACATTCAGAAATCTAATATTTTGCTTTTTGATAATGTTTCATTTAAAACAAAAACAAAATAATTCCATCCAGGTACAGCAAAGTTCTTTCTTTCCCTAAGAAACCATATGTTATAGGTATAAAATTATTTCCCGGTTTAAATCTTCTGATATTATTTCACTGGATATTAGCATATCTGGCCTTCTCTTTTTTAAGTTACTATTTATAATAACTTCCTAGAGTTATACTTTTTATAGTCATGAAGGCAGTTTTAATGTGGTTAGATTATCTTAATCTTTTAGAGTTGTGTCCCTGACAAATCAAAGGGGTTTCTGAAGCTAAAATTACATGCTAGGGGAAAATGATATGTATTCCTTTCTCTACACTGCATGTATTTTGTTCCTCCTATGGAGTTGGTGTGACATGCCTGAAACCATCTTCTATACTCTAAAATGTTCCTGGTATCTAACAATGGGGCTCAAAATGTTGATATGGGGTTCCCCTGACCCTTCGGCCTCCCAGCTTAGCTGGATGCAGGCAGATGGTTTATTGCAGGGAGCCCTCTTTTCAGAGCCCATTTCCTCTCAGGGCCAAGATTTATTATTCACCCTTTCTTTGCAGTGTCAGAGGGTCAGAAACTAGATTCTACTCAATGCATGTAAGCCCTGTGTTATTCATGTGGTTTACAAAATTTTCTTGTCATTTGGAATCAGTGGAAATAATTTTTAAAGCTGTGGTTATCAAGTGACACAAAAGTATGTGTGTGAGAGGGGCCGGCCTCGTGCCGAGTGGTTAAATTCATGCACTCTGCTTCAGTGGCCCAGGGTTTCGCCACTTGGGATCCTGGGTGCAGACCTGGCAGTGCTCATCAGGCCGTGCTGAGGTGGCATCCCATACAATGCAACCAGAAGGACCTACAACTAAAATATACAACTATGGACTGGGGGGTTTCAGGGGGAAGAAGACCAAAAAAAAGGTTGGCAACAGATGTTAGCTCAGGTGCCAATCTTAAAAAAAAAAAAGTATACGTGTTAGAAACGTAATGATGTGCATAAGGACGTCCATTCAGGTGAGGAGAGTTGGATTCCTTGGGTCTGCCTCTTGTGCTGATGAGCTCTAAAACCCTGGCCACAGCCCTCCCTCCCCTCACCTCCTTTGAGAAAATAACCAACAGTGTGAACCATTTTTCTTTAGCTGTTGCTCATTATTAAGGAAACAATTAGGAGTAATCTTATTTTCAAGTTGTGTTTTTAAATAGACACATTAGGGATACTACATCAAACAATGGGATTTACTTAAAATATTTTTAGTCAATTTAAGGACATGCAATTCATTACTATCAGATGGCATCTACCTAGGATTTTTGAAGGGTGAAATGGGGATACTTGTAGCCAAAATGTGTGAATTTAGATTATGAACAGTTACTGTACCAGCAGAGGGGTCGGTGCCACTGTGAACATACGATGCGAGGGGACTTAGGGCATTAGTTTTCCACCTTCCCTGTGAGGCTTCTGGTCCCTCTGTGATAACAGATATGGTTACCAAATCAAATTTAAAAAACTCTTCGGAGGGAAAGCAAAAGTAGTACCTACGAGGAAAAACATATTTACTAGAATTTTTTGAAGGAGTTAAAACATCCATAAGTAACGTAGATGTGTTTTTCATAGACTTTCAAAAAACCTATCACAAATTTCTACTTTTAATGGCTGAAAAATTGCTGTTGAGCTTTAAATGGTGAGAATAGTTTCTTTGTCATAGTTGAAGGTGGGAAATGGGAAATAGCAAGTCAGAATAAGCAGGCGCTTTTCAGGAGGAAGAAGTGCAGATAGCTGTGTTCCTTAGGAGCCCTTGCTGGGCGTGGTTGTAAACGTCTGTCTAATCCGTATTAAGGAGGGCACGAGTCTCCGGGTTTTACTAGAGAACACCCTAGCAGGCTGACAAGAGTGCCTTCTATTTGTTCTCCCCACTTGGTTGACATTGCTAATCTTTATTTCGTAGAAGTTTTTTAGTAGGAATTTAGTAAGGGTTGAGTTGTTCATACGCCTCAGTTGGTGGCACTTTGTCCTCATTGATCTGGACTAGGCCAGTGTTCTATTTATTAACTCCTTGTTATCACCGTCTCCTACATATACTGCCCTGCTCAACACCACCACCATAGGTACTTAGTCTAATATGTTTAGTTTGATTCTTTTTCTTTTTAAAGATTGGCACCTGAGCTAACATCTGTTGCCAATCTTTTTTTTTTTTTCCTTTTTCTCCTTCTCCCCAAAGTCCCCCAGTACCTAGTTGTATGTTCTAGTTGTCAGTGCCTCTGGTTGTGCTATGTGGGACGCCGCCTCATCATGGCCTGACAAGCAGTGCCATGTGTGTGCCCAGGATCTGAACCAGCGAAACCCTGGGCCGCCAAAGCGGAATGCGCAAACTTAACTTGGCCACGGGGCCGGCCCCTAGTGTGATTCTTTTTGTTTCTGTGTACTCTAGTATAATGTGTATTTGGTATAAGGTAAATTGTTACGCAAATGGTATTGTTCTCATTCAGTTAATATTTTCACTCAGCAATTTACTTTAAAGCCAGCACTGGTAGTGTAGTGGTTAAGACTTGGTGCTCTCACCTCAATGGCCTGAGTTTCCTGGTCAGGGAACCACACCAACCTGTCTGTTGGTTGTCATACTGTGACTGCTGCATGCTACTGTGATGCTGAAAACTATGCTACCAGTGTTTCAAATAGCAGCAAGGTCACCCATGGTGAACAGGTTTCAGTGGAGCTTCCAGACTAAAATAGACAAGGAAGAAGGACCTGGCCACCCACTTCTGAGAAAATTGGTCATGAAAACCCTGTGAATGGCAGCAGAGCTGCTGTTGGCTAATACAGCGCTCACTGGAAGGTGAGAGGATGGTGCAAAAAGACCAGACAGGGTTCCGCTCTGCTGTACCCAGGGCCTCCAGGAGTCGGAATTGACTCAAGGGTACTAATAACAACAACAGTTTATTTTAAAGATCTATCCTTGGTCTTGTGGGAATATTAGCTTGTTGATTCGGACTACAGTTGAGTATTTCATCATGTACCTTTATCCTGTTTACCTCTCCACTCCTTCTGTGATGGACATCTAGATTGCTGCCACCTCCACCATTACAAAGTGGACCGCGTGTCCCTTGGGATCCGTGTGACAGTTTCTTTGGGAACTGTGCCAGAATTGCTGGGTCATAGACTGCAAGTACATTAATTTGCATAAACCATGCCTGATGGTCTCTAGAATGGCTGCATCCATCTGTATATCACCACACCCCACCCACTCTTGGCATGGTCCAGCTTTCTAATTTCTGCCAGTCTGTCAGGTATAAAATATCTTATTTTTAGTTTGTATTTCTCTGACTTGTTTGTGAACTTCCTCTCTCTCCATCTTCTTGTTACCTTTTTTGGGTATCCTTTTCTGTGTACTTCTTGTTTATAGCTTTTGCCCGTTTTTCTGTTGGAGTTCTCATCTTGTATTGATTTGAGGGACATTCTCATATTCTGGATATTTGTTCCTTGTCAGATCATTACAGAAGTCTTCTAAAAAATCTATCATCTGCCTATAAACTTTATACACTGAACAGAAACCCTTAAATGAGCTGTCAGAATCTTTTTTTCTGCTTCAGGGCTTATTAGGTTTTGTTTAAATCCTTCCCTACCTCTAGGTTTCAAAGATATTTTCTTCTTTTAACTTTATAGTTTTGTCTTTCACAATTTGGGTTCCCTCCATCTAGAGTCCACATCATGTCACTGCCCTGATTAAAAGTCCTCAAGTGGCCTCAGTTGCCTACGGAGTGAAGCCAGCACACTCACAGGGTGTCTGAAGCCCCTCAGGATCTGTCTCACATCCCGCACCGCCCCCCCACCCCATTCAGATGTGCCCGCACTGCGTCTTATCCACCTTCATATTCCAAGTACACAGAATTTGATGTTTTCTAAAAACACTCTCTAACAGAAAGGTGAGCATTGTAACATAATTCAAAGGGTATTTTCCCTACTTAAATCATTTTAAAGCCTAGAAAGAGGTATTCCTTTTGTTAATTTTTAAATAGAATTACTTCTATTTAAATTACAAAGCTAGTACATTCTCATTGTTTCAGAAGTCAAACAATACAGAAATGTACAAAGTAGAAAATGAAAAATTCTGAATCCCAACCCTTTCATATTTTTCTTTTTACTCTACATAGAATTATTTGGGTAGGGGGCTGGGGAGACATGCCAAAAATCCCAGTGCCTGGGCCGTGGCCCAGAGCAAACAAACCGCAGAACTGCTGGGGCTGGGGCCAGGCTCTGGGATTTTTAATAGCTCTTTAGGCGAGTCTAATATGCAGCCAATGTTAGAAATACTAGCTCTTACCACACTTTTTTAAAAGATAAAAATGAGTCATACCAAACATATTGTTCAGCATCTTGCTGTTTTTCCTAAGTACTTGCTAAGTGACATTTAAAACCCTACCTTTGGTTTAAAATTTAATGGAAAACTCTGTTTATTTTTAAAATGTTATCAAGCATGTCAGCCCTGTTAATCAACTTGATTGGCATTATAGAGTAATTATTTTAAAATGATTAAGTATTCTTGGTAATAATGATAACTTTTGACTTACATAGTATATAAAATTCTTTTCTTTTTACATTGGGATTCATAGTTTATCAGAATCTGTAATGGCCCATGGTGTGTTCTTGTGGGTTCTTTGTTTTCATTGTGCCGAAAGGCAGAATGTAGTCAATTGCTCAGTAGGAAGTAAGGTTTGTAAAAATTAGAAGCTGAAAAAAAAATCAATTTACTCAAAATTAAACTCTTCTCTTTTTTACTGGGAAATCATCTTTTCTCTTATCCTTGGTCACTTCCTCTCCATTGGCTTCTTCTCCTTAAATATGTCTCTCCCCAGATTTTGACAACAGCCGGAAACCTGCCTTCACCTCCTGCGAGCTGGCGTGGGCTCCCATTGCCTTTGACCGTGAGGGTATTTCACAGTCACGAGTGTGATGGCACCTCCTCTTCCTCAGCCCTGTTCACTGCTCAGCTCCCCACAGCCCTGCTTTGCCTCCCACTGCCGTGCTCAGGCTCTGCTCGGGAAGATACTCTTGATTTCCTCACAGAGGTTTTTCATGCCTCATCTTGCCCAGCAGCTCTTGGCCCCGTTGACTGCCCGCTCCTTGGTGAAATTTCTTTTCTGCCTTGCCCATTAGGATATAGTTTTTTTCTGTGTCTCCTTTTATCTTTCTGACTCCTTTTTCTTAAGTTCTATTTCCAGCTGACTACTTTCCTCCTGCTTATTTTTTTGTTACCTTTTTTCCCCCTTCTTATGAAAGTGTTATACATGTTTACAGTAGAAAATATGGAATAATAAAAACGATAGACTCCCCAAAATCTCACCACTTAGAAATAGCATTTTGGTTTTGATTATTTATGAAAATGGGATCGTGCTGCATACACATTGGTTACACATAGCCCTTTAGTTTCTCCCTACCTAAAAATACATATTTACCAAACTGTTTGGTTTTTATGTGGTTACTGTTTCAACTTTTTAAAATTCTTTTAATTTAAAGTACATATAGTTAAAGTTAAATAATACTTACCGAAAGGCAAATAAGAAGTTACAATAGTCCTTTGAACCCCTTGCCTCATTATTTTTCCCAGAGGCATACACTTTCAATTATTTTAGCTATTTTTTCTGATATTAATCTCTTTATTTCTAAATAACATGGTTATACTAGTTCTTGAATCATCAGTATTAGACATTATTTACTTATTATTCTGTAAGTGAAAATGTCTGCCTTACACTTCTTTTCTCTTTCCATTTTCCTAATACTGATTTATCACAATTTTTAAAAATTAAATCACTTCATTGTTTGCATTATTTTGACTATGTAAATATCATTTACCAATGAGCCATGTAGTCTTTTGTCTTCCTTTTTGTGCAAATATTTTTCCTCCAGTGGACATACTTGCCTCATTTTCCATTTCCTTAAGTTTGTTCTGATCTGTAGCTGAATCGTCTCACACCCTCCTTCAGCCTCTTAGCACCATTTTCCCTGTGGCGGTCAATCTAGCAGATAATGAGTGAGTTCCATTGTTTTCTTTTGACTCACCGTCTCAGGGCCAGCCCTCTGTCTTCCTGCTCCAGACTGGGCTGGTTGCTCTTTAGGCCTGCTTCACAATGTCATTGCACCTGTGTAATCCTCATCAAGGGAGCAAAGGGGTCCCTGACGCTCCTGCATGTTATATGAAGAGAGAAACTCGGTGATACGATGATGTTGGCAAATTTGGGGATTTGAGAAGGTCTCGGAAAGTCTCTAGTCCCTGTAGGGGTCAAGCACTTGCTGCTGGCAATGAGATGGTTCACCGGTGCCTACTCATTTGTCTGCTCATTTGTGAACACACTTTTCCCTGATTTTCAAGAATGCTAGCCTAGGTCTGAACTGATGTCCTCTCTTTCCCTCTTCACCTCTCCCTGCCCCATGTAGATCTCTTCTACCAGTCTTCTTTCAATCTCCTGTGCGATTATTGATGGCACTTCTAACATCTTTTGGTCTTTTGAGAAGAAGGGAATGGAATCCAGGGGTGCAAAATTCATTTAAAATGAGGCTGACATTTTCAGAATTCAGGAAATAGGCAGACTCTTGCCATTATAAAAATTGGATCATCTTCTTTTTAAAATTTAGGAACTTTAAATGATTCACTGATGAAGAGGGAAAAGCTGTTTGCACTTAGCATATTTCTCATTATACTTCAACTCAAAATACTCATCTATTACACTACTTCAGGCAGTTTGCTCTGTTTTCAGTACTTTACGACAAGAGGTTGTATATTTTCATTGTATGTATTCTGAAAATCATTTTACCTCAGCATTAAATTTTTTTTTAATTGTGGAGGGGAAAATGGATTCTGTTTAAAACAAAAAAGACTTCTTAGTAGTAAAAAAAGAAAAGTGACCTTTTATACACTTCTTGAAGTTCAGTTGAAATACCAACTGTGCCAAAAATATACTGGCAACTAGAAAATTATTTGCAATAGTCTGAATAAGTAAGTTAAAATATACCTTAGTTATTTGAAAGTAGATGAGATGAGCAAATTATGAACCTGATATGTCTGAAGTGATGATTAATAACATTAAGGATGATTTGTTTTGGAACAAAATATTTGAACTAGGTAATCACAGATAGTAAAAACACTTTAAAATGTGATAGTAGATTACTTTCATTCAATTATTTTTTATTTAGATTTTTTAATATGAAATTTTCTAAACCAACTGCAAAGGCTGAGGTATTACATATTCTTATAGATAAAATGGATTTAATATTTCTTTTAATTTCTAAGTAAACAGTTATAATTTTTACAAACAAAATTGAAATTTTAATTTTGCTGTTTTCTTCTCCTGTAAACTTGGGCAAACGTTTTAACTGCTTTGAATCTATTTCTTTATCACTGAAGTGAAGATAATTCATACCTCTAGAGTTTTGCTATTTTTTTTAAACTCAGATTAAATAAATGACCCTCATTCTATTTTTTTAAATTTCTGCCTTTTCAGTATTAAAAGAAAACTATTAAAACAATATGGTACCATTTTTTCAGCCTGACAAAGACTGGAAAGAATGAGAGAATCTCGTACAGATCAGGGTCAGAGTCACACTCACATTGCCACAACTCTTCTGGAGAGGAAGTTGGCACTGGGCAAGAACAGCCTTAAAAAAAAACAAAAAGTACATTTGTTATGACCTCTAATATACTGTAAGGCAGTAGTTACTCAAGTGGACAGAGATTGTTTTCTGCTGAGTTCTTGAGAGTACTAAAAACCATAAATCTAAATATTAAGTTAACACATCATACAATAGACTTCTCTGTAACCACTAAAGATAGTTATATATTTCTTAAAAAGGACAGGTGTATGTCTGTATGTATTTTTAACCTTTCATTATGGTAAATTGCTATCAGTTTAAACATATTTTTTTAATGACTACAGTGATATGCCGATTTTTGCTATTCTGAGTTAGGCTACATTTGCTTTTAAACATTTTTGAGTGCCCCTCCTTTTCCCTTGGCTTTTTGCCTATTTTATAGCTCCAGGTTCCCCTCCCTCTTGCTGGCTTTTCCTACTTTTTAGTTCCCTGTTTTGCTTGCCCAGTGCTAGATACAAATCATATGGAGAAAATACTGATTGAGGAGAAGTTATCTTCTCTGAAAAAAAAATCTTCGAATTCTTTAAAGTGTGACTTTAGAAATGGTCTTCCAGTTTTTCTGGAAACTTACAGGGTGGTGGTGAAGAGCTTAGGCGTCAGGTAGACTGCGCTTGAATCCAGACTGTGTCCCTTGCTAAATCTGTGACCTTAGGTAAGTTATTTAACTTCTCTGGCTTCTGTATTCTCAACAGTGAAATAAGGATAATGTGTAACTTAGTTTTGCCTTGAAGATTAAATGATACAATATTTGCAGAGTGCTCAGCAGTGTATGACTCATAGGAAGTATTCAATAGATGTTTGCTGATGTTGCTTTTATAGCATTAACTTTTCAGAGATGAGATAGAGGCCAGAAATTGTGTTTCAAATACTGCTTCAACTTTTAAAATCCCAGTAAACATTGCCTATGCAGTATATAATCAAAAACCCAAAAAAACAAATCAAAATGAAAGTGTGGGGTAGAACTCAAAGGTTTAACTGATGTTTTTTAAGTGTTATAAACTTAGATATGGAGTGTGGCAGAAAGGGAATGAGGAAAGGATGATGGGGAAGGGAGAAAACACCCAAGTCTTAGCTCTCAACTAAATCAGAAAACATAAATGATGAAAGAGTGATTGCCTTGAGGCAAAAAAAGTGGAGGGCGGGATTCTAAATTGTGCAGCTTTTCACACATTTTTAAATGAATGTGAATATAAAATTAGAAGTTGTAAGGTGATTTAAAATGGGTAAAAAACCTCTCCAGATATAAAAAGCATTTTTACAGTCTTCTATATTCTCATGATGGACTCTGTAATTTGGTACTTTGTTTCAGAATTTTTGTTGTAAAATACTTTATAAGTGTTAACATTTTATCATGTGACTAGTTTGACATAGTAGTTCAAAAATTTTACATGTGTTATGAAAAGTAATTTTGTTTCTTGGGCTCCGTTTTCCGTTTCAGAATTCCTTTGGTGGTAATGATCCCTGGGAGTCTAGTTCATGTCGCTGACGTTGTCTGTATAGCCATCTTCTCCAGAATGTTTCTTCTAATATCTGGGGATCCTGCAGTTTTAAACCGTGGAGATAGTTGGTGGGGCACTTTTAGGCTGTTCCAGAACTTACTCCACTCTTTTTTGCTCTTACACTCATTCCTGCTCCTTTTGTTCAGATGATGCTGTTGCCTTTGTGCCAGGAGTGGGAGGGTTGTGCGTGTTTTTTTCCCCATAGCTGGGAGATCTTGGGGGGATCCAGTTGCTCTGCCTCTCGTGACGTAGGCAAGGCTTTCTGCAGCACAACCAGCAATGGTGACATCACAGCCTGTGGCCACAGAAGAGAGCAGAGCTCCGTGCCTCACCCAGGGCTCAAGGCCTTGGGGCTAGTGCATCAGTTCAGTGCTCCTGAATCCAAAATAAGTGTGGAAGCATGTGCAGTAAGAAAACACCCCACATGAAAGAGGCTGCTATCAGGTTGCCGTCAGAGGTTCAAAATAGCAATTACTTTAGATTCTCTACAGGTTTGAGCAATTTATTATGGTGGTAAAGGGAGGGGGAAGGCTTGTGAAGCTTGATTTTTAACTGCATAAGACTAAATGACCCATTGGACTTTTTTTTCTTTTTAATTAAAAAATGGACCCCTTTACACCAGCACTGTATATGTGTACATTGCCTGAGGGTGCACAACTGCCACCCCAAGTGGGCAGTGTTCCTGTGGGTCCCTCACACTGAACCCAGAGTAGACCCAACAGCCTTCCTGCTGAGCAACCTTCTGCCAGTGAAGCATGCCATTGACCCACCTTGCTCAATTTCTTAACTTGTTCTTAGGAGAAATTAGTTCCTTGTGGCCCAGTTGTGTGTCTAGCTCTAGAGAAACTATAACACCACTGAGTTTTGGCCAGATAACATTTAACACGTGGCTGCATTTAAGTTAGAATAGCAGAGGTCAGTGTCCTGATAATCCTAAAGGGTAGTTGGGCATGTGTCCCCTGGCCTGGGGAGAATTTGTATTTGTGTGGGTGGCAGAGCAGAGCACTACTGACCCCTACTACAGCTTGAAAGCTCCATGGCCTGACTTCGTGACAGTGTGTTCTAAATTATGCCTTTGTCTTAATACTTATTCTTCATCCACTTGGCTAGAAACAAGGTCAATTATTTCTGGGGAAAAAAAAATTGTTAATACGAGGACAAGGTAAAAAAGTGCCCTTGCCCGTAGATTTGTCTCAGACTTCTTGAATAAAATGAAGGATATTGGAGCACAAAGAGGATAGAGATTTGGAATTTAGAGAGTAGGATGCATGAATTGAATGAAGTCTCACTTCTCCAGACTTGAATTTGCAATTTCTGATTCTATTACCATGCATGGTAACATGTATCAGAAAGTGAGATGGCGATCTCCCAGAAATGTTAGAAAGTTCTTATTATTATACTAATGCTAGAGAAAGTAGTCAGGAAACTCATCCTCAACAGTAAGTTGTTGGCACTTTTATGAACAGAATATAAGGTAACTGAGTATATTTCACATTCATGAATAATCAGGGCAGTCTAATCTTGCCTGTTTGTTTCCTAATTACTCTATTTTTAGCACTCCCATCATTTCTCTTTCTACTGCAAGAAGCTAGAACGTCCTAACCGCAGTGCAGCGCACGCACTGGCAGCACAGTGGCAAATGTGAAGGCCCAGTGAGCTCCGTTGCTTCTCTAGAGAAAGCAGTCATCCTGATAACTGCCAGTAATGACAACCTTGTTGATTATACCAGTCGAGATCTATTATTAAGTGTGGAGAAATGTTCATTTTTGCCTTACAAATATGTTTTTGTTCTTTGGTAAACATGCATAATAGCAAAAAATAAAGATAACCCATCCTCATTAAAACCTGAGTTCTGTAGAGAAAAGGCACAAAAGCCTTCTCTGTTTATAGATGTTTTGTTTCCCTGAGCAACGGAAAATGCAGTCCTTATTTAACTTAGCAGCAGTGCTGTGGAAAAATATAAGTCTGCAGATGGTAATGGTCCCCATTTTTTCACAGAAGTGCCTCCAAGTCAGAGTCTATGCCTTACTTCAACCGTGGAGTCGCTGATAGTGTGCACGAGATTGAGACAGCTCTCCTGCAGTGTTGGCCCAGGGCCCCCCTGCACCATGGAGCTGTTCTTGTAGAGTTGGCCACTTTGGGGCGGAGCCTGGGCTGAGCAAAAGCAGCCTGTTTCTCCTGAAGTGGTGGTTCCGGATGAGGTTCTTTCTGTTTTTCTGCTGGCCTTCTCCGTCAGAGTGACCTGTCAGGACTGCAAACCCAATATATCCAAACTGAGCTCCTATCATTGGCTCTTTCTCTTGTTTCCCCTAGTTTCATTACTGGTACCAGACATAAAACCATAGCTCCCCTTTGGTTTGTTTCCTTCCCCTGCCTCCAGGTCCAGTTGGTTGTCAAGTCTTACTAATTTGTTTGGTTGACTTATTTCTGTAATATTTCTCAAATGTATAGTCTCAGCTCAATTTCCACTTCCATTTTTCCTCCTACCATTAAGGCTATCAAGCCTAACGTAGTAGCTAAAGTGGTCTTCCTGAGACATGAAAGTGGTGACATCACTCTCCTGCTCAGATATTTCCACTGGAGCCCTGGTGCCCGAAATGCAGGGTCAAACTTCTTGGGCTCATCCACGAGACCAGCCATTCTTGTATTTCCCAGGATTTACCACTATCTCCCTTCAGGGACCCAGTCATTTAGCCAATCTGGAGTGATCATCAGCTCGGTACACATCCTACAGTATGTTGCCCTCATTCTTTCTGACCATGCTTTTCACTCTACCTCGAATCTTCTCCTTCCTATTTTTTCCTTACTGTCCAAGGGCTTTGGACCCTTCAAGGCCCTGCTCAAGTATTTCTTCCACAAAGGTGTTCCTGATCTCCAGCATCCTCCTTCCCCCACACGCATACACATATACACTATTTCCCACTTTATTTTTACCTCTTTTAATTACCTCAGATACTTTTTAATAATGTGTTTATAGCTATATGTCTTATTATTTACCTCTGAATCTCATTTCTTTGAGGTCTGAATTAGCTTCTAATTCACTGTTCTGTTCTCCATGGTACTGGGCATGGTGCCCCACATATAAATCAATAAATGGATCCAGAGATCTTGATTTTTTTTTTTTTTTTTTTGAGGAAGATTAGCCCTGAGCTAACTACTGCCAGTCCTCAAAAAGAGGATCCAAATTTTGTGGTAACATTTACCATTTATGAGCAGGGAAAGATAGACTTCTCATAATAGAAGCAGCATGGAGACATCCCTACTTTTTCATACTTTGCAGTATATATCTATAAATCAATCTGAGAAGATATATTAAATGCTTTTTAAAATATTTTTAAGAGGCCGTGGGAGTTTGCGTATTGGTGAAGAAGTTGGAAGAGTTGAGAAATGATTTCCATTCTTCTGTTAATTAGAAAAGGTTTCCTATAAAAGAAAAAATTTTAGACTCTCTAACATTAGAGGGAAATTCAGAGCAAGGTAGATGTCTGGAAGAGGGCATGGCCTAATGAAAGGTGTTCCTATTCTGAGCTACTATGACAATTGTGCCTTTAGGAGCTATCTGGTCCTTCTTGTCAGCAGCTCTTCTGGACAGAATGGATACCAGAGGGTTATGACTGTAGATCTTAATGGCCAGCCTCCCTGCTTTTACTCTGCTGCTTGAGGCTGTCTCTAACTAGGAGCCATTTTATAGAGCTGTTGCTTTGTCTGAGACCTCAGAAACCTAGGAAAATTTAGCGTGGCTGCTAGACCTGGGTACAGATGGGTTTCAGATTAACCTTGGCAGGGATAACAAGCATCTTCGAAACTGCCTAAGGTAGGGTCCTGGTGCAGCAACCCTCTGGGACCACTACTCTGGGACACGCTTCGCTACCCTGCTGCACAGGCCCCTTTCCCTCCTGGGCTGGGGCCTAAAGTAGGCTCTTTGACTTCTGAGATGTGTTACCAGAAAGGCTAACATTACCAATGATAACCTCTCACTTAATGAAACAAAACAACAAACTCAACATTTATTGTTGCCTTGCAACTCTGCGTTTTTGGCCATTTTGGGTATCCACTGATGTCACTTAAAATGAACCATTTTATTTCTGATCGCTACACGCCAGGTTAGTTTATGTGCTTCTGTTTCTCACCATTCCACAGATGCCACATTACTCAAAGCAGTGCTTTAGTGCATCTCCCCAGATTTCCTTCTCCCTGCCCTGCAGAGCCTCCCTGCCTGAGGTTTGCACGTGGCAGCTGCCTGCGTACCCTGCTGACATCCATCCCCGGCACATGTCCAGCCCACCGAGCTAAATTGGGTGAGTGTGGCTTCAGTGCCGGTGGACTGGCTATGTTCCAGGACTCTGCTACTCCTCTCTTGCCCTCTGACGTGAAGTGTTTTATTGAAGACGCAGATTTAAACACTTCAGTGAGGGCAGAACCAAGTTTCATAGCTCTGTGAAAGGTGCATGATTATTATTTCAGCCTCTAAAGTTGTTGGTTTTTGATTCATTTTCAGACCATGTTCTCAGCACATGCAGAGTCTCACCCTACAGATGTTTGGTTAGGTAAGGTTTTCTTGTGTAACGCAGGTCGTGACCTTGGTCTTGCCATTATTTTTTGGTCCTTAGTATCTTTAAGCCTACGGGGTCATTGTAATCACTCAGAGGCTTTCCCAAACGTGTGCTTCAGGAGCATGTTTGTTGACGTTGGGCAGGTTCTGAACAATATTCATAAAGCACTTTTGATCGTGCTTACAGTCTAGCTGAGATTTTCTGGGGGCTGAAACCTCTTAATGAAGTAAAATAGAGTGAAATGGAAGCCATGTATTTGACTTTGCTTTACTGCATTCATGATGAAGAGTTGACTGTTATGTGGATTTGAAAGACTTTGATCGTGAGACCTCAAGATCTTCATGAGTATATAGGAGCACACAGGAACTGGGAAAATCCAGGTTGGCTGATGATGTAAATTTAGCAGATATCTTGATGGTTTCTGGAAATAAGGTACTGGCCTAATTAGTGACCTCCAGGTCCACTGGAACCCAGATTCCTGCCTTTGTGTTTTAGGACCCATAAGAACTCCGGTTCTAGTCTCTTCTGAGATTGATATCTTCCTGTTCGTAGTGTGGGGGTGCCCCAAAAAGCTGTCAGAGAAGCTAGAGACCTTGTTCTCAAGCTAGTGCCTTGGGCTGGAAACCTTAGTTTGCGTTGTCTCTCAAGTCCCTTTGAGCTTTAAAACTCCATGCCAGAATGC
This sequence comes from Equus przewalskii, assembly GCF_037783145.1. Classification (NCBI taxonomy): domain Eukaryota; kingdom Metazoa; phylum Chordata; class Mammalia; order Perissodactyla; family Equidae; genus Equus; species Equus przewalskii. The sequence continues at coordinate 38,853,234 of NC_091847.1, forward strand.
CTTACCTTCAGTTCCTGCCCCTGCTCTTTCCCTGACTTCTTGTCTCCAAGTCCCATCTAGTCCACAGCTCAAGTGTTTTCTCATCACCTTTAGCACTTTTGATTCTCTCTGCTCACCTTCCACATGGAGCAGTGCAGTCGCTTCTAGCTGAACTCCTGCCACCACTGGACTTCTCTGTGGTCCCTCAGCCCAGCTAGTTTCATGTCAAACATAAAATATTTCCAAGTAAGCCCTTCAGAGAAATACCCAGATGCACTCAGTGCTGTTGGAAACAAAAGATGGTTCACATAATTGTGTTCACTCACATGCTAATAAGTGCTGAAGGTGGTATAGAATGTGTGTTTACATGTGGTACAGCCTCTACAGTGTGTTAGAGATGGTTTTCATAAGAATAAAAGTAGACATTCATAAAAGCAAAGAATAGTAAGTGATCCCTGTTTTAAAATAAACTTTTGGCACAAATCCTTGAGACTTTCTGCTCTGTGGTTCTCTATTTATATATTTAAGAATGCTGTGGGAATTCTTGGTAAGAAGTGTTAAAGACTTGAGGCCTGCCTTATACCTCTCTTAGCTTTGCTATCCACATCTGCTTTGCATAAATCCAGTTAGAACCTCCCCTCGTAGGAATTCTTCACCCTAATTAAAACTTTGAGCCATAACACATGTGCAGGAATTGGAAAAGCTCCTGGAAGCGACATTTGTCAGATGATATAAGCACTATTCAAGTCGCTATGCTTCTGATATTTCTTAGATGCATGTCAACTCATGTAGAAGATATGTTGGAAGGAATTTCAGTGATGCTTCATCTTTAATTTGTTTCATATTTAATTTAATTGGTAGCTGACACTAACACTTTAGCTGCAGATTCCCTTGATTCTCCTTTTACCTCTAATTTCCTCCCTCTCCTAGGATTCAAAAATATTGTGATAACTTATAAACAAATATTTCAAAGGCTGACTAAGAGAACTTGCTACTAAAAGTATATCCTGTAGGTAATTTTATAAGGAATATTTTTGTAAAATGAAATTATATTCTCATATATATAGATATTTTATCAGATCATATTTTCTTAGTGGGGCTACACTTGTAGTTTTTTAGTTGTGCTTTTGAAAATTAAGATCTTACGTTTCTCATTGAAATTTTACGTTAAAATTTTGGACATTCCAAGTATTTGAAATACCTCCTATTTTTTTATTGGGAATTTTAGCAGCTGGGAAGTTTATACCATTTATTTTCTTAGAACTGTTTTTAATCCCAAGCCTAATAAATGAAATAGTTTTTAGTTAATTAACAATCTGAAAATACAGCATTGTTCCTCTAGTTAAGAAATTATGATCTTTAACATTTTTATTATAAAATTTTCTATAAGTATAAGCCCAAACTGTGTTTGCATCCTTATGTATACAATTATGAAAGCACTCTTTTGTTATATTACCTCTGATTTCTTATTTCGGGACAGTGGTCTCAGCCTTCCGTGTGTATCGGGATCACTGAAGGTATTGTTAAAAACAGGTTGCTGGGCTCTGCTCCCAGTCTCTGATTCAGCGGGTTTAGGATGTTGCTGGACTGCACTTGCAGAACCGCTGGTTAGGAATTCTAGTAAATAGTGATCTATTATGATTTTCAAATATAGTGAGTTTGAGATGCAAGAGAACATAGGAAACATAAGAAATGTTTACCGTAGATTTTATGGTTCAGAAAGTTATTTTTAAGTTGCTTTTTAGCCATATTTCCTTTCTTGCTATCCTCAGGATATTGCGTTTTACTTATTTTGGTTTAAATGTATATAGTGCTGATAGTATGACTGCTTTTCCTTGGTAAATACCGAATGTACATTTGCTAGTTTTCTTTAATAATTTGAGAGGTGGTGAATGGAACATTGCATTGACTTTTATATTAGTAACTTTGCATCAGTTTTAGAAACTGAATGTAGATAGGTTTCTCTAAAGTACATGGCCCAGTGCCTGATACATAGTGGATGCTCAGTCAGTGTTAGAATGGGCACACGAATATGCAAGTAGCCCATTTCCGCCAACATAATGGAGTTACTGCTTGAAAACTTGGCTGATCCAACTTTGAATATCTGAAGTTAGCTGATTTATCGACTTTACCATTTCTTTGCTTCTCATGCTTGTATTCCTGAGGGATCTCACTGATAATTTAGCCCTTCTACTAGCAAGAGTGGGAGACAAACATAACATTAAGCCATCACTTTTTCTTACTTGTTAGTAATATGTAGTTATTTACTGGAATAGATAGTATTAACTTAAAAAAAGTTCCTTTGGGAATGATTTGGGTTCATTATTCAAGCTGGCCTTATGATCTCCTAAATATATATTTTTAAAAATTTTATTAGCTAGCTTGGAATATAAGTGTATAGCAAGTTAGATATTGTTTTTATAGCCTTCTTGTAAATTCACAGGAATTTCCAATTCTTTATTATTGTATTCTAACCAAGCATATTATATTTCCCCAATTATTGAATACATTGAATATCTATATAATGTCATGTGTTCTAGTTATTTGAGTGCAATTTCAGTTTTGTTTTAGCTTTGTTTTTGCTGACTGTTCTGTTGATTATAACAGATCAAGAGTCACTGTAGGTTACCACACTACCTGTGTGTATCAGTGTTCATAAAGATGCTTCTTTCACATGAGAAAATGGACAAGAGAGCTAGTAGTATTTTCAAGGGGAAATTAGGAAAAAGTTCCCTTTCTGTCCTGGCTTTGATGCCATGATTTCATGGACTCTGGCTTATAAAACATTTCTATACTGTTCCTGCTTACTTCATGAGCATATTGTATGAGTGAATTAGATAACTATTTTCAATGGCTTACAATACTGATAAGAAAGGTACTCTGAAAACCACACAGGTTTTCAGACAATGAATTCAGATGTGGGCTTGCTGAGTTTGAGTCTCTGGAAGGACACTCTGTTGATGGCCAGGAAACATGAAAGTTGAAACCGAGCTCAGGGCCCCAGAATCATATTTTTTAGTGGTTGACGTAGAAGTGATCATCAGTCTTAAGATTCCACCCCCCACTTCCCACCTTCAAAGTAGATCTACCAGGATCACCAAAGACAAACCCTTAGGAACTCCTGGAGTTTAGGAGGAGTTAGGAATCAGAACACTGAACACTAGTCACATGACCAGGGCTGCCCTGAGGCCCAGGTTCTTCCTCCTGCTCCGTGCTCTCTGCTGACCGCTGTTGCTTTTGCTAAACTAGTGAACAAAGTCTCTGCTCAGGTAGCTTATATTTGAGATGAGACAAACAGATCAGTTGGTGATAAGTCTTAAGATGAAAAAGAAAGCAGGGTGTGTGAGGGGAAAAGAATCGAGGGCTGTGGGGTGACTGGGAGGGGGTTGATCAATTCAAGGTCAAGAAGGCCTCTCAGATGAAGTGACTCAGCAGTATGACGTAGGGGAGAAAGAACTGGAAAGGGGGGCATGCTGGGTCCTGTACAGGGGCAGTTAGAGTGAGGGGGAGAGTGCTGCTGTCCCTGAAGCACAGGTGGGGGGCAAGGGGGCACGAAGTATGGCTGTGGGCCACCTCCCTGCCAGCCTTGACTCTTGTCGGGAAGACTTCTGAAATAGGAGGCAAAGTCTTCAAATGCGAGTTTGAACAGCCCTCATTCTGAAACATTAAGTAAAACATTTGTAAAATAGTGAATCTGAACTTTTTTCCTTAAAGCTATACTATGAAATTTGAATTTTAAAAAGGTCGTGTAGTCTGAGGAAAGTACCTTGAGTTGGATGGTAACAGACTCATGTTTCTTTTAGGATTGTATTGCTCTCATTGCACAGAGCAATTGAAAAAACCCTGCCTTGAGAACCAGCAGACCATTAGCTGGACTGCGGGCAAGTTGGGTCCCGGCTCTGGGCCTCCAGTCATCTCTCAGTTGTGCCATCCTTGATGTTAAATGATCTTCCTCAGGGCAGCTTCCGGGCTGCTTGGGACTGAGGACATGAAGAAGGCCCAGGAGGAGCTCCCACTTTTTTTTTTTTATGTATTGGTGTTACTCCTGAGTTTATTTAGAAAAAAGGGTTAGAAAAATAAGGAACTTCGAAAACCGCTTAACTAAATGATCTTCAAGGTCCTTCTCATTTCTAGAGTTCTACGAAGCTATGGGTTTTATTAGTCCTTAAGTATATGTTGCTACCACCTAATTTAGTCACAAAAATGTGTAGATGTGTGTTGGTGCCCTTGGGTGTTTCTGACAGAAGTGCCCTTACTAATCTTATATTTGGAACATGGGCTACCTTAGTGGTAGAGTTTCTACTATGTTAATAAATAATGTTTGTTTTGTGATTATTTTTGAAATCTGATCAAGAATTAACACAATTATCTCTTCCAAAATGTATACCTATGTCTGTTTATTTTTAACCTTTTATTAGACTTTATGAATTAGAATATTCTAGAACTCTGAAGAGAATAGGAAAGGAATGTGAGTGGAACTTTTCCCTGTTCCCTCTGATTAAAATGTTTATGTGAAATGTGGCCAAGAAGTTCTTGCAGATGTAGTTTCACCTTGTATACTTTTAGGATGGATGGGCCAGCCAACTCTGGTTAAAATTTTTTATTTTTGACTAGGGAAGATAAATCAAAAGTGGTTAATGAAACAGCTGCTAAGTGTTTTCTAAAAATACCACATTTGGTGTGTGGTCATTCTTCATGATGGCTCACTCACTTTAGAGGACATAGTCTTGTGAGGTGTTCTCACTACTTTGTCTCTCAAAGACAAAAGTAGTTGGGAAATGGTCGAGTGATTCCCTTGGTCAACAAAAAGCGTGTTCCATCCAGCCATAGAGTAAGCCCTGGTGGTCTAGCATTAAGGTTCGATGCTCTCACCATCACAGCCCCAGATCGTTTCCTGGTCAGGGAACCAAACCACCTGTCTGTCTGTTGTCATTGTGTGGCGACTGCATGTTGCTCTGATGCTGAAACCTATGCTACCAGTATTTCAAATACCAGCAGGGTCGCCCATGGTGGACAGGTTTCAGTGAAGATTCAGCAAAGAAGGACCTGTCCACCCACTTCAGAAAAAATTGGCCATGAAAACCCTATGAATAGCGGCGGAGCATTGTCTGATACAGTGCCAGAAGGTGAGAGGATGGAGCAAAAAGACCGGGCAGAGTTCAGCTCTGCTGTACAAGGGTTGCTAGGAGTTGGAATCAACTCAACAGCACTAATGACAACAAATCTAGCCATAGACTCGTTTGTTCTTTCTTTTGCTTTGAAGGCCGAGGTGGCGTGCCCATTACTTGGTATTTTCATATTTTGTACATTTATCCTTATCCAAATATTTTGCAGTGGTACAGATACATTGAGCCGTAAGTGATCGGTATCACATGCTGAATCAGAATACGTGAATTCAAGTCTACAGAGATACCTGTGTGTTTCTCAGTGTTCCTTTCTATGTGACTGATCACTCTGAGGGTATGAAGATAAGTTTAATGCTGTTAATGGAGTGGCTTTGCTGTGATGTAATTTCAGTAGCTGCTCATGGCAGCTGTTAGTCGAAAGTAAATTGAAAGCCAGCTGGTTTAGATATCACAGCGGTGAAGATCACCAGAGTACGGTGAAACCAGCACTCAGTTATGGCAATATGGGACTATCCTGACCAACTCTCAGATGTGTTTCCTGTGACACTTTCCCAGCTCAATCCCTTGCTTAAATTGGTCCCTTTGAAAAACTCTACTTTCTTGGGGGGAATGAATTATAGGTCTTGACAGAGGAGCAGACTCTTGGCTTCTTAGCTTAGTGTTTTTCAGTTCTTTTATGACCATCAGATTATTGAAGTTAACATTGATGTCTTGATCAAGCTTCTTTTGTCTCTCTCACAGATATCAAAAGAGCAGAGGAAATATATTAAGCAATCAATAAGAAAGTGATATTTGGGGCCTGGGGATCCATAGAATTTCTTGTATGCAGACTGCCACGGGGAAAGGCTCTCTAAATATTTGTTGCTAGTTGAATGCAGGGTAGTGTGAAGCCAGTGCTCTCCATGGTGAATTTTTGTCCATGATTGAAAAATTCCTGGATCCGTCACCAGTGGTAGACTCCCTCCACCTGCTTATTGTGGCCCTACCACAGGGTGGCCGCTGCCTGTCTCCTTTATTAGGTGCCTCCAATTTTCCCCACCCCGAGAGCGTTTTATCTCTTAGACATTTCGTATAAGACGTTGAAAATAGAAATGAAGGTGCCAGTGAGGAAAGGTAGGAATAACTACATGTCCTAGGCAATTCCTAATTCCCGCTGACAGTTCTTATATGTGTTTTGTAATAGTTTGTATTTGATATATGGGTAGAAAATTGATGCTAAGCAATCCAGCTGCTCTCAGAGTAGTAGTAGTGACTCAGAAAGAGAAGAGAATTGTTGGGCTATAAAATGAGCAGATTGCCTTTTCAGTTTTTTTTTCTAACCCATCAAAGTGCCAGCTTGCTCTGTCTTCACCAAACGTTAAATTAAACGTCTTATTTATCATGATACCTCTGATGTTTAAAATTATATATGTTGCTGTGAGGATCCATACTCCCATGTGGACAGATGGTACTTTTGACACAGCCTTTATAATCTTAGTAGGTTGATTGGGCATCAAAATTTTATATTCACACAATTACCTTAATTGTAGAGAGTTTCTGGGGTGGCTGTGGAAAGTCGTCTAACATGTGTGCTCGTTCTTTGCACTGCCAGGCTTCTAAATATTTATCAATCATCACTTATTTATGCTTTGTAATGCCATACTTTATTGGGGAGTGTTCCACCTTTCAGAGGGCATTAGGTAGGTTCTCTGCAGTATCTAAGAGAAATATGAGCATATTCCTATCAACCTACCAGGGAGCTTCAAATCACAGTTTATGATCTTGAGATTAATAAAAGCATGTCTCACCCTCCCCCTCAAAATTAAAGTAACATGAAAATGCATCTAGGGCATAATACTTTAAACTCAAATTCTTTTTTTTGAGATTTGGTTATGTCACATTAATTTAGATTCTGATTATGAATTTGTAATCAGTTCAGTTTGATAGACTGAAGTTATCATTGCACTCTGAATAAATGAAGTATTAAGCAAAAAAAAAAAGTAACACAATTTTAAGAGATAGAAACATAGTTAATCTTTGAGGTTTTTTACCATACTGTTTTAGAATCACTAAATGCTGCTTTTGATCTAGTCATTAAATCAGGGCACAGATATTTTGATTTTTATTAGCAGCAATAAAAAAACTGTTTTTAAAACATGGAATAATCCAGTCCTTTCATTTTCCTGTCCATTTAATCTGAGCAGGTGATATTTCAATATATTGAGACATAATCAAGACTGATAAGAGCTTTCTAGATTATTGTGGGAGTCATAGCTCTGATTTATAGGGTCACATTAAAAGTGCTCTGTAGTTATACGCTAGAGCTGCAGCTGAGAATTTAGAAATACCAGCATAACCACATTGTGACATAGGTTGTGTCATCTCCTGCTAATGGAATGGAGCTTCCTTGATTTGTGGTTATTTTCTTAAGTTCTTTCTTTAAGAAAGTCAAAACTCTCACCTAAAAAGAAGCAAGTTGCCTAACTAGAAAGATTGAAAACGAAATCTGATTCTTTCTGACATTTTTAGTGCAGACTACTGAACAAAAGACTTCTTTAGGGAAGCAGTTAGCTCAGAGGTTCTTTGAATATGAGCCATCTAATATATTAGACGTTTTTCAGTAAGTGCAGCAGTAGAGTGCCAGTTTCTGTTTTTAGCTCCTCACATAGTAAAACCAGTTCTGTCAGCAGGCATTGTATGAAATGCCCCAGCACATGATACCAAAGAAATACAGACATATAAGACAGGGATCCTGGTTTCAATAACTTAAGTCTAAATAGATGAGGGAACATTTTAAAGAGCAGATACAGGTGGGTGAGAAGAAGCATTGTGTTTGGTTAAGACTTTAGATTAGTTGGACTAGAGGGGTGAGTCATCAAAAAAATAGGCAATTCCAGAACACATTGAGGAATGCCTTCTTAAGGATGAGGCACTTGCAAAGTATGTGTATATGTAGAAAGAAGAAATGGTTTGATGAAGCAGGAGGCAGTGAGCTTGGTTTTACACTTGCTTGCGAAGTTTGAAATGATAGGAGGTGGAGTGGTTGTGCTCAGGAAGCAGCAGAAAGAGCAGGGCTGGAGCTCTGAGTGGGGGATTAGAAGGGGAGGCTGATTCCACTTCCTCAGCCTCGAGCGCCTGATTAAAGGCATGAAAATAGCACCATAGAGAAAGGCTGTGTTGAGAGGTAACTGCTGCCAGCTAGGTTGCCCACAGTTTGAGGCTAGGTGGACCCAGAGGGGCCCCTTCCAAATTTCCCCTAACTTTTGCCTCTGATTTCTTTAGCGATGTATACCACTATATTTGCCTCCACTGTTCTCCTACCATTCCTCATCCTTCAAAGTCCAGCACAATCCCTACTGTTCCAAAAAACCACAGAGTGGTCAGGGAGACCTCTGAGCTTGAGTTGAGGGAGGAGCCCTAAGAGCAATGTGGGAGAGAGGGAGCATGCAAAGGTCTGTAAAACCCATGTTAGTCCTCTACTGTTACCAGTGATCACAGAGTGTTTTCTCAAATCTTTTAAATTGACAGTCTTTATTTTCCATACGTATTGTATTATGTTGATCAAAAGTGTGCCTTTTGGTTAATTTGAGATACACAGTTTTGTTTAAATGCTAAAACTTACCAGTACTTCAAAACAAGGAAATATCCTACCCATTGGAAGAAATGAGTATGTTGGAAAATTTGCTGTAACTTTAAAAAATTTGGTATATTGTTTATCTGATGAATAATATTTGCTCAGTTAACTCTGTCACCTGAATGAATCTGCTTCTGGAAAGCAGTGACTAAATTGTATTTATGGAAGACAGACAGACACACTGAGACCAGTTAGGAAGACATTTTCAAAGTGAAACATTTCTGGTTTGCAATTTTATTTTTGTTCAAGCTTTCATACAGAAAACATTTATTTACCTTTCCTGTGACTATAACATGCCATTTAAATTTGACACATGAAATAGGAGCGTATGTAAACCAAGCTAGTCATAATAAATACCCACTCTGAATCACTCCCATTGGATATTTAAAAAAAATCCTGAGTAAAGCATATTTCGTGATAAAAATGGGTACTATTAAAGCCAATGGAAATGGTATGGTATGAATTATATCTTAACTTTAAAAAATGTTATGATACATCTTGTCTGGAGAGAAATTTTTTCTGGTTGCTTATTGCAAATTTGAAGACAATTCTGTATTATTATATATGCATTTGTATGCATCTGTGCCTTGGGGTGACCAGACTAGAAACACACAAAGCACTGTGAATTTTAATGAGGGCAGGCTTTATTTAAAAATGTACAAAACAGAAATAATTGCCTAGGTGCTTTCTGGATATCATGTGTGGAATAATGAACCATGTCATCCTGCTTCTTGGTTTTAAAATTATTTACACTTTAGATACTTAAATGCACTGTTTTTGAAAGCAAAATTTTTAAACATATTATTAGACATAAGTCATATCCCAGAATTAAGGCATGGCTCTGCAAAAGTTCATTTAAACTAGTGAATATTGAAAGAATCAAGTTTAATTAACATGTATATGGTGGCAACGCAATGCATGAGCACAGCAAATGCACAGCAGTGGTAGAGATTTGTGGACCGGTTGGCATGTGACACGGTCACAGGCAGCTCTGTAAGTATGTAGCTGTTTTCATTCTGTTCTAGAGTGACTAATACAGGCGTACTTCGGAGATACTGTGCCTTTGGTTCCAGACCACTGCCATAAAGCGAATATTACAATAAAGCAAGTCACATGAATTTTTTTGTTTCCCAGTGCATATAAAAGTTATGTTGGCACTATATGGTAGTCTGTTAAGTGTGCAGTAGCATTATGTCTAAAAAAACCAATTTGCGTACCTTAATTAAAAGTACTTTATTGCTAACCATCATCTGAGCCTCCAGTGACTCGTAATATTTTTGCTGGTGGAGGCTCTTGCCTCGATGTCGATAGCTGCTGACTGATCAGGGTGGTGATTGATGAAGGTTGGGGTGGCTGTGGCAATTTCTTAAAATAAGACAACAATGAAATTTGCCACATCGATTGAATTTTCCGTTCACGAACAATTTCTCTGAAGCACGCAATGCTGTTTGATAGCAGTTTATCTACAGAACTCCTTTCAAAAATTGGAGTCAGTCCTCTCAAACCCTCCCACTGCTTTATCAACTAAGTTCATGTAATATTCTAAATCCTTTGTTGTCATTTCAAGAGTCGTCATAGCATCTTCCCTAGGAGTAGATTCCATCTCAAGAAACCACTTTCTTTGCTCATCCAGAAGCAGCAGCTCCTCATCCGTTCAAGTTTTACCTTGAGATGGCAGCAATTCAGTCACATCTTCAGACCCCACTTCTAATTCTAGTTCTCTTCCTATTTCCACCACATCTCCAGTTACTTCTTCCACTGAAGTCTTGAACCCCTCAAAGTCATCCGTGAGGGGTGGAATCAACTTCTTCCAAACCTCTGTTAATGTTGATATTTTGACCTCTTCCCATGAATCAGAAATGTTCTGAATGGCTTCTAGAATGGTGAATCCTTTCTGGAAGATTTTCAATTTACTTTGCCCAGATCCTTCAGAGGAATCACTATCTATGGCAGCTATAGCCTTACAAAATGTGTTTTTTGAATAATAAGACTTGAAAGTTGAAATTACAGCTTGATCCATGGGCTGCAGAATGGTCGTGTTAGCAGGCATGAAAACAATGTTAATCTCATTGTACATCTCAATCAAAGCTCTTGAGTGAGCAGGTGCATTGTCATTAAGCAGTAATATTTTGAAAGGAATCTTTCTTTCTGATCACTAGTTCTCGACAGTGGGTTTAAAATATTTAGGGGCCGGCCCAGTGGCACAGCGGTTAAGGTCGCATGTTCTGCTTGTCGACGGCCCAGGGTTCACCAGTTCGGATCCCAGGTGCAGACATGGCACCACTTGGCAAAAAGCCGTGCTGTGGTAGGCGTCCCACATATAAAGTGGAGGAAGATGGGCATGGATGTTGGCTCAGGGCCAGTCTTCCTCAGCAAAAAGAGGAGGATTGGCAGTAGTTAGCTCAGGGCTAATCTTCCTCAAAAAAAAAAAAATTTAGTAAAATATGTTGGGAACAGATGTGCTGTCATCCAGGCTCTATTGTCCCATTTATAAGGCACAGGCAGAGTAGATTTAGCATACTTTTTAAGGGCCCTAGGATTAAATGAGCACTAGTTTCAACTCAAAGTCGCCAGCTGTGTTAGCTCCTAACAAGAGAGTCAGCCTGTCCTTTGAAGCCAGATATTGGCTTGTCGTCTCTAGCTGTCAAGGTCCTAGATGACATCTTCTTTCAATATGAGTCTGTTTCCTCTACTTTGAAAATCTGTTATTTAGTGTAGTCACCTTCATGAATTATCTCAGCTAGATCTTCTGGAGAACTTGCTGCAGCTTCTCCCTCAGCACTGGCTGCTTCACCTTGTGCGTTGATGTTATGGAGACAGCTTCTTTCCTTAAACCTCATGAACCAACCTCTGCTAGTTTCACACTTCTCTTCTGCAACTTCCTTACCTCTCAGCCTTCATAGAAATGAAGAGAGTTAGGGCCTTTCTCTGCATTAGGCTTTGGCTTAAGGGAACGTTGTGAGTGGTTTGATCTTCTATCTAGACCACCAAAACTTTCTCCATATCAGCAATAAGGCTGTTTCTCTTACATTCATGTGTTCGGTAGAGTAGCACTTTTAGTTTCCTTCAAGAATTTTCCTTTGCATTCACAGCTTGGCTAGCTGTTTGGCACAAGCAGCCTAACTTTCAGCCTATCTCGGCTTTTGACAAGCCTTCCTTACTACGCCTAATCACTTCTAACTTTTGATTTAAAGTGAGAGACATGCAACTCTTCCTTTCACTTGAACACTTAGTGGCCATTGTATGGTTTTTAATTGGCCTAATTTCATTATTGTTGTGTGTCAGGGAGTAGGGAGGCTCAAGGAGAGGGAGAGAGATGGTGGAATGGACAGTCGGTGGAGCAGTCAGAACACACATAATATTTATCCATTAAGTTCGCTGTCTTATCTGGGCGCGGTTCGTGGTGCCGCGGACAATTACTAGATATATGTTACTCATGGTGACTAACCTTTTCATTTGTGTGGGTTTTGTGTTAACCTTTTCTTAAATTGCTGAATTGGAATGAGTGACTACTCAGATTGGTGTCTGGGGAGAGACAAGCCCTCCCCCAAATCACATCACAGAGCTTGAAGTCACTGCTGTCCTGAGCCTGTCCTCAGTTTCACAGTTCTAAGAGCTAGGACTAATATATAAACCAGAGCACTCATTTACTAGTTCATAATTACCAAAATGTTCGTGTTTGCCAACTGGCTTCTCCCTTCCAGCATCATGGTAACCGTTGCAGAGGTGAGCCTAGAATCCTGTCAAAGGTAAAGAGTTTCGAGAGATTAAATGTTCGTGTTTGCCAACTGGCTTCTCCCTTCCAGCATCATGGTAACCGTTGCAGAGGTGAGCCTAGAATCCTGTCAAAGGTAAAGAGTTTCGAGAGAGATTTCATTTCATTCCATCTTGAAAGATCTTATAGAGAAGATGTCACTTTTTGTTTTTTTTGAGGAAGATTAGCTCTGAGCTAACATCTGTGCCCATCTTCCTCCATTTTATATGTGGGACGCCTGCCACAGCATGGCTTGATAAGCGGTGCATAAGTCCGTGCCAGGATCTGAACCAGCAAACCCCAAGCCACTGAAGTGGGGCGTGTGAACTTAACTGCTGCGCCACCAGGCCAGCTCCAAGATTTCACTTTTTTGACTTCCCTACACAGGGCCAAAAATCTACATTTTCCTTTCCTTTGCCTCATGCTGACTGTTTCCTTCTCCAGTTCTGATGGTAGTTATGCATGATGGATCGTAATCACATTCTGATTCTGGTCTGGATGTTATAGTCTTTCCCTTGATTTTATAAAGTTCTTTAGGAGAATACACATACTGATTCTCAGTTTATTTGCACTCATATTCAATCTTATTCTGTTGATTTTTCTGAGTTTCTTCTCCTGGAAGCAGCCCGGATTTCTTTCACTTTGGGTTTTGAGGTGCAGCTCCCTGTTGCATCTGGATGTGCCCTGTGAGGATATTGAAGCCAAGAGGGTAGTGATACTTGAGGAGTTCTTTGTAGTCTCCTTAAACAGACCTCTGGACAAGGTTTCCTGGGATTATAGTTGTCATCGTGTCCCCAGGGGCTTGGCACCTGAATGATAGAATAGTAATTTTCTCTTGCGGTGGCTGCACAATGTGTTCTTGTTGAAGTCTTCTTTGAAGTTGCTCTTTTCCCCACCTTGCTTTCCAGCCCCTCACTGGGTCTTTCAGATGTTTTACCGTGACTCTGAGTTGACACCGTCTAGCTTTTACTCTGCTCTCCTCCTCCTTACTAGCGTTATATAACTCCAGGTCACGTGCCCACCTTTGTTGGGGCGGTGGTACCTGACTCAACTGAACTGAAACGAGGGACTGTTCACCTTTCACTATCATGTTAGGCAATCCAGCTCCTTCCCTGCCCTCATGGTTCCTTCATCTTATCATCTCCTCTTTTTTTCCTCCCGTCCCCCACTCCCCTCTCTTTCTCATCCTCCTCCTCCCCACCCCAAGTTTAGACTGTTGGAATTTTTTTCCTTTTGTCCTCCTCCTCCTCTCGCCCCAAGTTTAGACTGTTAGCATTCTCTGAGCACAACACATTGTGATGCTTTATGTCTCTGTCTCTGAAGTAACTCTCATCTTCCCTGACAACCCTCCTACTATGGGATGTTTTATGCATCTTTACTATTGCATTTATCACACTATTTTTATTCCTTTCTTTCCTGCTAGACCGTGAGCTCCTTCAGCGTCTTGATGGTTCTGAAACCTAACACTTCCTGGCATATAAATGTTATTTCAATGGAAACACAGATATATTGTCATTCTTTCCCTCACTTTCATTCTTTCACTGAACAAACTCTGTTGAACACCAGCTATGTGGTGGTGCTGAGAATACAGTGGTGATCCAGATGAAAATATTCCCTGCTGTCGCTGAGCCTAGAGGGCATGATGAGGAGATGTGGAACAGTCAGAAGGAAATTACCGTCTAGTCCTGCATGCTCTGTCTGTGATCAACAAAATCCTGGAGGCTTTGTAGTGGTTGATATTCTTTCTCGTCCTTTCTTCACAAAACTGTTTGGAGATGTTAAGTGTGAAAATGTGTTTGTCGTCTTGAAAACAAAATATGGCATTAAGCATACAGAATCTAAACTGAGTAAAGGAGACCGAAAGATAACCATTTCTCTAACTTTAACTGCTGAAGACAGGGACAGAAAGAAAGGATTGTTGTTACAGTTGTTCGTCTACCGTACTTTATTTTTGATACCTTTTTATATCTAGAATCTTCCCTTGTGCTCTAAAGAGCTGCTTAAGAAATTAGAAATCATCAGATGCATCATTGCTTAAGTCAGCATTACTAAGAGTGACTTTAAACGTGTATAAAATCAACATTTTTGATGATACTCCAGTTCAAAACTTTGTCAACTTTCCTTTTGCACGTGTGCTTTCAGTAAAGCACCTTGTAGATTAGCATTTGTCCTAAACTGGACATGTTTTAGGGAAATTGTTGTATATCCCAGATGGGGAGCTGATCCCCCAACCAAAGTACTACTATGTACCGTCCACTTGGTCTACTTCTGCATGAATGTTCATGAGACAAGCAAGAAAAATATAATTAAAAGTTGCACCTGGGCTGGAGCAGGCTGGGTTCTTTTTCTGGAAAATCATTTATTCCTTCATTTAGAAACTAAATTTTCCAAGAAATTGGTACCCAACTTGCAGCCAAGACACAATTTTGTTCTTAATTTTGTTGGCAGGAATCTTTATTGAAAAGAGCTTAAAATTTTCTATACCATTTTCTTAAAAGTACTTAATTAGTGTTTTTCTTTTAATAGACTGACATTCTTGGAAAAGCTGAGGAGAGCCAAATTTTCATTGTGAAGGATGGAACAGTACCTCTTTCTAACTACATTTACTCATTAATAATAATGATTATTATGTTGAGGGATTTCCCAAAGCGTGTTCATCAGGATGTTAATAAATCGCCCTCAAAAAGAATAGGAGTCAAATAAGTAGGAGATATTGAGTTAGATGATTGAAACAGGTTCATTTACTTTAAGATTTCTCAAAGTCTTTAAAATGCCCCATGCCACTGCTTCTCAAACTTGAAGGTGTGTACAGAAGACTGGCGATCTTCTTCACATGAAGATTCTGAGTAGGTAGGTCTAGGTTGGAGTCTGAAACTCTGCACTTCTTACAGGCTCTAAAGTGCTGCCAGTGTAGCTGGTCCACAGATCACACTTTAAATAACAAAGTTTTTAGGAATCTTCAAGAGGAGGCATGCTCTGCAGTGCTTCCCAGACTTCCTAACCATAGCAACCTTGTTTTTGGCATACCAGAAGCAGTCCATGGAGCCTACTTTGAGAATTTAACATTTTAAATTGAATCATTCAAATTACAAATGAATTTATAATTTAAATAGAAGTCTAATACAGAACTTCTAGGTTATTATCAGCTAAACAGCTAGTGTAAATCCCAAGACACTGAAAAATCGTTTAGCTAGTACGTGCAAAAAGAAAAATCAATATCGTGAACTGAGAAGACACCCACTTCATAAGATTGCAAGTTGTTACTAGATTGTGTACTTTTTATTTTTAATAGACCTTATAAATATTATTAAATGCCCAGGTCCTTAATTACACAGTTTTACTTTAGTTTTATTGCCTCCAGTTAATTCACTTATAAATTACTGTATTTCTAAATCCCCATATGTACTGTGCTGGTGATTTCATTAGTCTTTAATCTTTGTTAACATTAGCATTTGATGTGAAAAACTAATGATAAAAACAAATCTTTTATTTAAACAGCTTGAGATTTGATATGACTTACCATAGCCTTAATTGCAAATGATGTGAAACGAGAGTCTAGGGAGGTTGTTGAGAAAGCTGTTGAACCTGAAGCAAATTTTTAAATAAAAAAGCTTAATAAAGTTAATTAACACATTATAGGTGGCTTTTCCCTCCCTGGGTCTTCTGCTGCTCCTGGAATACATGCCTATTGAAACCCTTCTTTGAGCACCTGCCTCCTGTATTTGAGCTCTCAGTGCCTCATTTATCTCAAGCTGCATTTTAATTGGGGTTGTTATTTGTCTTGTCTTCCCTTTGAGACTGTCACTTGGATTGGAGGTCAGGATCCTATTCATCTTTATACTTTCAATAACACCTGTAGTGTGGTACATGAGTAGAAGATCAATAATGCATTAATAAAGCATATCTTTTTTAAGATAATTCATGTAAAATTTACTTTTTAATCTTATGATACTTTAAGTTAAATTTTTTTCCTTTGTCATTTCCCGTCTTGATGGTTGTATCAGTTAGTGTTGCTTATTCATCGTGTAACAAGTCATCCTAAATCTCAGTGGCTCAAAGAGTGGTTTTTAAATTTCTCACAATTCTAGGTTGGCAAGGAGGTTCTTCTGCTGGTCTTGCCTGGGCTCGCTCAGGTGGCTTCAGTCAGCTGGTGACTTGGTTGGGGCAGGACTTCTTGACATGGTCTATCTCACATGCTGAGGTCTCTGCTGAAGCGGCTGGCATCCCTGGGCCTCGTCTCCGTAGCATCTTTTAATCCTGAGCTCTTTCACAGCATAGTGATCTCAAGGTTCCAAAAGAAGAAGCTGCAAGGCCTTTTCAGATTGAGCCTCACATGTCACACAAGGTCCCATCTGCCACGTTCTCTGAGTCGCAGGAGGCCAGCCCCGCCTTCAAGGGGTGAGCTGTGGGCTCTGCCTCTTCCTGAGACAGCGGAGGTGCGGGCTGCCAGAGTTACTCTGTGTCTATTTCTCCCCTCCGAGTTAAATAAGAACATTAGCACAATTTTACTTTCTTCAGCTCCTCGCCCTTTCATTTTGACAACATGTGGAGTTTATTTGAGCTTAATCTTCAATTTCCTGAATTAGTTTCTTGTGTCCTAATCCTTCCTCTATTATATTTGTTATCTTGTTTCAGAACTTCCTTTAAAGATTACTGAAGTCAAACTCTATTGACTCCTGACATGTCCTAAAATGCCTTTATTTTGCCTGCCTATTTGAATCATAATTTTTGGTCGGTACCAGAAGCTATTGCTGTGCCCAAATGCCAAACTGATTCTCATTCCTTTGTGAGCAGTTTATTTTTCCTCCATGGTAACATTTACGATCTTTTCTTTATCGTTGGAACTTACAAATTTCAATGGTTTAGGTCTAGATGTAGTTTATCTGTTTCATTCATTTTCTTTACTTATTGGCCCATTTTAAATGATTAGTTTTCAGCTCTGAGAAATTTTCATTTCTTGGTTCTTTTAATGTTTATTCTCCTTTTCTCTCTCTTCCTAGTGCTCTTAGTAAATGAATGCAATTCCTGGATCTAGTCTCTAAAGTGTTCTTTTATCTTTTTTCATCTCTTTTCTTTTTATCCTCTAAGAAAATTATTTAGACCACTCTTAGGAAATACTCTTTTAAAAAAAAATTTATTCTGCTATTCAGTCTTACTGAGATTTTTGTTTTTATCCTGTAACTTTTTTCCCCCAATCTCTGGCTGTTTCTCTTTTTCGTGCATACAGTTTTCAATTTAAACACAAAGGATATTAGTTCTACCTATTCCACTTTACTTTTTCTGTTTAGGGAATTTGGTCCCTTCTGGGCAGCAGTAGCTGGCTGAGGCTCTGCTCTGTCTCATCACTCCTTTTCTGCCCATGGCAACTGCTCGAGCGTGTCCAGGTCAGGGGCTGACCCCCCAGCAGCACTCTCTCCACCCTTGGTCATCTGATCTTTACCAGACCTAAGACCCTAAAGTCTGGTACTCCCAACCCTGAGCCTGCAGCTCCCCCTCCAACTGCTCCAACCTCTAATGCAGGCCCTTCTCTCTTTTGTGTTATGATTTCCTCTGGTTATTTTGCCATAGGTCTCCAGCCGTTATTTTTTCTGACATTTTGGCACATTAGTGCCACTTTTAAAATTTCTAGACTAATTTTCTGATCTTAAAAAAGAGAAAATGCCTTTTGTTATTTCACGGCGTTGTAAGTTGGGAAAGAGTGGAAATGTTTACACATCTTGTCCCTTGATCCAGTCATCCCCCTCAGAGTTTTAGTTACATTCTTACCCTGTTGGTTATCCCCATGCTGTCTTTTTATACCCTTTAACATTCCGGGGCACCTCCTCCTTTTCCCTCATCTATATGCTATAAAGGATCCCAAATCCTTAAAAAAAAGACAGAAAAGTGAACTCGTAGTACTTTCCCAAAAGAAACTTCCATTTTTTTCTTCTTTGCTATTATAAGAAATAAGATATTTTTTGGAAAGGTTTAAAATACCAAAGTGCAATCTGTGTTTATCCAACACAGAGTTTTTACTTTTTATTAGCAGTTTTTCAGTGTTTATCTGTTGTTGCAGGGACCATGTCAACGCTCCGCATAACTCCAGGGAGCACTGTTCACACAGAACACAATATGAAGGGCCGCCTCAAGATGTGAGCAGTGTTGACCCTCATGTTCTGTACTAACCATGTGTTTTATTGTCAGAAATTATTATAGAATAGTATATGGGGTTGAGGGCATTCTATTTTGTAACGTAAGCCCCTTTTTATTGAATTTCTTCAAGACATTTATGAGTCATAAAATTATACTTTAGTATAGTTTTATAACCAGAAGTAGTTCAGTTCACTTAAAAATGGATAATCTTTAGTATTTAAGCTATTCAACACTATTGCATTCTATTTGTAAATCCTGTAAATTATTCTATCTATAGATCACATCTAATAAGAATTTTTCATATGTTTGTTCTGCTTTATTATTTTTCCTTTTTCATGGAAAAATAACTATAGAAGAATGCATAAAATGTGTTTGCAATTAAAAAACATTAAAAAGCAAATACATCCATTAGTGACTGTCCATGCCAGGCCAGCACCCCAAAAGTTCTTCCTGTAGTCCTCTGAGATCACAGCCCCCTCCTTCCCTGCAAAGGTAACCGCTCCTCTGACTTTGCTGATACTTCCTTTGGTACTTATGTGTGCATCCCTCACAATCGGTTTTATCTTGCCTATTTTTTAAACTTTACATAAATGGAATTCTAATGTTGTATTCTTTTGTGACTTGCTTCCTTTATTCAACGTTATGCTCGTGAGAGTCATTCTGTTCTTTTTTTTTTCCTCATTGCTATAGGTGAAATACGTTACATGAATTTACCACAGTGTATTTATCCATTCCACTGTTAATTGTCATTTGGGTTTTTTGCAGTTCATGGCTTTCACAAAGAGTGTTACCACGACCATACTTAAATGTCTCTCCAGGTGTTTGTGTGCAAGAATGTCTCTAAATCAGGAATGGCATTACTGGGCTATGGAATATATGTATCAGCAACTCAACTGGATAGATGCCAAAATGTACTCCCAAGTGATGATTCCCATTGTGTGTGTAACTCATCAGCAGCCTGTGTGATATTTACCATTGTTTTACGTCCTTGCCAAAATTTGATATTGATAAATGTTTTGCCATTCTGGTAGTTGTGTCCTGATAGCTCATTGTGGTATGAATTTACATTTTTCTAATTGCTAATGAGGTTGAGCACCTCATTATTGGCCACCTAGATTTCCACTTTTCTGAAAGGCCTAGTCATACCTTTTGCTTATTTTTATATCAGGTTATTTTGCATTCATCTTTTAGTTGTAAAAATAAATCCATAAGTCAAAACACTTAACTACTGTATGTAGTTTATTCTCTAGAATTGCTATGCTGTTTGGCTTATAGTTCCCTTCTAAACAAATTCTTGCCAAGAAATTTTAATTTTGTGGATAAATAGTCTGATTAGAAGTTTAGGATATATCTATCTCTAAGCTTCCCAGACAGTTGCAGATTTTGGTAATACTTCTTATTTCCAGGATATTTTCAAACTGTAACTGAAAACTTTTATCTATTACTCCTTTTAGGATTCTAGAATAGGTTCCATATGGTCCTGAAGGTGTTTTACTTTTGAAGCGTATTCCTAATTTCCCAATACTTCATTCTTTTCTTCTGTAATACTTGTTCCAGTTTCATTATAAGTAAAGCAAAGAAACTTATATTTGCTACATAGGATAGTCAGTAATTTTTTAAATTTTTACTGTTATAATAGTTTGTTCATCTAATACTTAACAAACTTTTATTATCCTATATTATTAATATCTTACTTTGAATCAAATTGAAATAGTCATTCTTATTTTCTGTCCTTTGTTATTTTTCTTTATTTGTTCTTAGGCATTCTTATTTTATCAGTTTTGAAATGGTTGTCATCAATCTTCGTAGAATTTTCTGAGTGTTCAAAATGAGGTCATGAGGTCTGAGGGTTCAAAATATCAAATTTTGGCAAGGACGTAAAACAATGGTAAATATCACACAGGCTGCTGATGAGTTACACACACAATGGGAATCATCACTTGGGAGTACATTTTGGCATCTATCCGATAGTTGAGTTGCTGAGGTGTCCAGATTGCTAATGCAAAAGAAAAGAGAAAAAATATGTAGAGTCCAACTTATTTCACTGGATAAGATGAAATAAAGTATACTTAGTACACTGTGACCAAAAAGTATCAGTAAAGAGAGAAGAAATGAGTAAATGGGGGAAAATGCGGTATCTAGTTGATCTTCTATCCCAGAGAGATTTAGCACAGAGATGATTTTGTAGATTAGTATCATCTATAGTAAGAGGGATTATAGATATTGAATCATAGGTTGTGCCCATACACTGCATCCGTAGCCGTATGTTACATCTGTAGCCTTCATATATTACATCCACAGCCTCAAGCTTAAATAATCACACTAGAATGTATGTGGCCTGCACGCTTGAGCAGAAAAACTTCCTATCAAACAATGATCGTTCACTGTAAGATTGAGATACACACACAGTTGTACTAACAGTTTCACATAAAAGCTTCTTTGTGTTCAATAGAGATTATAGTTAAAACACAGAGTCAGCCTTCCAAAAAGTGTTTCTACAAGGCTCAGAAGAATGAGTTCTGAGTTGAACAGAATGATAAAAATAGACCCAGGTAAAGAGGAAGTTCGGTAAGTGAAGGCTGGGATAAAATGAGAACACACTTGTAAGAGTTGGTTGCAGACTCATCTCTGAGCTTTGCACAGCCAGAGGGGAGCAGTCAGCGCTGTTTCCAGTATTCGTCATGCCCTCAGGAAGAGCACAGCTTCCTGGCCTTCAGGTGCCTTTTTAGAGAGAGGCGTGATACGATAGACAGCGTTCTGAAAACTCCTGAGGAACACTCACATCAATTCAGAATGTAGAATTTGTCTTATCTTTGTGTCAGCCTCAAGAGTCAGAGAACTTTGTTTCCTATTTTTAACACAAACCCAGTGCAGGATCGCTTCTGTACCATTCCTGCTACTCGGTCATCTGAGCTGTGATTAAAGACCTCTTGTGATGGGGAAGATACCACTTTTAAAGGCAATCAGTTCTTGAAATTTTGCACATTTGACCGTTTGCTCAAAAGGAAAGACCTGCCTGAGTTTTGCCCTCATGCCTTCAACCTTTAATTTGATTAAAAGCAATATAACCATTAGCCAAGTTTGATTCAATGTATAAAGACAATAATATAGGCTAATAGAAGTTGGTTACAAAGCCTTTAGTTTTTGGTCTAGCTCTCGGGAGCATAACCTAAAAAGTCTAAATTTGCTGTCCTTCACAGTCCTTCAGAGGTTTGTAGACATCTGCTTATCTGCATAGTCCTTCTCTTCTTCAGGTCAAACTTTCTCTTCTTGTTCTAGTAACTGTTCTTCCTGTGTCCCCAACTAAAATATGAGCTCGTAAGGAGCAGGGCCTTTCTTATTTTGTCCCCATTCCTGTGCCTGGAAATATGACTGAATGACTGAATCCCTTCACCATCCTACTCATCCTCTTTTGAATGGATACACTTGTGTCCGTTCCTGTTAGCGGACCCATTATAACTGAAAGTGGATATGTCCCAAGGAGCCTGAGGGAGAGGTGCATACTCACTTGTCCCCCTCTTCCTAGCATCTTAAATGCTGATATCAATATAGCATAACCTCACCTTGGGTTTGGGGCAGCCTTGTCTCATTCATGGTTTCCTCATTTTGCTCTTGAACCTAAAGTGCCTAAATCTTTTTCCCGGTGTGCTGCTGCACTAATCTAAATACAAGACCCTACATTTATCCCTGTTGTTTTTAGCCCATAGAGACAACTCATTACTAGGGTAGCAATGTTTTTCATATTTTCATTTTGTTATCTGATAAGGTAGTGTTCTTAGTCGTCAAAGAACTTGAGCACGCCTTATATATTATTATTTACGTTATGGCTAAAGTTTTTGGTTAGGATTGTGTCAAGATCAGAGCTCTCTGGCATTACATTAGGAACCTCTCTAGGATGATATGTTTCGTTCAGCTATTTACCAATGGTGAGAGTCAGCAGTTGTCCTTGTGCCAGCCCCATTTCTATTATGCCTATTATAATATGGGAGAATTCTAATATCACACATGCCTCACTGGAGTCTAGACACATTTCCGTGGTTATGCTGCCAGAGACAGAAATTAGATCATTTTACGTGACTTTTCTTTGAAGTGCCCCCTTTTGGTTCTCACAAATCATCTCTTGGATAAAATCCTTTTAAGAATCTCACCTAAGATCTAAGTCTAGCTCTCTAGTTTGTAACGTGAAGAGAGTCTACTTTCTTCTTTCCAAAAAACAGCAGTGGCATTTTCCTACTTCCAGTTTTTTGACGCCTCTTCCATTCTCGGTGATTCTCCAGAAAGCTCCAAAATGTTCAGCAACCTATTTGTAAGTTTTCTCAGGTTCCTAGGATGTGATCGCCTCAAGTCGAAGTGATTCAGGGAAGCATGAGGCCTGATTTCTCAGATTTCTCCTTGCTTTTTTCTTTGCTAGTAGGAAAAAGTAATAACATCATCCTGTGACTCTAGTCTTAGAGCTTGATTCCTCCAACTCGTTGAACTGTTACGAGGACTACAAGAAAATGGTCAGGAAATCTTAATAGGATTGTAACTTGTCAGTTTTGTGGCATCCCTCCTCTGCCTCATGTTGGTTGTGTTATTTTGGGACTGTTCCAGAGATGAGGGATGGGGAAGTGTCTCACCCTTAGTTATGCCTGGGTACCGTGGTCGTCATTCTTCATCCTGTGGGTGTTAGCAATTGCCTGAAATGTCTCTCCTAGTCTTTGAGGAATCAGAGAATAAAAACATCATCCCTGCCAGTGAAAATCTCCTCTCCTGCTGAGTAGTAGTTTCTTTTACAAATCTGTGAGCTCTTCACAACCTCTTATATCAATTTTAGTGTTGGTATTCCATCACTTGAATCTTGCTATACTTTGCCTTGATCTGATTCATATTATGCTGCCTCAGCTAGATGATGAGCCATTACTGGGCAGAGTGGTCTTCAGAAAATGTTCATCTGATAGCATTGATCCTGGACAGTCAGGGTCATCAAATAAATTAAGTGTGAAATTAAGTATGGTACACTCACAATGATGTAATATAATGACAATAAGATTCTATGTCTCTCTCTAAACAGTACACCTCCTTCTATTTATAATGAAGAATTAATAAATAATTACTTCCCCAGCGATGTTTCTATTTCTCCTTTTCTCAAATTCTGTTTGTTCACTGAATTTTTGCTTCTCTTTTTCTTATACTGGTTATTTCATGATATTATACTCTTGACATTTAAAATTTTTGATTCTTGGCATTATTTGTCTCACTGTTGCATAGTAACATTTCTGTTCTTTGCAACCATCTGCTTATTTTAAGGTGTGTAGTTTTTCAATGGCATAGAATACTTTCATATCTTTACTTGGCTTAAATGCTAGTCTAAAATCTTTATGTGTGGCATTTTTTTCTTCGTAGACCTCATATCTTGTCTTTAATGAGCACTTGGTAAATATAGAAATGGATATTTTAATCCAGTTGTTGATATTTTAAGCATATTTTATATCTCAATAAGCACACCCCTGAAAAATACTGAAAAATGAAGATTGCCATAGAATTATTCCATTGTGTTGTATAAAGAATTAGTAAGTCCGTGTTTATGAGTGAGGAAAGTGGGGCTCAGTGAGGTGGTAACTTACCCAAGGACACTTAGGTTTTTGTCCTAGACTCATTCAAGTCTGAAGTTCCTCTTCCTCTAACTTGGGGAGTTGCTTCTCCTTGCAGATGAGGGTCCACCCAAGCCTGGGGCACCATGGAAATGGGAGACAGAGAATTCACCTGCTAGAGCAGGCTGAGGACTCTTCGTGAAGCTGGCATCTGGGGAAGATGCACAAACTTGTAAGACCCATTGTCCGTTTCTGCCTGTTAATAAAGCAACCACTGGTAGAAACCTAGAACCTAAACTCGTCTTCACTACTGTGGAAGTCAGGAGAGTGAGGAATGAGATGGAGGCTCCGGTGGTATGCCCGTCTTCCCTTGTCTTACAGATTATGATATTAGAAATAAACAGCAAGCTGCTATTGGATGTTGAGGGAATGGGGAAAAAATCCCCAGATTATACTACAGAACTGAACATTGTGGAAGTTGATAAGAAATTGAAATACAACAGTTGAGTAATTTTTGGGAGAAAACTGTAAAGAATGTCAAGAAGAGTACTTAGGATCTCAGGTGTCCACATACAAGTATACAGAGTAACATATTGAACAAATAAGGTGTCATGAGCATCATAGCACTTGGTGAGGTTTGCCTAATGACTGGAATGAGACATGGAAAAGATGGTCAATCCTTCATTCATATATTCGTTTATTCAGCAAACAATAATGGAGTATCTATTATATATTCCAGGCACTAAGCTAGTCTCATGGTATGATAGATGGTGCTTTCAACGAGACAGTCGGAGAGGCAGACATGTAAACAAGTCATTAAAATATTTACGTTTTAGGTGGGGATCTTTTCTCCATCTTTTTCAAATTTGTCAAAAGTCCATATCATATCAGGTCATTGAGTCTCCTGGCGAACACGCTGCTTGCAGTGTGTGTTACCTTAGGCCCCCCATCTCCTGCCAAGAACCCGTTCTTCTGTCACAAGCTACAGGCCTGAAAAACAGATTGTCTTTTCAACACCATCTCCATAGCCATCATCATCTTTGGATAATCAGATTCCTCTAAGGAAACAAAATTATCTGTAATACTCCACCAAAGGTATCCTTGTTACTGTTACTAATGCCTTGCATTTCTTTTAAATGCAGTAGACTTTTGTTTATTTTCAAGCCTGCTTTAAGTTTTAAACTCTTTTTTTTCCTGTTACATAAGCCTCTTGTGTAACTGTTAAAGCATTTGCACATCTGTAGGTGTATTCTTGTGTATATACTTCTTTGAAAACTGACCCTTGTAGCAATCTAGGGTATTTGTTTCTTAATAAGATAATCATATTTACTTACTGGTTATCTAATTAGAAAATTCAGCAATTTAACAAGCTTCTAATAACTTTATTGTCTTTGGTATATTTTTAATTAAGAGCCCTCCTCCCCAACCCTTTTCATGTCATTTTCTACTATGATGTTGTTTAAATATTTTCTTAGTATTTATTATTGTCATTATTATTTTATTGGGTTTTTCTATTATTATTTGGTAGTATCAGCTATACTTTTAGCCCTACAGGTTTCCTTTTAGAGATCAAATGGCTGTAAGAGTTGTGATCATTGTGTGTAGAAGTCTATAGTACTTTGTGGGAACCATCTGCAAATCCTCAGCCCCTGCCTGAGCCCATGAGAAAGTGTTAACCCTTTGCCTGCTTGATTGCAGGAGGAATGCCAGCTCCTGAGCAGGCCTCATTGGTGGAGGAGGGGCAACCACAGACCCGCCAGGAAGCTGCCGCCACTGGCCCAGGCATGGAACCCGAGACCACAGCCACCACTATTCTAGCTTCCGTGAAGGAGCAGGTACATCCTCTTACTTGAATTTGCAATTAATTATTTCTTCAATGCCTTTGAAAATTAATCTTTGGATATGTTTTAAATTTGTCTAATGTCGTTGACGCCTTCACGTTTTCTAATTATAAGGTGTTTACATCCCTGAGTACATTGGGATGACTGGCATGTAGAGCTGCTCCAGGTGCCAGTCAGAATCGGAACATGCAGGATACTTGTGCGTCTGCAAGTAAGGACAATATTGATGGTGATCGGTGTCTGTCTTGCCCACATTGCAGAGTGTGTGCATGCACGCAAAGCTTTGTAAAGCACATTGCACATCGCTGATTTTTCCATCAGGACTCTGGCAACTTGAGGCCTGTAATATCTTTAGATATGTTGAACATTTTAACATAGGTTTTATGTAGGATTGTCTCTGTGATTTTTGGATAAAGGCTTTTTTTGTTGTGTTTGTCTGAATCAAAGTATATTCATTCTGTGAGCTAGTGTTCTAAAACTTGTCACACTGTGCCAGTTTGCTTCAATGTCATGTTTATGTTGATTTTTTTAAGGTCCTTAATACTATTTATCCTTCAAGCCCAAGCAGCCTTCTTAATTAGATCTTATCTGTTGTGCTTAGAGAAATTGGAATTCCTGAATTTAATTTCTTAAGATTTAAAAGCTTAATAAGGTGAATGTAAATTTAAAGCTCCAGGGGTAGTTTTGTTTTCTGCTTCCTCCCTCAAAAATAAAACAACAAAAAAATGTCTGTGCCCTCTGTGAGGGTTATTCTGTTGGAGATAATCTAATACTAAAAAATGTTTTTAATCTTATGATTAAATCACTGGGTCCTTTTTTTTCTCATGAGATATAAACTTAGATGTGTGTTTGCTGGAATATACTTTTAAAAATCAGTATCAGCAATTCAAATGATAAATGATGACAAAGAGTAAAGGAGTACCTCATTATTTTACTGTTTGCTGTAACTTGAAGGCATCTGGTATGAAAGAGTATTCCAGAACTATATGACATTAGAGCTGTGTCTTCAAGAAAAATGATTTCACAACTTGTTCTAGTAGCAAGATGTCAAAATATTTTCCATTTCTCACTGAAATTTGAAGTTTTTAAACATTCTGCAAACTAAGAATTTGAGAAGACACAAGAAAATTGTCGTCATTTTCATTTTCCACTAAACTATAGATTATCTAAGCTGCTCTCACCTTTAAGGAGGAAAAAAGGACTCTTCTTATAGCCCTTCATAGTTGTCAGCATTAGCCCCAGGAGCTGTAGAATGAGCAGCCCTGATTTGTTTGGGGCTCTTAGCCTGTACTGTGTTTTGCTCTTAGCGTGTGCTGGGTTTGGTGATGCACCTTGATACCAGATGCCCTGCTTGTTGAAGAAAATTGGAAACCTATCATGATTTTGGCACAGGAATTCCTTAATAGCCTCAGATGACTTCAAAAGATTATCTTTTGGCAGTTAAAGGTGTTCTGAATAGATATTTTGTTGGAGATAGCAAAAAGGGTTCTGGTTTCTCAAGGTAGCCAAAAAATACAGGTATTTGTTCTTTATTAGAAAAATTATCATGTATCTCCCAGATTGTTTATTTACTGGGAGGATATACTCTGTTCTTTGCTTCTTTGATATCCTAAGAATTTGAATCCATTAATATACATT
Source organism: Equus przewalskii (assembly GCF_037783145.1). Taxonomy (NCBI): domain Eukaryota; kingdom Metazoa; phylum Chordata; class Mammalia; order Perissodactyla; family Equidae; genus Equus; species Equus przewalskii. The sequence continues at coordinate 38,880,890 of NC_091847.1, forward strand.
TGCAGTTTTCATCCTTAATTTTTGTTAAAATTGTCTATCAGTGCTCAGTACTCAGCATTTCAATCATTCAGCCGAGGACACCATATCTATCTCTTGTTCAAAGATGCTCACCTGATTTTAAACAGCTGACTCTAGCTCCCGTGTGGTTTGGTGGCACCAGGCAAGATACTCTAATTTCTCTACTGTTGGAGTAAAACTTTCTTAGGACTTTTATGGGGCCAGCTGGGTGACGTAGCTGTTAGGATCACATGCTTTGCTTCGGTGGCCCAAGGTTCTCCAGTTTGGATCCCAGGCGCAGACCTACGCACAGTTTACCAAGCCATGCTCTGGCAGGCATCCCACATATAAAATAGAGGAAGATGGACACAGATGTTAGCTCAGGGCCAGTCTTCCTCACAAAAAGAAAAGAAAAGAAAAGAAAGAATTTCTTAGGACTTTTCGGAAATTTGTCATTCCCTATCATCTGCCTGATGAGACAGAGCACAGAAAAGTTAGACAGGAATAAGAAAGCTAATTACTGTTCACCTTATATATTTGATTTTAAAATACTAGTCAGAATGTGACATTCTCAGTTGTGTTAGACTCAAATGGAGTAGTTAATGTTAGGTTATGTCCTTGATCATGTTTTGTAATGAAAGAGCAATATTCTTGGGTGGGATATATAATTATTAAAAAAAAAAAAGAAGCCTCACTACCACACATCATTAATAACCATGGAGTGATGGTATCAGCTCCACTGATCTCAAAGAAGAGACCTTTTTTGGTGGCAGCCATGTCCTAGGCAGGATGTTTCATTACAGTACAGAAGGCAGAGACCCCTCAGTGCAGTTGGATAGATGGCCTGGATTCCCATCCTGCCTCCACTACTTACTGTATCATCTTAGGAAAATTTCCTAACCTCTCTGTGCCTCAGTTTCTCATCTGCAAAATGGGGATAGTAATAGTTATCGAGGATATTAACATATGTGAAATGCTTACAAAAAGGCTCTCCTTTTTTTTTTTTTGGTAAGGAAGATTGGCCCTGAGCTAACATCTGTCGCCAGTCTTCCTCTTTTTGCTTGAAAAGGATTCTTGCTGAGCTAACATCTGTGCCAGTCTTCCTCTGTTTTGCATGTGGGACAGTGCCACAGCATGGCTTGTTGAACAGTGTGTAGGTCTGCACCCGGGATCCGAACCCATGAACCCCACGCTGCTGAAGCGGCATGCACGAACCCAACCGCTACACCACCAGGCCGCCTCTGAAAAGGCGCTTCTTAGGAGGAGCTAGTGATTCTACTTTTAAGTATGTGTAGGGATTCAGTGAGCTTTCCTTTGGCCATTGACATGAAAACAAAAAAATCTTTCTGAATATTGAGGCATGATTATGTTGTGACAGTATTTTACTTCTGCATGACATTAAACTTCTAAAACTTCATCACACTCGTCTCACAAATTAGAACAGCTTTATATATATATATATATATATATATATATATATATTATAGGAAATAGAGCATTTGAAAATAAATTTTGTTAACACATTTATTTGTTGCAACCCCAAACATAATGTTAAGGCACTTGGTTAAAGAATTGGAAAGTAATATCTTTTAATAATATACACCTGAATTTTGAGACGGAAAGTCTGAGTTCTTGAGTAAAGTGCATCCAAGCCACTAAAATACCTCATCCATGTTCCCCCTGGGCAATTCACGGTCAGTAGTAGGGAAGGAAATGGCAGGCAACCGGAGCAGTCTTGTTAACAAATCACTAGTGTGTTGATATCTGAAATTAGACTTAGGATGTCATAAAAACAATTATATCTTCCTCTACTGGGCCATGCTTTCCCTGGGATCTAGAAGCCAGAAGCTGTTCCCTTATTCCTTGACAAAATGCTGAGATTCGCATTCTCTCTCTTTTGTAAAGTGATAACCTTTCACATTGGTGTCCGTCACCTAGATGCATACCTGTGCAGTTACAGAAAAAGTCCTTGCCCTTTGACAGAGAAGAAGAAGGAACCCACTTCTGTTCAAGTGCTACCTTTTCATGAAGCCATGTTCACCCCATCCTGAAGTCAAACTGCTCTCCTGGCCTCCTTTAGCGCTTTATACCAGTCTTACCTTGTGCTCCTTTGGGTTATATAATTGGCTACCTCAGGCCAGAGCCATGTTTATACATGTTTCACACCCATGCTACAGGCTGCTCCTTCCCCAGCCCCTTGAATATATTAGACCTGCATAAATAATTGTTCAAGAAGGGAGCAGATGAATAATACTGGCTATCAGATTCCTTCGTCACCAGCTGGCTGTTTTATGAAAATAATGGGACCTGTAGCCATATTCATAGGAACATTACTAAGCAAGAGACTCTCACCAACAGCACCTAGAAAACTAGTTACCCAGCTGTATATCCTTGTCCTTAATACAATTTGAATTGCATCTGTCCACCTCGATCTAGGAATTAAATCTGATCTCTACATGGAGCTAACTAAAATCTTACTTTATATTGATGGTCAAATAATGGCATAGGTGTTGTAAATTTCATCTCCCATCTGTCCAACTTAGTTGAAAATTAAGTGTAGGGAATAAAAGGATGTGGTTACATTGGTGATATTCACAAAATATCCCCAGCATCATATATACCAGGTGGTATAGGTAACCACTAAAGAAATGTCTTTCAGTTAAGGATCATGCTATAAGAGAAATAAAAAAGTCAACTCATGGGAATAATGAAGTAATGTGATCCTTGGACTAGAATCTGAAATTACAGGAAGTATTGGTTGAACATAAGCCACTGGCTGGCTGTAATCAGGATCATCATTTGCCAGGTTCTGCTGTTCAACTCAACTCCTAATGAGAATCCAGGAGTCCAGGATGAATGCAGATGTTGGAAATGAGGAATTTTTTGGTATCCTGATAGTTTTCAAATATCTGGCAAATTTAAGAATGATCTAGTTCCTAGCTTAATATCTTACACATAGCAAGATAAAGAATATGGCCAAGTGTGGTGCCCTCAAAGGGCCCCGCCTCCTCCTATGAAAACCTTAGACTAAACTGATTGATTTGTCATTCAAATGGACAGCAAACTTTCGGATGCAGAAGAACCGGAATTTTTTAAGACATTGGCTGCTCATCCAGAACTTTGCTGCCACTCCCTGAAGTTTCAGTAGATATGTCACCATGCTAACTTCACAGGCACAAAGGAAGCAGTGAGCCAAGGGCCATGTGCAGGCTATTACCACCAACTGGGAGAGTTTATTGTAGTCTTATAATTGATAGGATATGATCTTGGATTGTAGAAACACTCTTTAGGAGACCATATGACTATATGGCCAATCATGGATAGGGTTAACAAGTATATTTCATAGTTCTGTATAGGACGCAAGTTGATTTGGATTTTGTAAAATCACACATATAATATTTATTACACTCTTTCATCTTCAGTCATGAAGTTGCTTCAGTAATTGAGATCTCTGTTTGAACTTGGCTGTGCTCAGCAACACTAACTTCTATACCATTGTTCTCCTACAAACCACGCTGTCTTATTTTTGGTTTATGATTTAAGAAGTTTGGAATCCAGGTATGGGTTGAGGCCAGTCCAGATAGCATGATATGGTAAGCAAAGAATAGATTTGGTAACGTGCTAATTTTATGTGTACTACTCTTATTCTGGTAAAGTCCTAAATTAGGTACTATGTGTACTTCTTTTGTTATCTTTGATGAGTGAAAATTGCAGTGTTCTTCACTTGTGAGGCTCTCAAAGAGAACACCGCCTTTCAAGATAGTATTTTCTGACTTTTGTGAAAATTACAGTCCTCCCTTCAGTGTGTCCATATTAACTTAACTCATACTTAAATATCAAAGAGTAATATGAGAGTCATTAGAGTTCCTTAATTTTTTAAGATAAAATAAGGAAATTTGGAGCCCTACTGTGCCCTATTGATATTACTTCATTTTTACATGGATGTGTTAGCTTCAGTAATTACACACCCTTCCTGTATGGCAGAATGCCCAGAACTGAACAAATTCCAGTACAGTTATTTACTTTATTCCTCTGAAACTGAATCAGCTCAACTCTTCTGCACCTGCCTTTGCAACTTCCTTTTATTTGGCCCCTAAGTTTATTTACAATGAAATAGTTCTCTCTGACACACCTCAACCACATGCAGAAGACAGAATTATTATTTCGGCTGTAAACAAGCATAGTTTGTAGCTTAGCTAATAGCACCATGCTATAAGTGCAATGCCTAAAACTTTGTATTTTTCTTATTAGCAACTTAGTAATTTTTCCTGTTGGTAACTGAGTTATCCTGGCAGTTGTAATTCTTGTGTAATGTATAGTGTATGTTCCATGCCTGAACTGCCTCATCAAACGCAAGGTAAGATTGGATCTTTTCTTAGTGATTTCTTGGGATCATCAAACTTTGCAGCTTTAGCTTCTTAATATTATAGAAGTGTGGTTCAAAATGAGGTCAAGTGGTAGAGCTCTTGTGACACTATTTGGCCTAGATTCAAGAATTTTGCATCCTGATATGTGGTTCTCAGGAGATCAGTCCTCCGAAGTTGCATGTTTGTGGTCAAAATGTCACATATCTCCTCCGTGTGTTGATGTTGGGTACCCCCCTCTTCAGGAATCTCTGTGGTTATAGAATACAACAGAGGGGGCTGGCCTCATGGCTAGATGGCTAAAGTTCCACGCGCTCTGCTTCGGCAACCTGGGTTCACAGGTTCAAATCCTAGGCGTGGACCTATTCCTCTTGTCAAGCTGTGCTGTGGAGGGGACCCACATACAAAACAGAGGAAGATTGATGGGGCCAGCCAGGTGGCGCAACAGTTAAGTTCGCATGTTCTGCTTCAGCAGTCTGAGGTTCGCTGGTTCGGATCCTGGGTGCATACCTACACACCGCTTGGCAAGACATGCTGTGGCAGGCATCCCACATATAAAGTAGAGGAAGATGGGCAAGGATGTTAGCACAGAGCCAGTCTTCCTCAGCAAAAAAGAGGAGGATTGGCAGCAGATGTTAGCTCAGGGCTAATGTCCCTCAAAAAGAAAAAATAGAAGAAGATTGGCACAGATGTTAGCTCAGGGCTAATCTTCCTCAAGCAAAAAGAAAAACAAAAGAGAAGAAAATTGGCAATGGATGGTCAGGGCAAATGTTCCTTAGCAAAAAAAGACTATAAGAGTATGGCCAACAGGTTTGTTCAGTATTTGAATGTACAAAAAAAATTGTCCTTAGCAACATAAAAAATTAATCACCAAGTTAGCTAACAATGAGTGTATACATTTTGTGATAGTCTGATGAATGATGAGCTTGACCTGTTAGCAAAGTTCCTCAATCTTGCATGTTCCACGAATATATTCTGAATAACTGAGTATTTGTTCTATTCGATTCAGTTGGAGACATCTTTTTAGATATATTGAAGCTGTAGTTCTGTTTTGTTTTGTTTGTTGGAGAGCTCTTAAATTCCAAGAATTGAAAAAGATTGTCTGTTCACACATAAGTAGGTCACATATGCAGACATGGAACACATAGTAGGTGTCCCAAAATAGTTATTAGGTTAATGAACTAAGAATGTAAAAATGCTCACTGTGACCCTGTAGTTAGCTTATGCTTGCTTTTAGCTAAATAAAAAATATTGATTGAAAGCCTGCTGAGAACAAAGCGCTCTGTCCAGGAAGGGTAAGGAGACCTGCAAAGATGATCTGTTTCATACAGTTTCTGCCCTCAGAAGAATGCAGAGGCACAAACCGTGTTGTATACTTTTATGTGCAGTAATTGGCACATTATGAATATTCATTAATTGGAGCCACAAGATCCAAGAACATGTGTACTTTGTCCCTTTTTGTATTTAAACAAGCTATAGATATGGATTGTATTATATCAGTTTTATGTAAATTTGTTGACTTAGGCATTTTTAACTGTAATTTTTTACCATTGAATTAACGTTACCTTTTCTTTACATTTGAAAGTAATAGAATCTTTCCTTTATTAACACTTAAAGGCAGCCCTGACTTTACATGTTTAAAATAATTTCCTTTTCGCTTGAATAACTCAGTTCGCAGTTTCTGTTCAGAGCTAAATTATGAATATATGGAATAATTTTTCCCCTGTACACACAAACTTTATGCTATGAAATTTGAAATGAGTGACTGCTGAGTTGGTGAGATTAAATGGATGACAGGATCATTCAGCATTGAATTCTCTGTGCTGCATGATCATTTTTCTTTTTAGAATCACTTCTGGAGAGAAAAATATTTCAGAAACGTACTTTTCCCCTCAGGTATAACCCTGAAGTTACTCTACAGCTGTAGCAAAACAGTCTATCTTCATGCTCAATTTCTAAATTGCCGTTTTTGTTACTTTTGTAGAAATGGGTCCATATGGTCTTACTGCATCTGATTATATTTTATGAATGTATTGTTTCCAAAGTGATCAGATCTGCTTGCACCTCAGCAAAGTAGTTTAGGTTATGATTATTTTGTTTTAGGCATTCCTAAGAAAAATCGTTTAAAATGTAAGGTTGTTTTCAAGTAGTTCAATGACAGATCTGTGTCTTAGCTTATAGAATTTTAAAAGTTATTGTGCACGCAAATCTTAATAATATAGGGATTGCACATAATAGAAACAGTCTGCAAGCAAATTGAAAGAACGCATTATTTGAACTTGAAGACAAATGCATGTTACGCAATTAAATTCCATATAAATCATTTATAAATCTCTTGGCTCTGGAAAGAAAATTTAATCTTCCTTTAAAAATTGGAGTTCAAGGGGCTGGCTCCATGGCCAAGTGGTTAAGTTCACGTGCTCTGCTGCGGTGGCCCAGGGTTCGGATCCTGGGTGCAGACATGGCACCGCTTGTCAGGCCACGTTGAGGCGGCGTCCCACATCCCACAACTAGAAGGACATGCAACTAAGATATACAACCGTGTACGGGGAGGGGTGGGTTGGGGAGACAAAGCAGAAAAAAAAAATTGGTGTTCAAGGCATTTCAATATAAAGACTATTTAATTTGTATTTTACCTTGTAGACTTTTACATATGAAAATTCCTATAAAGCAGCATGATATCAGAAAACTGTCGTCGTGCAGTATCATCTACCCTAACAGGCGTATATCTAATTTGCAAGTTTTCCTAAAATTATTCCCAAAGCCTAAATCAAGATCAAGGTCCTTAGCTACTGCATAAACTATCACTTCTCCCCTTTGCAAATTATTTTCATAAATTGTTTTATTGAAATAAAGAGTAAGCCTGTGTTGCCCAAGTATGGAGTCAGTTGGCACCTCCTTTTTTCATTCATGACTTTAGTTACCTCATATATTTCTTACTTAAAGCTATAACTGTTGGAAGTGGGGAAGTCTATTGGGGTTTTCCCATTGCACCATTTTCTCATTTGTTTCTTCATAAGGTGAATATTGAGTTTTTCCTATAATGTAAGTGGTTAACAGCAGGATCTTGATTTTTCTTATATTTCAGTTAGCAAAGTATAATGAAAAAGTGAATTCTTATTAAATTATTTTGTGCAAAATATATGTTAGTAATTGCTGCTGTTGGCATTATTCTAAGCTGATGGATTAGACGATTTGGTGATTTGTAGATAAGAATGTGAAACTTATGTTTGTATAGCTATGGGTACTGAACAGAATGCTGTTAGCTTATTTGATCTGCCCTACAGAAGAGAGAAAATGTATTTGATTGATGTGAAACTGTTTTACTTGGTTGAATTTTTTTTTTTTTAATTTCCTAACCCTTGATAAAACTTCTTTTGATTTCATGTTAAAACCCATGAAGGCCCTCACCCTATTATCAGAGTTAGAGAGAAGTTCTCCTACTATAAGGCCAGTAGAACAGGATTGAGAAGAATGGTCAGTGGATCATCTAGGCTAGGTCTGCCATTGTGATGACAAAGACTCTGCATTGCTTTACTGGGCCTGCTGCTTTTTGATACAACCAGATTGCTATCTTTTCTCTTGTTACCACCCCCACCACTACTACTACAGGAAACAAATGAAAGATGTAGAAGAGATGTTGTCATTGTCAGTACGAAATAAGAGTCAGTGAACTCAATGGAATACAAATCCATCAGGATACTGATAGCTAACATTTATTATTACTTATTGTGTGTCAGGCATCGTGCTAGGTGCTTTACATGGCAGATCTCCTGTATTCTTTATCAGAACTTTATGAGTTAATGCTCTGAAAACCTGTCAGCATTTTGGCCACTGAACATCTGATCCAAATTTCTTTGTCACTTGGCGTTTTCCCAACTTAGTAAAGTTGGTGGGAAAATTATTTCAGTAAATTGTTTTTAGATCTTGACTTGGCCAGGGTGTTTTCTGTTGCTTATAATTAAAAACCCTGAATTATGCAGATAGTTATGATTATTACCCCTATTTACAGATGGGGAAACTGAAATCGGCAAAGTTGAATAACTTGCCCAAACTTACATGGTTAGTAAGTAGGGAATCTGGGATTCATATCCAGGCAGTTATATTACAGAGATGCTTACTAAACAATTAAAATCTGCAATGGAGTCAATAGAGATAAGAAAGGATACAGAGGAAAATTGAATCATTGGTAGTGACGAGATTATTTGAGAAGTTATCTTGGAATATGGAGGAAAAGAACAAAAAGTATATGATAAATGTTACTAGACATGGAGACTCTGGAAAATGAATCTAACATAAGCATTGTGGGTGTTCTTGAGAAGGATTTTAGAGTAGCTAGAACAGAAGCAATCTTTAAATGTGATTTAAGAACTGTTTGTCTAAGCAGATAATAAAACCCTGAGTGTATAGACTGAAGTGGTCATCGTATTCCAGATGTCACCTACAGAAAAGAGACCTGTCTAGAAATAACCTTGACAAAATTTTATATTTACAAAGATAAAGCAGAAAAAACTCTATGAGAGTCCATAAAAAAGAAAGAGTTTGTCTGCAAAAGATAAAATCAGACTGGTATCTAGCTTTGGTGAAACAGTAGATACCAGAAGAGCACAGAACTATGTGTTTAGAGTGTTGAAGGAAAAATGCTTGTAATCCAGGAGTTTTATACCCAACTAAATTGGCTTTAATGTATGAAGGATTAAAAGGATATTGTCAGACATTTAGAGGTTTCTGAAATATGTTCACTCTTATACCCGATTTTTTGATAATTAAAAATGTGTTCCCTTCAGAGAGTAATCAAATTTCAGACTCAAGAATGAGAAATTCATGGTATGAAATAAACTAATGCATCTGTTCTTGCTTGATTATGATTGATTATGATTTCAAACCAGGAGTCAAGGATTATTACATGTTATCAGTTAGGTTTTATAGTTCTTCTCCTGTGCTCTCCTGCTTTGTATGGTCCACAAGCTATGTACTCCTTCCAGTAATTCACATGGATGTGTTATTGTGTTTGGTGACTGTTAATATTGGCCATTGGTACTATTCTGATTCACTCTAGATAATAGTGGCTAAACTGTTTACATGTTTTAGACATTCCACAGGGAGAATGCCCACTCAATGCTGAGTTTAGTTTAGGAATTTAGTGGCATTTTTCATTCCCCCAACACTTAAGATGTTTTGCAGCCTATAAACTTACATTGAATAACTTGAGTCATGGTTTGTTGGCTTATTGATTTGCAAAGACAAAAAAAAGAAAGAAACCAACAGTTTGAGCAGTTTGCAAAACAAATTTCTATACATCTTATCATCTTTCTTGGACCTATGAGTGCTCGTTTTAATTGTACTTACAATATTGGTGTTGGTAATATGATTTTAGTTAAGATGTATAGTCACTTAGAAGAAGTCTTATAAGAAAATTCCCAAAGTTTTTCCATGCTGTGTAGGATAAGAATTGTGTCCTTACCATTGGGACAAGATAAGCAACAGGAGTTTACCAGATACCTATTGGAGGAGAAACAAAATGAATGCAATCTGTGCAGAGTAATTACACATGAGTAAGGAAAACCAATAACTGGTAAAGGGGTATTTGATGTTAATTGACAACTGGCAAAAGAAGGGATATAAATGACCAATATGCGTAAGAACTAAGGTTCTTACCTCACTAATAATCACAGAAATGCAAATTAAAACCATGAGAATATATATGCCTGTCTTATGAGCAACAGTTAAATCAAAGATAAAACAATGTGAGTGTAGTGATGTTGGCAATTTCATGCAATATTGGTGAGAGTAAATTAGCGTGACTATTTTGGAAAGCACTTTAATGATCTATAGTAATAGGCCTTAAAAATGGTTCTATTTTTGGTCCAGTAATTCTAATTCTAGGGATCCAGTCTAAGGAAATATTAAATGTTAAACAAAGATATTAATCATAGTGATGTTTATAATATCTAAAAAGTGACAACCACCTGATTGTCCAATACAGGTAGAATGGTTACGTAATAGTACATAATGTATATATGATGGGCTTTACATAGCTGTTAAAAATCACATTTTTACACAACTTTTAATGATGTGGGGAAAAGTTCACAATACAAATGAAAAGATAAGGCATCTAACCATATGTATAGAATTCTGTAGAAATGCATATTTATATATATTTGCACACATACATATGCACTCATTTGTAAAATAGGAGACATTCCTAAATGTTGAGTAGGTTATCTTCAGATGCTTTTCCCCTTGTATTTTCCAAATTTCTTACAAAAAGCATGTAATGCTTAATAAAAATTCTAAAATCACAAAATTACATGACTGAGGAGGAAAGAAGTCTTCATAAAAATGGTGATAAAAAGTTACTATAGACTAAGGTTGACAGAGAAGGAAAGAAAAGAAGTTTATATAGGATGCAAGATGTGGAAAACTTGTCAGATGAATCATGGTTGAAATGGAAAATTTAGCATGACTGTGATAGCAGCCTTCAGATCCAGAAGGGTACCATGAGACAGTGCTTTCACCTCTACCCCTGGCTATACCATGTAAACTTGTGCAAGTTACTTTGGGTGGATACTCCTGTGTCCTCATTTGTAAAATAAGGATGATGGTTCCAATCTTACTAAAATTATAAGTACTCGATCAACATTCACCACAGTTGTTATTCTTGAGATGATATATAGAAAGGTTGTGGAAGCAGCATGTTCTAGCCCAGGGCCACTTAGAAGGCACCTGGATCCAGACTGAGGAATACTCAAAGGTGGGGACCCAGGCTATGACTTGGCCATGGAAGGGGTTCCAGCCAAAGGACCAGGTAGCAGTTACGTGCCTAAGGGCCCTTATGCTATCATGCTGATGACATTGGTGGATGGATCACTGGATGGATGGATGGATGGAGATAAGAGTTGTGCCATCTTGGGGCCGGCCCCTTGGCATAGTGGTTAAGTTTGCATGCTCCGCTTCGCTTTGGGGGCCTGGAGTTCACAGGTTTGGATCCCAGGCGCGGTCCTAGCACTCCACATCAGGCCACACTGTGGCAGCATCCCACATGAAATGGAGGAAAATTGGCACAGATGTTAGCTCAGAGCCAATCTTCCTTGAAGAAGAAAAAAAAGAGTTGTGTCATCTTAATGTAATCCTGCAAATCCAGCTCTTCACAGATATCTTTACAGAGTATATTCATAAATCTCTTTGAAAGATTCCTCAGATATATCTTTACTAGTTGTCTTGGAGGGACTTCTACAAAGTGTCATTAAGTAAGAGAAGGAAGATGCAGAGACATATGTCCAATACCCATTTTTTGGACCACCCCACTCCAGGACATAAACTCCAAGGATGCTTTCCACTATATTCCAGAGTTTAGAATAGTGTCTGGTACTAATCAGTTGTCAGTACTTGTTGAATACATGTGTGTTGAAAATGTTTGCTTGTTCATAGAAAATAGGTAGGGAGCAAAATACAAATATCCTAGTGCATGTCAAACTCACGTTAATTACCTAGGAGAGGCGAGGGAGGAAGTAAGAAGCCTCCTACCCCCAAAACAGAGTGGGTGGGGATATCCAAAGTAAAACAAAATAGTTTTCTCATGACATGTGTATGATAGCTTATACCTGATCATTTTCCCTTGCTATTAGAAAAATCAATTCTGTACAAAATTAGTAGTCAAAAGAGATTTATTCAAAAATAAATGTTTGTTTCTAAAGTGAAATGGTGGTCCTTGTATCTTGACCAGGACTGCACCACATTTTGGCTTCTGTTTGTGCAGACCTCAGCCCCTCCATCCCAACTGTCTAGTGACAGCAGACTGCGTCTTGAAATGATGTCATATCTCTTGTTTTGAGGGGTGGGGGTGGCATCTGTACTGACATAATTATATTTTCTAGCTTTTAAATGCTTCCAGCAACATTTCATTGAAAATGTAGTCTTATTGTGTCATGTCTAAGCCTGAAGAAATACAAAGAAGTTGAGAGTTTGTCACTGCTGTGATGGCGCATACCCCTCATCTGTTCTTGCCTTCCGTAACCTGGATGCAATCCAAAGCCAATTGTAATCACTCTGACTGATTTATCTCAACTGGCAGAGCTCACATCAGTATACTCTAAATGTTCCCTTATGATATATTCCTACACAGAGGAAGGTAAATGTAGTAATTAGGACTGTCTTATTTTATGACTAGAACCATGCAAAAAATATGGAGCTGTTTCCAGTACAGTTCTTGTATCTGAAGAGCAATGTCCCAGCTTCAGAGTCCTTTATCCAGGGCAGACCAGAAATTCATGATAAAATAGAGTAGATTGGCCATAAAGTTGGCTCTAGATCCACTTTGCTATTCTGTGGCCGTTTTAGCTAACATTTTGACTGCCTTAAATAGGTTTTAAATATCTCGAGGAAACCATGTTTACCAGTAAAGGTTTTGATTCCCATAGCAGACTAGCACTGGCAAGTTGTAAGCGCAAGCACATTGACAGCTCAGAAAAATGTCACATGTCTACCTGAGAGCCAGGTGGGGGGGACTGCCAACAAGGAGCACTGGGCCCAGAAGCACAGCTCCCTTCCATTCCTTCAGCTGAATGCTCTGGAGGTGCTGTGGGTAGGCTGGTCAGGAGCAGTCCATCACCCAGAGTGTCCTCATAGCCAGCCAGCCCCTGCGACCCTCTACAAGAGGCACATGGAGCCTTGAAGGCTTCATTTTGTCTTGGGGACATCACTGCTCCTCAGTGGATGTTTTAAAATGTTACTCTCTTTATTATTTATAGTAATAATCTGATAATCCTAACTCATCAGTGAACTCTTAGAATGTTTCACTGTACTCTTCTGAAGAATTCAGTAGTTTTGAAATTCATCTTCGTATGGTGGAGAGAATTAGGCATTAAGGGCGAGCTGACCTGGATTCAAATCCAGACTCGTACAAATAACTTTATGATATTGGGCAAACCCCTTAACCTTTCATAGCCTGTTTCCTCCTCTGTAAAATTATAGTAATAATACCCAATCTATAGGTTGTAGGTCATATGTTGAAAGTGCTTGGTACTTGATAGATGGTCAAGTCCCTATTTAGAAGCAGAGCTATCTCAGGTGTTTCATGAATATTGAAGATTTCTCTTCCTTTGTTTTTTTAGTGATAAAGCTGGCATTCAAATCTAATTGCCTCTGAAACTGCTATAGCAAAATGAAACTCCCACCCCCTCAGTATGGAGTACTGTCTACTCTGCAGCTCTGTATTTCCTGCAGAGCATTATATTTGTTTTTCATCTTCATCTACCAAAAATCTGTAATTCCCAATCTTCTAATTTTGTTTAGTGAGTTGAGAAAATCCCCCTTTTTCCCTGTTAGAACCTGCCTTAGGACACCTCTTTACCTGAAATGCATGTGAACATTCTGCAGTCTAAAATAATGTGGTATAATTATTTTGAAAGAGCCTCTGCTGGATCTGAGAGGCTATTAACTTGTTTTGAGCATGTGAGCTGCGGCTGGGTGGAAGTGGCAGGTTGTGATTCATAGAACAGGATGATATGCTGAAGCAATCTGGTGTGCTCCAGATACTAAAACCATCATAGAGAGGTGGCTACTGTTCTATTCTGACCCCCTTGAAGAAGATTCCCAAACCATCATATTGAAAAGAATCCATTCATTTACTTAAATAACTTTATGAAGAGGAATTTCTTCAAAGTTTTTAATATTTTCAATTTTTAATATTAGGCTCCAAGTGCTCTATAATATATTGTGTTCGGTAAGCCCTTATTGGTCTATAAGACATGTCTAGAATTCCTATCAAGCAGGTGGCAGAGATAAGAAAAGATAAGACATTACAAATAAAATGAATACCAAATTGATTGGACATAGCAGTCCGAGGCTTGCTTTTCTTACTGGCTGCTAAGAAATAGTGCTCTGATGCTTTGGCATTGAGTGTCTATACTCCAAGCACGAATTATTGACAGATGTTAATTATGGTTAATATTTATCGAGTACCGATGTGCATGCAACTTAGTAAGCACATTGTACATATCACGTTGTGTAATCCTCACAACAGTCCTGTAAGTCTGTTGCTTTCATTATCCCCTTTTTACAGATGAGAAAGCTGAGGCTTAGAGTTAGTGAAACTTAAGTATGCCAGAATGTAAACACCATTATCTATAGCAGAGGCCTTTGCTCCTAGAATGGAACCTGCTGCACAGTAGGCACTCAGTTGATAGTTGTTGGATGACTGGACTTGCTCAAGTTCACGCATTTGGTTAGAACCAAGACTGGCAAAGGATTCAGTTCCAGGGGTCTGTCTGACCCTAAAGCCTACAGCTTAAACTTACTACATTTTCCTGCCCCTCCCCTCCCCCAGTCAGCCCTGTATTAGACAATTTCAGAGAAATAGACAACATGATGTTAGCCTTCAGATGCATAATCCAAGATGCTTATAACCCAGTAAAGGCATTCAGAATATACTTGTTAAGCTTCAGAATAGGAGTTGAGGCAGCTAGGCACTAAAACCAGTCAGCTCTGTCATGAATATGTGTTAACTGGGCTTCAGTTTAACTGCTGTAACAATGAGACATCAAAATATCATGGCTTAGGGGCTGCCCCCGAGTGGTTAAGTTCACGCACTCTGCTTCGGCGGCCCAGGGTTTCACCGGTTCGGATCCTGGGCCCGGACGTGGCACCGCTCATCAAGCCATGCTGGGGCAGCATCCCACAGAGCAGAACTAGAAGGACCTACAACTAGGATATACAGCTAGGTACTGGGAGGGTGGGGGCTTTGGGGAGAAGACCAAAAAAAAAATCATGGCTTCAACAAGCTGGAAGTGTATTTCTCTCTCACAAAGCATTCCAGAGAGTAGTGGTCCAGAGCTAGCCAAGGCAGCTTTGCCGTGTGGTTGCCATCCCTGGGTCTGAGGCAGCTCCCACTTCCACCAGCAGGTAGGGGTAAAGAGCCGGGGAACATACACATTCCTTTTGGAGAGTGTGGTTCCTCGCAGGCATAGAACTTGGTCACATGGCCACAGCAAGCTGCCCCGAAGCTAGGAATGCAGGCTCCAGCTGAGCAGCTATAAGTTCAGCTAAAATGATTATTAACAACCAGTAGTTTCTGCCACAGTCTGCTTGGGAAGAGTGTGGGTGCCCTGGCACCTGGGCTTGTTGCTCCTCTGCTCTCTTTTCTACCTGCGTACTGTATCCTCCTTTTGATTGGTGGTAGGCTCAGCTGAGCTGTACTGGATGTTCCATGGTGGTTGAGAAAGGACCAGAATCGGAGTCATTACATTAATTTTTATATTTTCTGGAAGACGGTTTTGTTTCTCTATTTAACATTTGTAATAAAGAGGTGCTATGGAAGATAGAATAAAATTTGATTTCATTGTGTTCTCAATAAATTTCTATTTTAAAATGCTTCTTTAAGTTTCTCTCTCCTTTAAGCCTTAATATGTCAATTTTTGAAATTCTGTAAATTTGCTTAAAATTTTTTAAAAATCCTCGTATTGACCTTTTTATGTGATTTCCATCTCATAAAGTAGTAGTGGAAATTAAATTTTTAAAAAATGCTTGTATTGAACTTTTCATGCTATTACCATCTCAACATATAGTAATGGAAATTGCTAAATATGCCCATCTCAACATATAGTAATGGAAATTGCTAAATATGCCCAGTATGAATAATTAATGTTTCTGTGAGATCCTAAATGTTTCATTTCTATTTCTTTACTTCTCAGTTCCTGCATTTGGAAAAATAATTGTACTACCCCAGGGTCTTAAATTTAAATATATTTTTATAATATCAGGTTTCTCTCCAGAGTTACACTTGTAAGCATGTTGAACACAGATTCCCCCCCCCCATTACCTGAAAACTTTTTCCTTTACAATTTATAATTGGAAATGAGTAAACTTCAGACTGTAATCTCAACTAAAACATTCCCCTTTTAGGGGAAAAAAAAGCAGTTTTCTAATTCAAACATTTTCATCCATAAAAGTAGGAAAGGTGTCTCTTACTCAGCTTTTTATGCCCATTACCTGGAATAGTGTCGGGCACGTGGTCAAATATTTCTTCACAAAATCATATTTAACTTTTGAATTAAAAAATATTCCTCCTTTCTAGTCTGTATGCTCAAAACTATAAAGTAAAATATTTTGACTATATCAGCTACCCTCCAGGTACCCAGTCCCTTCATATGTAGCACACACACACACTTATGCACACCCATGTGCATGCACACACATGCATTTGTTTGGATATCACGCTACTGGCAACTTCAGCATTTGAAAAATACTAAAAATTACAATGAAAATGTCTCTGAATAACTACAAATATCCTATATTTTTCTCTTTAGGCCTTCACCCTCAACCTTATTCACTGTAGTTTAAAATACGTAATTTGGTTATCTTTTATTTTTGTAGACTGTGTTTTAGATGTGCAGATTTGGCTAAGGCGTGGGGAGTGGGGATAAAGTGAGGAGAGTGACCAAAGGGCAGGAAGGAGAAAGAATGGAGATCAAAATTAGAAGAGGAACGGTGAGAGCACCAGCTGACATCCCTACATCAGGGGAGGAGCCAGAACAGCCGAAAGGCAGGCCCAGGGATTACTGATGTCTCCGTGTGGTTGTGAAGGTCCATAGTGATGCTCTCAATTATCAAGAAAAGTGTGTGTGTTCTATATATTCTATTTAACAAGTCAGGAAAAAGTATAATGCCTTAGGAGTATTTGAAATTAGAAAATAAATTGACATTTGAAGGATGAACTTTGAATATCCAGAAATTTTAATCCTGTGGAACAGTTCTTTACTCAAAGATGACACAGAAATGAAACACAATTAAATAGTACAAAGGATCCATGTAGCCAGTTTTGAGAAGAAATGCATTAAAAGTCCATAACAAGGAAGAACAACCCTGAGAAACTAGACTAGTTCTACCCGTCTAGTTATCCTTACCAGAGAGGCAAGGTAGGATTTTGTTGATAGAATAATTAGTGTTTACTGAGCACTTACTGCGGGCCAGGCAGTGTGTGTACCTCATCTAATTCCCCATTGCCCTGTAATTGAGAAATTATGGGGATTATCTCATTTTAAATATGAGAGAACTGAGGTGTAAATGGGTTAAGTATCTGTTCATGGTCACACAGTTCATAAGTAATTAGCAGGAGAGTCTGTCTCTCCCCATTCTGCCACCAGTTGCTGAGCTGGTGCTCTTGCCAGGAGTCAGGCAAGCCTTGCTTAGCTGAAGCAAAACCACTTCTTAGCTGTGTGACTCTAGGCCACATAGTATTTCCAAGCCTGTCATCTTTTGGGTGATAGGGATTGGGGATAAGAGTAATTAGTTGCCTGTCTATTGCATATAAGGGCATTGTGAGACTTGAGAATAAAAGCACTTAGAAATCCTCTAAGTTGTAAAAATTATTGTTATAAAGCATTGTTATGATATCCTTATAGTCGGCAAAAGAAGAATAAAGTTATTTCCATTTAGGAAGTAGTATTATGTAGCATTGTGCACTAAGAAATAACGATTAGAGTTATTTAGGCCTCAAGTATTTTCAAGTTAGAAATCTAAATTTGGTTCTCCCTGCCATAAATATTCTCTTATTCCACCTCCTCCCCCGCCCCCAGCTCAACAGGAGAAGTCCCGGTTATATTGTATTTGTTTCATTCCATTGATGTGTAAGCAGCATAAAGGAGACAGTGACAGTAATGAAGAATTTGCTTTGTTTGGTGATTCCTTTTGCACTGATTAGTGAATGTGGTCTGAAGTGGAGATGCCACCAGAAGCCAGAAGGTCCTGTTTTCTCATCCACTCATTCATCCAACTTGGTATATACACATATGTTACTCATAGATAACTAACTGTTGGACAAGTTCACAGTCATCCTCATTCAGGACTTTAGGAGAGCAGAAACCATGTCAAGAGAGAGCCCTCTTTACCTGCACGTGGAAACGGAGAGCAGTAACAGTGAAGTGACATTTAAGGAAGCTGGAGCCTAATGAATACAACTCCACTGTCCCACCCAGAGCCTTCTCCCCTCCAGGGCCTCTCATTCACGGGACCAGGATCTAGTTCCATCACCTACACATGAATGCCCAGTGCCACTGGGCACGCAGAGATCCAGCACTTGTAGTCTTGAGACCAAGGCATGAAAGAGAGCAGGCCTAGCTTCCACATTTATTTGGAAGCCACTGAGCACAGGCAGTTGCGAATTACTCAGGATCAGCTTTGTACCCTCAGGAGGAAACCTTTCATCCCTTCTCCCTTCGGGGGCGTGGCTTCTCAGCAGCTCAGGGGCGTGGCTTCTCAGCAGGAGCCTGGGCCTCCTCTGTATTCCTTACTTTAACATCTGTTTCCTTTTCCTGCTGTGTCAGTTTTGTCCTTTTTGCTCTTCCTACAACCCCATGAGCAGCAATGTCTCCTATTGTTTGTTCAAAGAAAGGGAGATGGAGAAGAGTTTTAAAAATTTGAGGTATGGGTAAGTCTGTTCTTTGAAGCTGTAAACTGCTAGAGGGGAAGTGCCCTTGTTACACAGTACA
Source organism: Equus przewalskii (assembly GCF_037783145.1). Lineage (NCBI taxonomy): Eukaryota > Metazoa > Chordata > Mammalia > Perissodactyla > Equidae > Equus > Equus przewalskii. The sequence continues at coordinate 38,899,737 of NC_091847.1, forward strand.
GAGCATTAATTAAATCTCATGAGTTTAGTGCTTTCTATGGTAACACAGCAAATCTATTATGGGGTCTAAGCAGATGCAGCAGTTAGGATTTTCCTAATAATACTTGCATTCAGTTCATAATCTTCACGCTTATTTAAACCTTCTACCAAGAGTTTTTCCTCATCTCCATGAGCAATTATAGCTATTCATTTATGTATAATCAATATATATATATCTCTCTGCATATTTACCAGCTAAGGTCATATTTGATTCAAACCTGGTAGTATAGTTTTTCCTGTCTGTAAACTGTTGATGAAATTTCACAAGTGCCTTGCATGATTTAATTAGTTCAGTGTTTATAAGAATTCTATGAAAGTGAAATTGCTACATAAATGCCAAGAATTGTGATTGCTTTCTTCATGTAATTCCCAGGACTCAATTTCTCCTGAATATCGTTTCTCTCATGATCAATCAAGAAAGGCTTATATGCAATAGCTTTGACAGTATTTCAACATTAGAAACATATTTTTGGTTGAGATAGATGCTAGATTATTCTTACTAGTTTGAATCTTGAAAAAAATCAGCTGTAAATTCAGATTAAACTGATATACCTAGAATACATTTTGACGTCTGGCTACTACCTGTCCAACTCTGCGTTGGACTGACATATTATTTTTAAAATGTATACTGAATTGGTGTCACCATTCTTGGGTTTATTTGAACTGAATTTTCTTTAAGTAGAGAATGCTTTGTGATACATTCTAAATAGTATTAAATGAGTAAGAAAAAGTTTTCAAACATCAATCTTTTTTGAATTCCTTTGCTGTATGAAGTTCTTTCCTCAATTTATTTTTTCATATAGTTTTGTTTTCTTTTGTTCAAACATCATTTTTCTGCAGATTTTTGCTTTACTTTCCTTGAAAGATTATGAAAACTGTCTCTATTTATTATGCCTTCAGAGTCATGCAAATAGGAAATGCTTAGGAAAAGATCGTTAGGTGACAAAAGCAATAGGCATTGCATGTTTAAAACCTGGTGCTTTTGGCATCTTCCTTTTCTAAGTAGTCAAAAGATATTTGGGAGTTTGGTTGACCTCAGTATATCGGAAAGAAAAGTAAAATTTTTGTTGAGAGAGGAGCAGCATAGGGCATGAGCCAAGAAATGTAGTGGTGGGCAGCCCAACTGAGGAGTCAAATTCAGTCTAATTTCACCTCTGAGAAAAAGATTCCCTCTCAGGCGGTGCAGCTGGGTAGATAGAAGATAAGCATAGAAAAACAGCCTGGGGAACCTTGAGGGCACAGATTATGAGTAAAAAGCAGTGGGGTATGACTTATGGATAGAGAGACAGTACAAAAATAGGCCTGGAACATATACACAAATGGCTGAAATACCAAAGTTTAGGTGGTCAAAGGTAAGAAACGAGTTGGAATCACAAAGCACAAGGCTAGAGTAAGTCAAAGGCGCTTGTTTTTTTTCTTTCAAAGTGTCCATTCTATCACTAGACACTGAATGATTTTAGGAAAGGCACTCAGCATTCCAACTTCCCTACTGGCAAGGTAGTCAGGGGCTGTATGGCATGGCGATTCAAAGAATGGCCTTTGGAGTCTGACCAATCTGCCTTGAACTTTGCACTCATTTTTAAAATATAAGTATTAAATAAGGGTAGTAACTCATATATGGAGAGTATGTTTCAAGAATTTTATCAAGAGAGTTACTTGTGAAATGCAAATTTGTGTTCTTTTGCGTATTTTAAAGAGAAAAAGCAGACTAATCGAGGAAAGAAGAACCTGAAATATATTTTAATTTTCAAGGGTATAGGTGACATTACACTTATACTGAAACCACAGAGACCTTACAAGGCAGGAAAACTACAAACCAATATCTCACGTAAATATAAATGCAAAAATCTTTTTAAAGTATTACAAAGTCCAATCCAAAAATAATGTAAAAAGATAATTCATCATGACCAAGTGTGGTTTATCCCAAGAAAGCAAGTTTGGCTTAGCATTTGAAAATTAAGCAATGTAATTTGCCATATTAATAGAAAGAAGGAGAAAACCCGTCTTATTATCTCAATGGATAGAGGAAAAGCATTTGTTAAAATTCAATACCCGTTCACAATGAATTGTCTCAGCAAACTATGATAAAGGGCATTTATGAAAAACCAAAAGCTAATATTATATTTAATGATGAAAGACTAAATACATTCCCTGTAAGTTTTAGCCAGTTTGGTAAGGCAAGAAAAAGAAATAAAAAGCACACCGATTGAAAGGGAAAAGGAAAACTACCTTTCTACGCAGAGGACGTCATTTTCTATGTAGAAGACTCCAGTGCAGGAGTCAGCAAACTGCAGCCGAATTTGGTCTATCAGCTGTTTTTGTATGACCTGTGACCTGGATGGTTTTTATTTTTTTTTTTTGCCCGTGCAAGTGTAAGATGGATGCAACCAGGCTGGAAAACAGCTTGGCAATTTCTTATAAAGTTAACCGTACACTTGCCATGTGACCCAGAAGTTCTCCTGGGTATAACCCAGGAATGAATGGAATAAATATTTCCACACAAAAACTTATATACGAATGTTCACAGCACCCCCAAATTAAAAACAACTTAATTGTCTGTCAGGTGAATGAATAAACATATTCATACTGCTCAAGAAGAATAAAGAAATCACGGATATGCACAATGACATGGGTGAATCTCAAAAATATGCTGGGTTAAAGAAGTCAGACATAAAAGAATACATATTACATTATTCCATTTACGTAAAATTTTAGAACAGGCAGAATTCATCTGTAACAACAGAAAGCAAATCCATGGTTGTGGTGGTGGGGGGGGTGGTACTGCAGAGGAGTTTAGGCAGCTTTTGGAGGGTGACGGAATATCCTCAATCTGATCGGAGTTGTGGTTCATTGCTATGCACACTTAGTAAAACCCATCAAACTCTGCGCCTTTAAAATGGATGTGTTTTATTGTATGTAAGTTGTAGCTCACCAGAGTTGACTTTAAAGTAAAAAATACTAACCCGTGTTTAAAAGTCTCGGTATGACTGGGTTAAAGTGGACTGTGAGATGCAGCGAAGCACGGGTTCTTTGGGAGACGCTTTTTCACTTCCAGCATGCACCCAATAAATATTTTTGAGCAAATGCCTGAGTGAGAAAGATAGAAAGAAGGTGGCATAACAGGAGCAGAAGAACGCAGCTCCCTGGAGTTCGGCCAGCGAGGCGCCAGGGCCAGAGTTCAAGTCCAGCCAAAGCTGAGTGAAGCTGTCGAATGTAAAATCTTTGTTTTAGTTCTGTTCATCCTAACATTTATTTTTCTATTGGAGAGGAATGTGTGCGGTGGAATCGCCATGGCTGGATTACAGATAAAGTCTTTTGGATGGCAGACAGGCATTCAGATGATTAACTGTCTGTGTAGTACTTTACATAGGAAGCAATTTTAATGAAATAACGTAAGGAAGCCTGTGTTGGTAGTTTTAATAAAATCAAGCCTGACTCATCTATTTGAGGATCAGGATTATGGAAATAACATCTTATGCTTCAGGAGTATTTTAAGATTGAAACAGTTATATTCCTGTTTACTTATGAAGAAACAGAATTGGTGGCTAAGTAAAACATTAACTCTGTGGAAAGATGTAATATTTGTATTTGGCTTCTCTATGTTAATGCTGAAGAAATTGCTTTAGGTTATACGACTCCATAAATGTTAAGTTTCCACTATTACCAGAGGGTACTTTTACAGCGGAGGATCATGTTTTATTTCACATCTGAAAAATAAACTTGAGTCAGTGTATTCTGCTTTTTAATTCTTTAAAATTGTGTTGCCGTATTTTTCAGAGTTTAGGGAAGATTCTCGGTGACCCGCACCTACATCCCTGGGAGGAATGAGTGCTTTGGTTGAATGTGCCTGCCCCAACCCCCACCAGATGTAGACTTCTTCCCTAAGCGTTTGCTAGTCAGCACTTTGGGGACCACTGCTCCTACAAGTAGTTAGGTACACTCGCCCTCTGATGTCATCTATATTTCGTCCTTTTTTTTTTTTTTTTTTTTTCCCTAATAGCTCATTGAGTCATCTTTGCCTTCTTGCTAAGAGTTCATGCATTTGGTTTTGTTGGTTTGTTTGGATCAAGAGCTGTGGTTAAGCCAGGGGATGCATCAGTGTGCTCTTATTTGTAACATCTCTGGTAACTGGATGTAGAGGTATCCTGGAAGAGAGAAGAAATTTAAGCCTCCCCCCTACCCCGTTCATTTACCTACAGTTTTCCTGTGAAATGTTTGAAATCAATTGGTGTTTAATCAATACACACCAGACCTGGTATTTTGGCAGATGGGACTGCTTCCTTCTTGTAGAGGGTCTTAATGGAATGGTCCAGCCTTCCTCTGGCAGCCTTACTCTCAGGTAGTAAAGACCAGATCACGATTTCTTGGGATGTGGTTGATAGACTGCCTTCCTCAGAATTATCTAGTATGTCTGCTTGTGAAAAATTAATCCTAAAATGATGGAATTGGGGGAAAATCCCACATTTGGCAATCACCATACTAATAATTATTTCAGGCAAGAATCACCAATGGCTGCTAAAACAAGTCGGTAAGTATGATGAGAAACAAGATATTTGCATAATCTATTTACATAGTCTCAGAGTATCTCCCCACAAGATATTATTAATTACAAAAGGGGAAAAATGTAGCTTTACAGTGGAAAAACCCAGCATAGACCACCTACACCAAGTAATCTAGGTTTAAAGTAACAGTAATGGGAGAGACAATATCATGTGCTTTCTCCCACTTTCTCTTCCCCCTCGGTTTAACACACGTAGATGAATTTGAATAAGCTAAAATTTAGGTATCTCCTTTCCTCTGGTCCCTTATGTGCATAAAATGTCCTAACCCATATCTCTGGACCATGATTACCAAGATGGAGCAAACACTTTGGTTGCCTTTCAGGCTGTGCTATACACCATAATATTCCAACACATTTTGACTGGTGTATTTCTGTACCTTGACAACATACAGATACCTTTGATCTTATCTAGCTGGGCCATTTGCCTAGCATTTTCCTCTCTGTACAAATCTGTTTCTAAGTTTTGAACAGTATGACTTTTTTGTTTCCTGGATGGGGCTGTTGGAAGGAACACAGACATTCCAAAGATATCCAAACAGACCTAGATAGGATTTGTTAGGGCTAATTGTCAACTGCCCATGTATCGCTCTAAGACCTCCATGTCTCTTGGGGTATATCAGTCACCACCAACACTTGATCCATTTCCTTGACGCAGTTACCCTGCAAACGTCAGTGCTTTCAGTGGTCTCGTGCTCAACGTGAGATTCTGCCGCCACCGTTTTTTAGCTCCCTGTTCCTGGAAGAGTGAAGGCTGGTCGTCATCTCCCCTCCATGGTAGCCCTGCATGTAAGATGTTGACAGAATCATCAGAGACTGGCTCAAACGCATTTTAGCTTTTTTATTGGTAGAAAATATGCTTTATCTTCCTATAAAATTTATTTTAAATAGACAAATTTGGAATTGAAAACAGGCAACTGTTTTCCTCATTTATATTGTACTAATAAAGAGGGGGAAGGTAGAGATTGATTTAACTACATAGCCCACGATTTTAATCTCTCATGTTGACCACTTTGAAAAGGGTCATTAATATTTCAATGCCCATACTTTGCATTTACTAGCAAAAGTTGAAATTAAAAAGTTTTCTCTATTTAACGACTGTGATTTTATTGAACATATGGTAGCTTACTTTGATAAAACTTTTCTTTCAATCTTTGCTTTAAAAATGGTATGAATTTATGGAAAGAAAACATCTAAGTTGTTAAAAATATTGACGATTATGCCTAATATGTATGGTTGTGGTTTTTAAAAGGGGGTCTAAAATGATTCAACCTAATGTAAGTAGCATTTTACCTCAGAGCACTGTAGCTAATGGTAATAGTATTGTCCCAACATCTTAGAGGAAAAAATAGCAGAAATGTCAGGCACACATGGAGAATCAAAACCTCACTCTCCTGAGGCCCCTTCTGTGGCTCTGCTCCAAAGTTACATTTATAGCTCTCTCGGGAAAAAAATTTATTCTACTGCCAAGGAGAAGTTAAATCGGACAGTCTAATAATGTGGAGAAATGTTTCCTGAAATGTAGAAGTCTGTTTGCAGTGTGCATCGAGGCGGATTAGCGAGTGATCTATAGTGGTATTGCCAGAATTATAAGCAAGGCACCATAGGTTAAAATGCCATAACTTAATAAAAAAGAAAATATAAAGATGTGTATTACTCTTTTTAAGGCAGGTTTATTGAGGTATAATTTACATACAATAAAATGTATCCTTTCAGTCAGTAGTTCTATGAATTTTAACAAATGAATACAGTCTTATAACCACCATGAAGATATAGAAAGCACTCTGCCGCCATGGCTGCGACTCCCTGATGGGGTGATCTCCAGTGCTACTCTCTGGCTGCACTGTGTCAAGTGTGGCTGCTTAGGATCCTAATATAAGACCTTACCAATTTTACAGACTCAGAGAGAATTCCTGCTCAGACCCAATAGAGAATTCCTGGCATTCTCTGTTGCTGTGAGAAACAGTGTTCAAAACTGCTCATATCACTAAAATTCCATAGCTGTGGATTTTTACATTTATACAGGACTGGGCATTTATGTTTTAAGTATTCAGTGTTTATTGGTACTTCATTAGTTTAGATTTGCAAGATGAGTGCTTTGAGAGAAAGCTTATAGACTTCTGGGAAAAGAATGGGGTGCCCTACCAGGAAATTCACAGGCTGGGCAACCAGGCCTTTGAAAGATGCAAGTAACAGAGTAAACAGATTACTTGCTTTGCTGCTTATTTCTGCTTGTTTGTGTCAAAAATACAGCTATATATTCAAAGTGACTTGCAGGAATCACTTTAGAATAACATCTTAAAAATACAATTCCTTCGGGGGCTGGCCCCGTGTCCGAGTGGTTGGGTTTGCGCGCTCCGCTGCAGGCGGCCCAGTGTTTCGTTAGTTCGAATCCTGGGCGCGGACATGGCACTGCTCATCAGACCACGCTGAGGCGGCGTCCCACATGCCACAACTAGAAGGACCCACAACGAAGAATACACAACTATGTACTGGGGGGCTTTGGGGAGAAAAAGGAAAAAAATAAAATCTTAAAAAAAAAAAACTACAATTCCTTCGTTGTCATTATTTATTCTTTTCACTATCAAGTATTAATGATCATTCTCTAATGCACCTCTGGCTTCCCTGCTAGGCTTAAATGGAAAAGAACAATTTCCTTTCTTAGTGTTAAAATTCCTATCAGGCCTGTGGTCTTTGGGTCAACTTTACCAAAGCAATTAAAGCTATTAACAAGGACACAGTTTTTATTTGGCCAATACAGCTCTAGACAGAGAACCCCCAAACTGTTTGCTTCTAGGTTGTGAGAGAGAAGCATTAATTTGTTTAGCACTGCGAGTGCTTCTCTCAGTCTTTCCTTCTTTCCCGTATCAGCAAATGCACTGGGGGTCAGGGCGTGGGGGAGGGGGCAACTTCTTGACTGTGAAGCCACTCCCAGGGTAACTGATCAAATTGGCGGGGCCTTAGCTGCCTGCTGCTCCTCTAAAACCATCGCAGCCCACATTCTCCCATCTGTTATTTGATCACCCTCGCCCTTCTTTATCCCAAAGAGTGAAAGTGTAAACTGAATATAAGTAAGTTTTAAAAGAGAGATGCCAGCCACTTATTTACCCTAGCGTCTAAGGGGGAAAACAGTATTTTCCTAAAGAGTAGATTCCTTTTAAAATAAAAGCATATCTGTTCCTAAAGTCTTTTGATTTTCTGCTGAAAATTTTTTAAAATCTTGGCAACTATTTATATTTACAAATTTACCAGTGCTTACTAACATGATAGCTTTAGAAAAGTAATTTTGCAGCCTTTTATTACAATATTAAGTAACAAATGGTCTTGTTGAAAGGGCCAAATTCAATTTTAACACTTTTTTTTATAGACATGATAAACTTGCAGTAAATTAATATGCTGTGCATCTATATTGTGAATGTGTTGGGCAAAATAATTCTCCCCTCTCCCAAGATAGGAGGTCCTAAATAGATAGAGGAGGATAGAGGAAGCCTCTAAATGTTACTTTATTTGGAAAAGAGATCTTTCTGGATGTAATTAAGTTAAGGGCCTTGAGAGAGGGAGATTATCCTGGATTATCCAGATCACTTCTAATGCCTTCACAAACATCCATATAAGAGAGAGGCAGAGGGGGATTTTACACATCTACGGAAGAGAAGGCAATGTGATGGTGGAGACAGAAATTGCAATATGGCTACAAGCCAAGGTAAGCCAGCAACCACCAGCAGCTGTAAGAGGCAAAAGACAGAATGAGTATATCCCAGTTTACACCTTGATTTCAGCCAAGTGAAACTAATTTCAAATTTCTGGCCTCCAGAACTGTGAGACTACACTTCTAATCCTCCAGGTTTGTGGCAATTTGTTATGGTTATGGCCTGCAAAGCTCCTCAGGTGCAAGTATGTACTTCCCTTCAAGCAAAAGGAAAAATGTCTCCGAGGGTAGAGCCTTGTCAAGCCACAGAGTAGTATTCCATGCCTTGAGACCTTGCCCTCCTGGGTTTTGAAACTACTTGGGGTTGGTGACTCCTTTTCCTTCCATTTTCTCCCTTTTGGAGTGAGGATGTCATAAATGTTATCCTTTGCCTGCCCCACCATCTTATTATGGTTTCCTTTAAACATTGTATTCTTAGACCAAAACCCCCTGTCCTTTAGCTCTCTTCTTTGGTACTGTCTTAGAAATAATTCTTCATCTTCATTAAAAACTCCTGTCTGTTTATCTTGCCACTTTCTCTATGCCTTGGCCAACCCTACTGTTGATATGCCAAAATCACATGGTCTAGGAATAGGGAAAGTAGGTTTTCCCACAGGAAAATCAGAATGCCGTATCGAGAAGAAAGGTAAAAAGATGGTAGGTGGCAAAGCAACGGGTGTCCACTAGATAATAACATTGCATGATTCCGTTGTATTATGATTATGTTCTATTTTCTTGCTTGAAATAAATAGTCCCGAAAATTCTGATTGTATGAATAGATTCTAAGGAAATTGTCTCTTAAAAACCATGTCTAATCAATTAAATATAAGTATATGTTTATTTAGTGAAATGGTAATTTCTAACTGTGCTCTAGGTAGTTCAAGGAAGTTCCCAGTCTTCTAAAGAAGGCCAAACACAACATCAACAAAAATGGAAGAAAGGAAACAAGTGACTTATACTAATCTTCTGTAAACTTTTAAGTGCTTATAAAGTAATTAATATTTGAGAGTGTTCATTCAATTCTTTCTTCTCTGGAGCCTATCTGGTGTATTTGTAATTGTGAGCCATCTGTCCTCTTGCCCAGCAGGCTTCTGGGACAGCAACTTTCCCATACAGCAGGTGTATATTAACTACATGTAAATTGATTTTAATAATAAAGCAAAACATAATTAGAAAGGCAAATCTGCTACAAAAACATCGTACCGTGCATTAGAAAACCAAATGTAAATAATTTGGATTAGATACACACCGTTGGATGTCTCTGTAGCATAAATAACAGAATTGGTTGTATAAAAATAACTCCTCATGAATGCTCTTCTATCCTTTGATTTAAATGTTTGTAAAGTGTTTTTCTCTGTCTCCAACACCATTTACAGCCTAATGTGGAAAAAGTTGGTTAAATGTCTTGTATTTGGACATGAAGATGGATGGTAATAATTCACACTCATCTGGATTTGCTTTTAGTTGATTTTCTAATGATTGTGATGGATTTTACCCATGCTGTGTGTATCCTCACCTGGTCTCATTTTTGGTCATGACATAATTTGTAGGATGACTGACATTTTGTGATAATCCACAGACATAAACTTTCTTTTTTCCATGGCCTGTTTTTTGTTTGTTATCAATATACTATCCCAACTGAACAATAAGCCAAGTCCAAGTATAATCTACTGTGAGACTGAGGTGGTTTTTTTCTATAGTTATTTTAGCTAATGTTTATCCAACTCAAGGTACTTTAATACTCCTGAGCAAATTCTCAGGACAGTACATTCATGTTCTGTCATAATCACAATAGAAGATTAAACAAATATTCATGAACCAGAATAAGGATTCAATATTTACCTATGATAAAGGGTTGTGCCGTAGTTATCACGTTACTACATTTTGACATTGGCAAGTTCTGAAATAGTTTAAAGATGTCTCTGTTGTTTTCTAAATAAAAGAGAAATGGGCCACAAACAATTAAACACATCCCTGTGTGAACGTATGTGTGAAAAATATCTTCACACAGGGTACTTTATTTTTTTAAGTTCCTTCAATACACTAATGGCATACAATTTAGTTTAACAGCTCGGAGTGTTGTAATCAAGAGTGTGAATAGGCAATCAAATACTTCTGTGGAATTCTGCTCCCCTAAGAATTCATGGCAAGCCTGTTGCTATGGTGCGGTCTCACCTGGGACTTGTTTAGCGTCTTTCTCAATCAGATATATTGACAATAATGAGCTTAAAAACAAATCCTCATAGAAAATTCAGAATGGAGAAATCCAGATAGATAAATGAAGCATTGTGGCTCATCCTTCTTTTTCTACTTGCACTTGTGAGTTCTTATTTGTGATCCCAAGAGTCTTAAGACCCACTGAAGGCATTACTATCTCACTGTCAAATGAGCTGGATGTCATAGAAGGCACTGATTCTCTGATGGGAAGCCATGGAGAAGATAATCTCTAAAGAACTGCAGACTGGACTCTCTCCATCCACAGCTGCTTGCCTGGAACTTTAGAGCTGTGTTAGTTGTTTGAGACCATCAGGGTACTTTTTAGTAGTGCCATCTTATTTAGATAAGGCAAAGAAAGGCTTATGAGTCACAGTTATTAAATTGAAGATGATCACATCAGAATAAAATAACAAGCCAGGCAGCGAGACCTTTGATGGATTACTAAGGCTTGTATTGTTTTTAAGGGATTATTTATTTTCCTCTCTCCACCGCGAAATCAATTCCATTGCCACACTCTGTAGGTGATGTTGTGAGGCTGAAAGACAGTAATAAACAGCACCAACTCTGGAGTCACATCTCTTAACTTCATATCTCTGCTCTGCCATCTACCAGGGGGTGACCTTAGACACTCATGATCTACATCTCAAAAATGAGAATAATAATATATACCTCATGGGGTGGTTGTAGAAATTAAATAGGAGGTGCTTGGCACATAGAAGCCATTCATGGGGTATTGGTTGTACTCAGCATTTATGATATGCATAGAAAGCATTAGAAGAGTATCTGGCTTATAGTCAGTACCTAATAAATAATTATAATTCCTTAGATGAATCTTTGCTAGATGTAGTCTTATTAAAAACATAGGAAGAGAGGCCGGCCCTGTGGCCGAGTGGTTAAGATCACACGTTCCACTTCAGCGGCCCAGGGCTTTGCAGATTTGGATCCTGGGCTGGGACATGGCACCGCTTATCAAGACATACTGAGGCAGCATCCCACATGCCACAACCAGAAGGACCCACAACTAAAATATACAACTATGTACTGGGGGTATTTGGGGAAAAAAGGAGAAAAAGAAAAAGATTGGCAACAATTGGTAGCTCAGGTGCCAATCTTTAATAAAAAATATATATAGGAAGAAATATATGGGAATGGTTAAAATTTGACGTATCCTGTCATAAAAAATTTTAGTCATGAACGCCAAGAGGCAGTGAGCCAGAAAACATCCAAGCCATTCTGTATACTGTCCTAGAGTGCAAGGCTGCTGGGACTGGAGTCATCAGCCCAGCAGCCTTTGCAGTGAAATGTCGCTGTTCTTAAATTAAATCCAGCTAAGTATGGACAGTTCGAAAACACTGTGTTGTTCAACCAACTTAGTGTGTGCTGCTGAGAAAATGCTGAGATTTGCCGAATTATGTTTTTTTACCTACCATTTGATACTCTAGACATTCATTACATAACACTATTAAAATGCTTTGTTTCGATTATAAATACAGCAGTCTCCTGTTATCCATGGTTTCATTTTCTGCAGTTTCAGTTACCTGAGGTCTGAAAATATTAAATGGAAAATTCCAAAAGTAAACAATTCATAAATTTTAAATGGACATCTTTCTGTGTAGCATGATAAAATCTCCAACCGTCCTGCTTCGTCCCACCTGGGAAATGAATCTTCCCTTTGTCCATCGTATCCATGCTGTGTACATGTCCTGCCCGTTAGTCACTTAGTAGCCATCTTGGTTATCAGAGCGACTCTCATTTTATCGCAGCTCTCGTGTTCAAGTCTCCCTTATTTTATTTCATCATGGCCCCAAAGCACAAGAGTGGTGATGCTGGCCGTTTACATACGCCAAAGAGAAACCATAAAGTGCCTCCTTTATGCAAAAAAGTGAAAGGTCTTGATTTAATGAGGAAAGAAAAAAAAGTATGCTGAGGTTGCCAGGGTTCTCAGTTAGAACGAATCTTCTATCCCTGCAATTGTGAAGGAGGAAAAAGAAATTCCTGCTAGTTTTTCTGTCGCACCGCAAATATGTATGTGTAAGAAAGAACACAGTGTATTTAGGGTTCGGTACTATCTGCAGTGTCAGGCATCCGCTGAGCGTCTTGGACCGTATCCCCAGCAGATAAGGGAGGACTACTGTACATTAGTTTATTTTAAAAGATAAATGTCACAAATATGTATTTAAAGTAATAATTTAGGTTTGGATTCAAGAAGAGTGAGGGATAGCCATGTAGCGATTCTTTCTACAAGCCTTTTATTCACTCTGCTGATGGATTCAGAAGGTCTCCAGTGGCAAACTGTGTTAGGCTTTCTTTCCAAAGGGACCCAGTCTTCCCATCCTTTTCGTCATGCAGCCAGGCATGGTCCCAGGCGCTAAGGCTGGTGGGGCCTCTGAGGCAGCTACAGCCTCAGGCCCTGGACAGGAGCATTAACTGCTGACCGTTTACACCAAGCATTTGACTCAGAGGGAGCATCGTCTCGCCACATCAACTTCCTGCTTTTAGAAGAAGAGAAGACAGTTATAGAATTCAGCTCGATCTTTTCATGTCTGTCAACTGGAGGTCTGAGTTGTTGGCATAAAAATTACTGGCCAAAATATCTTCAGAAAACAAGAGGAAAACAGTTGTTTTCAGTATTTTCATAAAACAGACATAAAGGAATTTTTTTATGTGAGATGTAATTGACATGTTGTATTAGTTTCAGGTATACAATGGAATGATTCAGGTTATGGATATATTGTGAAATGATCACCACAATAACTTATTAAGTTACAGAGTTTCTTAATAGAGTAAGATGATGAGAAATTTTGAATAAAGACTTTGGGTTGCCTTAACTGAGTATCTGAATATTAAAGAACAATTTAACATATTTGTCCACCATCCCTATATGTGCATTGGCACTGATATTTTGATATCTTCAAGTTGGTTGTGTAAAGATATCGTGCATTTTAATTTTGTGAGGATTATCAGAGGCCCTAAATTTGCTGAGATTACTTGTTTTGAAATTTAGTAAATAGAAAATACAGCATATGATAGTAGCAAGAAGTAACCACACCTTTCTTAGTCATTTGTTGTGAATGGTGCTTCAGCCTCTACTTTCTGCTTGTGATTTTGTATATAAATTGGATCCTCTTTATATGAGGATTAAGAAGAGAGAAGAAAAAATGACAGAGCAGAGCTATTGAGAACAGAATGTGATCAGGAGATGGAAGAAGTAAATTATTGACTGACTGGTATAACATTGTACAATGCTAAGAGCTTAGTAAAAATGGAACCCAAGACATCTATAAATATAAACCCAAATTTTTGGCAAGTGAACCTCATAGGGGAGAACATGGTACATTTTTTTAAATGTGTATTTTTACTTTATAATGCCTAATTATTTAAAAATAGCTTGACAATTTACACAGCATTTAGCATCTTATTAATATAATTGCACCAACTCTTCTGTAATGTGGGTGTTATCCCCATTTTACAGATAATTAAACTGGGGTTATAGATATTAAAATGACTTGTTCATTATTATACAACTAATAAGTAACAGAGTGTAGACTCGGATTCAGGTTGGATCCCAAATCCTATAATCCTTTCAACTTTGTTCTATTTTACCTCAAACTATATGCCTTTAAAGAGGCTTACAAGTTTTTGAGCTCTTGGACTTGGGTTGGCAAACTCTGGGCACACAGAGTTTTTTTATAGCCTGCAAGCCAAGAATATTTTTTACATTTTTTAATGGCTTAAGAATCAGAAAAATATATATATATATATTTTAAAGATTTGCACCTGAGCTAACAACTGTTGCCAGTCTTCTTTTTTTTTCCCCCCTGCTTTTTCTCCCGAAACCCCCCCAGTACATAGTTGTATATATTTTTATAATTGTGGGTCCTTCTAGTTGTGGCATGTGGGACACCACCTCAACGTGGCCTGACAAGTAGTGCCATTTCCGCACCCAGGATCCGAACCAGTGAAGCCCTGGGCTGCTGAAGTGGAACCCGCGAACTTAACCACTTGGCCATGGGGCTGGCCCCCAGAAAAATATTTTATGACACCTGCAAATTAGATGAAATTCAAATTTCAGTGTCCATAAATAAGATCTCACTGGAACGTAATCACATTCATTCTTTTATATCACTGTCTATGGCTGCTTTCACAGTAACAGGGCAAAGGTGGGTAGTTGTGCCAGAGACCTATCTTATCATTCACAAAGCCTGAAGTATTATTATCCGGCCCTTTATAGGAAAAGTTTGCCAACCCTTGCACTAGGATGTTAGGACCAAAATCTGTGGTTAGAACTTTTTTTTATGGGACTCGAAAGTTCATTAAAGCTTTCACACACCTTAGGTCTTTTGATGGTCCCGGCAGCTGGTGAGGTAGATGGTGTTTGCCTTGTTGTATGAGGCAACCAGGAAATGGATGCCAAACCACGTGCTCTCATCAGCACCATGCAGCTTTTCATGTTCACCAGCTTTTTAGGTACCTAATCTTACTTGGTATCTTAAAATGGGGATTTATTTTGACATTTCAACTTGAATATTTTAATTCAATTCTCCATTATCTTGAGGAGAAACTTCAGTCGGATTTAGACTACTCTGTTCCTGGCTGGCACACAGACCTCCTGGGTCTGATGGTGAAGCTCAGGCATTTATACTCTGTCTGTCTCTGTCTCTGTCTCTGTCTCTGTCTCTCTCTCTCTCTCTCCCCCTCCCTCCCTCCCTCACTCTCTCCCTCCCTCTCTCCCTCCCCGCTCCCCTTTCCTGCCCTCCTCTCTCTGTCTTCCTGTGCCTAACACAGTGCCTGGTATATAGTAAGCACTCAAAGTTTAAACAAATGGATGAATGTATAATCAGTCTTTCTTTTAAGTTATAGAAAGGAAAATCATAATACTAGTCTCAGCTTGTAGAAAAGGCTTTTCACTACTGAATTTTTGATAAGAGATAAAGCTAGTAGAGAGGAAAATAGAAATATGAATTTCAAGATATGTTTTGTTGCAGAATTTGGCTTAAATTCTCCCACAAGGTTCATCTACGTTGTAACATGTGTTAGAATTTCCTCCCAGTTGGTGGGTTTTCTTTTCATTTTGTTCCTGGTTTCCTTTGCTTTGCAGAAGCTTTTTAGTCTGATATAGTCCTATTTGTTTATTTTTTCTTTTGTTTCCCTTGCCTGAGTAGACATGGTAGTTGAAAAGATGCTGCTAATACTGACATCAAAGAGTGTACTGCCTATATTTTTTTCTAGGAGTTTTATGGTTTCACATCTTACACTCAAGTCTTTAATCCATTTTCAGTTAATTTTTGTGTATGGAGAAAGATAATGGTCTACTTTCATTCTTTTGCATGTGGCTGTCCAGTTTTCCCAACACCACTTATTGAAGAGACTTTGTTTTCTCTATTGTATATTCTTGGCTCCTTTGTCAAACATTAACTGTCATTAGAAGTGTAGTTTTATTTCTGAGCTTTCAGTTCTGTTCCAGTCATCTCTGTGTCTGTTTTTGTACCAGTACCATGCTGTTTTGATTACTATAGCTTTGTTGTATATTTTGAAGTTAGGAATTGTGATGCCTCCAGCAATGTTCTTTTTTCTCAGGATTTCTTTGGCTATTTGGGGTCTTTTGTTCTTCCATATAAATTTTAGAATTCTTTCTTCTGTTTTCGTGAAGAATGTCACTGGGATTCTGATAAGGATTGCATTGAATCTGTGTATTGCTTTAGGTAATATGAACATTTTAACTATGTTTATTCTTCCAATCCATGTGCGTGGAATGTCTTTCAATTTCTCTGTCATCATCGATTTATTTCAATAATATCTTACAGTTTTCAGTGTATAGGTCTTTTACTTTCTTGGTTAAATTTATTCCTAGATAATTTATTATTTTTGTTGTGATTGTAAATGGGATTGTATTCTTGAGTTCTCTTTCTGTTAGTTTGTTATTAGAGTATAGAAATGCAATTGATTTTTAAGTTTATTTTGTACTCTGCAACTTTGCTGTAGTTGTTGATTATTTCTAATAGTTTTCTGATGGATTATTTAGGGTTTTCTATATATAGAATCATGTCATCTTCAAACAGTGACAGTTTCACTTCTTCCTTACTGATTTGGATACCTTTTATTTCTTTTTCTTGCCTATTTGCTGTTGCCAAAACTTTCAGTACTATGTTGAATAAGAGTGGCAAGAATGAGCACCCTTGTCTTGTTCCTGTTCTCAGAGGGGTGGCTTTCAGTTTTTCCCCATTGAGTATGATGTTGGCTGTGGGATTGTCATATTTGGCCTTTATTACGTTGAGCTACTTTCCTTCTATACTCATTTTATTGAGAGTTTCTATCATAAATGGATGTTGGATCTTGTCAAATGCTTTCTCTGTGTCTAATGAGATGATCATGTAGTTTTTATTCCTCATTTTGTGAATGCGGTGTATCACACTAATTGATTTGCAGATGTTGAACCATTCCTGTGTCACTGGTATAAATCCCACTTGATCATGGTGTATGGTCCTTTCAATGTATTGCTGTATTTGGTTTGCCAATATTTTTGTTGAGGATTTTTGCATCTGTGTTCATCAGCAATATTGGCCTGTAATTTTTCTTCTTTTTGTTGTCCTTGTCTGGCTTTGGGATCAAGGTGATATTAACCTCATAGATTGAGTTAGAAGGTGTTTCATTCTTCATCAATTTTTTGGAATAGTCTGAGAAAGATAGGTATTAAATCTTTGAATGTTTGGTAGAAGTCTCCAGAGAAACCATCTGGTTCTGGACTTTTATTTTGGGGAAGCTTTTTTGATTACTATTTCAATCTCTTTACTTGTGATTGGTCTTTTCAGATTCTCTGTTTCTTCTTGATTCAGTTTTGGGAGTTTGTATGAGTCTAAGAACTTATCCATTTCTTCTAGATTGTCCAATTTGTTGGCATATAGTTTTTCATAGTATTCTCTTATAATCCTTTGTGTTTCTGTGGTATCCATTGTAATTTCTCCTCTTTCACTTCTAATTTTATTTATTTGAGCCTTCTCTCTTTTTTTTTTTTTTCCTTATTGAAGCTGGCTGAGTGTTTGTCCATTTTGTTTATCTTCTCAAAGAACCAGCTCTTAGTTTCGTTGATCCTTTCTTCTGTTTTTTTAGTGTCTGTTTCATTTATTTCTGCTCTAATTTTTATTTCCCTCCTTCTGCTGATTTTGGGCTTTGTTATTTTTTTTCTAGTTCTGTTAGGTATGGTTTAGTATTGCATGTTTGAGATTTTTCTTTTTTGTTGAGGTGGGCCTGTATTGCTATGAATTTCCCTCTTAGGAACATCTTACAATGCTTGTGCTGCATCCCATAGAAGTTGCTGTGATGTATTTTCATTTTCATTTGTCTCCAGATATTTTTTATTTCTTCTTTGATTTTTTTCATTGATTCATTGGTTGTTCAGTAGCACGTTGTTTGGTCTCCACACATTTGTCACTTCCCCAGCTTTTTTCTTGTAGTTGATTGCTAGTTTCATAGCATTGTGGTCAGAAAAGATGCTTGATATGATTTCAGTCTTAAATTTATTGAGGCTGGCCTTGTTTCCTAACATATGCTCTATCTTTGAGAATGTTCCATGTGTGCTTGAGAAGAATGTATATTCTGCTGATTTTGCATGGAATATTCTATATATATATCTATTAAGTCATCTGGTCTAGTTTTTCACTTATTTCTACTATTTCCTTGTTGATATTATGTTTGGATGATCTATCCATTGATATAAGTGGGGTGTTGAGGTCCCCTACTATTATTGTGTTGCTGGTAATTTTTCCCTTTAAGTCTGTTGTACTTTGGTGCTCCTGTGTTAGGTGCATATGTATTCATAAGTGTTATGTCCTCTTTGTGGAATTTCCCTTTTATCATTATATACTTTCCCTCTTTGTCTCTCATTGCCTTTTAATCTTGAAGTCTGCCTTGTATGATGTAAGTATGGCAATGCCTGCTTTCTTTTGTTTGCCATGAGCTTGGAGTGTGGTCTTCCATCCCCCATCACTCTGAACCTGCGTTTGTCTTCAAAGCTGAGATGTGTTTCCTGGAGGCAATACATTGTTGGGTCTTGTTTCTTAATCCATCCAGCCACTCTTTGTCTTTTGATCGGAGAATTCAATCCATTTACTTTTAGAGTGATTGTTGATATATCAGGGCTTAATACTGCCATTTTATCTCTTGTTTTCCATTGTTCTATATTTCTGTTTCTCATCCCAAGTATTTCTGACAGCCATTTCAGTTTAGTAATTTTCTATGATGGTTCTCTCAGTTTTCTTTCTTTATCATTTTTGTCTGTGTTCTGATTTTTTGTTTAGTGGTGACCATGAGGTTTGTATAAAGATCTCATAGATGAGATAGTCCATTTTCTGATAGCCTGTTGTGTCCTTAACCAAAGCAGATTTCATCTCTCTCCTCTTCCCTGTCTAAGTTATTGTCACATTATTCCTTTTGTGTTGTGAATTTGTGATTAAAATGAAGTGTTTATAGTTATGTTTGATGCTTTTCTTCCTTTTATCTTTAACGTTATAATTAAGTGTGGACCGGTTCTGTTAGAGAGCTATAATTTTCTGATTTTGTCTGTTTATCTCCTTTCTCAAACCTTTGTAAACCTTTTCCTTTTGTTTCAGGCTTTAGGGCCTTCTTGATCATTTCTTGTATGGGAGTCTTGTGGTGATGAACTCCCTCAGCTTTTTTTTATCTGGGAAAGTTTTTATTTCTCCATCATAGCTGAAAGATAGTTTCATTGGATAGAGTATCCTTGGTTGAAAGTTTTTGTATTTAAGTATTTTGAATATATCATTCCACTCTTTCCTATCCTGTAAGGTTTCTGCTCAGCAATCCACTGAGAACCTGATACGAGTTCCTTTGTAGGTTATTTCTTCTGTCTTGCTGCCCTTAATATTGTTTCTTTGTCATTGGCTTTTGCTAGTTTTACTAAAATATGCCTTGGAGAAGGTCTTTTTTGCATTGATGTAATTAGGAGTTCTATTGGCTTCATTTATTTGTAATTCCAGTTCCTTCCCAGGTTTGAGAAGTTCTCAACTATTATTTTTCTGAACAAACTCTCTGCTCCGTTCTCCCTCTGGAATCCCTATAATCCTTATGTTGCATTTCCTAATTGAGTCAGATATTTCTCATAGATTTTCTTTATTTCTTTTTCGTCTTAGTTCTCTCTCCTCCACCTGAAGCATTTCTGTATATCTGTCCTCCAAATTACTAATTCTGTCCTCCAAAATGTCAGCTTTGTTTTTTAAGGATTCTAGATTGTTTTTTAAATCATTCATTGTGTTCTTCATCTCCAGCCTTTCTGTCTGGTTTTTTTTTTTTTTTAGAGTTTCTATCTCTTTTGTGAAGAATTCCTTCTGCTCATTAATTTTATTCCTGAGTTCATTGAACTCTCTTTCTGAATTCTCTTGTAAGTCATTGAGTTTCTTTATGATAGCTATTTTGAATTCTTTGTCATTTAGATCGTAGATTTCTGTGACTTCAGGATTGGTGTCTTGAGACTTCTCATTTCCCTTCTGCTCTGGAATGTTAATATGTTTCTTCAGGTGTTTGGTGGAGTGGATCTTTGTCAGCACATAGTGGTGGTAGTATCTGGTCACAGATTCCACCTCCCACCACTTCGGGGGGCAGGAGCTGTGTTTTCTGAACCCGCCACTTCCATTGGAAGTTGTGCCCATAGGGCTCTGTGTATTTGCCAGCTGGCTGCTGTCGCTTTACACACACAGGTGCAGGCACTCTGGTGCAGATCCACTTCCCTGGCCAACTGACCAGCTGAGCTCGTGCACCAGGCAGGAGGGCAAGGGAGTGGCACTTCCTTTTGTTCATGCCATTGCACTCTGCACTCCTTGGTGGCCCACCTGTGCTCCTCAGCTTGGTGGCAAAGCCCAAGCAGTGTCTGAATCACCTTGGTGTGGGGCATTCCCACAGGCTGGAAAGCAACTCCAAAAGCGAAAGCCTTCCCTTGGAGGGCTGCCTGTTACCTGTCTCCTCTCAGAGTCCTGCAGCAGCAACTGCGTGAGGTCCTGCACCCTCAATCGCTGCCACTGGGGATAGGGAAGATGTTCACTTACCTCCTTTCACTGCTTCTTGGTGATCCAGTCCCCTCACCTTCAGACATATGGCTGCATGGATCTCTCAAACATCCTGTTGTGCTGTGTAGATGTACTCTGTTGGTCAATGAATGTCCTTTTCATTGCATCTGAGCAGGGAGAGACTAAGGGAACAGCTGACTCTGCCATAATGCTGATGTCCTGTATTTTTAATTTTAATAGATGTTGCTAGAGTGTTTTCCCGAAGGATTATAGCAAATCACACTAACATGAGTAGTATGTGCATGTGCCGTTTTCCCTGGCTCCTCCCCAGCCCTAGATGTTACCACTTTTAAAATGTTTGCCAATATGATGAAAAATGGCATCTCATTGTTATTTGGTTTTTTTCTTCTCATGAATGAAATTGAGCAATTTTTTCTTTTATTTTAATTAGCATTTACATTTCACCTTAGATGACTTGCTTGTTGATACCTTTTGCCTATTATTGCTATGTCTTTGTAAAATTTGTTTATATATGAGATTTTAATGTCCATTATGTGTATTGTGTTACAAATATTTATTTCTCTATTTTGGTTTTGTCATTTGACTTTGTTTGCCTGGTCTTTTGGCATATGAAACTTTATTTTTATGTAGTTAAATATGTCTATTTTATCCCTTATGATTTTGGTGTTTCTTGTCTTCTTTAAGGAGGTCTCTATCATCCTAAGGTTATAAAAATATTCTCCTAGATCATCTTTTTTATATAGTTCAGATTTTTTTTCATTTATTATAGAATTGTGTATGTGTGTGCATGGTTTGAGGTAGTAATCTAGCTTTGAGTCCTCTAATTATACCAGCAGTTCTTTTCCCCTTGAATGACATTCTGCCTTTGTCATAATTAGTAAGTTTCCGTATATACTAGCATCTGTTCTTTAATTCTTATTACATTCCTGGGCTTTATTTGATTTGGGAAGAAACTTTTGAAGCAGTAAAGTCTCTTACAGTTCTAAATATAACCTTCAGGAATAGAAAATGAGACCACCTTAGTTTTTTCAGCTTCTTGTAATGGAAAGAGCAAGAATCTAGACTTCCATTCCCAGCTCTTCACTTACTAATTATGTGACCTTGAACAGGTCATTTATTTTGCCTCTCCCACCCTAGGATTGCTCAAGTCAATAGTGGCCTATGCTTTTGTAAGGATTAGAGAAAAATATATGTGGAGTGCCTGACCCACAGTTGGCATTCATTCATTGTACCTAATACTATTATTAGCGTTAGACTTAATAAAAAATAAGAAAGTAGGACATTTGATATCAAATTATACCTCTTCCAACCATAAGCAGGTACATTTCTTCATGAGTATATGTTGTATGCAAGAAAAAGGGAATTCTAAATGTGGTAATTTAAAGATTCTTTCAGATAAGTAAATTCGTCTGAACAATAAAAATAACGTATATTGAAATCTGGCACTTCTTTTTCTAAGAACTTTTCTTGTTTTTTTCCTTGTCTTTTTCCCCTTTTTTTCTATTGTGAGCCAAATATACCTGACACAAGTAAAAAGCAACATTATTTAATTTGCTTGCTTTTTTAGGTAAGTAGGGAAAATACAGCTATTAATAAGGGTAACGAACAGTAAATTAAAATTGCCTTTGTACATAGCTAACCAGTGAGAGGAGCTGGATGTTAAGCAGGAGAGTCAGAGAAAAACAGAGGGACGTTGAATGTGGAACCATAAAGAGCAGTGCACTTGCAGAACTGAAGACTGGAGTGGGCATGAGTCTGCATGCAGGTGCATTGAGGTTGGACTCAACCTGGAGCTAGAAATGCCCCAGGTCTGTCCTAAGGCTTTAGTGTTCTTTGTAGATGTGCCCTATGGTTATCAATAATACATGGATTTTTCTTAACCTTATTTCTCAAGAATCCCAGGACAATTTCTGGAGGTTTAGAGGGGAACATAATGTTAATAAAGCCACACAGATAAAATGTAAAATTAAAAAGTTAAAAAGAAAATACAGTTGGACACCTCTTATACTTCCTGAGCCACTAACAAGCCTTCACAGGAACCCTCTAATTGGCTAGGGCACAACTAATAAATGTATATTCTAATTCCAGCACCTCCCACCCCCCCATGAACTTCAGCTGTAAAATATCTGCAGAGCAGAAAGAACAACTGTAGAAGTAAGCCTAGTAATTTTAAAAAGGACTAAGAAATTTTTACTTAGGATTTAAAAATCCTAAGAAAAGATCTCCCTGCACTGGATGGTATTTGCTTTTTTCCCCCATTATGTTTCATTAAGTTACTAAGCAAACCTTAAATTAATCATTTTTAAAATTAACACCTTATTCCCTAGTGCTATTTATTAGATCTACTGAAGAAAGGAAGATTAAATTTAGCCTTTTGTTTCTCTTATCATTTTCATATCTTTTGCTGTGTTTGCCATAACTAGTCCACATAGAGGAAGTTGGAGACTGGTCGTTTATTCATCTCACTTTTCCATTTCAGCAAATAATGATTTATATGCAGAATTATCTACTGTGCAGTCAATTAGCTCCTAAATAAGCATCTAACATTAGATGATATGCATCATTGGTCTTACTAATTTTGAAATATTTATGTGCTAGAAAACCAGATAAATTGTGAACGTTAAGTCGCTATTTTTCATAATTTCTTAATAAATTTTAAAGTAATGGCTAGTCAAATATCCAAGACATTACATTTTAAAGAAAACCTCCTTGTGTTTTTGACGTTAATTCTACCAAATAACTACCTTGTTGGAAAATGACAGCAAGAGTTGTCATTGACAACTCCAACTGACACTTTGTCCAAGCATCCATTTTCCATGTTGCAGCTCTTTTCCTCAGTATTTATTTAACTACTAGAACTTCTTTAAATACAAGGAATTTTAAACATAAATTGGTAAATCCTCAACTAATGGAAGTTGAGAACAACAATTTGGTCAATGACGGACTGCATAAACAATGGTGGTCCCATAAGATTGGTACCATATAACCTAGGTATGTAGTGGGCTATACCATTTAGACTTGTGGAAGTACACTCTATGATATTTGTATGACAACAAAATCACCTAATGATGCATTTCTCAGAACATATCCCTATCAATTAAGTGACCCATGACTGTATATGTATATGTGTATATATGTATATATACGTACATATATATGAGTGTACACACACACACATTCTTCTTTTTAGGAGAGAAGGCAAATGAAATAAAAGAAGGCGTTGCTAGTTTAACAATTTAATATGTTAGTAGACTTGTGGACAGTTTTTCAAAAATGTCATGCCAAGCCGGGGAAACTCCTGATTTTCTGATAGGCAGGATGGTGCCTGAGAGATCAGGGACTCTGGCAGGCGGAAACAGGTGTAAGCAATTGAGGGCATGGAGTAGTATCATGAGGTGAGTCATATTAATAGCGATAAGCCACAATGCCACTGAAATTATGCACATGTAAATTTTTTTTAACGTATTTGACCATGTCTCTGTGAATAATGTGAAATTCCTAATAGAGCTAATTTGTTAAAAGAGCAGTGAACAAAATTTTGGGAAGCACCCAGGTCTCATTGCAGCTCTGCCTCTACTTCTCTCTGTGAAAATTGTTTTGTATCATTGATTTTTCTGATTTTCCCCGCTATGCTTATTATGACATTTGAAATGCTTTAAGTGCCTCTGAAAGGGTCAACTATCATTTATCTTTCCTGTCCTTGTATGAGAACACTCTGGAATCAGTATTTAAAAATCTATGCAAGCAATTATAACATAC
The DNA here is from genome assembly GCF_037783145.1 of Equus przewalskii. NCBI lineage: Eukaryota > Metazoa > Chordata > Mammalia > Perissodactyla > Equidae > Equus > Equus przewalskii. The sequence continues at coordinate 38,924,034 of NC_091847.1, forward strand.
TAAATAAAATGTACCATATAAAATTCATCCTGAATGAATTAGCAGGGTCTTCTTGTTTTGGTTTTACAGGGAGCTAAAAGGATACTGAGATGAATGAAATATAAATTCCACTCTTCTTTAAGAAGAATCCAGCTTAGTAAATGGAGCACATGTAATGGGCCAAGCACTTTACTCAAGGGCTGCATAAAGGCCTGTAGAGGCATTCACGGGAGGATGATATTTCAGGTGGATGGAACAACATGAGAAAAAGCTTTGAGTGGTATGTATAGGAAACCATGAATAGTTCAGTCCAGATGCGTGAAGGGGAGTGACAGGAGACCAGAAAAGGGTATTTGGGGAGCCAAACTACCATGGGTCTTAAAATACGGCTGAGTTGGCTTTTTATAAGTTCTGCTATGAAGTGGGAGGTGGTTAACACCTGGGGTTAGAAGTCAGGCCGATGTGATTTCAAATCCTGGTTTTGAATGACTTTAGGCAATTCAGCCATCTGTGGAATGAGAGTAACCCTGACTATCTTGCAGGCTGACTGCAGAGTTAATGAAGTAATGCATATAAAGTATTTAGCAGAAACCTTGGAGTCCAGTAAACCCTTAACAAAGAACAGAGATTATTGATGAGTAGTATTATGCCTTTAACAGATTTATCTGGAAGAAACGTGAAAAGCAGAGGCAAGGCCCCTCACCACCATGGTGGAGAGAAGGCTTAGTGAGGGGTTACTGCAATAGTCTAAAGTTAACCTGACCCTGAACTAGGGTAGGAATGACGAGGAAGGGAATGAATTCGACCAGTGTAAGAGAGGTGGAATGACAGAATTTGGGAAACCATTTAATGTATGAGGAATAGGGAATAAGAGAAAGGAAGGAAATGATGAAAAGATGAAAACACCTGTAGACTGAGCCTGAGTCAAAGAGGAATGGTGGTTCCATTAGGACAGTGGTTCTGGAACTTTGGTGTGCATGAGACTCTCCTGTAGGACTTGTTCAAGCATGGGTGGCTGGACCTCACCCCTTCTGATTCAAAGAAGCTTCCAGCTGATGCTGATGCTGATGCTACTAGTTCAGGGCCCACACTATGAGAACCACTGCAGTGGAGAAATAGAAAACAGAGAAGGCTGTGGCCTGGTGGAGACCATGACTCATCCTTCAGGTAGAGCTCCTTAGCCGATGATCCTAGAAAATGCGGGGTTTGAATCTGATTTGAGATAGTGAATTTGGACATCTCTAGTGCATATGGACCCATGTGATGGTCAGAGATAGCCAGGACCAAAGAGCCAAAGACAATGAGTTACCAGTGAGTAGACAGTTTTTTAAAAAGCTGTCCATGGCACTGTAGGAAAAGCTTGGACTTTTACCTCTTTACCTTGACGTTCTCATCCACACGTGGCTCTAAGAAAAAAGCTTTCCTTGTAAGTTTTAAAATGTAAACCTCTCTCCCTTTATTTTGATTTCCTAATAAAGGAGCTTTCATGACAGTTACTGATAAGAGCCTGAGCTTTAGGATGTAAATTTAGAGCATCTGGTAAGCTTTGCTGTTTTCTCTCTGCTTCATTAAAACTGAGGAATACATACCAAAGTTAGAATCTGGTATAATCCTGTATGGTTTGACAGTATGATAAAACAATAAAGGTCTTAAAATTGTTCATCTCCTATTAGAATGTTAGCTAGTGTTACCAAAAAGCCAGATTGGTACCTGTGGCTTGTATTTTTCTCTTATCTTAGACAAGATCTAAATGTAAGAAACAGTGAGCATAAGCATAGGGCAACTAGTCCAGCAGAGGCCTCCTAATAATGTGCACCTTTCAGGTCTCAGGAGTGGTGTGAGGTCAGCAGTTTCCATGTTAAGGTTAACCCGTTGTGGTGCACTGCGCTTTGTAAATATTCAGTCTGGACAAAAGCAATTACAATTTTGTTTTCCAATGTATCAAGAATATTTTTAATGTAGAATACAATTAGTACTCCTTAGTTCATCCATCCCTAAATATATTAAATGAGTTTGATTTTTCAGTATTGCCTGAGTTGTGTTCTGCAAGACACTATTGTTTCCTGAGATGTTAATAGTTGTTCCTTGAAAAAGAAAAAGTGTGCTTAGTTTAAATAAATGAAAGAATTGCTAGGTTAAACAAAGGTAAGCTAATTTCCTACTGGTAGACTTCTCAGAACTTTTAATATGCTAGTGTTGCTGTGAATCTCCAAGATTTAGAATCTTCTGGGCAGTGTGTCCCAAAGCTATGTGACCTGGAACCCCTTCCTTTAAGGGCATACCTGTGAGACACTGGGACACTGGTGTTCTCAAAACACAGTTTGGTTGAGAAACAATGTTAGTTGTTCAAGTCTTTTTGATTTTGAATTTCTTTTCAACAAAGGGACCTAGCCAGTCCAAAAAGGATAGACATCATATGCCTAGCATTTCTATAATCAATTATCTATGATTTAGGGACTGCCAAGTAGACCTAATAATGACTTATTAAGTAAACTGTGATAGAAAACCAAGACATTTGATCACTTTTACATTACTAGCTGGTAATCTTAAGGCTGAGAAGTTCAAGGACCTTTTGAAAAAGTGGCTGCTTTGGTTTTAGTACTTGCCTGGATTAGAGAAGGCTGTTTTTGAGAATTTCTTATTAGCTCTTAAATATTCGTTTATAAAATCGTTCCCTAGGCCTGGCTCAAGAGCCTCAAAGATATGGTCAAGACAATAATTTACCCATCTTTTGACAGTGGGCAAGAGACTGAAAAAAAGCTATAGGATGTAGTGAGAACAAGACATATCGTGCACAATCCTCTGTACTTTAAAAATCTAACATATTATTAGTCAATGATAATTGCTCTTTTAGTGATATAAAACTTTCTTTCTACATACTAAGGCAGAAAAGTTAAAAAATTTTGGAAGATTTTTAAGCAACAGTGGTGAAAGTAAAAACGCTTTCTTACTTAGCAACTGTGATGATTGCATCACATATGGCCATGTCAGTTTTCTTCTTTCAAGAGAACGAGTACTCAGTAGTTTCCTGCTGAGATTTATAGGCATAGAAAGGTATGTTGACCCCTGGTGTGTTGTACGTGTACCGCTGATGTGAAATGATTTCTTTTTGAGGAAAATTAGCCCTGAGCTAACATGTGCTGCCAATCCTCCTCTTTTTGCTGAGGAAGACTGGCCCTGAGCTAACATCCGTGCCCATCTTCCTCCACTTTATATGTGGGATGCCTACCACAGCATGGCTTGGCAAGTGGTGCCATGTCTGCACCCGGGATCAGAACCGGTGAACCCCAGGCCACCGAAGCAGAACATGTGAACTTAACCGCAGCACCACTGGGCTGGCCCCTATGAAATGATGTTTAGTACACAGATGAACATTTTAAAAAATTACTGTGTATTTCCATTTGTATTAGGAAAGTTATAAAAGCATTAGAAAATATGATTTTAATACCTGGGTTTATACTATGTCTTAAAAAGGAGTCAATTTAAAGAAAAATCTTTAGTAAAAGGTAGTATCGGTCAAAGGGAAGGAAACAGAGATTGAGGAGTCCTGAGATCAAGAAGGTAAGTTTTCTAATGAGAAGAATTTGAGCATTAAACTGAGAAGAAACACTGAAGATTCAGGAGAGAGAAGCAAGATCTTGGAAGAAGCAGAGGGCATGGAGAGCCTTAGATGAGAAGAGGACATTCCCACCACTAAGCCTGGAAGAGAACTGAGGATTGTTGTGAATAGGGGGACAGGAAGTTAAGGGCCTAATCTGAGTGCCTACTGCTATTTCTTAATTGTTGTCATTGTAGTGGTAGTAGTTATTGTAGCTACTCCTGAATGAGTGAATCAGAATAACTTAAAGTAAATAGATGGTAGTGATGCAAGTGGGCAACTGTACTTGGATAGCATGAGCCTCAAATCACAATGGCCTTTTACACATGTATGGAAAAACAATGGTCTTTACCAATTAAGAAATAAGATAACACAACTTACTAATATCAGGAATGTGATTACAAATCCTACTGACATGATGGCATTGAGGAATGATATAAACAGCTTTTTCCTAGTAAGTAGAGGTAGTGAGCAGCCAGGAGAAAACCAGCTCCCTGCTTTTGGGCACCTCAGGTATGAGACACGCAGAATGTATAGTCTTCACTGGAGAGAGTGATCAGCAAAACCAGTATTTTCAGGAAAGAACTACATTTCAATTGAAGCCTGTAGGTGGAGAGTATTCTTAGTAACCCAGAGATGGAGAATATTCTGAGCAAAAGATGAAGAGTTTATGAAGAGAGAATTTGTAAACTTGAATGAGGCTTCCATAGGGCACAGTTGGAAAGAATCAGGAAATATGTCAGTACTGGCCATCAGTGAGGATTTAATGAGAGTAGGAGAGACTAGGACACCATAGGAGGGTGAAATATGCCCAGCTTTCAGTGTCAACTTGAAGCTGAGATCTGGACTGGAGCTCTTCCTGCTTGTCAACGTTGATGAAAGTGGAAGTACCTATGCTGAAAGCTTCCTGGACTTCTGGAAGCCAGAGGAAGGAGACAATAGCTTCATGACTAGATGTGTGGTATCCATAGTATTTCTGTTTGAAAGGAACCCTGAATCACCAATTTAATGCCTCATTTAGAACTGAGGTATCTGGGAGATTAGGTAAGGGTAAACCTAAATAGGAAGGGGGAAAGAGAGATTTCACTCCAAATGAGCATGCAGGAACAGATGGATATAAAAAAAAAAAAATACAGAAACAACTAGAAGTCTTAGAAATGGAAAATATTGCCACTGGAAAAAAAGTACAATAGAAGAGATAAACCCTAAACAGCACACATAGAGAAATAGTGAATTGAAAGTACTAAGAAATTCCCCCTCAGTATACTTCAGAGAAATTAAGAGAAAAAGCTGTTGAGACTCCCAAATCTGGCAGATTCAATACCCTAACCAGTCTTTCCTATGAAAGAAATTAAATATGCTGAATAAAATATGTAAATTATCTCTTAAAAGCAAGGCTAAGCTGGAAAGAAAGTAATGACCTCACAGAAACCAAAAGTGAAATGAAAGTGAGAATCCTAAACTAAGTAAGCAGTAAACCTGGCTTTTAGAATGCAGGTATTGGCACACCTAGGTGATCTCGAGCATGCTGTTGATGTTGCATGCCACGTGCCATTGAGGGCCGCCCCAGGTGGGGAGTCTAATAGGAGATCTCTTGCCTCAAGCTAAAAGTTTACAAAGCTACAGTGTTAGCGTCAGGATGATGAGAAATCTCTCCCACGGAAGAGGATACACCTGGATGCTGGCACTAGGGCAAAAGTCTCCCCCTGAGAGATTATACCTATGAGATTCAAAAACCTAAATGGCCAATAAACATATGTTGGTTAAAATGTTTTTTATAAAACATAAAAAGATGTTGGTTATCAGGGAAATACAGAATAAAACAAATGTAAGATAGTATCCCATGCCTATCAGAATACCAAAAAACAAAAAAAAAGGAAGGTAAGCCCCAAAATGCAAATCAGTGTCAGTGAGAATGTGGAGAAACTGGAACTCTCATACACTGCTGACTGGAATATAAATTGGTACAACTACTTTGGAAAGTAAAGCTGAAGATGTGCATAGCTGTTAACCTAGCAACTCCACTTCTAAGTCCCTACACTGGAGAAGTCTGCTACATGTTCACAAGATGGTTTATACGAGAATGCTTATTTTGCAACTTGCTTATAATTGCACAAAACTGGAAACAACCTGAGGGTTCCTCAGGATGAGAACATATAAATACATTGTGCGCTATAAATACAAATTCTACATTGTTGTATAATAGAATACTATTGAGTAATGAAAATAAATGAACTAGATCTACGTGTACTGATGTTGATAAATCTCAAAATCATAATAAAAGCAATCTGCAGAAGACTACAGTATACCATTGATATAAATTGTATGAGCATGCAAAGCAATACTACATGTCACTTGTGGATCTGTAAATACGGAGTAGTAATAATATAAAATATTTATGTGAATATTAAAAACCAAATTCAGGATGATGGTTTTTTTCTCAGGAGGAAGAAAGACAAAGGAATAGGACCCAGGAGAGAGAAACCAGGGGATTTCATTATATCTCTAATATTTTATTTCTCAAAAAACCTGAAGCAAATTAGCAAAATATTAAGATTTGCTATAGCTGGGTCAGGTTCTCCAAAGCTTATTGTGTTACTGTCTGTTTTTTTCTGTACACTTGAAGCATCTCACAATATTTAAAAATTAGGAGTGAGAGAAAATTTCTATCATTATATAAAAGGAAGCCAAAAAAAAATACTGCCTCAAGTTGAGTTCTCACTGAAATGGAGTTTTGTGTGCAGAGTATTTATTGCAGATTAACACTTGTGGAGGAGAGGGGAAGGAAAAGCAGGATTGGGCAGGGGGAGAAGTCCCAATACTACACAGGCCAGCCAAGCCATGGTGAGCTCGAGAGCAAGCCTGGGCCTGGCCCTTATATTCCCACTTCAGTCATTGGCTGGATGCAACCTGCCCAGAAGGGTGTGCCCTTGGGCAGGGCAGTTCTCTGCAGCTGAGGCACCACCCGAGTAGCTGACGGCTGGGGCAGCAAGTCCTTCTTGGGGCTTCTTTGGGCAGTGTAGCTCTGTCCACCATACAAGGCCATACAAGGTCATGAAAGTGAGCTTTCTTTTCTCCTATTCCCTTGACTCTGAGAAGATTTATCAATATATTTACCTAAGAGAGACAAGGTAAATATAAAGAAAAGTTTTCAACACTTGTGAACTGATGTCATTTTTAGAGCATATAACATACAGCTTTTTATAGAATGTTAGCCTTCACTTTCTTTCTAAGTTTGTTTATGGCCTTGTTTGCCGGAATCAAAAAGGAAACTGTCATATACTAAATCATTGACAAATGCTTTTAACATTATTTTCCTTGCTCTTCTCAAAGGAGACCAAATATAAGATCCCCTTATAATTTAGATGGCCCAGTTTTGGATGCTGATGTAAGGATCAGCCTTCACAATCTAAGTTTAGAGGATAACATATAAAAATTTAAAATTTATAGATGGTATCTCTGCATAATCATTTTAATGAGTATTATTTTGGAAATCATTAGATATGTTTTTATATGACTGTGTAATACTGTCTTCCTCGTCAGTCAGTCAAAGAAGCCAGTAGAGACAGAATTGTCAAATATTTATGTCCTACTCATCCATCTTGGTGCCAGTCACATATGGGTGTTCAGTTTATATTCTGTGGGGGTGATGATAATTTTGTAACAAAGCATACGCATGTTTTACTTGTGAATATTCACAGGTGTTGGGTAACCTTTACAAATTCCCTGCTTTCTAGCTTCCTGATAGTCTACTTTGGGGCTTTAATGACATCCTTCTTGTGAGAAGTGTGAGCAAATAATGGGTAGAATGGTTTTGATAAAAGTAGCTGATTATGGGCTCCATGCCAGTAAGGATATAACATAGACTTTACTCAGTTCACACAAACGTTGAAGGAATTACTCAACTTTTAAATTAAAAATGTGGCAACATTATGGGTACATAGGTTCTCCCAGAAACTCGACAATTGTAAATGGTTTCTATAGGTGCATCAGTCAAGGTTTCTAGTTGCAAGAAACAGACTCACATGGCTAATTGTGCAGAAAAAGGTGTTTAATAAGTGGTATTAGTGAATTCCCACATTTGTAGCAAGAACTGAAGAACAAGCCTTGAGAGTAAACTTCCAGGAGCAGTGTCTAAATATGTGCCACAAAATTGGTCAGGTAAAGAAACCTCTGACACTGCCACTAAGCATAGCTTGTATGGAGATCATTTCCATGTTAGGAACTTGACCCTAAGACCTGTTGCAGAGAGTGAGGCAAGAAGGTGAGAAAGAGAAAAAGTGAAGCTTCATGTTTTCTGATGTCAGAGTCTTGCCTTCAGCACCTGAGTCACAGTCTGGCATCTTCTTGGCAGAGCCAAAGTCATCTGTCTCTGCTTCTGAGGGAAAGAATTATGGAATAATACGTTCCAGCTTTTGCCTTCATGCAGGAAATTTCCCAAACATTTTCTTGAAAGGCTACTTAAAAGGTCATAGGCAGCCACTAACATGATAAAAATCCACTAAAATGGAACTTTTCCCAAGAATGGAAATTGTTTTCATGGTCTAATTTGAAACATACCTTAGTCCTGCCCTGGTAACTTTTGGCCATCCCAAAATGAAGACGACACCCCAAGCCCCACTCCCTCGTAGCCACTGAACCCAGAACTCAAAGGGAACGCGATGCTTTGGGGAATTTGAGCCTTAGTCTAAATTCACGAATGCTCCTTTCCTGGCCGAGCTGGATACAAGCAGCCGGTCTTCTGGGAAAAGAGGTGTATAATAAACAATTGAGTAAAATCATTGAAAGAATGGAAGTGTATCACAAAAAATATGATGCTGTTTAAGGGCAAAGAAAGACTGAATGTAAGTTAAACGTAATGCTGTTTGTCCTCAAAATCAGTTATCTTAGCCTAATACTGAATGCTGTACAGTTACTATCTTTCTGGTCTCTTGCTGCTGAACATCTATGAAGAGCCAGTGGTCTAGGTCTTGTTGAGCAGAGGTAGGCAGTGTCCCGCTTCCCCATTGTGTATTTTCATATTGTCATAAATAATATTTAAGGAGTTTTATTTCTGATTAGTTTCTAAGCTTGGGATTCACACGCCTGGTATTTTGAACTAATAGTCATTGTCCAATTAGACTACTTACAGTTCAGCATTTGCTTTGAGTAGACTTGTAAGGAGATAATATGGCACAGGGGAGCTTGAGGTGTTATTGGAGATGTTATTTGTGGCTTACAGCCTTTGGTGTATACTTGGTTTGATCTATAGATGTTTTAGAGCATAGCATACTTTCTAGTTATTAAAATCCTGTCAAGGTAACAATGAGATAAGTACAAATAAAGTTTAGAAATCTTCTCCTATAATAGAACTTCCTTGCCGTCATGACACAGCATGAAGAATATAATTTCTTTAGGCAATCTTTCCTTCTTTTCAATACAATTTTAAATTCTATATTGTGGCTCAGACTTTTTCATTTATCTTTCTCCCCTCCCTTAACACAGTGACACATGAGTGCACTTGTGTCAATAAAATAATTTTATTGCTTATATTGTAGGTAAATATAGCAAAACTTTTTCTTGGGATTGGAATGATTTTTTTTTTCCCGTAACAATTAAAAGGCTTTGTATCAAACATGGCAAAGTGATTCTCATGGGAATTTACATTTTTTTAAAACTGTGCTAACATACAGTATGAGGGATAAAAACTTAGCTATTAAGGATGAATAGCTTCTGTTGGTCACTGTGCCTCTGATGTAGGCACATCAAGTGAGAAATCTGCAGACCTTAGTTTAATGCAGCACTGTAGCAGAAATACTGTTTGAAGAACCTCAGTTAGAACCGAAAAAGAAATAAAGATCTCCGTTTCCAATTTCAAACAAAGGCTAATATTCTAGTGCCTTTAAGTTTGAAAAAGCTACAAATCAGTAGCTTATTTAGGTCTGCAATTTTATGCAGAAGTCTAATTTCACAAAGCCACACTATAGTGTTATGTTATGGGTGTGTTCTTATGTTTCCTGTGACATACGTTGATTCATACATCTGCCTGAGCAGCAAACCTCAGCGCCTTATACGCGTTTTATTTCCTTGAATCACAGGAGCTTCAGTTTCAACGACTCACCCGAGAACTGGAAGTGGAAAGGCAGATTGTTGCCAGTCAGCTAGAAAGATGTAGGCTTGGAGCAGAATCACCAAGCATCGCCAGCACCAGGTACAGGGCCGACGGCTCTATCATTTTACATGCCTTTAAGTTACATGCCTTATTAAGTTGTCCTTGATGCAGCAAATGATTGTTAGTGTTGTCACTGTTAACTTGCCTACTTAAATTTGACACCAAAAATGTCAATTTATTCTAATTTTAGAAGCCTCTTGCAGTATTGATTATCTTTCAGTCCTGTGCTTAAAGTTTTTTATGTGTCATTGGTAAACAAAAGCTACTGTGCTACTTTCAGAAATTTGACTTCCTATACATAGACACAGTTAATGGATGTTTTTCACAATTAATTGCTAATTATTTGGTAAAGTTAATTGGCTTTGAAAACCTAGTATTGATTTTTTTTTTAACTAAGAAATCTTTCTAAGTAATAACATTTAGTTAGCTTTTAAAAATGCCTTCAGTTTACCTTGAGTTTTCCTAGAATTCTGGAAAACTACTATACGAAATAATTACTATATGAAATAATTTAGTGTATTCAAATATAGTGCATTCAAAACCAGTATATTAATGGAAAATAACTTGTCATCACAATTATTGTGTTATATTTAAATAGCCTCTTGTGCTATTTAAAAAAATCATTACTATAGAAATTGCTGCCAAAAGCTCCAAATGGTGGAATCACTGCTTATCCTATATGTGGGTTTCTTGCTTAGTAATTACATATTCCAATAAAGCCTACCGTGAAATACTTCTATTGCTTGCATTTTTAAACTTGGGTTGTTTACTCCTCAGTAGGTATGTGTCCACCATAATGTGTGTCTCAGTTATTTCTAGCATCACAATTGTTCTACTTTTCAGTGTCTTCCATTACTCATAGCCAAAAAATCCTCCTTAGTGAATAAAATGATGTCTGTAGTTTCTCTTTTCTAGCTAATTGTTGCTATTAATTTAAACTTATTAGGCTGGTAAATTGTGTTCTCGTGAATTTTTTCATCTCTGACCCTTAACAGTTGTGCATATTGGTATATTTAGTAAGGCATAAAGTATACAAATAAGATTAATAAAACTTTTAAAACCCAAATATCAAATTATGTGATCATTTTTATATATCCAGGCAGTTTTTTATATGCAGAGAAATTATAAGCAAAGTGTAAAATTGTAAATCAAAAATTTATAACTCTGGCTTTGTAAATACTCAATGAAATAACTTTTCAAGGAAGTTAAAAGTTTCAAAAACTTGTTTTGATTCTATTCATCATTTTTTAAAAGTTCTCTGTATCTTTAGCACCAAAAAGAGCAATTCACAAACTCAGTAATATATTATTGTATATTTCTAAGACATATGGACCAATGGATTTTAAAATATATAATTTTACACTAATAGAAAAATTAATTCAACATTTAAAGAATTCAGTTAGCAATTTTATTCTTCAAATGTAGTTATCTAAACTAGCATAGAAATTCTCTTGATAAACTCCTAGAAATACTTAATATATCAATTATACAAGTCAATATTTAGAGGAAATGGCAAAAGAGAAAGGAAAATCCCTAGGTCCTAGAAATAGAAAGGGAACTGAAAGCCAGAGCCAGAAGGATTTGAGCTGCCTCTGCAGGAGGCCTGGGGACAGCCAACCTTTCCCCCCACCCAACCCCCCACCACTCCTGCCACCCCCACAAAAGCAGTGGCGTCTTCAGTTTAGTACCCATGCAGGGACCAAAGAATGAGACCTTGTGTGTGCTCAAGGTGATACGTTTGAACTAAAAATCGCTGCGTTAAGCCATGACCCTCAAAGGACTGTACCCTTGGCAAAGCCCAAGCTTGCACCACATGTGGGTTTGGAGCCTAAATGTAACTCTCCACACTGTTCAAGAACCCCCAAGTGAGAAACTAACATCACTAAAGTTGAGCTTACCATCAGATATTATAAAACTCAAGTCAAAAAAAAAACTCAACAAAGAGTGAGAATCAGCAGACAGAAGAGTAAAATCTAAAACTTCAAGAACTTGATATCATTGGAGAAAGTTTGAGAGGTGTGTGCAGGATGGCAGGTACAAGGATGCTCATTATATAGCATTATTTGCAAAAATAAAGTATTAGAAAGAATATAATTATCCATCAATATGGAAATGAGAAATAAACTGTGGATAACTAAACTCAGCAGTTAAAATGAAATAACTAGATCTATGTGTATCAACTTGGAAATCTTTGCAAAACAGACTTCAGAGTGAAAACCACAAGTTGCAAAAGAGTAGATGTATATAGGGGGATATCCTTAGGAACATCTTGAAAATTTATGTAACAATACTGAATAATATTTAAACAATATCTGATATTGTTTATGAATGTATGCATGTGTAGTAAAAGTATAAAAATATTTTGGAATGACATCAATTTAAGATAGTGGTACCTCTAGGGAGAAAGGGCAACGGAATCTATCAGGAGTTACACTTTAGCCAAGTCTGTGACATTGCACTTGTGATTGCCATCTGGGGCACACGTAACAAAATGTTAACATCTTTTAACTGAGAGGGTGGTTGATATGTGCTTGGCCATGAGATTATTTTCTGCACTTTTCTTTAAGTTTTAAAATATTAAATAATTTTAAGTTTATATATTTGAATTAGCAAATTGCATAGGTTTGTTGAAAATCTGGTAGTAAAATACGTACTGTGTGTGTCTGATTTTGGTGCTTTGTGTCTGGATCTCAGTGCCTAGCATGGTGCCTGGCATGTCGCTGGGGCTCGGTCAGTGAATACTGGGTAAGTGAATGAGTCCTGCAGAAGTGAGAGCCAGGCTGACCAGAGAAAGGGGAGAAGCACCCACAAAGGTATATATGATTCCACACTGTGGTTGCCTTGGAGTAGCAAGAGGCTCAGTAGCGTCTAGGATATGTACTAAAAGGTCCTGGTGGCTTATGAGGTTGAAAAGGAAAGCTGACGTTTGATTGTAGAGAACTGGGCACCAGGGTGATAATAAGCTTCACTTTCATTAGATCTGTGAAGGAGACCTGTTGAAAGTTGTCATTGTTGGAGGCAGCTGTCCTGATAGTGTAATGTGTAGGTCAGAATGAAGAGAGGTCAGGCAGCAGGACAGGAATCTATGGAATCTTAAGGGTTATGAGTAAGGCAGGTCTCTTCATTCAGTGAACTCTGCTTGGAATATTAATCAGTTCACTTTGATTGCCCTACTCCCAGCTCATACTGGATTCTCATGTGTTCTTGATGCCCTCAGCTAACTATGCTAACCCTTCCTAACAGCCTTTTTTCCCATGTTTCTCTAGCAAAGTCATCTCTCTTCACCTGAACCCTCGTAATTATTCCTCTGTCCTGTAGTAGCTCTCCTATGAGGTAGTAAGGTCCTCCCCACTCCCAAAGCCCTGGCACAGTGCCAGTTGTTCAGCAGGCAGACACCCAGCCAAATGATCATTGAATGAATAATGAACTTTAATGAAGCCCAGTGTGTTTTGAGCTCATCAAGTAAGGATGCTTTACCAGTCGGTTATCTACTTGGCATCTTTCAGTTTCTATCCACCTTTTCTCATATCTGCCCTCTTCACACATATCAGTGTGCTTTTCAGGGGACCTTAAGAAGACTATTGACAGTTACTCTGCTTTGTGATCATCAAGTTTACACACTGACAAGGAGCCCACTAGAAAACAGTGTTAGTGAGGTCTGGCCCGGTGGTGTAGTGGTTAAGTTCATGTGCTCCGCTTCAGCAGCCCAGAGTTCACGGGTTTGGATCCTGGGCATGGACCTACACACTGCTCATCAAGCCATGCTGTGGCAGTGTACCATATACAAAATAGAAGAAGATTGGCACAGATGTTAGCTCCGGGACAAACTTCCTCAAGCAAAAAGAGGAGGATCGGCAACAGAAGTTAGCTCAGGGCCAGTCCTCTTCACCAAAAAGAAGAAGAAGAAAGAAAACAGTGTTAATGAAGGGAGCATAGGTTTTTATTGTGTCACTTACAGAAAAACAGAAATTAGCTGTCAGACCCAAGCCCTGTTTCCTGTAAGCCATGTCTGATTTGCTCAAAGGAAATTAGAAGTGGAATTGCTGCTTACAGCCATGAAGCTTCCTTTGGATTCAGGTCATTCCTACATGAAATGGGTTTAGTCAGCAAAATGGAACATTCAATAACTAGTTATCTTTCATATCGTTTGGCTTAGATCCTATGTCAGAGTTGATAAGGCGATCTGTAAGATTTTCTTACTTTTCCTAGTCCAAAAATGACATTAATCACACAAAAGGAAATGAAAAACATATTATTATTTACTTTTTCAGTTGTCCAAAGTACTTGCCATTATTAGCTTCACCCTGTGAATAAGGAGGCAGTGTCATGAGGCTCTGTTTAATAAATGGCTCTAATTTTGTGCTAAGTAGTATACTGTGGAGCCCTCTCCCAAATGAGTGGCTCTCTCATTTGGTTCTCTCACGCTTGTGAACCAAAGATGAATTTTTAACCTGTACCATGAGATGTTCCCATTTTATAGGTAGAGAAACTGAGCCTCTGCATGTTATTATTTAGGAAATGTCCTAAAAAGTGGACATTGGCAGTTTACTTGCAGTATGCCGTCTTGAGAACATTAAAAGAATCTTAATGATTAACATGATTGCTTGGTTTTCTATTAATGACTCTTTGGAAATAGAGGTAATTCTAAATGAGTCTTCTAAACAAGGTAATAAAAACCCCATTTCTGATACGATTTTTAATTTGTTTTATTTACTGCAAAAAAACATTAATAACACAAGCAATATCAATTTATAATGATCCTTAATCTGGAATTTATAGCACCTGTATCCAAAGATGATATATCAGACCAAAAATAATCGCCACAACTTTGAAAATCCCTGGAGGTGAGCTATGGAATTAGTTAATAGGAAAGTCACAGCCTTTCTGCCTTTGTGTCAAGTACACTATAGTTACTTGTGCATTTAATATTTATGTATTTAATATTTCACCTCATTGAAGGTAGGCTATGGAAATAGTTAATAAGGAAGTTATTGCTTTTATACTGATAGAGTATAGTTATTTACATATTTAACATTTCACCTCATTTAAAGTGGGTTGTGAGATCAGTTAATAGAGAAGATACCACTTTTCTGCATTTGTTTTGTGAATATACTTTATTATCTGTATATTTAATATT